>NC_091394.1:48314195-48980445 GCF_032191515.1 Phaenicophaeus curvirostris | reverse complement strand
ATCTCATACTGACCTCTAGTAACTGGCCCACATTGGAAAAAAACCTGGGTACTGTGCAGTTATTACCCACCTCTTTTCCTTGCGAAAAGACAATGGAAAATGAAAAAATAAAATTGCTCTACTAATTTTCAAGTATGAGCCACCGAAGTGGTTTTATGGTTTTTGGTAAAATGTGAGTTTTTAAAACGAAAACAAAGGCTTCTGATGACATTTTTAATCTATAACTTAATACGAACATGCAACTACTTTCTTTACTTCTGCTTTTGCAAGGTAACATCCCAGTTCTGGTTTTAACCTTTACTTTTTCTTTGGTAAAATGCTATAAAGCATTTTGTTATCCCGATTGTCCTGCCAAAACCTGATTTCAGAACAATGAAAACTGACTTTGCATGGCAGGTTTAAGATCTGACAGAAAGCCTTCCTAATATTACTTAGGAACCACAATAACACAGAAGGAACTTCTTATGTTTTCTGTTCTTCCAGCTTTTAAAGCTTACACAACACTTGAAAGCGTCCAAATAGGAAAAAAATCCAAACCCCATGTATTTGTGGCAAAGTCCTGAACACAAATAGCTACTCTCCCAGACTTTAGCATTGTTTTTGTTTCTTACCAGGATAGCAAAATTTCTCTGTGAGGTGAAGAGAAGTCTGTGTTGTGTAAAACTACAATAACTAACTTGAAAATTTGCTGCTTCTTAACACTAATAGGCTTACGATATTAATTTCTACATTCAGGATAAATCCCTAAATCTCTGTTTTAGCAACAGGGGGAGGGAGAAATGGTATAGTGCAATGGAAAAAAAGATGAAAGAATGAAAACAAGAAGATAAAGGAAGGAATCTGAACAAAAGTCCTCAACCTTTTTAAAAATTTACTATTACATTACTGGAAATGAAAAGCTAAAACAATCCAACCAAACTGATTCTATCATTCTGAACATGATCTGCGTAGAGGCAGACATATTCTCAGACTACTATTCCCAGCTATAATATCCGATTTAAATGTAACTAGCAGTACAAACTAAAAAATGAGCAGAAAAAAAACTCCAATCCTGTACTTGGAAGATTAGCGAGGGTGACACAGATGTGCAAAAAAATTCATGCCTCCACCCACAATCTAAATCAGAACTGCTTCAAGTAGGTCAGGAGTTGCTCATTTTAATTTAATCAAAATTATCACTTTTACTCTAGTCAGCTTAAACCGAACATTAATTAAACATTTAATTCGTTGCTGGGTTCTTAAGTAATCTCTTAAACTATCTTCAAACAATTCTGCCACGCACCTTTTGTCATGAATTCAGTGACAATGTAGATTGGTTCCTCAGAAACAACGGCATATAGTGGAACAAGCTTGTCATGTCGTAGTTTCTTCATGATCTGAGCCTCCTGCAGGAAAGCTTCTGGCATCATAGTACCAGGTTTTAGTGTCTTGATTGCTACTTTTGTGGTTCCATTCCATGTTCCTAGATAAACAAATTGGATATTATTTACCTCTATAATACTGAGACAGATTTTCTGCTGAAGCTGTTTGCTTCTGTTGTGTAATCCAACAGTATAACTATAAATGACAGTGATATTGAATATTACTTTTACCTTTATGGGACTGATTGTAATTGGTACTTTTTCTCTTCAATTCTTTATCAGATTATATTTTCAGACTGCAATACTGATTTACTTAAGATACTACTAAAAAACATTCACATGAACAACTGAAAGGTGTCACATTAAGTTCTTACCCATCCATACTTCGCCAAAACATCCTTGGCCCAATTTAACTTCCAGCCTCAAAGATTCTCTAGGAATTTCCCAGGCATCTTTTGCTAGTCCTTGTGTTTGTGGTTTCACAGTGGGACATACAGTTGTTAGCTTATGACACAGCCCGTCAGCATGTTCTGCAAAATGGAAAAAATAAACTTTCTAGGTAAGCAGGGCTAAGACTGTAAAAAAAGTAAAATCCTAATGCTAACAAAAAGAATTAGTCCACTTACTCTTTGTCAAAATAAAAAAGAAATTTTATAATTGTGTATTTTAAGAATAGAATCACAAAATCACCAGGTTGGAAAAGACCTCTTGGATCATCGAGTCCAACCATTCCTATCTGCCACTCAACCATGTTCCTGAGCACCTTGTCTACTTGTCTTTTAAATACCTCCAGGGGTGGTGACTCAGCCACCTCCCTAAGCTGCCTGTTCCAGTGCCTGATAACCCTTTATGTGAAAAATTTCTTTCTGATATCTAATCTGAACCTCCCCTGGCGCAGCTTGAGGCCATTCCCCCTTGTCCTGTCTCCTGTCACTTGGGAGAAGAGGCCAGCTCCCTCCTCTCTACAACCTCCTTTCAGGCCATTGTAGAGAGAATTAGGTCACCCCTCAGCCTCCTCTTCTCCAGGCTAAACAATCCCAGCTCTCTCAGCCATTCCTCATAAGGCCTGTTCTCCAGCCCCTTCACCAGCTTCGTCAGTACTCTTTGGACATGTTCCAGAGCCTCAACATCCTTCTTGTGGTGAGGGGCCCAGAACTGAACACAGGATTCAAGGAGCGGTCTCACCAGTGCCGAGTAGAGGGGCAGAATTACCTCCCTGGACCTGCTGGTCACACTGCTTCCGATACAAGCCGAGATGCCATTGGCCTTCTTGGCCACCTGGGCACACTGCTGGCTCATGTTCAGTCGGCTGTCAACCAACACCCCCAGGTCCTTCTCCTCCAGGCAGCTTTCTAGACAGACTTCTCCTAGTCTGTAGCACTGCACAGGGTTGTTGTGCCCCAAGTGCAGGACCCGGCATTTGGCCTTGTTAAACCTCATGCCATTGGTCTCAGCCCAGTGGTCCAGCCTGTTAAGATCCCTTTGCAGAGCCTCCCTACCCTCAAGCAGATCAATATTTCCTCCCAGCTTAGTGTCATCTGCAAACTTGCTAAGGCTGCACTCAATGCCTTCATCCAGGTCATTGATAAAGATATTGAACAGGACTGGAAAATCTACATGCACAATTTTTCTTCCTCATTATAGTCACAAGGTAGCATTGGGACACTAGAATTTGAGCTCACCTCTGTAGTGTTTCACTAACTTCTGTAGAGATTCAAATTGTGCTCTGGTTGTGATATAGTATCCACCGTTGTCAAGTTTTCTGATTTTGTAGTGTTTCACATTATCACCTCTGACCTCATCCCAGTCACGTATGGAAAGGGAGTAAGCACCTAGGAAACAAGCCATACTTGTTTCTTTATCCAAAATTTAAAAACATATTTAACATATCTCCCCTATTGTCATTTTACACATACATGTAGGCACATGCATACATATAATGCGATAGACATAAGAACAGTTATTATGTCCACCTCGGGAGTGGGGCTGTGAGATGGCGGAGAAGAGATATACATAAATACACATACCTTTAGTGGTTTCGCTCTCTCTTACTAAGAAAATACCACGCTGGTTCCCAGGATTTAAAAGCAGCCTTTCCGCATCCTTCCTTCCCATCTTACCAAAATACCACCTAGAAAATGTTCAAGGATATAGGCATAAGTAAAAGCTTCCTATGCTTTTTTAATTACATAAATAGAAGACTTAGAAATCTTAAGCATTTTCTGGACTACTACTATCCTAAAACAGTTACAGATCAACAGAAGTAATGACACCCATATAATCAAATGATTAAAATTCCCTATATCTATATGACTAAATTACATGTATTTTACAAACAATAGAGAGGGGCCTCTATCTGCAAATACTGTGTATTTCTGATGGCTTAACAATGGACATCAGCCGTACTTAACACTGAAAGTAATAGCTTTTTTCTTTTTAAGAAGTTCACAGGTTGAGCTGAATCAGATTACACACTTAACACACAAAACATGGCAGGAGCTGAAACTACATTCTCTAACAAATTTTGACTACATGTTAGAAAACTACATTTAACGCAGAGAGGGTGTGCATAAATATCCTTGGGTCACAGGTTCATTTGGGTTGGAAGGGACCCTTGGGAGGTCTCTGGTCCAGCCTGCTGCTACAAGCAGGGTCATCTGTGAGATCAGATCTGTGTACTGAGGTTGTTGTCCACTCCAGCCTTGAACACCTTGAAGGATAGACCCTGCACAGCCAACCTGGGTAATCTATGTCTCTGCCTGGCTGTTCTTAGGATAAAAGGGTTGTTTATTACATCCAACTGGAATCTTCCCCCTGTTTCAACTTCTACTGAGGTGGAGAAGGACAGGAGGCAGTAGAGGGAGCACTTTCTACTGATCATTGAGAAACAACTCTGTAGTAAGTATCGTTTACTTCTCTATGAGTATCTTTGTTGCATCATTCTGATACCAAAAAGTACACATGTTTTATAACACCTGCATTTCTTCTTTGCCTTAAGTTCTTTCACAAAAGGAATGTCATCTTCTATGCTCCTAAAGTCTGATTATCCTGATGAACAGCCTGCACAGAGCTCTGTCCTGAGCCAGTGATATTTTTAAGGTCTGCCTCTTAATGAATCCCCAGACTTTGGAATAACACTTATAACTACATTTCATTTTGATAGTGTGCCCCAGAAGCCAAAGACTGATGCAGAGTCTAAGTTTCAAATATTTTCATTTGGAACCATCACAACATCAAGTAAATCTGTCTTCAGAATGTTGGGAGAAGAAAAGTAGAATTGGAAACTGCTACAAAAAATGGTTTTGTGGGTGCAACATTTTGCGAGCAAAAAAACCCCAAAAACTAAACACAGGTAAGGAGGGATCATCATTTTGTTGCCTGTAAACAGAATGGCCTATACAATCAGTTGGGAATTTGAAACTTATTCTTACTTTTTATTTGCAGTTTGACTGTTTAAGCAGATGTGCAAAGTTAGAGTTGGATATGAGAGTACATATACTTGAGACAATTTGGACACAACCTATAATCTTATTGAAGCAGACTTGAACGCTAGTTAATTGCTTGACATGAAATTGCCTCTTCTCCAGCCTACTACAACAATTTACAAACTACGTTGTAAAGTGCTATTTTATTTCATTACCTATAAAACAACAGTAAGGTTTACTTGTTCTTTTCATGAGCAGTAAACGTTTATATCATGGCATCACTGAAAAGGCACACTGATAATATGTATCGCACCATAAGGAGTTTGTGATATAAATACCTTCAGGCTTGGAAAGACCACTTAAAGAAAATCTTAGCAACCTAGGTTTGTGTATTGCTTTTGAAATTGTAACTCTAACTGCAATCACAATACAAAATCTATAAATGCTATCAAAGCCCAGGACTAACAAATGAAGTCTAAAGCAAATGTACTCTATTCCAAATGCTGTGGTAATATTTAAGAAGATTAGCACTTATTTTTTTTTAAATAGTCAGTTTAAAAAAGCTTCCTCACTCATCAACCCTCACTCTCACCTCCAATCATCACATAAACCTACGACAAATCCCACCACCCTGTTTGCCAGTCTTTAGGAGCACTACTTTCTTTTCAGAAGTACTGCATTCTTAGTTTGCAAAGGGCCATCGTTTTCATTATACCACCTCTGCTGCTGTAATGACAGTACACTTCTATTGCACAGGTTAAAAAAAAAACCTCAACTTTTTTCAAAAAATCTGAAGACAAAAATGTTAAAAGCAGCTGAAACTCAAGCACATAAAATAACAGCATGTCTTTGATTCAATCACTTTTCAGTAAGAGCCAGGTGAGAAGAGCAGCAACAAGCTGAAGTCTTCTGGGTACTTTCCCCAGAAGTGCAGTAGCAAACACAGAAAAGCACAGCTCACGCATCAGGGAATTGCTTATTGGCAGTACCATGCCTGTATACTAAAGCAAGAGCTGTAGAGGTTTGTATTTCTAGTACAACAAATATAACTAATACCTTGAAAGAGATATAACCTGAAACTATCTTAACACACAGTTACTACCATAACTTCATGTGATTCTGTAAGTGCTCTGAGATCTTTGTAGGAAGTACTGGTACCCAAAACAACACAATTTTCCCAATTCATAGTAGTTCTTAGTGTGACTAAAAACTCTGTCACCAAAAAAACCTGTTATAAATCAAAAGATTAGCAATAACTTTTCACACAACTGTTTTTTTAGATTGTAAAATTAGCTGCTACCAAGGATATAGCTGACCTTGAATTAAGGTCTGGCAAAATAAGGACAAAAACCTAGAGCTGATGCTGTGTGAACTCTTAACTAAAAAATAACCGTTTTTGTTTTACAGGAAATGTTCATCCCCCAATTCTTACCTTCATCATTGCATTCTCCCATCATTTTTCCTTCAGCTGTACATATAGCAAGCAGGCACAAAATATTTTCGCGAATGTTCACCTCACACTTACTAGTATTTATACCCTCTGACATCATCCAAATATATTGCTGTTCTCTAATTTTTAGTATTATCCTACTTTACCCTTTAATGTTACAGACACTGAATTAAAGAAATAGTATCACCAGGGGACACAAAGTGTAGAATGGATAAAAACCAGATTGACAGGATACAATGTCTTACTCTTCTGCCTGAATGGAGTCTGCAGGAGCTACATAATTGCTGGGGATGTAGCCTGTTTTTCCCGTAGCAATGGATCTTGCTTCCCACCAGTCTCCTTCCCTGCAACACAACATCAGTTACTTCCACATATAAACAATACATGATTCTCTAGCCTGTAACAACCCCACATATGAAAGGCAGGTCAAATTTAGGTAACATTATTTTAATTAAAGGCATTGAAAATAGCTTGCACTGCACCTAAATGTATTTTTCTTTTTGTTTTAAGCAAAACAAGTGCTTCTTGGTGGAATTCTATATTTTAAACATTGGTTTGCTTTACTTTTAATGTAAAAAGATTTTATCTATACATTCAAAATGCAAACCTGGAACAAAATGTTTTATGGCAGAGATGGATAGGATAAGCCTCCCAGTTCTCTAGTCTTCATCTGCCTCTCCCAGATTATTCTGCCTGTATGCTGATAATGAGTGACACTATTGGAGAACTGAATGAATGAAAATTGGTACATGTATGAATTAAAGCACAGCCAGAAGCTGTGTGTAAACACATCTCCATGGCAAACAAATTATTTCCTTTCCACTAGCCTTCTAGAAATCGGGCCATAATACTGTAATGCTACTGCAATTAAACTAGACTATCAAACTACTTCTAAGATACCCGAGTGTGGATTTGCTGTAGAGGCTAGCTAGATTACTTCCACAGCCATAATTCCGTGCCTACAGCCAGGGTGCTTGCCCCTGGCATTTGCAGTGCAGTGCTGCCAGCTGCTCCCACCTCCCCGTCAGGCATAGAAACCTGTCAGAGAGCACCTGCAAGGCATACTGCCTGGGCCAGGGTTGGACAGCCTGCATTTCCACCCCTACTGCCTCACAGTGGGTAGCTGTGCCTCCGCTCAGGGAGCGGAAGGATGACATCCAGCCAGCCCAGGAGGAGAAGGCTTAGGACTGTCCCAGACACTACAGTTCTACATCTGCATTCAAACCCTGACCTCTGCCTGAAAGGTTATTGTCTTATCAGTGTCAATATTTTAATCCCATGCTAGTTGAACATTGCTTACATTCAAGAAATAAACCTTGTCATTGAAATAGGATACACAGATTTCAAGAACAGTTGAGTTATCTGTTTGTTCTCAGTAACAACCAAGTGAAATCTGTGAATAAGAACACTTACGTGTTATTTATTATCTGGAACCGTTCACCCTTCTTAAATGAAAGGTCATCTGTAGTTCTAGCTTCATAATCGTATAAGGCCACAAATACAGTAACGCCACCTTAGGAAGAAGGAAAAAAATCCATATGATACAGCAGTGACACTGTAACACTTGATTTAAGGATGCGTCTATGAAACAAACACATGAATTTCGATTTGGAAGCAACTAAACACTCTGGGTTGCATCTCATTTTGAAAGCTGGATCAATAATCACCTCATTTATTAAGACAGAGTAAAGCCTGTAAACAGACAAGCTAAAAATAGGCTTCCACACCACAAGAAGCAGCTAGATACACCACTGCGAGTACTTTAATAATTAGAGCACTTATATACAAAAACCTGCACAACACATAAGCAGTAAAAAAAGCTGGCACCCTGTTAAGAAATAAAATTCTAGAAGATCTACACCACCACAACAGTGAAACATCAGCCACTAATTTTTACAGAATTAGTCTCTTGTTGAACTTCACTATAAATAACTGATGTTTTCTCAACTTGCTGGAAAACATTTAATATCTACTGTAGGAACTGAATCAGAAATAAAAAGTATTCTGTTGGGGACAAAGGCATTTCTGTGCTTTAGGACTAATGTTTTTTTTAATTCCACAAAGTCTTCCTGTCAGTGAAGCAGACCCTTGCTGAGGATGATCTATCAAGTCCATTAGTCTAGAGAACAAGGACAGAGATATATCACAGGACCAGTGGCTGCACTCCACAAACCCTAAGGAATGTCCTTCCACATCCTGTATAGGGCATACTGTCAAACACTTCCCACAAGCAAGATACTTGTGAGAAATGGATGGTAGAGAAGCTCCTGTACTTACAGTAGGAAAACTTCCATGCTTAAAGGAACTAATCTAGAAAACTGAAAGAGGGAAGAAAGAACAGATCATATGAGACATACAAGCTATAAGCAAAAATAAAGACTGAAGTACCACAATGAGGAGAAAATTAAAAGGCAAAACTGCAGATGGGCAATCCAGACTCTAGAAGTGGTATTTCACAGTCTAATGGGCATTTAGGAAGCCTAATGATAGTCCAAGCAACAACTTACTTTCAAATGTATAATATTACACCTCTAACATGCACGTTTATGTAGCAGCGTATATATGGAAGACCAACAGAAACATGTTGCATCTTATTTTAGATCTTACAGTTAACATGACAGTGATCAGAAACAAAGAATACATAATGCAACAGTTATTGTCTACATCTAATATTCTTTTGCAATGTATAATTTCTAAGATAAGAGCTCCTAATCACTTAAATATTTTCATTTGATTTAGAGACTTCCTGTTATTACATTATCTCAGCAGGTCTCAGCTGGAAATGAATTTACAGTTCCTCTAGGAAAAACAGAACAAAAAATCCCCATAGGAGGTTAGAGTAATTGAGCTTTTTTTTTAAAAAAAGTGTGATTTATGAACTGAAAGTGAATTAGAAAAATCCCTAGAAGTTAACACTTGCCGGCCTAACTTAAAAATCAACACAGGTCTACCAATTTTTGCCTCCATTACTACATTATTTTGATGACACAAACCGCTACACAGAGCAAGAAAATTTTGGGGGTATAGACCATATTCACACAAACAGAAACCAAATGTTACAGAAATAAACCATCCCCAGAGTTCTTCAGCAGATGATGAAAATCAATGCTCTCAAGTCAGGGTATTACAGAAGTTTTTAACTGCATATAAGGAAACTAGAAGATTCCAAGAACTTTGAAATAAACTGTGAATCTACAAAGATGCTAACATGGGAATGAGAAAGATTAATTCTTCTAGACATTGTAGCACTAGTCAAAGTAATGGATTCAAATATAAACTATGCAATAAGAGAATTATCTATAATTATCAATATTTGTGTAATCTTTTTTTAAAGAACTGGAAAAGCTTATATAACCCTCAAAAAGTTTTGATATCAACACTTCAGTTACCATAAAGGCTCTTTTTATTCTCACAAGTGTTATTTATTTCATAGGAAAGAACAATAATATATTTCAGGAGAACAGCATCAGCACAGAATGTTTTAAACGAAAAGATACCACTCAAACAATTTTTGAGGACTCTTGCAGCTGTTCTCTTTCCAAACCACTATATGGTGATCTAGTTTCACTGTTCAAGCTATTTGTGTTCATAACATTTCTCTTACAGGTTATACTTTCATTAGTTCAGTATTCCCATCATCTAATTTAGGACTGGTTTGGAAAGACAACTTTACTTCCCCATTCACCACGAGGACTACAGAGCACTAATGAAGGCAAGAGAACAGCAGTCCATTTATCTGTTCTGATTCTATGAATTCCAAGTATTTGATGACTGAGAATGTGTAACACAGGAGCAATGTGACTAACTCAGTTTCTTCTCCTGTTCTGCTCTGGAGGAATAAAAGACGGCTAAAATCTTCTCAGCCTCACTGCAGGCCACGATGACAACCATATCATCCTTTTGTCAGACAACATGGATGGACTGGGTAAGTACTACTGACAGTTATGTCCTGTTTCACAAGCTCATCTATTCTCCTCTCTTGCACAACAAAGGGCCACAGAACATGATTCTGTGTTTTACTCATCACAAATACAGAAAGCTTACAGCCAGATGAAGTTTGTCATCTTGTTCATTCACAAAAACATCCAATTTCGATTGATCTGAAAATCAGTACTGAATGTAGCAAACAATCGCTGGTGCATTTTTTTTTATTTTTTTCTTAAAGTGCATTTGCTTGTGGATGGGCTGGTTTACAAGACGAGGACGACTATACAATATCATTTTACCTGATCACAAAACAATGGGGATGTTCATCCAAATCAGTCTGCCTGCTGATAACTGAATCCACACCGATGAGATTCAAGACTATCTTTTGATGAGATCTCTCCTGTTGACTCTGATCCAAGATACAACATGCTTAACTACCAGCGGGAATAGGGACTGGCAAGAGAACATCCCTTCTGGACTTGGAGGCAAAGGATTTGTGGCACTTGGTGGGGGACTAAATCCCTGATGTCTTGTTAATACCTAGGAGTGCCCACATGCACTGCTGGGGATTTCCAAACAAATTAAAAAACAGATCTAGTAAGAACAAATACACAGAGGTTCTTAGAGGAGATGAAGATTTCTTTAAGGGTGATTAACTTTACTTAGTAGAGCTAATGAATAAAAAGAAATGCTGTCCTTAATTTCTCCTTATGTTCATCCAAAAAGGGGATTCAGAGCTGACTCAGACACTTTGAGGCAGAAATTTTAATTTTAATTTTGTTTTAATTTTAATTGTGCTTTTTTTTAATGAATTCCAAGAAAGGGAATATGAGGTGATCATCCACTATCAATTCATATCTGGTTTCCTGAATTCCTTAATGTCAAGGACACAGCGGGTTTCCATTGATCTCAAATATCTTATGTTTAAGAGACTTTAAATACCACTGTAAAGCAGCAAACATTTAATCACTGTGATTGTGCTAACAGGAGAGGTTTGTGGGAAAACTATCAATAGATTAATAAGGAATTATTTACCTTGTTTTGTGACCTGCCTGTGCAAAGCTTCTAAACAAATAAATTATGCTTTCCTCTCTCTCTCAAAGAAATAGTAAAGTATCCAGCATAACTACTGTAATTAGCCATGTGCACAAAATCAATGCTTTTGTAACAAAGTTTTAAGATTTTGATATAAAGGTGGGTTTATGACATCAAGTAACCGTATTACTGTATCTTCAGAGACTTTATACCTCAGCCAAGGTCTCTGCGCCTTGTAAATTCTATTCTTACATTTTCAACTTCAGTTTTAATGTGACCTCTGACAATGAGAACTCTGCTCTTTTGTTTCACATATACTGTTCATATAGTAAAGTACATGGAATATACTGCGTATCCTGTTTAGCCTTATAAATTAACAGATTCAGCATTGTATTAATATAACTAACTTACAGCTATTCAAATAAGATTGAAAATCTGTTTAAATTGTTGAGTTCCTGAACGTGAAGTTTTTCAGTTTGCATCTCATTCCAAAAGTTGAAAGCCAATATCCCATGTAGATGTGGCTTAGAACTGCTAACACAATTCTATCAACTATTTCAGTTACTTCCTTTAATAGGTCTCAAATTTCTCTGTGCTCTGATCCTAAAATCACCCACCAAAAACCAAACACCAAAACACCAAACCCTCAATCTACAGTCACTAGTCATCTTGGGCTGAATTATTATCTGAGCAATAGAGATACTGAAAATCAGAAATCCTAAAAGGCCAGAAAAAATAAATTTGCAATTTAATTCTGTGTGGCAAGGAGTCATAGTATTTTTTTAAATAAAATATTACTGTCAAGCAATAATAGTAATAATCATAACAACAACAACAGCAGCGCCATTTTATGTAACACTCACCTGTTAAAGTACTAGGATATGGACTTGGCACAGCTGAAAACGAAGATGATGCTCCTCCAAAGGGCGTCATTCCTGAGGGCCCTCCAAAAGGAGTCATGGAATGACTATTAAAATTAACTGCTGATCCCTTTATCGACGGTGACTGTGTTGCTTGGCTGGAGTCTGACCCATAATGGCTGACGTGGGAAATAACAGGTTCTGGAGTATTATCAGTTCTGTATTTCATGGCGGGACTTTTATCTTCTTTGCTTTTAATGCACCCCATGGTTGCTTCTGTGAGAACGAGAGGAAGAAGTTCATCTCTATGTTGTGTCTTTCAGTAACGAACAAAGAAGATTCCCAAAAAGTTACTAAAAATGCTGATTTATTACTAGTTAAAAAAAAACCTAAAACAACCCCCAGGAATTGCTCCTATGTGCAGTTTATAAACTCTGATGAAAAAGTGTTCTGGATTAAATTTTAAGTGACTCGTAGTCTAGAGAAGATGTCATTATTTTCCCTTACAACAACACATACTAACAGCACACTTGGATTATTCTTCACTCTGGTTCTCTGGTGGACTGTAAGTGATAAAAAAAGAAAAAGAAAAAAGAAAGAGAAGATGGAGTCAGGCAACAGATAAGGAAAAGACACTGAAGTCTTCTATAGCAGGGTGGAAAAAGAAACAGAGGTAACAAATCCTGATCCATTTTTAAGAAGGAAATCCAAAGCAATCATATGAAGGAAACAAGTGGGGCATTCCTGCTTTCTTTTTTAAGTGCAATAAAGTCCTGACCTACTGGTGGTACTACAACCAATATCTTTAAAAATGCAGAGCAGTTTTCATCTATCACCAGGCCACAAAGTACAACTCGCAAACAAACCTGGGATATTCACAGCCAGAGGACAGGGTCAAGCGCCAATTCTAACCAGAATTGGGGAAAAAAAAAAAAAAAAGAGTAGTAATTACAACATTTGTAGTAGTTTAGAAACTAAACTGCACTGGACAGGTGACAAGTTATAGCCCTGACAGCCCAAGATTGCCACCAGCTGTCACTACAGGCAGACTGTGCCAAAGCCGTTTCCTACAGGGACACCTATTACCTGCTGATGGAGGTAATCAGAGAGGAGACTTGTGTATCGCCAACAATTAAAATGACTGCATCTTAAGAAGTCACCACCTGCCATTTATCAGGTGGTGACAACCGATAGCAGGCATTTTCTGGCTTACTCCAGCTGGGAAACAAATCAGGAAGACAACAGGATTCTCTAGTAGATGCAGCAATACTCCAACATGAAAATGCCTATATGCTTGGGGAAAAAAAGTCTAAAAGCTACTTTAATTTCAAAAGTAGACAACTCTATAGAAATAAAAACCAGCTGCTCCACGCACTCTAATGGATCAGCTAAAAAAATAAACAGCAGCAGTCTGAAAGCATTAAAAACATTTTTTGATAACTACAGCAGTTTTAAGGGCTCTAACAATTAAGGAAACTGCTTTCCATTCTGTGCCTATTTTTTTCCTTTTCAATTCTCTCTTATCTTGTTAACTATTAGACACAAATATGGAACAAAGTAAGCCCTACTAATCAAATACTGCCTTAATACAGTCACACTGAGAGAAACTACTTCTCTCTGTATAACTAACCATTACAGTATTAAGGATACTGTAATTGCCTCAAGAACTGTGAGAACAAGTTCTTGGAAAGAAGAAAGTCCGTAGCTGGTAAAACACCGTATGAAATTTACTGCTCATAAAATTAAGAATGTTTGCCTTGTCATTTCAGCCACCAACCCTCTAATGTAATACAATTACTGGTGCAGAAACAAGTAGCAACAGCATCAAATAACTGCATTGCTACAAATCTTGTCTAAAGAGTTTTACATGCAACACTGAATCAACACAAAAGCACACCTTATACATTTATTTTTTTTACTTCAGATACCAACTTATCAATTGTGCACTAATGTTAAAAGATCAAGACTCACATACATGCATGAAGAATGCAATGCATCTAAATACCTTAAGTCTGACAATCTACAGTAAAAAAGCAAGTTGTTAATTCATGATATAAATCATACACCAAATCACATCCTTTTAAATTTCTCTGCCAGAGCAAACAGATGCTGTAATTTGAACCACTTGGGGGGTGGGGGGGCACGTGGCTGCCTAGCGTGAATTCTTGCCTTACTTTCAGATGCATTTCTTTGATTCGCTTTAAAAAATTGCAACTAAAATTTTTGCTAGCACTGAATACAAGTTCAATAGCCTTTGTGAAAATGCAGTTGCTAATAGTACCGATTCTTTGCCTTTAGCTGGAAGTTAAGCATCATGCATAACTTGAAAGCTCAGCACACCACTTAAGTTAATACAGCAATTATAAGTGCTATCGCCTGCACAGGCTCACCCACATAAGCTGTGGTTAGCAGGAGAAGTAACCATTGGTGTACTTGAGTGCTGTAAAAAAAAACCCAAACAAAACACCAAATCAAAAAATCCCCCCAACTCTTTATTGAAGACCTGAGTTTGTTCTAGACAACAGTAGGCCTCTCCCTTGCTTCTCCCCTCCCCAAGCCACTTCACTGTTAAGGTAATCTTGCAGGGGTTAAAGAGATTAACAACAGATTCCATCAGCACTTCAAAGAGAAAAACATTCAGAAATAAGCAGACAAAAATTTAAAAGCTCTGCTTTTGTAACTGCAGGCCCACATAAAGGAAGCAAACTCCTTAGCTTTTAAAAGTCAAAAACATAGGTGGAAATTACTATAAAATACTGCACATACATTTATGAGGCAGAATTAGAGGAATGAGAGGAAGGAAGATGATATAAACCAACAGTGAGTAGTAGGGAAGGGAAAATGATTGCCCACCCTACAGGAAGAAAAACCCAATGACTTATTACAGTTTAGTCTTGTAATAAATTACTGAATAAAGAAAAAAATCCCTAAGCAGCTGGCACGCAATGTTGGATTTGATTATGCTGGTACTGCATTTGTTACCAAAAATGTAACTGAAATAACTTTATAGCTATTTTTAATCACCCTGTGCCTGACCAGCAACAAAACACTAAGGAATACATTTCTGTCATAAAATTCATGATCTCTTTCTGAAGCACTGAACTCCTTTTAGAAATAGATTCAGGTAAGAAGTTCCTGTTTGCTCTGTAAAAATCCATCTAATCAAAGAAATGATGGCCCAAAGTTTTTCACAAGCCATTGACTTCCCATTAGTTAAATCATTATTTTAGACCAGACTGGAGTCTGATGAAAAATACTTGAGTAACTTCAGCAGCTTGTTCTTTTTTTGAACACAAATACTCTCCCGTTGTCCATGTGTTTGGTGGGGGAGGGTTAGGAGTCAGCTTGCTGGAGGTCTGTCAGGAAAGGCATGGACTAAAAGCACAGATGTCTTGTTCTGCTTTCTAGATGAAAACAATCCTATGTTAGAGTTTTTTAAGAAGAAACAAGCTAAAATGATTACTGGAAGGACAGCTGAAGGTTAGCAGGATGCCCACAAAAATCAATAGAAGAATGAGAGTACTCCAGGAAGGAGTCATCAAAAGAGATTTTAGTGACATCTAATTTGACTTGGGCTTTTTGGTGAAGTCATACAAAGGGCAAAAGTTTGTTGTCAGTCAATATGCTACAAACACCTCAGAGAGTAACAGAGGACACTTAATAACCCCTTTGCCAAACAAGAGAGCATCAAGAAAGTCAATGCTGCCTCCTCTTATCTTCCAAGCTCTGTTTTATAGCAGAGTTTGGGATCAGAGAAAAGCTTTGTCCAACAACAATTGAAAAGTGTGGCCAGTAGAGTCTTTGGGGTTTTTTTTCTGCTTCCTTTCTGAATGATGACCTACCAGTCAAAAAAAAAAAACAAACAACCAAAAAAACCCCAAAACAAACAAACATGTTTTTTCCTGAAGAGCCATCATATCCTGGGACATCAACAAATGATTCCCTTAGTGTATCTGCAGCCTTGTCCATCCAGCCTGGAGATGTAGGTGTTATAAGGGAACCACTCATTCATCCAACATGTCTTTGCTCTTTCCAGTTGATAGTTACAGAAGTTACCTACTCATTGGTTCCTTGGGACACAAACTCCTTGGAAGTGTTTAAAGAAAGGTCTCCTGCTGGTATGAAGGAAGATGCTAGAGCTTTCTTTGAAAGAGGTAATTTTAATCCAGGTAAATAAACAAAACGATCTGCAAATGTCTCTAAACACCGTATTTGTTTCCCTCCCATCAGCATCAGGATTTCAAGGACTAGATGTTAGCCTCTGAAACCTCAAGGATCAAAAGCTGGGAGAGCCTCATATTTTTCACTTGCTGCAATGGGTTTGATAACAAAATCCATTCACTAGGGGAAAAAAAAAAGCAAACAACTAGAAAAATTAAGTTTCCTCTGAGTTACATTTCTTTCTTCCACTCCTTTTGATTACTGAAATTGTTCATACAGCCAAAAAGAGCACCTAAGTCACTTTGCATTATGAAGAAAGAGCCAAATTAGAAGACTAAGCAAGTCAAAGGAAGGAAAAAGCAAGACTGCAAACATCCTTCTGCCTAAAAACAAAACAAAAAGACTCAACTAAAAACCAACTCTCCCATGCTACATAACATCACAGCGAATTACATTTGAGGTTCACAAATTGCTAAGTGTTAGCAAAAAAAAAAAAAAGTTTCTATCAATAAATGTGTTCACTTCTCAAACGTGAAACAAATGTCTTAGAAAAAGATCCCCTTAACTTTCAACTAAAGTAATGATTTAAAGTTATTAAAATTTCATGCAGTGATGAAGGCAGGATAGTCTGCAGAAAGTTCACTAATGGATCCATTAGCTGACAGCTATTTGCTCAAACAAGTATAGGGCTGACTCCATACGTCACTGGAGACATGCAACATATATCAGCTTTTTGTACACTAGGCAAACAACGCAGAGCATCCACCAAACACCTGGTTTCAGCTGGTGGTATCAAACCCTCACTTTTTAGAAGTGACAGAGGCCAAAAGAAATGAAGGTAATCAGAAAAGACGGTAAACCTCCCGTTGACCAATACTATAACAGCTAACTAATTCAGTCCACCTTTCACAGGTCACTGCTATGGTATGAAAATATGGGTGGGCCTCCTTGTCTACAAAGCAACCCGCAATGATTGTAAAGGAAAACAAACTAAAGAATTACCCTTGGCAAAGCATACTCAGTTTTTTTAACATGATGCCATTTTAAATCACATGATATAATGTATCTTCTATGAGCTGTCATAAATTGTAAACTTTGCTTATTTTACCATGAGCAACCCACGGCATTTCAAAGAATGATTTTCTACTGGATTCAGTTTTATAATTAGCAATAACATTAGTATAACGAGACCTTAGAGAGTCTGTATCATTACGCATTTAAAATGCAACTGACATGATCTTGTAATTAATGACTTAATAAGGAACAAAAAGTGAAGATAAAGGAAGAAGCATAAAAAAAAAAAAAAAGACACAGAAACAAGGGTTTAGGTTATCAGCATTTCAATGCTTACCACACATCTTAGTGAAGTTCTACACAGAAAAATAACTATAAAACAGCATATTAGGCTTTAGGTTGCCCATACAATAAAACATACTTAAAAGTAAAGAAACATCCTTTTTATCACTGACTAATGTAATCTGAAGGTTTTGATCCTAATGTTTCTACAGACCAAATCCTGCTTTTATCATGACTATACAAACACATCCAAGGAAAAATTCTGGGGCTACTGCGGTAATGCTTTTGATTTCATAGAAGCAGAACAAACCCCAGCTTGTTTGCTAATAAAACTACAGCTCGCAACCCAAGGATAGCAGAGGACTCTGTACAAAGAGAATAAAAGCAATGAGTATCAAGCTGCTTTCCTAGTTAGACTTTTTGTTCTTCAGAATTGAAAGCTGCTGGAAATATTAAATATTTCTGTTCTAGAAATATTTACACCAGGCCTTACTGACTGACTGTAATGGCCCATTGGATGTCAGATTACAAAGCTGAAAGAAAAATTAACTACTGCAACAAGTTCTAACTAAAAAAAAGTGGAATCAAGGATTATCAGTGAGACAAAGTCAGAAGAGATGTGAGCACTCTCAGCTTTCCCCTCTCACTCACATCTTCCTTTTATCTGGACCAAACACGTAGGACATCTCCATCCACTTACTCTGCATGTGGACAGCTGAATCTGTAGAGCGGGTCTTTCATTTTAAGGACAGGGAAGGGCTGCAGGAGCATATTGGAGATAGTGATCATGTCATGGATGACATGTGGCTGGCCCTGCAAAATACACACTCGTAGAATTGTGCTTATTTATAATCAGAGTTTCACCTACACTAAGATATCTAACATAGCATAGGTTTCCTCTGACCAGCTGTTGCATAGCAAGAAAAGGTGGCTTTTCCAATTACACTAGTAAGTGGTCAGGACATACAGACTAGAGGTGGAAAAAAGCAAGCCTATTACAAAAATCTTTAAAATTACGGTAAAGGAGGATGTAGTATAGGAAGCTGTCTTCAACAGGGACCTTTGCCTCTAACAAGGACAAATTCCTTCACCATGGGCCTGGACACAGACCCTGGCAACAAATAAATGAGTAATCAGCAGGAGATGACTTGGAAGATGTGAGAAACAGGATCAGCACAGACTACTCCAACCTCCACCAACCTAGCTCAACAAGTCCACAGTCAGATGGAGACAAAAGACATAACTACAAGAGAAAAGTCCTCCCTACAGGTATGACCTAGCTTATGAATTTGAACTACTGTAGCTATGCTGACGCAACATCTGCACAGAACTTGCATTCTCATATAAGGATGTCTTTACTTGAGTTGTTTTACACCGCTGGTTTAAGACAGAATAATCATGTCCAAGAAGATAAAAATACTTACTACTATAATGATACAGATTTAACATAACTTCTTGTTCTAGACAAGACTTCTGAAAACCCACAGGAGGTCGTGTCACAGCCAAGACCTGAAACAAGATCTTCCAACTGCGACTATAGAGTCTCACTTTTAGTCTGATACACTTGAGCAAGGCTTCCTCAAAGTTGTTCCAGCATCTGAAAAAGCACATCCCACCATCAACCTCGTTGTCTTCCATCTGCTCACAGGAGCAATCTCCACTTCAGCTGGAAACTGCCTACCCTCTGCACGAGGCAACAGAAAGCACAAAAGAAAGAAGGTGTTGTGTGGGAAAAAACAAACAAACAAACAAAGAAAAAAACACCCAGCACCCCAAATCCACCTCCAGTAGGCACAAGGCCCAGCTGGGGGTACCTGACTGACAGCCAGAGGAAGCTGCTTCTAACTTCCACAGTAGAGTGGAGAAAATATGTCAAATTTAAATGTTTAAACTTATTTTTTAAAAAACTACCAACTGCTAAATAGAACATCTATTTTAAGAGTTTTGTTTTCAGGATCTATTCTTAATTTTCAGTGACATCACCATACTGTTCATATCCAGAGAGACTGAAAGATAATTTGTGCTTTTGTATATCCAACAAAAAACTGCCAATAAACCTAAGGCAGACAAAGTAAAATACACAACACTGACTGATACCCAATACTGATGGATTAATTTTCTTTATTCCAGCAGTCAAGATCACAAGGGAGAGATTAACTAAAACACCAGAATTGCAAAAGCAATTTTATGTGCTGAAATATATAATACGTATACCTAAGACCATTTTTTAAATTTAGAGTTAAAATGTCTAGCCATACAATTTCAAGCCTTTACCACACAAAGGCGTCTTCTCTGACAACAGATGATACCACAGCAAAACAACCAATATATTGTCTAGACAGCATTACTGCTGCCCCATTGTCTTGAACATTTAAGTACACAGTCAATAAGTAAATGCAAGCAGAAAAGGAGAATTCTGGGTTTGGGCTTTTTTTTCAGTGAAATATCTATTTTTCTTAAGTCGTAAATAATTACAATTAACTTAAAAACTGTAAGTCCGATATATTCAAGAAGTCTGGCCAAATGACTAGATTACAATAAAATGCATGTGATACCTTGTCAAAGCTATCTAGCCCATTTCAGACAAGATTTAAGAACCAATTTATAAATAAAAAGATTTTGTTTTCATTGAATCCTACTTGGAAAAATTAAAAAAAAAAAAGCATACCTTAGAAATACAAAGGAAAGCAACAGTCACAGGAATTTAAAAGATGAATCAAAATAAAAGACTCTATAATAAATGACTGTGATATCCACCTAGCCTGTAACACAGGAACACTGCTAGGGAATCTCATGGAATTTAGATGTAATTTATTTGGGGTGTGATTGACACACTGTTACTTCAATATTTTCACATGTAGAGATGAATACTCCTAGCTACTGTTTGCCAAATGTCATCCTAAGTGGAAAGTAAATTCCCCTTTATTCTCAGTACTATTTTATCTGAATGTAATTGACATGATTAGTAGGTTAATAAAAATCAGTAATTGAAGTATTTTAATTCAATTGGTGACAAACTGTTGCTGCTCATGTATTCAAGGGCCATATACCCAGATCTCCTTCAGCAATTAGCTCTTTGCTGAGCAACAGGGATTTCAAAAAGCCGGCTGAAAAATACCAGCCTTTTGACTAAAGCCAAAAGTACGTATAAACAGTTATAACCACACACATACACTGTTCTTCACGATTCAATGGCTTGTGTTTTTCTTTGTACAAAAAAGGCAAATGAAGAGTACAATTAAAATAAAGTAAGATGATATCTGCTAAATAACACCCTTATTAAAAGGGAAGAGCTGGATGACGTTTTAACTAAACAAGAATTTTTACCCTAACAGCCATCATTACTGCTATTCTATTGCTTTCAATATTAACAGATATAATAGTGTTCAGAGGCAAGAAGATCAGGAGAAATTAATATAATTAGCTTGTCAGGCACCTCGCACAATAGAGGCTACAGGGTTGCCCTAAATTAATTTCTCTTTTTATGTTTCTGAATGTATGCACAGGCTTGTATTCACTCCTGTTACAGCAAGTTGACACACACTGGACAAGTCCTAAATTTTAAATACAGTAACCACTAAAAGTACAGGTGGCACTTCCCATCTGAATTTAACACCAACATCCAGCCAGCAATCTTGTTACCCTTTTGCCTTGGAGCCCTACCACCATGCTGTTTCTGTTCCCTGACTAAGCAGACTATGGCTCTCTTCATCCATTCCCTTCCAGTCTAGGAAGTGGCTTTCCAGTCACACAACTACCTCATTTTCTCCAAGGTCCCTCAGTTTAACTTCCTCCCATTTACAGGGATTAACATCAAAGGGTTAATATTCCAGGTAAGGGATATTTCTTAATTCTTCTTTAATAGAATCACAGAATGGTTTGGGTTGGAATGGACTTCCAATGAGCCCACATGATCATGGGCAGGAACATCTTTCACTCAGCAGGTTGCTACAAGTCCCATCCAAACTGACCTTGAACACTTGCAATGATGTGGCATCAACAACTTCCCTGGAAAACCTGTTGCAGGGTATCACCACCCTCACAGTAAAACATTTCTTCCTTATATCTAATATAAATCTACCCTCTTTCAATTCAAGACTGTTACCCCTTGTCCTGTTACCACAGACCCTGGTGAAAAGTGTGTCCCTATCTTTCTTATAGGCCCCTTTTAAGTACTGAAAGGTTGTAATAAGGTCTTCCCAGAGCCCTCTCTTGTCTGGGCTGAACAACCCCAACTCTCTCGGCCTATCCTTGGAGGAGAGGTGCTCTAGCCCTCAGATCATTTTTGTGGCCATCCTCTGGACTTAATCTAGCAGATCCATTACTGCTATAAGTACGATAATAATTTTGCTGTGTTAAACAGGTATGCCTTTCAGCTAATCCAGATTAATCCAGTCGTGGAGCTGTGAGACAAGTTTTGTGTGTGTGTTGTAAAACGATCTATCACTCATCTCAAAATGGAGACAACTGGACATGTTAAGAATCTCATCCTTACACTATCAGCGCTTCTTCAAATTATTTCCAATAGTCACTGTCCTATTTATCATCTGCCCTGTGAGCACCTGGCATTACGTTTTACAATGTATGTAGACCTCAGGCACACAGCAGCTCTACCTTCCAAGATCATCTGCTTTCACAAGAAAAACACATTTCTGCACTGTGTTTACTGAGGTAGTACTCATTTTCTTCTTGTCTTGGGAGACAAACCTGACTTATCTGTAGGCTGAAGTCACCTGTCCTAGGACAGGGTTGCCCCCTACAAAGTAGGTGTATCCTCTATCCTCAACAGAAAAGTTTTGTTCCAAATGTGGGCATTTTGCTAGTGACTTTGTGATCCCACTATGAAAAATAATACCACCTCCGCCCGCTTAATTATTTGCTTTCAAAACCAAGATGTTACTTTACCTCACGTTCATGTTGTTTCACTTGCTTAAGGAATCAAAGCCCTCAACTCTTTCCAGCTCCAGACTAGCAATTAGAGTGACATGTACAGGGTGTACCAAGCATGCAATGATGGCATGTAATGGAAAACCACATAGCATTTCCTTACCATTCCTCATTGGTTTTCCTTTAGATTCATCTGATTTTGCCTCTACCACTTATAACTGTTGAAAAGGCTTTAAACACAGTTTACAAAAGCAATTCTGAAAAAGATGTCAAAGACGAGCTTTTCCTGAGAGTGTTCTGATTTGATGGAATGAAACAACAGGGAACCATCTCAGCATTTCTTGTGATGGGGAGGTTTACCAAAATATAGTTCAAAAGTAGTTGATGTCTTCAGACATCTCTAAGGATAAATTAAAGACGACATCAGTTTTCTGTTCATCTTTTTAAAAGATTTTTCATATCAGGCTTTCCCTCTCATTTTCCAGCTCACACTACTCCCTATCATACAGGCAACACTGCTGCCATGGGCAGGGACGCCACCCGCTAGATCAGGCTGCTCAAGGCCCCATCCAGTCTGATATTGAATGCTTCCAGCGATGGGGCATCCGTAACTTCCCTGGGCAACCAGTGCCAGTGCCTCACCACCCTCGTTATGAAGAATTTCCTCCTAATATCTGATCTAAATCTTCCCCCTTCCAATTTAAAGCCATTCCCCCTTGTCCTATCACTACTCATCCTTGTAAAAAGTTCCTCCCCAGCTTTCTTACAGGCCCCCTTCAGGTACTAGAAGGCCACTATAAGGAACACAGTGAACACAACTTTGATAAGTTAGCCACTGTACAGCATACAAACCAAAACAGAAATAGATGACAAAAAGTTGTGAAGAAGAGATGCTAGAGCAACAATTGAAGGGCTATGAGTTCTCTTTAAAAACAGAACAAAATACTAGCAATCAAAGAACAAAGAAAGGAGCAACAGAAAAAAATTTTGATATTTTTAATGTAGGTAAATACTGTTAACCTACAGTAGTGTACAACACAGTACAAAGGCATCTCCAGTTTTTATCAACAGGTTCAGATAATGGCCTTCTAAATAGGTAAATAAAATGCCTTGGCCATTTTTTGTACTCAATCACTCTGGTACCTTGTTTTCAGGAGTACACAACATATATTTAAAGATTTTCTTCAGGCTAAACAGCTACTATTTAGTAGCAAATTTTCCTTTCACCTAACCAGTAAACAGAGCTTTTAGCAATACTCTTTTGACTCCAAAAGTACTGCCAGAAGGAAGGAAAATTTTCATTTTAATTAAATGTTAAAGGTAGAAACATTGAAGGGGGTGGGGGATGGGGAGAGACACTAGGGATTCCACAGAAGCACGCATGTCAAACAACTTATCCCTCAGTAACTTCCCTGAGTTAGTTAAATTTCAGTCACAGGTCAGAAGAATTTCAGTTATGAGTAATAATGTAAGAAATAACAAATTAACAATGTTTAAAAAGAATTAATACTGCCAGAAACACTGTGATGACAGAACTTCTGATTTTCAAAAATAAGCAGTATGCTTCAAAGCATACACACCTTACTGTAGATTTGATATGCTCCAACTGAAAATCTCAATAAAACCAAGTTTTTATTGAAAAAAAAACCCAACCCATGCAAATATTTTAAATAATCCTATTTTATTATATTCCCATAAAACAAGAGAAAGCAAAGAAAGCCTTGTCCCATGTTTGTCCTGGAGGGAAGGGGAGAGGTATTTTAAGTCCTTCTATGTGATTTTATTATTCATTTTGGTGATCTGGTGGTTCTTATGCTGATTTAAACTCATGGTTTACAAATACATAAAAACCTGTATTTTTCACAAGCTAAAAAAAGCAGTAAAAGGATTTCTTTGCTATGACTAAAATTTTCTAAACTTCAAAAATGCCTTAAATCCTCAGCAGTTTCATAAACTTAATGCTTCTAAGTGTCATCTTTCAAGCAGGAAGCAATGCAATACTGTCATCCCACAGGTCAGCTTTAAGAATCAATTTTGCATGTTTTTAAACGCTGTCTTCTAGACTAAACACAAAATGAATCTGCTGAAAAACAGGTTCTGCTGTTTGGAATTATTTGCGGACTGCTCGCTGCCAGAATCCACTGCTATTCACAAAGAATAATACAAAGAGTGATAACTTCAAGGCTAAGCAGAATGAAAAATAGTATATATGTGTACCCTCAGCCACCAGAGGAGTGGCATAGTTCACTGGTGATTGTTCTAAAGATGGATAAGATCTGCACAATACAACACTAAATTCCAAACACACAGAAGAAATTAAAAAAAGGAGGGAGTAACTTCCTTCCAACAGTCTAGTCTATAGGGAAGGAGCAGGTAGCACTTTGTATTTCTACCTAATACTGGTTGTAACTCAACATGAAGAAAGGATATTGTTCACAAGCAAAGTCCTACGTGATATCAAAAGATAGCAAGAGAGCTCAGCAACGGTTCCTTATCATACAAACTGACAGGCTTGCGTTTCCTGCTCATACAACAGCCAGCAGTAAACTGCTAGACTAGGGGTGAGGAGAATTATCCAGGCACTCCCAACTGGTAGAGACTACTGTTTTGGGGTTTTTTTTTATGTCACCTCTTGCAGGCAAGGTACTTTTTTTTCTAGGAGTGCCTGTCAATGTCTATTTGACAACTGCACTTGCAGTGTTAAAGGCTGGTGATGTACTTCATCCATCCTCATATCTTCCTGTAGCAAGTTGTAGCCCCGAATTCTGACTTGTGCTATTTTTGTTAGACCCATGAACTGTTTCACATATTAGTACAAGTAAGGAGTCCACACAATAGCCGTAAAGCAAATTGATCTTTAAGTTGCCTTCCAACTCAAACCATTTTATGATTCTATGTAGAAAATGAAAAAAATATTTACTTTAATGTGTAAAAAAACCCCAAACAAACAAACAAAAAACCCAACCAAAACCCAACAACAACAAAGATTGAAAACCAAAACCAAGCAAACAACAAACTTGAGAGATCCATCAGCCTTCAATAGATAATATAGAACATTAGTAGAATTAATAGGAAAAAAATGGAAGTGGTACAATACCAACGGGATTGTAATAATTTCTTATTTTTGATTTTTGATTCGGGTATAAGGATAAAGTCTGATGGCAGGTCTTGATCAGTGTGATTACCAGGGTAAAGTGCCACAAATTATGACAAAAAGCAATGTTCCCAAAAGAAAGTGAAAATAACAGTAGATTTCCACTGACAGGAATCAAGACTTATAGTCAGGAAAAAAAGGAGGAGGGGAAAAAATAGAGTTTGCAAGCATGGCAGAGTGAGCAAGCATGGCACAGCATGTAAAGTATTTAAAAAGGATACTAGCCATTCTGCTCCAGAGAAACAGAAACAAAAATTAAAGAAGGTGTCTGCAGCACTACCTACCTTTCGGTCCTGAAAATTTGAAGGCTAGATCACCTTCCACAGGCTTCCTGTACAGCCAGTGGAGAAACACAGGCTCCTCTAGAGGAGCAATGATTTTAAGGACACCTAAACACACACATATTTTTCTTTATCCCTAACATTTAATGAAAGTTTAGAGCAGAAAGAAAATTGTGTTATATGCCCTGCTCTTCCCATTATGTTAATCCCTGCCATCAACCTCCCACCCCCAAAAAAATTAAACCAGCTGGCAACAAGACTAGATAGCCTTGCAGAGCCAGATGCTAAGGAATTAGGCAGTGTGAATATGAAACGTAACAAGTAGGTTATATTGACCATAAAAGCAGAACAGTTTCAAACACCACAAAAAAAAAAAACAACAGGCTACAGAATGCTGATTTTAAATCTCTGAAAACAAATTCATGGAAGAAAACAAAGGACTTTTACTCAATTGCTGTGCCAGTCAAACTAGGGTCCTTTTAAATAAGTCCCTAGTTTAGACTAATGACAGTTATATTCGGTAATGGGCTTCAGGTGGAATTCATCTTCCAAATTTAGACATCCATCTGGGGGTGAGATGAATCATGCAGAGAAAGTGCTTATTTCTCTCCACTGGCTACATAGGGAGGCTACAGAGCTAGCTCATGTATAGGCAGCCAAAGCTGGTATTCACCAACCTGTCTCCTGATAGCTAATGCTCAAGTTTACATTGCATAGTATACCTAATGGTCACCATCTATCACTGAAACAAAAAATTAGACTAGAAAATTTTTCTCTCAACAAGGTGACAAGCAGCCTTGCCTTATACCAATATACGGAATTAGCTTAAGTTACATGTACACATTAGCTGCCACTATTTTCCCCTTGCATAAGAGTTAGAGGTCTGCTTGTGGAAAAATAAGCACACCTTTCTAATAGAACCCCCATACATCTGCCATCTTTGTATGAATCTTAACATCTGCTGAACATGAAATAACTATTTTAAAATAACGCAAACACATATAGAAAGCTATCCAGAAGCCCATATTGTCATAAAACGATGCATAACTAGATGAAAATACATTATTAAGTCTACTAATTGCCTAAACTCAGTCTAATCTTTAAGAATGTTCCTACAGAAAGCAGGGATTTAGGATTACAAATTAGTGATGCAGTACAGTATCAAAATAATATATTAAGATTGAACCAAAGAGTAAAAATCACCTGTGCTTTGCACAGCTGCCACCTGAACAAAAGGTACGGGGCAGATATGTTAAATAGAAGCCTCTTGTTTCAAATAGTGTTCATCTTCTCAAATGCGGTACTTCTGTCCAGCCAAACACTGCTTCTCTGTTTACAAATAGTGAGATCCCTTGCTTATTTCAATAGTCACTACAGACACAAAGAAGAATATTTTTATCAATAAGTTGGTCGCATACAACAGAGAGATACAGCGGCTTAGCATATCTAGGGGAGTGAAGGGCAAACAAAATCACCACAAAGGTGTCCATAGGGAGAGCAGAAATAACCAGTCTACAGACAGCGCAGATAATGCATTTGTTTGATCAATACCCACCTCAAAACATTCTCTTCCTTAAAATATCTCTTTCCATAAAGGGCCTCTATTTTGTGAGGAGCACCCAAGAAAGATGCGATTGGAAGTGCATCCATTACCTGATCAAAAAAAGTACTATGCAGCTGTAGGAAGACAAAGTCATACGAAATTAAGCCATTGACTGACATGTACGTGCGGTCCTACCCCTGCTCTGAACTTGATCCTTGCATCATGGGGATTTTATATTTTGGTGGCCCACACAAGGTCACACAAATAAAAGAATATGTAACCAGTGGCTGTGAAGCCCCCCCTAAATAGATTAGCACCTCACTTTGGGCCAAAGATTGAGTGTTACTGCTAGAAAGGATTCTGGAAAAAGAGTAGCAGAGAAGTAAAAAAAGAAAGGGAGTCAGGCTTTACAACAAAAGAATGGCTGTACTCAGCAAGACCCAAAGGTCCATCTCCATTCAGACATCCTCTCACTAACAGCAGCCAATAATAGATACCGAGTGAAGCATGTACGAACACAATAAATACACAGCAACACTTCCCCAGAATACTCCCTGAGCCCCCAACAGAAACAGTTTGCAGAAGCAGGATTTCCTGAACAAGAATAGGTATTTGCATTTGATGATTCTTCTTCCACCAAACAGCAGTTTCCCTCTGCACTGATGTAATGTTTAGCCTCCTTGAATTCCTGAGGCAAGAAATTCTATAGCTTAATTACACACTCCGAGAACTACCTCCTTTTGTCTGTTTTCACTTCAACAGCTGCTAGTTTCATTAGATACCTCCTAGTGTGTAGAAAAAAAAAAAAAAGACACTGAATAAACACTCTCTATTTATGTCCCATTGGCAGCTGAACAATTTACAAGATTCTGTCACACCACTTTTTTGGTCACCTTTCCTACCATAATTAATTCATCCTGCTCCTCTTACAGAAACTGTTCCGTATCTTAAATTTGCTCTTCCTTAAAATTTCAACTGTGTTCTTTTTGAGGTGATGACAGGGATGGGGGGGTGGTAGGGACAGAGGATAAAGGTGGACAGAACAGAACTAAATAAGCTAATTAAATTTTGTAAAATTTCTTTTTTTAAAATGGTATAATCATTGTTCTCCCTTTCTTTCCTAATCATTTCTAGTGGCAACAGTCGGCTTTGAGCTTGTCTTTTAAGATGAGAAGGCAAACTGGCTCCTCCCCATCTCCAAATACACTACACAAAGCAATTTGTCAAAAAATTCATCTGCCATTTTAGTGTCCAGTTGCTGAGCAATGTTAAGACGTCGTGTGATGCTAGGGTCTGCCTTTGCATCCGCTACCCAACAGTAAAGTCTGTGAGCTCACTTCTCTTGTATATCCTTTGTAAGCTTGAACATTCTGCATTAACAAAACCCTGGAGAATCATAACTGGGACCCTACTCTACTCCATTTACTCCAACTCTCCCTTTCTTATATTTTAGTCATTAATTTAACCACAGAATCCTTTTCCCCTATCCTACAGCTGCTTCGTCTCCCCAAAATTCCTTGGGGGGACCTTGCCAAATCCCGGTTGGATATCCAAGTAAACTATTTCTGTCAGATCTTACTTATTCCTTTGCTTGCCTTCAAAATATCTCCAGTGAGTTTGCAAGGCATGACATCCCTTCACAGCAGACTCTTAACTCTTCCTCAACACGGCATGTTTACCCATGTTACCTTCATTATTATTTTTGACTGATTTCCTTACTACAGATGTCAGGCTTACTGATCTCTGGTTCTACAGATCATATATAAATGAATTTATATCTTAGCTAGATATTGCATTTGTTGCTACAGTACAATGATCCTTACTTGCTTGCCATTTGGAAAGCTGTGTTTATTCTAAGTGCAAAAGCAAGCCTCTCTAAAGAGACATAAGTGATTTTTGTTTATTTCCACAGAAGGTTTAAGTACTATCTTTGCAAAGACCAGTACATGATAAAGATTTGCCGTAACAGTAATACCACAAACACTTAGTTGTATCAAAACTCTCTTAGCTTTCCAGTCTGTAAATGACAGTTCCATAAATATATGCTATGCTGCAGTAGTAGCTATTCAACTATTTAATAGCTGCCCCAATTACCAAAACACAAATGAGCTTGTGAAAACACAGTTATTCATTTGCAAATGAGATAGCATTCAGAGAGAACTATAAACTTCTTACATCTTAGTTGGAGACTAGAATCAAGAAATTCTTCAGAAATGACAACTAACAAGCAAGCAACCTGAGACAAGGACTAAATCAAGCTAATTCTCAATTTACACAAGTAATTTTATCCTCACCAATTATGTGAAGTTTCAGTTCTGCTTCACAAGGTTTTAAGTGCCCTCTACATTACAGATCAAAGTTCACCCTACTTTTCTTCAGCATAGCATTGACTTTCATCCTTTTTTTTACTGAAGTCCAAAGATAAAGAATTGAAAACGAGCCCCATCTTACTAAACTCATCAGATGCCTTTTGTGATTTAAGCTCAAATGCTGGGTTATGTGGTGACTATATTTCTAATGATAAGATAAAAAGTTAAACATAACAGTGTGTTTAAATCTACATGCAACTCTTTCAGCTCCTTTTTCACCGCTATATTGCATACTAGTCTAACAAGTTCATAGTTCAAACACCAACAGAACAACAGCAATGAATTCATCAGTTCATTATATTTAGTGAAATAAAAAAACTACCTTATCACCGCTGGTAGAGACCATTGGAACAAGTGTAGTAGTCACATCCTAAATTTTCACTGCATTAAGAAGAAAAAAAATTATTCTAAAACAGATGTTAAAAAGACACCTTTCCAAAGATGAGATGAAAACATTTCTTTGACTTAAAAGCTCCTGCTGCTGCTCAGTCTTTTCCAGGCAGCAGAGAAGTGAACAGTGTCCTTGTCACTGCTGCCATGGGAGTGGGGAGAGGACACAGCAGACAATAAAACAATATGTAGGCTTGACATTAATAGCAGAAAGCTAAGAAATGCAAGAGAAAAATGCAGTTGCAAAGAGTTATCTCCCCTCTTCCCAAGCTGTTATAAGGAAGCTGGTAGAAACAAAAATTAAAAAAAAACCAAAACCCTTTGGCTGCTAAAATAAACAAATAAAACTACTCTGCCTTTCAGCACCTGTGTTTTGTTTCATTTCAACTACCACAGTTACTGTTGTGGCCCTCTTAAATCCTTTCATGAAAGTCATAGAACAGCCTACTCTAGCCCACCCTGCTCAAAGCCACATCAAGCTGCTCAGGGCTGTATCCAGTTGGATTTTGAGTTGTTGCCAAACATGGAGATGCCACAATGTTTTTGGGCCACCTTTTCAGCATTCCATCACCCTTATAATAAAAAAGCTCTGATTTTGTTTTTGTTATATTTAAGTGGAATTTCCTGTATTAAAATTTGTGCCCATTGTCTCTTATCCTGTCAGTGGACACTACCAAAAGGAGTCTGGCACTGTCTTCTTTATTCCTCCCCATCAGGTAATTATACACATAAGATCCTCCTGAACCTTCTCTTCTCCAGGCTGAACATTCCCAGCTCTCTCAGGCTTTCCTCATTGGAGAGATGCTCCAAACCCTGAGTCACCTCAGTGGCCCTTTGCTGGACTCTCTCCAGTATGTATCTTTCTTGTCCTGGGGAGCCCAGACACAGACACAGCATGCCAGGTGTGGCTTCATCAGTGCTGAGTAGGGAAAATGTTCACCTCTCCTTGACCTTCTGGCAACTCTTTTCCTCATGCATCCAAGACACCTCTGTCCTTCCTTGCCTCAACTGCACATTACTGACTCACATACATCTTTTCTACCAGGATCCCCAAGTCCTTTTCTGCAAAGTTGCTTCCCACTTGGTTGCACCCTACAATATAACGAAGCCTGAGGTTGTTCCTCCTGTTGAGGTCCTTCTGGATGGCAGCACAACCCTCTAATCTATTAAACACTCCTCACAGTTTTGTATCCCCTGCAAACTCACTGAGGGCACACCTCTGTGTGACCACCTAGGTCAGCAGTGAAGGTGTTAAACAGGACTAGCCCTGGTATTGAGCCCTGGGGCACACCACTAGTGACTGGTCTCCAGCTGGACTTTGTGCCACTCATGACAACCCTTTGAGTCTGGCAGTTCAAACAGTTTCCAGTTGCTCCCAATGTTCATTCACCTGGCTTCATCAGTTTGTCTATGAGGATGCCATGAGAGATCATAACAATATTTGCTGCTCTTCTCTCACCCACCCAGTCTCATCACGGAAGGCAGTTAAGCGTGATTTCCATTGCACAAATCCATGCTATGCTGACAGCTCCCAATCAACTTTTAGCCTTTCATATTTGAAAGTTCTAGCTCCTATTCGTCACCTTTTCCAACTGAAATATTTTTTTTCCGACGTATACAATGCACTTACTCATTAATATTTGCACATCTACTAATTGGAATGTCCTTAAAACAACTAACAATCACACAGTACTGATTAACAAACCACTTATTCCAGCCAGGCACTGAAACAACAATGCTTCTTTTTTTCTCCACAAATGTATCTAAACTAGTAGCAATGTTGTTGCAGCTGTAATGGCCTAATGATGTCAGAGGAGCAGGAAAACACCCTCCTCCCTGCCCCCAAATATACTCACAACTTACTGTTGGGAAAATATAAGTTAACCAGGCATACTGTACAACCATTGCAACTGCAAGAATTTTTCTGTCCGTTAAACTGAACATCTTGTTGATGCATCCTTTCTATGCATCTAGTGTAATTCCCATATTCTGTCAGGCTCTTGACAGATGCAGCTCCTTTTCTCAGATTTCCTGGCCTCCTTGAAACAAAGGCATCAGGAATTTCATGGAGTATCTTCTTAACATGTTTTTTCCTTAACTTTTCTCACCTTCTCTCTTCCCTTTGGAAGTGCAGTGAAGACACATCAGACCACAAACTACAGTAAGAAAAGGCCTGTTCTTATTTATTGGGGAAGAAAAAAGGCACAACACCAAACCCTGTGCATTTAACCTAGAAAGGCAAGGAGCATTTCAACCTCTACCAATAGTAAAACGCATCAAAGCTTTTTGGCCAGCAAAGAAGCGACACAGGTTTCCTACATTCTGGCCAGTTCTAAACATTTCCAGGTAGTGGATAATCCAGTAGCTGGTTTGGCCAAATGGTAGCTCAGCTCTCTAAGTCTTACAGTAATTGCAGGCTACAGTTGTGATTTTACACTGTATTATACATCTGACTAAGTGTTTCAAACACATACTGTGTCATTAAACTGCACTGGAAGAATGGATTACAACACGAAGCCCGTATTCTTTCACCGATTAGTGATATACTGCCAAAAAAGTGTCCATTTTAAAAGCAGGCTTGTACACTTGGCCAGGACACGTCTGCTGTAGTTCCAACGGACCAAGGAGGATCATCTGACAACAGTTTCTGGGGTACTACCGCTCTCTGCAGCCAAGTGATTGACTAAAATATTTTAAACAAATTTGGACATAGTCCCAACCAGATTATAACAATTTTCAGGCATTTGAAGCCCTGGGCCAACACTCATTGACAGCATCCATTTAAAAACTCTTTCACACTTGTGCAAAGTTAAATCAACTTGGCACTTTCTCTGGTAGGCAATTGTCTCCTTAAGTATGAGCACTATTCATCCAAGTGAATTGCTGCTTTAAGGGGACAGTTGGCTGGCATGGGGAGGATTGGACTGACTGACAATGCGCCATAGTCACAAAGAAGTTGCAGCAAGAGTTTCTAAAAACCAAAAAGCAGTTAAGGCTGTGAATAGATGAAGCTAGCTGAAGACAAATGTACAGGCTGTTTCTGGGAAGATGCTGGTGGTTCAAAAAACTTCTTAACTATGACTAATCTTAAAACAGTTCTCGTGCCTTGTTTTGTAAGTTTAGCATCTCCAGTGCTTCAGAGAACTTAATTTTACTACTTAACCCCCTAACAACAGCTAAATGTTGCAGCAGCAGTTATTTGTGGAGGGTTTTCCTGCAGAGATATTTATGCTAAATGGCCAAGAGCTCTGTGGATCTGCATTCTTCCCAGGGAGGGGATTTTATTTTGCATGTGAAATGTTAATAAGGAAACACAGAGCAGCATTAGGGACTCATTCTCAAATTTTTCTAAGGAGATTACAATGTTCTGGCTTCCCTTCCCTTTGTGAAACTTCAAAGAGAAAGTACAAGAAAGCCATGCAGTGCTTAGGTCAAAATAATCACACAGACTGTTGAATTAATTCACAATCCTAACAGATACCAGAAGCACTGAAAGCAAAACTTGATACGCAAGCATGACAATACATTCTACAAGCAGTATAGCAGAGTATTACATATGTAATCACTATAATTGAGTTCATTTTTCTAATACTACTACTCATTGTTTGTGTACAGAACACAGATGCTGTTGTGTAAAGCATTCAAAAAAAAAAGATGCCAAAGGTGCCACTCTTTATTGTGGAGGCTGGTGGGATTATTCCAGATACCACTGGCAAACACAAGGGATAACAGCCAGTGCAACACTTGGTGTAAATTAATTACCCTCTTCCCACCTCAACAAGATCACAGAAAGCCACTCGGGATGCCAGCCTGATACTGAAAATATAAAGAAAGCCCCCCAGGCCCCAGACAACTTGTCAAATAAAGCCTATTAAATTTAAACCATACGTGGATCCCTTTCAGCTACTTAAAGATAAACTGCTTGAACTGCTTGCTAACAGTTTACAAGGTGTTTTGAGTTTTCTCATGATAATTCTTATGCCACATAGACAAAAGAGTTTATAAACAGATTCTGGCTCCTGTAAATATTTGTAGTGAAAAATGAGTAACATCTTATTCACTGCTCAATGCAGTGAATTAGTGTAACTGTACTATCTAACCGAAAAAACGGAAAGTCTTTGATTCAACTGCTAAATTAACCTAGTGGTTTGAGCTAACAGATCCAATTTCATTGCCTGTAAAGGCAGGCAACACTTCTTTGTCTTCATTTTATACTCTAATGAAGTCTGCTTCAATAGAATTGCCTCCACTTATCCTTGAGGACAATTTGGTCCTTTTGTGTAAAACTAATCCAGCTCTCCCTGAAGTCAAGGAGAATTTTGCACTTAACTTCAGTGTGAAAAAGGATCAGGTCCTAGAATAGCAATGCTAAAATATCTGTGAATAAAAATAGGTTCAGATTTTCCACTTCCTAATTAGCCATAAAAATAAAACTCCAAACCAAAACAATTGATTTGATGAAACAAATAATTAAAAAACAAACGGAAAAAAAGTCTTATTTCCATTTCAGTCTTAAGCATGTGAAAAGATGTCTTACATGGCAATGTTTTTAAAAAGAGAATATAATCCCATTCAAATGTTCTGACTGTAAAACTGTACTACCTAACGCATCTGCCTCATCTTTTCAGTTTCAGAGGAACTGAGGGAGAAAAAGTAACAATTCCTCAAGTCTAGGAAATACATTTAAGAGAAGCAACAGTTTAATGGCATGGTTTCCAAGTGGCAGAAATCATGCAGTGATAACATTGATAAACTTTTCAATTCTGAGTCAGTGCTGTCTGGGTTTCCTCAAGAATGTCTTACACTGTGATTAGTCCAGTTGATCAATAGTTTTGGCAAGCTACTCCATCAGCCTGCATATGATTTGACTCCTTCATCTAAATTACCTAGCTACCTGGCTGTACTATTATATTACATATAATGCAGTAAAGAATGTTTGCTTTGGCATATTTGTCTAACAGCAAAAACAAAATCCAACAGATCTGCACATCCAAACTAAGTCATATTCTGACTGACCACACACCACATTACAAAGTTACCCTTCCGATCCTTCTGATGACTTTTTTTAATATTCAAATTGGAAAAAAAAATATTTTTTTTTAAATTGTAACATCAGTTTACACCAAGACCTCAATTTACTGTTAGGATAACCTATACTCAATTAAGAAATTATTCAAACTATGTTGTTAGCCACCAAAATTTTAAACAAATTCAAACCACCAAATTGGCAGATGCTGTTCACAACTACCTGGAATCAGAATCTGAAATTCTAAATACCTAAAGTAACATAAGTTGTTACAAGCATAGAGGATTACCCCCTCAATAATGTTATTTAGATACTGGTTCACTACAATCTGACAAACATTCAAGGAAGATAAAGTTAAAAGCTAGGAGAGATTTTTGTTTATATTTTCAAAGAAAAAAAAAAACTTGCAAGTATGAAATTTACTCATTTTAACATCTTAGAGTGACTGAAATTAAAAATTAGTTAACAAATTAAATGCAACATTCCCTTTTGTAAATAAATCCATAAGACCTCAAACAAAATATGGTTTACATCTAGAATTATTGCCTTCTATATCCTTATCTAAAAGGAAACATATTAATTTGTACCTTAAAATGTAATTATGGTTATTTAGATGAATTTTCAATCAGTGCTTCCATTTAAATGCCACTGAACACAAACTGGGAAGGAAAAAAAATGTCCTGTACATAAATTGGGTTTGCAGTGCTAAAATAATTATATATACAGCTTAAAATAATTATTTAAGCACTTTATCATTATGTTAAATACACATGCAGAAAATTCATGCCTCTGGCAAAAAAAAAAAAGGTAACAAGATTAATGTAAACCTAATATACAGTTAGTCAATGGCCAGCAGGACTCAATCAACTTAATTAGGAAAAGAACAAAGAAGCACAAGTGGAAAACTAATTTAAAATAATCACTGAAAATAACCATAAAAAAAAAATCAAGGTGTCGCACTTGTTAACGTAAACCACTTTGTATTAACTTGGCTACGGTTTCACTATGTATGCACCAAATTTAAACAGTATTCTCAAGGTATGTCAGACCTAAGCTAAAGGAAGAGGGGGGAGGTAATCAAAGAGCCCTAGATTTAATAATCAATGTAAATTAATCCCTGAATATTTAAATACACCTACTTTGTATGAACAAGTCAAACGTTTCCAGGGAAATAATTTCTCAACTATCACTTGTCTCCTTTTACATACATCATGATCACCTGAATCAATCAGTTCTACAAGTTTCTACTGCGTGAAAGCTAAGAAGTACTTCTTAAAAGGAAAAAGATGATTGGTATCTTTTGCAAATTACATAATATATAAAATTATTCAGCAAGCTATTCTGAAAGCTTATCACTTTAAATAACCTCAACCACTATGATTTATGAATTATGCTTTATTTTAAGTAACTGTACTTAAAATACAGTACAGAAATGTATTTGAAAGTAAAAAAAAGTATCCATACTACTACTGCATCTTAGCCTCTAAAGCCATATAAAAGTCAGCGTTTAATCTTTGTGTCTTCTGAAGTTGAGAATTGGTACTTGCATTTTGCTCACTCATTTGAAAATCACAGAACTAAAAGAAAAAGGTACCCCCTCCCCCAAGCATAACAGCTTTTTTTTTTTTTACTCCCTATAGAATATTAATATAATACTTACTTTTAAGGCTTGAAAAAGGGCAGCTGCTGAGAAAAGGAATTTTACTCAGGAAATTTTCCCCAACTGACTAGCAGTAGTAGCTCAGGAATTATCCTGGTTTTCCCTTCCAATTCCTTCATGAGCAACTGTTTTTCAAAAGGAATAGTATTTTGCGCTATGCTCTATTTGTTCCTGAACAAACTATTTAACTTTACTGTGAAAACAGAATTAAACATGGGTGCCCACAGTGAGACTAGTACATCGTTTTTCTTCCTCCCATGCATGTTTTTCAGTTAGGTATGGATGAGCTGATCTGGCCAATACTATTATAACCTTTAATACCCTTTAAACAAATATTTAACATTGGTATCAACTAAACAAACCCCTCTCTCCCTTTGCATTCAGGACTTTGTCTTTCTATTAACGCATCTTCTAGCTAGAACATATGGTGGGGATAACCCCAAAAGAACCAAAACCAAAGCACATACTTCAGCAAAAATCCCAGATATCATATGCCATGGAAAACAGAGAACACACCTACATTTTAAGATATTACTGCTGAAAGAAAACCTGAATACTTTTTATTTAAGAGGCAGAATCAGAACTGCCATCTGTTGCTGAAAGAACCCATTCTGAAATTTTTCCTTTAAGTAAATATCCAAAAACTTTTACTTGAGACATTAAGATTTTCTCCTGAACTGGGGGGGAAGGATGGTGTGCGAAAAAAAAAAAAATAAAAAAGAGAGATATTTGCCTAGACCAACTTACAATCTGATCCATGACAGCTGTTCTTTCAGTAGGCGTTGCTTTACTTAGTAAATATGTGCATCAAAGAGGGGAAGCACTGTTAGGATGAAACATTAGCAAACAAGAAATCTGAAAGTCTTCCATGTCCATGCAGTATGGGACAGCCTTCTTAAACGAATGATACACAAGCCACCTAGGCTAGTCATCACACAAAGCAGAGAATGGTCTTTACCCTATGGATCTTTTCTAAGCCTTCCACGAACTCACATTAAGATATAGAAAATAAAAACCCCCATATTTTTAGGTTCACTTGTCACTGAAGTATTGCAAGATTTTCTATTAGGAGAAATTACCTACAAGTGCATAAGATGCACTTTACATCTGTTGGAAGCTTATTCATAGCACCAATCTATGTCCAAATCTAAGGAAATGTGGAGTGCTTCAACTGAACTACAGGAATTGTAGCTAGCCACAAAGAGTAAATACTATGTATCAATGAAAATAACAGAAGTAGTAAAACGTTGTGCTAGTACGTTCCATTTTCAACTCAATAAATTATGGAAAATGGGACACAAAGCATCCACTTTTATCACCATAAGCTTTCCTCCCATTACATCTCACCCTAGCTTAGTCCTCACATGACTATAAACACTATGTATTTACAGATTTTTAAAATGTGAAGTTTGCTATTAGGTTTGGTGTAGATTAAAAAAAAAACAAACCAAACTAAGATGTCTGAAGACCACAGTTTTAGGCAAAAAAAGACCACTGTTTATGACCTACATGTCACACTTAATTCTCTGTTTCTCGCAGACTAACCTTGTTAAACTTCTAACTGAAACACTACAAATTTCACCTGTTTATATGCTTCAGAAGATCTTGGTTTGGAAACCAGTAAGGCAAGATTTTAATCTCAAAGTGCAGATGTTCAGAAAAACAACATCAGAATCGAAGTGAAGAAAGGATATACAAAAGAACTGAAAAAAAACTTGGAAGATGTGGATAAACTTACTGATTGATAAACTTATTGATAACTTATTGTGAAATACAGAGTTCTTGTATTTATGTTCAAATTTCCTTCTTCAACTGCAGCTCTTTGTTAATGTTTACTTTCCCAAAGTTTGACAAATGAATGCTAGTTTTGGAGAAATGTATATTTTGAAAACGAGAAAATTTTCTAGACATTCAGTTTTCAGTGGAGCATGCTTTGACCAAAGCCTTAACAGCCTTACTCACCTTTGAGACATATATTCAATAAGTTAAGCCTTTTGAAAGGCTAATTGTTATCAATCAGACCACAAGTCCATCTAGCCCAAATATCTGAGTTGGACCAGAGGTTCACCGCTGGTCTCCACCATCTGAGATGCTGGGCAATACTGGATGCTCAGGAAGGGAGCCCAAGATCCAGGAAAGCCTGTAGCCATGCTACCCTTGGCACAGTCTTTCAGCTTCTGGACTTTGGGGCACTGTTGCTAGCAAAACAGAATATTTATGTTGAACAAGCTAAGCTGGCAAAAACAACCAGAAAAAGGAAGAGTGTGGAACGGAAGAGCAAGGTATACAGCAGGACTTTAAAGGGACTTTTTTGATTTTTCTGCAATTACAAGTATTGGTTATGATTTTAGCTTCCAATAAAATGCTCTTGAAAAGCAAGAAGATACACATAACTCAGACCTGTTCTTCCTCTGTCACATTTAAAGCACAAATATTAACTTTGTTCTCTAACTATACTTAAAAGAAATTATTAAAACTGGGTTGTTCACTATTAATTTGTTTTAAGCCTTCTTTTCCTGGCTGACTGCCAAAACAGTTATAATGCTATACAACTGCAATACACAAGAGACTCATAGCACCCTCTAATTACTCTTTAAATACCTTGCACAAGCACTGCCTTTTCTTACAACCATGAGGACATTAAGTATGGCTGAAAATATAAAAAAACCTTTAGCTCAGATACTGTATTTTCATTCCTGGCGCTGAACTTCATGTGCACCATCAAAAAGTTGGCCTGAACTATGGTTAAACATTTGGAACAGGACAGAACATAAACGCTGTCTTCCACTAAGACCCTTCTTTTGCTATGGGGCCATCAGTCCCAGCAAGTATACCTGAGACCTGTCTGCATTTATGCTCTGTCATTCACACCATGAATAAAACACTAGTACTGTCTTAGTTTTGCAAGATTAGAAAGATGCTTTAGGCATGTGTAAACAAATGAAATTAACACCACTGAACAAAAGTCTTCCAATATGAAGACTGACTTTAAATGTCTGATTAAAGCCAGAAAATGCCATGAATGTTTCCCTATAACAAAGCTAAAGACCCTGATCTACAAAGATTCACTTATGTGGGTGTGTCTAGTCAACTTCACTGTCAGTGGAAGTAGATAAAGATATGCACTTTTGCAAGCCTGGTCTAGCTGATCCCAAAATCTTAACTGAAGGGGTGGCTCAACACTTCTGAAAAATCATTTGTTTTTCCCAGACTTCTCTAGCCTTCTGGTGTAAAGAAAGCCACAGAAACACATATCTAAAGCCACAGAAGTTTTTCATCCCCTTCAAATACAGATTTGAAAGACTAAGTATTTGAGGTTAAGTAGCAGCATCAGAATTCAAAATTTAACTAAACATTTAAGATACAGATGCAGTCAATATAGATGTGTATTAGAGTCTCATGTAACACTATTATAATAGCACCTGCCTTCCAAAAATACAAAGATAAAATACAGCCAGGTTAACAAAAAAGTTATCTAATCTCCTATGCAGCATCTTAGGGTACTCAAGAAACTAAAATACACATGATGCCAGCCTGAGGTTTCAGTGGTCATTACTTCCTCAGCATTCTCCAGCCATACCCTGTAATATTACCTAATACTACAGTCCAGGAAAATCAAAACAAAACCTCAGCCTCGGCCACAATAGTCAACATGGCCTTGGATCCCCTTACTGATGATTGCTATGGCAGTATCCTACTGGGCTGTGGGGCTTGGTTACAAGCCAGGGCTGGCAGTCCTTGCAGGAGACCCTCAGACTGAGGGCTGCTTTCAGCTGAGCACGACTGATCCACTGACTTTTAGGACACGGCACAAAACCCATTGCTCTATGCAGGTGCCTACCCAAAGAGACAACAGAAAGACTATTTCCAGTTATCTTTTACATTTTTAAAGAATATGTGTTTAAATCTAAGGGGAACAAAACTCATGCATAAGTAATAACATTTACTTACTTAATTTCTAGCATTAACATTACTACCGTCTTGATCTCTGATCCTGCAATCAGCCATGCATGTTAACTTTACCTAAGGGTGCAGTCCCACTCATTTTAATAACTTGCTTCGGTGCCAGTTTCTGCTTTGATGCATCGGCACCATTAAGGATAAACCCTCATAGGTGGAAAGGGCAATTAGAATGACCTCTAAAACCTAAAATTAAACTTGTCCTACAGTAAGTAGACAGCATCTTTTCAATATCAGTTTTTCCTTACTAAAATCAGCACACACATGGGAATTCATCCAGGCTTCCCTTCAAAACCTGGCAATTGATAATACAATCTGGAACCCTACAGCTCTAAGTCATTGGTTTGAATGCCACCAGGGACCGTAGTGATTGAAAGAAGTTAACCACACAGCAACCATAAAGCAGTTTGTATTAACATAATATATATATATATCATCACAAAATCCATCACTATAAAGAATTCTATTTCATAGAATCATGGAATAGTTTGGGACGGAAGGGATCTTAAAGATCATCTCATTCCAATCCCCTTGCCATGGGCAGAGACACCTCCCACCGAATGAGGCTGCCCAAGGCCCCATCCAACCTGGCCTTGAGCACCTCCAGGGATGGGGCAGCCACAACTTCCCTGGGCAACCTGTGCCAGTGCCTAATCACTCTCATCTTGAAGAAGTTCTTCCTTATGTCTAGACTAAATCTGCCCCTCTTGTGTACGTATGGATGGAACGCGTCCTATCTGAGAACGGCTGCTTGATAAAAAAAGGCCGCAGAACAAAGAAGCATTCCTACAGTAGACTTTGTGTTAAATACTGACACTAATTTTTAAATTAACATCCAGGTAGCTTACTCAAACTGTGATCAAAGTACAAGGCAGAACAGCTAGATCCAAGCAGGGAACACAGATGAAGGAAAGAATTTCTTTTAACTAACGGTTTGAGCACAAGGAATTATCTACTGAAAATACACAGCTTTTGTCCGCAGACAGCGCACACAGAAAAGTAAAAGCATGTACTTACTTTGTTCATACACTTTGACCACAAACTGTCATTTGCCACACCTCAGACTTTCACATCACTGTCACATGACAGCTGTCATTTATGAGAGTGAAAAAAGCACTGATTTCTTTCTTTGGGAGCTGAAGGAAGTAGGTAAAGCTCAAAATAAAGAATCTCTTCTGGTGCAGAAGCACAGATCTCAGCTCTGCTACGTAAATATTGATAAAAATCCTAAATTATGCACTGCAGTTTTTCAATAGTTCTCTTACGCATTATGCAGCACACTGAAGATTTATTATTTTCCCAGCGATTTCAAATAACATGGCAATTTAAAAATACTTTCAATTTCGCTCATTTCTTTCATAGTCAAAGAGCTGCTGTTAGGTAATAAATGTTCCCCTGAAAAATCTCTCTTTACAATACAAAATACAGATTAAAGCTACCTTGGGCTCACTACTCTCATTCCAAATAAAGTTCTTCAAATTTTGCAGAGCATTATTGGGGTCCAGGTATTAAAAAGTTATTGAAAATTGGACCAGTAGCTCTGCAAGCAGCAAAACCAGGGAGGTCTCATTTCCTGCATCAATTTCCAGATGAAGTTAAGTGTTGATGTGAACTCTCTGGTGTGCAGGTTAAGAACTCTCTTCTACCTGGCTTCCTTAATTTAACAAATTTTGTAGAAATTGCTCACCTGAAGACCTCTGCTGACAAATTTGTTAGAAATTAGCTAACAGGCAGAAGAGTTATTAGAGGGTCTGAAGGCACAGATACTGCAATTGCATTTGAGCTGCACCTCTGGAGGAAATAAAACTAATGAAACTTGTGGGATAATTATTGCCAATCACTACTACCAACTATTGTCATGCTTTCGCACGCCTGGCATCACTGGAAGTTTTTCTTTGAAATTTAGCACAGTGCCAGTACTGCTGTCCTCCTATTCCCTTCACAAATGCTACCTTGTTCTGAACCTAACATCTACAGCCCGGCTGTGCAAAGCACAGCCAGTGTCTCTGCAGGAATCTCCTATAGCTAAATTTACAGACACACATCAGAACCAGAGCGGAAATGCAAGATTTTGCCATTTGGAAAGGAACAGCTCTTGCATCTATGAAGCCTGCAGAAACACAGTTATGACAAACACATACTACCTATGACAGAGATTCTGCAAGTATAGCTGACAAGGCAATTTTATCAGAAATCCCTCTTCAAGGGCATACTATACAAAATGAAAGCAAAAGACTCTGACATGAACTTTTGTATCTTGCCTTTCTGACCAAAGGTCAATTTTTGTCTGAAATTTCATTCAGTTGTCCATGAAGAGAAAGCCACTTTCGCTGCCTACACAATCTAAGTTTTAAACTGGTTTTGGGACATTCTGCCAGTTTAAGTAAACCGAAAATCTTTTTTTTAATTAGCAATGAGCCCGTCCTTAGGGTCAATTCATAGAATGGGTTGGGTCAGAAGGGACCTTACAGATCATCTAGCTCCACCTCACCTGCCATGGGCAGGGACACCTTCCACTAGATCAGGTTGCTCAAAGCCTCATCTAACCCGGCCCTGAACACCTCCAGGGATGGGGCATCCACAACTTCCCCCCGTGGGCAACCCGTTCCAGAGCCTCACAACCATCACAGGAAAGATTTCCTTCCTAATATCTATCCTAAATCTCCTCTCTTTAAGCTTAAAGCCATTCCCCCTAGTCCTATCACTGCAGTCCATGAGTCCAGCAGGTACTTCTGAGTACACCTTCTTATCAATGTGAGATGCAGAAGTATTTCTATCCTAGTTTTCCCAGTGCAAAGTGGACTATACCCATAGGCATACCAGACATCTGGAATGAACCGTTCTGAAATGAATACAATAAATCCATCTATTTGAGATATTGTATAATGGATAAGATGGCATGCTAGACCTTGGCTGGAGGGGATCCATGCACAACTTCATGCAGCACAAAAAGTTTTGTGCAGCCTCTGTGGGGGCAGAAGCCTGTGTGTGTCCAAGACACTTTGATTTTTTTAACCGTAAGAAAGACGAGGCAGCTTGATGAAGTAAACATTTAAATCAATGACTCAGAAATTTAAAGCACAGGATCGCAGAATAGTTTGAGTTGGAATGGACCTTAAATATCACCCAAGTCCAACCCCCTGCCATAGGCAGGGGCACTTTCCACTAGACCAGGCCACTAGTCATGTTCCTGCTCGATGTAAGGATACAAACCAGAACACAGAGTGGAAAAAACAAAAAGAAAACAATTCCAAGCAAACCAATTTCCTGCATTTTGCCCTTTTACAGCCTCCGGCCTTGGGCCCGGGAGCTGAGCTCACGGCCGCCACCAGGGAATGAGCAAGGGTCCCGCGATGGCAGCAGCCAGGCGGGAGGGAGGGAGCCGTCAGTGACAGGGAAGGGGAGAGGGAGGGGAGCCCGTCGGAAAAGGGGAAGGAGAAGGAGGGAGGCAGAGAGAAGGAGAGGGAGGGAGGCCGTCCGAGAACGGGAGAGGGAAAAGGAGAGAATGCAGTGGCAGGGAGGTGGAGAGGCAGGGAGTCTGGCCGAGAAGGGGAGAGGGAGGGAGAAAAAGAGCCCGTCCAAGAAGGGGAAGGGGAGAGAGAGGGATGGAGCCTGGAGGAGAAGGAAAATGGGAGGGAGAGAGGGAGCACAGCAGGGAAGGGGAGAGAGAAGGAGACAGTGGAGAAGGAGAAAAGGAGGGAACGCGGCGGCAGGGAAGGAGGGAGGGAGCCCAGCGAAGGGGAAAGGGAGGAAGGGAGCACAGCGGAGAAGGGGAGCGGAGAAGGGGAAAGGGGGAAAAGGAAGGAATGCGGCGGCAAGAGAGGTGAGAGAGAGGGAGCCCGGCCGAGAAGGAGAGAGAGAAGGAGGGAGCCCGGCGAAGGGCCGGGAGCGGGGGCGCCGCCCCCCGTTCAAACCCTTCCCCCGCCCAGCCGCGATCGGCTCCAGCCCGACCCCGCGGGAGGGGGCCGGGGAAGAAAAGTTGCAGCGAAACTTCCCGTGGAGGAAGGGGCCGGGGTCCCGGCGGGGCCGCCCCGGCCGGGCCTGCGGCGCTCGGCGGCGCCATGGCGGGACGCGGGGCCGCGGCCTCACCTGCTCCTGGCGGCGCGGCGGGGGGAGCAGGAGCGGGGGGAGGGCGCGGGGAGCCCCCCCCGCTCCTCCCGGGCCACCCGGGGAGGGAACGGGGGAGGGGAGGAAGGAGGAGGGACGAGGAGCGGGAGGAGGAGGAGGAGGGAGCCGAGCGCTCCGGTGCGTGCGGGGAGCCGGAGCCTCGCTGCGGGAGGAGGCGGAGGAGGAGGAGGAGAGGGAGAAGGAGGAGAAGGAGGAGGAGACTCCCCGCCCCTCCGGCCGCGCTCGCCGCCGCGGCGGCGGCTCCTCCTCCTCCGCGTATCCCCCGCCCCGCATCGCATCGCGGCCGGGAGGAGCCGCGGGGCTGGTCCTGCACCGCCCTGGCTCCGGGGGAGAGGTGCGGGCAGCCCCGACTACCCGTCCTCGTCACCTGGGGCTGGGTTGCGGGACCCTCGTGGGGATAAATAGGGGAGGAGGCGCCGAGCTGCTTCTCTCGCTTCCCGGCGGGGCGAGGGACGCAGAACAGCAGCTCCTCGCAGGGTCGGGGGGGCGACCGGGGCTTGTCCTGCCCTGGCCTCGGGGCGAGGTACGGGCGGCGGCTCGGCCGTGGGCAGCCCCAGCTCCCTGTCCTGGTTTTCCAGTCCTAGTCACCCGGGGCTGGGTCGCGGGACCCCTGTGAGGATAAATTGACAGGGCAGGAGGGAATGGACTCAAGCTCTGCCAGAGGAGGTTCAGGCTTGACATCAGGAAAAAATATTTCACAAAAAGGGTCATCGGGCGTTGGAACAGGCTGCCCAGGGAGGTGGTTGAGTCACCTTCCCTGGAGGCGCTTAAGGGACGGGTGGACGAGGTGCTGAGGGGCATGGTTTCGTGTTTTATAGGAATGGTTGGACTCGATGATCCAGTGAGTCCTTTCCAACCTCGTGATTCTGTGATTCTAAATAGGGGAGGGGGGCAAGGTGCTGAGCTGCTTCTCCTGCTTCCCGGTGGGTCAATGAGTCTGGAAGCCTCTCCCCATGGAAAAACTGGACCTGAAAGCTGCCTGCAGCAGAACCCTTCGGCCTGGCGCGGGGAAGGCGGAAGAAAATAACTTTAAAACTCCTCATTGTTGAGCTGACGGTTGGACTTGATAATCCTAGAGGTCTTTTCCAGCCTCAGCAATTCCATAACTTCTGGGTGGGCCGCGGCTTAGGCTTGCTAAATCGAATTCCTTTGGGTCAAAACAATCCTTCCGAAGCAAGGGGTGAGCTGTTGTCCCAGCACTGAGCAAACAAAGCACCAGCCTGTAAATAGCACCCCGCTAACTCTGTGGGGCTTTGTGGGATGGGTTTCCCACCGTGGCAACTCCAGAAGCTGGTGGTTTGCGTTTCAATAAATAAATAAAAAAAAAAAAACGGGATGTGTGTCAAGGTGGGCTTCAAGGAGAAAGGTCAATCAAATTCATCCAGCCTTCAGAGCTGCACGCTGCAGTAAGAAGCAGAAGAAAAGAAAATAAAAACAACCAGAGTTATTAAGGTTTACTTGGGTGAATCCACAGTTCTCATTCAGCATTGTCTTCTCTTTGTTTTCAGCTTTATAACAGTCAAATTTGGCACTAGAGTAGCAGTTGTGTCTCTTGCCTCTTTATTTGATTCAAAGGCTGAATGTAAAATACTAATTGTATTGATCACGATAGTCAACTATAACATATTTTTAATCTTGAAAAAAAATTGAAACAGGATGTCCAGTTAATCTTCCAGGCAATGCTGCAGAGTAAAGCCATTTGTATTTTTTTAACGACAGGCTGAGAGAGTTGGGGTTGTTCAGCCTAGAGAAGTGAAGGCTCGGGGGAGACCTTATAGCAGCCTTCCAGTACTCAAAGGGGGCTACAGGAGGGGCTCTTTATCAAGGAATACAGTGAAAGGATGAGGGGTGATGGTTTTAAACTGAAAGAGGGTAGATTTAGGTTAGATATTGGGGAAAAAAATTGTACTGTGAGGATGCTCAGGTACTGGAACAGGTAGCCCTGAGAAGCAGTGGAAGGTCCTTGGAGGTGTTTAAGGCCAGAGTGGGTGAGGCTTAGAGAAACCTGATCTAGTGGAAGGTGTCCCTGATAATGACAGGGAGCTTGGAACCGGATGATCTTTATGTTTCCTTTTAACCCAAACCATTCTATGATTCTAATTTAAGATAAAACAAATACATATATTTGCTTTTACAGCACTGTAGATACACTAAGCAGTTAACAAAACACAAGAAAGCAAAATTGTTTTAGATTTGGAGTCGCTTTACCGTAGATCATACTCATGTAATCCTATTGTGGAGTTTATCATGTTCCTGTTCTGTCAGGAGCCTAAATCACATTGTGCAGAATTGTTTTTTAACTTAGAAATCAACAGTGAGTTTTACAGATTGACCTGGGTAATGAATTTCTTAACTGAGGAGGAGCATTTGCAGCCTCATGGGAGCTCTGGGTCTGCCACTGCTTCATGGCACTGGCTGGGCTTGCAGCAGTCTTGAGTGAGAGTAAAGTTTCATTTCCAGTATCAGTTGTGTTTTTTATATACACCAGCAAACATTGCTGTGTGGTTAATTTTACAGCACAATGGTGAAACATGCACATCTGAAAAACAGGCCGAGACCTAAATATGTCATCATCTTCATTATGTTTCAAAGTTAACTCATTTTTCTTTAGATTGTTTTCAGCATTGGGCTAAAGCATTGTGGTTAGAGGCGTATTGGCTCTTGCCAGCTGTCACTGTAATTTGACTTCAAGTTTTCAGTCCTGGGATAAATAGATGGGATTTCATAGCTGCCCTTTCTCCCAGCAGCTGGCTGTGCATGTGTGGCACCAAAAGGTTCCTTGGGATTCTCAATCCATCACATCATTGCTTTCTCTCCTTAGGAACGATATAAGGAATGAATTAGTGGGTTTCTGAAGCACTGAGCTGCTAACCCTGGCCTCTGCTTGCTATGTTACATGCATGTGTGCTGTTGGCAGGCATGGATAGCACAGGGGGTACACCAGTGATTGACTTTGGTTGATGTGGAGAGACCAGCACGCTTAATTTCAAGTACAGTGTGATTAAAATAGCTAAGCAGTTGGGGAGAAGAGGAGATGACCAATCTCATAACTGAGAACAAGCTCGGAACCACACCATATGGGTGTGAAAGAATAGATTAGAGTTTGAGTCTGGAGTCTTGGAGGCTAGACATACTTTCATTGCAGTGGAAAAATTGGCTGCTGCTTAAATTGTCTTGCACTTGTTCCTGACAGTCTTGAGTGTTCCTCATATTTATAAGGAAACATTGAACAGGTGACTAAAAACCATCAAACTGCTGGTGGTTCAGTCCGTTTAATCCTTTGTTGGAGGGGACATTGAGTGTCATTGCCACCTTCTGCCTGCAAGCTAACCTGCAACCTGTCACCACAATTTACCTAGGCATGACTTGCAGATGCTGCTGCTCTTCTGTTGCTGAGTGTGCTCTCAAATCTGCTGCAATGCTGAGTGTGCTGTGAGCCATGCTGGTGGACCAACACCGCTGAGTGTTCACTTGGGAGGCATCAGCTGAAACTGGCACCAGTTTCAACTGAGAGTCAGCTCAGGCCAGTGCCTGCTTTTAGGAATTTCCCACCCCTTTTGTTCATTTTGTTTAGATTAATATTTTAACTTTGGCTGGGAAGGGGAGGGAGGAGCTGCTCTTGTATGCTTTAGCATGGCTGGAATACGGTGTGAGATAGTACCGCTGTAGGAGTTTGTCGCTGCTATTTGCTGGATACAGTTTCCCAAATATTGCTTCAAACAGGCACGGCATTCACTAACCCCTCAACCCCTCATTTTTAGTTTAAGATTATTAACATAATCTTATGTTAATAAGGGGAGAATGCCTTCCTAAATGTAGGCTGTCTTTTACAATTATCACATACTTCAATTAATTTCTAAAGAAGGTGGCTATTTTTACAATTGTAAATGGCCTTTTTTTGTTCAAATTACTAAATGATTGGTAGGATCAAGTGCATGTTACACCAAATTAAGTATTTTTAGGGATAGAAGGGAAAATACAGGTGTAAGAGCAGAAAGGAAGAAGGAGGAACAAAGGAATAGAGATGGAGGAAGGCAGACAAAGGTATTTCAGACACTGATGTGTGTTCACTGGTTTGTGATTGAGGAGTACAGGACTTGTATCCTGAGATTTTTGAAGGAGATGGGTGGAATGATTTTTCTGAAGAGCCTTAACAGTACATGGTATGGTACACACAATAGTAACCTGGAAACATTGAGACATTTTTGAAACACTTAATGGGATTGTTTTCCAATAAATGGAATAAACTGAAAAATATTGTAATGGTTCATGGTCTCCTGCAAACACCTTTTTCTTTTAAAAGAAAGAAAAAGTTTTGCTGGACCTAAATTTATTCCTTCATTTTGAGAAATAACTATGGTAGTCAAAGCCTCATCTTAGTTATCACTTACTCTTTAAAAGTGTGGAAAATAATGGCATTTCATAACAACATCTCCCCAAATTCATGAGCCAAGTTTCCATTGCTCATGGTACTGTGTGGTCATATTACAAAATGCAGTTGTTCTTGGAATTAATTCGTATTAGTCACATGCTTACTTTTAAGCACTTGCGTAAGTATTTTTAAGAATAGCGAGTTTAGCAGAGCATAGCTATTTTGAACCTGAATATTCTAAGTGTTAGTCAAATGAGTGGGTAGTTTTTGTTTTGTCATGTTAATTTCTTCAAGTAGAGCTATTAATAAAATCATTGATTTTTGAAAATGAAATATCTCCCTTGGATATAATGCAAATTACATATGAGTATAGTAGTTCAGTAAGGAAATGGAGTGCTGAGTTGCTGTGTGATCTGTTACTGTCTCCTGTTCTGAAGCAAGTGTTCTATTTCAGCTTTATGTTAAACTTCAAAACTGTTCTGTCACAAAGTCCTGTTTTGCCTTAAGATGCTTCTCCAAATGGCCAGGAACTTTGTGTTTGGTGGGCTCATCTATTTGCAAGATTAAATATTCTGTTCTTTCTCAAACAGCATTTCTGTTTGATCTTGTGTAACGTGACAAATTACTTAGGTCTACTATGCCTTTAGCAAGTGTGTGGAGGTTTCTTTTTGAAAAACATTGATTCAAATATTGGTTTTGGAGTTATTTAAAGTTACTTTTGAAAGCCTACTAGACTTTATCTTGGAAAACCCTGTACTTCCAAACCTGTTCTTCCAAACCTGTTGCTATTTACATTAGTGTCACATCCAGTTATATCAGACACGCTGGATTACATTGTATAATGAAAGCCGTATTTCTGTGCTCTAATCTTTATCTCTTTATATCCGATCTCCTTTGAATTGCACATGAGTATTGCTTATGGTTACTTAAAATAACTACTGCTTTTGTTTCAAGGGCAGTGCTATATATAATGAACACTTAACATTCAAGCCTGCTTTGGTAGCAGCTACACATCGTGTGTCTTTAGTTCTTGCATGATTGAATTTGGAAGCTGCACAGATATATTAATTTTTTTTTTTCTGTTTGAATTCCATGTTTGAAAAAACCCTGAAGGCTGTGAAGTCACACGTCTGGTAAAATCTAATGCATTTACTTGGGCCACTGTGCTTTTCTGAGAGATTTGGAACATATTCTCTCATTCTCACAAAGTGGGTCATGTACTCCTAGTCAGAAAGGGAAGGGGCAATCAGTAGGAGAAAAAAGTATGTGTGGTAAAGCTGACCTGAACTGACTTTGGTTTTGGTATCACTGCTAGAGTCATTCATAGCCTTTTAGAGACTTCCGACCTCATTTGATGGCCAGTTTAAAGAGCAGTTTCTGCTGACTTTGGGAAACTTGCACATATGTGTATTGGTTATAGTTATTTTGTTATTCTCGTGCTAACTGCCTAAGATATTACTAATGGAAGAAATGCTTAATAATGTTATAAGCTGCAAAATCCAAGTTAATACAGCATGTAGGGATCACTTCTAGGGGATTCCACATCAAATTACCTTCTTTTCCCGGGCACCCTGAATTTTAGTAGTTGAACACACTTGCTGTCGTGGCACTGTTATACATAACTTCATCAAATCAAGCCAAGTGAAACAGAATTCGACAATTTTCTTTTTACAAAGACATAGCAACTAGATATGTAGTCATAATGTGGATCTGTGGGATCAGCCTTCTATAATCAGCCTCTCCTCCATGCACCTCATCATTCTTGTCCGTGCTGCATTCCCTGATCTTATTCTCCTCGTCATCGTGGGTAGGTAGCTCTTATGCTCAGTCTGGCTGAAAGCTCTGTATGCTCCTTTACCTTGAGCTCTCACCCTGACTAAAGATGGACAAATTCCTCAGGTCTGTGTCAGTGCTCTTTAGTATGGATTAATGCTTAACAGATCTGAATTTTCTGTGCCAGGTATTGTGGTTTGAGCTAAATTAGAGTCAGTTTCTAGCTTCAGCTCAGTCTCATCTAAGTAACTTCATTTCTGAAAGTTAGCTGCTTTTTTTTTCAGACAGTTTTCCGTTCTAGAAGGGGTAACATGGGGCACTGGTGCACAGAAAGGCCATTGCTTATACTTATTCCTATAGGAACCACGGCCATCATAGAGATGGCAGAAAAAAGGCCACACCTGGAGGGATGGGTGGACAGAATAGGTGACTCCAAACTGACCAACATAGTATTCCATCCCATATACATCATACTCGGTATAAAAATGGGAGATCATGAGGGTCTTACTCTCTTCTGCAATGGCCAACATCCAGTGAGGACCTCATCTGTCTGTTTTCTCCTGATCCCAGATCTACATATTCCAGTTCCTGCTCCCTCTTAGCCATGGACCCATTCTGTTGTATCTGCTCTATAGTATTTGTGGTGATGTATTGTCATAGAGGGGTGGGGCCTTGATCTCATATGTTTGTATATGTTTTATTACTTTCTATTATTACTATTATTATTGTTATTAATATTTCATTAAAGCTATAGTTTCAGTTTTCAACCCGTATGTCTTTTTCCTCTCATTTTCCTTTCCTCTTTCCCTGGGGGTGGGAGGGAGGGATTTGAGAGACAGCTGCTTGGTTTTAGCTGCCAAAATTGGCCGGGCTAGGGCCCTTATGCTACTGTTTTGCCCTAATGTTTTGAGGATAATTGTCTGTCACAAACCTGGGCACCAGAAAGTCTTCCTTCTTAATTTAGAGATGAATGTGATGAAGCTTATTACTTTCGGAATACTTCCAGGAACATCATCCCCTCAGTCTGGGATGCCAGACAAATCCTTAGAGTGGAGCTTCAATCAGAATGAGGCTGTTAGCTATTGCAGTATTCACCATTACATGTGGACATAACTGTTATATACATTTAGAGATCTCAGAAAACTGGACACCCATCAGAAGTATAGGGTTTGGGGTTTTTTTCAGCCTGCCCAGTATGTCTGTTGTTTCCTTTCCATTTTCTCATCGCCATGCCTTCAACTGGAGTTAACAATCCTCTCACGTCTGCTGGCATGATTACAACTATATTTTTTTCCTGTAGTTCTGCATTTCTGCCAACATGATCTTAGATAGTTTAAATCATCTAATAGTTTTCTAAACCCAAAATTATGTTGATGCAGCTTTGCTAGGGAGTGACATACATGCAGATATGAGGAAAGACAGAATAACATTAGAGAGTTGACCGGTGACTTATTTCAGCTGCAGCCAGAACAGTCTGAGTTTTCCAAAATTTCAGAATTTAGAAAATGCCAATGTCACTGCCTTGATAGATGAGGAAAGAGATGAGATGGGAAGGAGGAAAGAGATGAGATGGGAAGTAGGAAAGACTAGATGGCCCTATTTTCCTGATATTTAGCTGTTTCTTGATTCTACATGCATCTTTCTCAGTTCCCCACCCCCTCCAAATTAATGTCCTTTTGTTTCTGTATCACTATCAGCCTTGGTCCCCTGAAGCGGGCACAGTCTTTTCCATCCTCCTCTGAGAATCTGTGCCAGGGTGAGGGAGGGAGTCATTAACAAGGCAGTCAAAGTAACAGCTACTTGAGAAGAGTCACCTACGGAGAACATAATTTTTAAAATCTGAAAAATACATTAAGATATGGAAGAAGCCTGGGTTTATTAAAAGCAGGGCCTGTAGCCTTTCCTGTGGTTAACAATCATTAGTACTGTTAATAAGAGTTTTCATTTGCCTCTGATCACCCAACTTCCACTTCTTAGGCTGAGATTCTTGGCAATTGCCTACCTCACTGCTCTGCAATGTGAAAAACTGCTGCTTTCTCATGTTAGGAGGAGGCAACTTTGCCAGCTGAGTTATAGAGAAGCGCCTCTACCTCCAAATTGGGTGCAGGCATTTGAAATTTAGAAAGTCTCCCATGCAGATGTCAGGGATATGCCTTTTGCAGTGTGTGTTAAGAATTCATCCACATCTGACCTGGTGTTAACTAAGCCTCTGGACAGCCTTACTTCAGATGCAGGAGCTTAGCAGGTCTAAGGTGAGTTCTCCAAAAATTCTATCTGCATGTCCTCCCACAAGTTCTACTTGCCAAGGAGCCTGGAGATGCACCATTCCAAGTCTTCAAAGCTAACAATTCTTTGCAATTAGGTAGGAACGCAGAGCTGGAATGGACCTCCCACAAAGCAACAATGGGAAAACGGTAGTGGCCCTTCCCTTCTCCACCCTTGCTCAAAAAGGAAAAACAGACAGGAATGAAGAAATAAGGAAGACTGCTTCCGAGTTGCTGTCTTTTTGTTCTGCAGGCTCCTGATTTGTCTGGCTGTTTCATCACTGTGCTTCTCGGGCATCTAGCTCTCAGCAGGGGGAGAGGAGCAGAACAGAACCCATCTTCATCTCCCCAGAATGAATGCCAGTAACGATACATCACAGGTGCTCAGAATCTTTTTGTTCATATTCTTCAAAAGGAGAAAAAAAGGCTGCTATAATGGTTCAGGGGAAAACTAAGTAAATGCCATCAATTCAGAACCGGACGCTGTAGAAAGAATAATTTTAGTTTCTTTTTCTTTTTTCTTTTCTTTTTTTTTTTTTTTGAAAGGAGAGCTTTTATCAACACATATTTCTCCAAATTTTGAGCTATTCTAGGAAAGAGAGTTGACAGATACTCCTTTTTCTTTCTTTGAATATGCAAGCAATTGATCCTGTTATTTCAGAGAACTGCAAAACTTTGATCTAATATCAAAACCTTTGTTTTATTTTCTGGAGTAACATCATATTTCACTATTATCTTATGTTTCCTACGCTTCATTAACAGTTTGTGGAAGCCAGATAACATTCCATAGCTGGTATTTCATTGCTCACAGATTAAATTGTACATGACAAGATAAAAAGATACATTTATCATTCTTGTGATAATGAAACAACAATAGTTAATATGCAGACTAATGTAGCTAAAGAAAAACACTAGCTAAAGAAAAACACTAGCTAAAGAAAAATACATGGCATTTAAGATTATATTAACATGGCTCACATGCTGAATTCTTCTGCTTGTTTTTCCTTTCACTTTTGGTTGAAGTTGGATTTTCCAAAGCACGAGAATTTGATCATGCTACTCCTTGTTCCTTCAAAATAGCCTATTGAAAATTGGAATCTGTTCTACATTGCCCCATATTTTTGCTTTTGTTTTCTAATTGGGAAGAAAAATGAAACATGGAAGGTTCCAAAATATTTTGTTTTTGAAATGTAGGCTTGGGATGTCTTTGATGTATCATCATAACACAGCTGGGAGGGATTCTGGTTCTTGATGGAAAATGTAGAATATTCAGGCATCTCAGATGATGGAGGGAAATAAGGGACCTAAACCATGACAAACTTACGATGAATAATGACAAACCATCCCAAAGCAAAACATTTAAATCTTCTTGGACAGTTCAAAACATTTTGGATTCTTTTTTATTTTCCCAAAGGGACATTACATTGTTTTGGCATAACCAACTTTTTCCTGTAGAAAAAAGTCAATATTACCGAAACTACTTTTCTATTAAAAAGCCGCAAACAGAAAATTCTGGAGCAGCAATAGAGGGAAGCGCTAAAGCCAAAACCAAGCACATTTGAAAATGTTATCCCTAGAGAATCTTAGGATCACTAAAACCTAGCAGCAATAATTTCATATGAAGGTAGTGTGTTTCATAGACACCAAACACAATGTGATGAAATCCATGTGGCACGACTTAGTATGTTTCAACACATTTAAAATATGATGTTTCACAGAGGCCCTTGAAAACTCTGTTTGTTTAGAAAATGTGAAAGAGCTGTGGTGGAAGGCTTGGGTCTTTGAGGTGAAAAATCACATCTGAGATTTCAACACTGTTTTGCTAGGACTGGGCATTTTTAAAAAGCTGAGCACTGCCTTTTCTAAAAAAAAAATAAAAAATCTCTATCCACCAAGCAAAAGCTTGCATATTTAGAAGCATACTTTTAGCTTTAGAAACATACAGAAATATGTTAATTAATATTTGGAAACATAGCACTAAATTTGGTTCTAAAAAATGGGCACAAAGCTCTTTTTAACAACACAGTGAAGTATTTTGGCAAAAGATATCGGTTGTACTACTCTTACTGAATTTTTAGGGTATGCGTAATTAGGATAATCACCAGACCATTTCATAGTCTTGGCATTGTAAAAGTGGCTGTCAATCATTGACTTTTTAGAACTGACGACCACCTCAATGTCTCTCTTTCAGGGCAACTTCTGCTTTAAATGTGACAAGCTTTGTCCTGGCTTCTTCTGTATCAGGGCAAACTTCATCTCGACAATAGCGGGTAGAAGACAAAGTCTGTTATTGCCCTTTACTCAAGTTAATCACATGCTTTTCTGAGTATTAATAAACGGGTACTTCACTGAGTTCAAGAACATAAGTGACCCAACAGACCAGCCAGTGTTGAGTGCTGTGAATATCTATCACCACCTCTTAGATTTCAGCCACACTTGTGCCCAGTCACTTGTGCCAGACCAAAGGGTCCCGTATTGATCAGAAGGCCCCGAGAAATGCAGACTGGAACAGCTTTGGGTGATGTGAGCTTAAGGGACCAAGCAAGAAGATCAGAGCAACAAACCAAATCAGGAGCTCAACAGGTATTTGAAGATGACCGTTGGCATCATGCCTGTTGGTGAATGGGTGTTTTGGTCAGCTAAGTTACGCAATCTTTTACCTGGTTCTTGCAGGCATGTATCAAGTTTTATGTTCTTGTCAGAGAAACACTGAAGAAATCTGTCCATTTGTGTGGATGTTTAAAGTCATCTTCATCAAGAGTATTCAGCCTCCTAACAGTTTTAATTTTGACTAAAACAATATCTTGTTTTCCTTCATATAATTTCCTAGTGGGATGTCCCTGCCCATGGCAGAAGGGTTGGAACTAGATGATCTTTAAGATCCCTTCCAACCTTAACTATTCTATGATTCTATGATTCTTTGTGTGTACAGTTTTCACAATGGGATGCTAGTCCCCATGGTGGGTCCATTAGGTGCTTTCCTAATGAAAACTACAGTAGTAGAAACAACCTTTGCTAGTCTGACATGCAAAATAGCCACAAACAAACTCTGAGCTTCATCTCACTCCTGTGAATGCATGGCAAGCTATTGAAGGACCTGGGGTCATCGCATATGTGTATGCTGCTGAAATCAGAAAATGCGCTACCTGCTGCATGATGTTTCTTCTGGGAAGTAAAATTAAAGTAGAAGAGTGGATTTTGTAGCTGAGAGCTTCCCCTTGGAGCACTTGTAGCTCTTCACTAGCTCAAAGAAAACAAATTAGAAATGGATCTCACTGAGGTTTGAAAGGTAATTTTAATTGTATTAGGTTTTTTAGTCAATATCATCTGACAAACAGTGCTGTTTATTAATACATCCAGTGTGTTTCAATACATTTTTCTCATCTTATGCCTCTTTGAAGAGAGTTTTCTTTTCTGTAATTGTTTTGTTAGTCATTTCTGTCAGTAGCTAGGCAGCTGATAATGCAGTCCATTTATTAATTGCAGTTGGCTCTGGATTTAACAAAATGCAACTACACCCTCTTGTGGAAAGCTAATAAGGAGATTATTTTGGTTTCCTGGTAACAGCCTGGTTTATTTTCTCTGAACAAGTCAAATAAAAACAAATAGCAGAAATGTCCTGAGGCCACACAGCAACAAAGCTTCCTGGAGAACTTTAAAAAAATAAGCTGTAATTTTGGAATGTCTGAACTCAGACAGCCTTTGAAGACAAACCTCTGTGGGGCAGGCTTTCAAAGACACCCTGGGAGACCTTCCTGCCCTTTGCTTTTGTGGGGATCCCTGTCATAATATATTCTTCAAGAGAATCATTGTTGGTATGGCTATATCCATAGAAACGGTGCATTTACAGTGAAGTCTAAGGACAATAATTCAATATGTGTATCAAGAGTGGACCTGAAAAATAGTTTCTGTTCATTCTCTACATCTGCAAATCCATGAATGCAGATGTCGGTCTCCCTGTGCGCGCTAATGGAAAAACTGCTTGTTCTTGAAGGCAAATACGCTTGTAAAGGTAATAGGTTAGGCTGCATATTAAAGGTTTAACTGAACACTTGTAGATCTCGACATATTGTTTTTTTGATGGGACTCCTGTGGACACTGTTTAAAATAAGTGCATTTAAATTCATGAACGCATTTATAATCTGGTCTCTGAGGAGTGGTGACAGAGGAAGGAAGAACTTCAGCTGATGAAGCAAGTGTATTGGCATGTCCAGCTCCCACTCTGCAGTACAGGGCCTCACAGAGAGAGAGAGGCATACTCACTCTACTTAATAAAGAGAAAAATATTTACAGGAAATTAATTTTCCTGCATAAAAGCCTCAAACTCTTTTTTCTCCTTCATTGTTAATGAAGGTAAAATGACAGAAAGATTAATTTTTTAAAAAAATAGTAAATCATCACATCCTCCATAAGCAGAGACACTCACTCAGAAAAGGGTAAAAATTTCCCCAAAGTAGCAATGTATTTATGAAAATATCACTTTCCACAAGTAAATTTTGCATAAATGATACTGAAAAATTTTGTATGATTTGGATACACAAAGCATTGAGGTGCACTAAACTCCCATGTAAGCAGCAGCTGTTTTTATGGGTTGCAGTAGTGCTACTCTTTTTCAGAGCCAAGAATTAATCCAGAGACTGCTCTGATGCGAGTTGGAAAGCTGGAAGAATTGTCTTGCTCTCTGCAAATTAAATCTCTGATTTAATGAGGTGAGTTGATTTGCATTTTTATGTCTGAACATGTTCTAGCACTGCCAGCACATCTCACTGAGCGGTGAAATACACCGCTGGGTGAGGTAACAGAATTCAAGATTCTGCTCTGAAAGTCACACTTAAGTAGTCCTGGTACAATACTAACATTGCCTTACCTTCTGCAGGTGTTGGGGGTTTCTGCACTCTCTGAAATTCCACGGAAGTCATCACAATGTTTAAAATTTGTGTTTCTATTTGCTTCTCTATTGTACTTTTGTTCTGTGCTTTAAAGGGCCTGTCACCATTCTCAGATGGTATATGCTTCTGTAGTCAGTAGTCTGTAACTTTACCCCAGATGAGGATTCAAGCTTCATTTTAATATATCTGTTGGATATTTGCACTTGTCCTGTATGCTGTTCTTCATGTATTTCTGGCAGAACAGTGGTAAACTTGGCACCAGTGCTGGCTGACCCAGGAGGCGCAGCTATGACTGCAGGTCTCTGGAGTGGGTGGTGTGCACGACCTGTCTGCCTCTGGGCTCTGTGGGCTATCAAAAGGGAAAGAAACAGGTCAAGTACTGTCATGACTGTTGATATTTTAATTGTGTTACATCTTTCCACGGGGCATGCAGGTACATGCAGTGTATGGGCAACAAGATTTATGAGCACCGTCATTTATGGGAAAGCTACTTCTTGGACCTCAATGTGCATTGCTTTGTGCTGCCAAGTTCATAAGGGCTCCTTTTATCACGCTTCAGTCACGGGAGTTGCTTCTTCTCTAGAACAAGTATGGATGTGAAGTTTATGCAGCTGCATCCCTCTTTAAAGTTAATTATAACACTCTGAGCGTTTCAGCTGTGATCCCATACTGCAGTGCCTTGTACTTGAACCAGCCTGCCCATTTCCCTGGGCGTCTGCAGTAGAGGTTACCTCCCCACTCAAATCCTGCAATGTTACCTAGTCCTCTGTAATCAGAGTTTCTTTCAAGATCACGTACCCAGAATTTGCCACCGTAGCCATGCCTCATGTTTCTGCATGACTTCAGCCAATTTCAGTCTCCCTTGGGGAAAAGAACATGTCCAGTCTCATTTAAAAAAAACTGCTGCTGGAAGCCAAGGATCTACAAACAGATTCAACTACCTAAAATAGTTCCCGCATGTCTAATAAATAATGAAAAGCCATTTTCAGCTCCTAGTATTGATCCTCTACTTTATAATCCTAAGCATCTCTATCAGATGCAACCTCAACCACATCCCTGGCACTAACTCCTCACCCCACACTCCAAATGTAATGCCATTTCCAACCCTAGCTTTAAACAGAAGTTGACTTTAGGATGTACTGGGCTTGTGAAATGAAGGAAGCAAAAACATTCTTTCCTTTCCAACTAGAGTCCATGATCCCAGTCCTAGAATATCTACAAAGCAATGTACTCTATTTCTTCCAGCTCAACTTAAACAAGCTCACTGTAGCCATGTCACTCTTCTTCACAAGCCTTCTAGCCTTGGAAAATCCACAAAGAAACCCTGATGTTCTATTCCATGTGACCTGAATACTACCAAATATCCTATCCTTCCTTCCAGCTTAAACATTTCCCATAGATTCCCATTTGTGCCCCAGTTAAGATAATTGGGTGCTCCTGGCATTAGGCTTTGCAAAACTCAACAGTCAGCGAAAATGCTTCTCAGCTTATTTCTTCTGAAACCCTATCTTAAGTATTAACCATCCTCTGCTAGATACAGCCTTCTCAAATATATCATGCATCACTCATACCTCCCAGCAGAAGCTCTTACTTATCACCATGCAGCTTCTAGGGACCAGGAATGAATGCGACTCATTGGTCTAAGCATTGCTGGTAAATTTTAGCTCTAATTGTATTCCTGGCAGCATCATGGGCCCCAAATCATCAGCTCCTTACATCTAAACTTTGTCCCTTCCCACAGTAACCTCAGACCTTCTCTTCATGCGTGCTGCAGGATCTTGCTAAATCTCTTCATTCCTTGCTGTCACAGAAACTGGACAATGGCTGAGGGTGCAGAGTGAACTGAGAAGGTCAGTTGTGAGCCTAGTGTTAAGATTAGGATAAGGATTTGGGGTTTGAAAAAGAAAGCATGAAAATCTGTGGTTATTGTGTATTCTTACAAGAACATTACAGCTAGAATGGGGACTACCACTGGTAGGTAATATTTCAGGGTAACAAGACAGGATAGGATGTAGGTCCTTGCAGTGAAGGAAGGCTGTAGCTGTAGTGAAAGATTCAGCTGGAAAGGGCTGCTACAGAAAGGTAGCTGGGGATGCAGATGTTAGTCACAACTGCATCTTAAACTCTGAGCTCTGATTAAATGGTTAGGACTTAACCCAGGGCTTAAGAGGGCTGAAGAGTCAGAGGACTGTTGGATCCAAGAGACGCATGGAGTTAAGCTGCGGACTGACCCTGGTAGGAGAAAATAGCTCACTGTTTGGGTTGGTGTTGGAAAGGATTGATAGGATATTTTGTGATTGGTAGGGATTCTGTGATTCCGTGATATATGTAAACACTGTGGCTGGGTTTGAGTAAATGTTAGAATTTAGTTCACAGGGATCTGAAGAATTCAGGAGAATTCAGGAAAATTCAGGATCCTCTAAGACCTGTAGGACTTTGATGCAGCATGAAGCAAGTGCAGGCTGAATTTAAGTTCAAGGTAACAAAAGTTAGATAGCTTGATCTATTCTGGGATAGAAAAAAATTAGCACTACATCAAGGATTTGAGATTAGTATTGGATTCAGGAAAACAGGAAGCAAAGGGTTCAGTTTCCTGCTGGATTCTCCCAGATGTACAGGAAAAAACATGATCCATGCTGGCAAATAACTTATGGTTCATTTGCAGTCAATTATGAGTTTCTGGATGATGGTTAAAGGTAAGGATTAGGACACCTAGGGCTAAAGCACTCAGTTTACTTCAGGTTAAGTGCTGATGATATTTTCAGGCAAAGGAATGATTTACACTTAATACTACAGTTACATTTTAGGTTAGGTGCAGCAGGGCATAATTTCTTGCTACTTTGGTACAGAAGAGTTTAGTTGCTTGCTGAACCTGGTAAGACTAGATGTTAAGATGAAGGGAAGTATTAGACTAGCTTAAAAATTATTTTGTCTCTTGTTTGCTTCTTTTTATATCAGCTCTGGTAAGGAAGGCAGAGACCCACTAATGAGAGTTCAGCTATTGTATTTTTGGGGAAGGAGAGGAGATCAGGTTGACAAAACTAATTTTGGTGAATTTAAAGCTAGAGCTTGGTCTGAGTGAATGTAGTTTGTGACTCCGCTGATAAGTAACACTGAATTGTTCAAAGGTTTTAGTGAGATGACAGGTTTGTTAGCTAAGATCAGCTGAAAAACCATGTGCACCTGTATAAAAAGTGTAAATCAAATATTAACCAGTGTTCTCAGGGTCCTGTACAGGAAATGCATACACATGCACAAACACATATGGTTAATTGTATGGGCTCTAAGAAAACTGAGGAATTGACGCATCGCTATGGGAAGATTTGAGAAAATCAGAATACTTCACCTCAAGGCCTAGCTACCAATTTTAGCGAAGACAGTGGCTATTCCTCAGTTAAATTCTCATTATGTCCTGCAGTTAACACCATAGAACTCAGACAGTGGTAATTACTAATTTATTTATATATTTTCCACAGTTAATTTGATATTAAAACACATTCACCCATCTTTTTAAGTATTCTAAGTTATATCTCCTATTAAAATTGATCTGTGATGGATAAGAAGTATCATACATAAATAATACACTGCATAATGCACATTGCGTAGAGGAATGCAGTAGCCTGTGCATTTACACAACAAATTTTGTGGCTAACTTGGTTTGGTATTTATAGAAAATCCTATTTGACTTTCAAAAACAATTGTTGAATCAATATTTCCAGAACAGAAATTTACAGAAGTGTTTAGAGTGATTCTTTCGTGCTATAATATTTAATAGTACAGCTAGGAGGTACATATTCAATTTCACATGATGATCACAAATCAGCTTATGCATTATAGCTCAGAATAGTCCCTGGTATAATTTTGATTTCTTATAAAACCTTTATTGAAAAGCCAGTAGGAGTTTTCACTTCGCCTTTTTTGTGATAACAACTTAGATTCACCAACAGGTGAGTCCTGTAGCCTTTAAAGTAGTCTCACTGACTTCAATGGAACTGCTTGTGAGAGAAAATGCTATTGACGAGAGCATACCCTTTAATAAAAAAGAATGTAACTTGGAAAGTACCAAGGTTACACTCGTCATGGCACTTTTACCTTAAAATGCACCATTACGTGTATTGGACATGCTTGTCCTGTAGAGCTAAAACCAAATGCATAAAGGGGAAGGGGCCCTTTGACATCTTTAGAAGTGAAGTGAGAAGCAGTCTGTTTCAGGGATAGGTGCTCTAATACTAGATTTCAGGGCTTGTGAAAGAGGGGGAACAATCTATCTTCCCGTCTGTTTATAGTGGTTCTATTTTTAAGCATAGCTTTCAGGAGTTACACTGCAGGTCACCAGTCCCAACATGTACTTATTCTTGAGGACTCCTTCCCCACAGAACTTTCTGCCTGGGGAAATACTGTCACAGCTGCCCTGATGCTGATTTCAGGTGGGAAGCCTGATTCGGAAATCTGTGCAGGTTTGTTGGTCTGGTACAGCATTGGTAAACGCGAGAGCAGGGTTTCCTCCCTGCCTCCATTTCTATGGTTTGCTTAAATCATGGGAGTACTCCTGTCAATCTGAATGATTCAATTAATATTATTTAATTCTGTTTGGCATGCCTCTGTGCCTTACAAGTTGCAATTATAAATTATAAAGATTAATTGAATGATACACTTAAAAGAGCATATCATTTAATATAACAAACACTTTCAATTTTAAGACCTCATTTCAGTATGAGTTTCTTCCAACAAAAGAGAATTGATGAGCACAAAAATACATATTTTGTCAAAAGATCTCTAAGGATAAGTTTCTTTTAAAAATCCCCTGAACTTCAAGCTGAAAAAAAAAATCAATAAACGTATATATATATATAAAATAAATGTGCTGAATTTCTAAATACAGGATTGGGCTTTTTTTCCTTTCTTTTTAATGGAAAATTTTAGAAACAAATATTCTTAAGCATCCTGGCTAGCTCTAACTTCAAAGTGGACAGTCCAGTTACATTACAAGTTACAGCCAATTACATTCCTAAAAGGAGGACCTACACTAGAAACAGAGCAGTCTAAGGGCAAGTCTGCTTTTTTATATGGCCTTAGAGTATGGATGAAGAAATGCATTAATTAAAACATTGGCTACATGTAGCATGAGGGCCTCATTGAACATGAGAGGGAACAACAAATGCAGGCTATGCACACAGCCATTCCACAGTGGACCAAGGCAATAACCAGTATTAGGCAAGCTTAAAAATAGCTCTGGTAAAAGAAAAGCCCGATACTCACTATTTTTGCACAAACCAATTTGTGCCTGTTCTTGAAGCTCCTTTCTATCCTGGAAATGCTGCAGTTCAGGGAAGTTCTTGTTTCTGTTAATGTTGTATTTCACAGCTGTTTCTCAGCACCTTGTGTTTGTCAGTCTTTTAGCCTCTTATTGCACACAAGGTATTTATAAACCGTCTCTGTGAATGCCTACAGGTTGTTTCAGTCAGCCTGTCCCTCCAAGGAGAAGTCTAAGCAGATTTTCCCTTTTTCGAAGCTGACCAATACTTGCTGGGAGGCTCTTTTCTCAGATGGGAGATGGGACATGCATTGTCACGCTCTTCTCAGGTGGTTTCCTGGAGGCTGCTTGGTGTGATAAGCTCTTTTTTTTTGCCACTACCTCATAGGGACTGAAATTTTCATAACATTAGTAAACTTTTATAGGAAACTAGTATGAGACTTAAAATAAAATAGAATAAAAAAATCCTTTCCATGCTCCAGACTTCTTGCTGTTGGAATAGGTGGAACAAGTGGGATGAATCTGAGTTGATTTTCCTAGTAGACAGGTGTAAAACAAACTGAGTGCCAGGCCTGGGCATGGAACGTGTGTCCACCTCTCCATCTGACAGCCTTTTGCTATTTCCATGGTTTGCAGGAGACATCTTGTGGTCAAAAAGCAAAATCACAGAGAGTGCGGAGCACATTTCTTAGGCGAAGGCTGAGAAGGAGAGTAATCAGACTTCCACTGCCTCCCAAGCATTTAGTTTTCTTTTCACTGCCAGGGAATAAGGGAAGTGGAAGTTATCCATCTGTCTGAAGAAGCTTTTTGAACTAGGGAAGACTGGCTGAGCTGAGGTAGAAAGGAGCTTTGAGGCTATGAAGGCAGCATATGGGTCACTGTCAACCTTCTGTGTAGGGAGGATCTGCATCCTACATCTGCTGCAGCATGCTTGGAGTCAGATGTTTCCCTAGCTTAGGTGATGGCCTTGCTGACAGCATATTTGCCTGCTTGCAGCTGCCTTTCTCCAGCTTGGAGCCCTGATGCAGAATGCTACAGAGCTTGGGAAACAACGAAACACAACAAATGCGAGTGCATTCATCTTTAACTTCAGTATAGTATTTTTTTTGGTGCACTGTGAAGATGAACATGATTCAGGCATTCACCTAAATCTCACTTATGACTGCTTGTGGAATTGGGGTGTTACCCAGCACTTGTACTGGGTACATATAGAGGGGAGTTCCACTGAGGGAGCCTGTTATGTAAAGGTACCTGTTTAGAAAACCAACAGGACTAAAGAAAGCGTACATAAAAACAAGAAGAAGGAAGATAAGAACAACACAGTGAAGCAGAAAGACAAGGATGTTTTATACATTTTTATAATCAGTAATAAGTATCTGTCTGTGATGATAATTAAAATTATGTAAAAGCATTTCTCAGCTGGCTTGGCCTTTTACTGTGGTATCTCCCATTCAGATACACATTGAAAATGACAGTACTTGCCTCAAAGAGAATATCAGCTATGAGACAAGATAGAGCAGATGAATGAGAAAAATAAATGGATTGTGAAGGGGCAGTGGAAAACATGTTAACAGTAGTAAAAGTATGGGTGCAATTCTAAACCTATCACCATACCAAGCTGCCATGCTGTGCTATTAAAAATCTTATGAGACAGCACAGAAATAATGTGTGTTCATGCCTGGTGAATTTGGAACAACAGCAGCAGCAAAAGGTAAATCTTAGAAGATAGGTAACAAAAGCTGGCTACAGAAACCATTCAGTGGAATTTGTCTTAGGCTAGGCAGTTTGGTAATGAGTCCGTATAGTAATCATTTGTCCCCAAATGATTGTTTCTCACAGCATTCTACTTGTTTCTCACAGCATTCTGCTTCAGAAACTGTCAGCCTCTGGCCTGGACAGGCGTACAGTCTCCTGGGTGGAAAACTGGTTGGATGGCCGGGCCCAGAGAGTGGTGGTAAATGGAGTTAACTCCCGCTGGAGGCCAGTAACAAGTGGGGTTCCCCAGGGCTCAGTGCTGGGTCCAGCCCTGTTCAATGTCTTTATCAATGACCTGGATGAAGGCATTGAGTGCACCCTTAGCAAGTCTGCAGACAACACTAAGCTGGGTGGAAGTGTGGATCTGCTGGAGGGTAGGGAGGCTCTGCAAAGGGATCTTAACAGGCTGGACCGCTGGGCTGAGACCAATGGCATGAGGTTTAACAAGGCCAAATGCCAAGTCCTGCACTTGGGGCACAACAACTCTATGCAGTGCTACAGACTAGGAGAAGTCTGGCTGGAAAGCTGCCTGGAGGAGAAGGACCTGGAAATGTTGATTGACAGCTGACTGAACATGAGCCAGCAGTGTGCCCAGGTGGCCAAGAAGGCCAATGGCATCTTGGCTTGTATCAGAAACGGCGTGACCAGCAGGTCCAGGGAGGTTGTTCTCCCTCTGTACTTGGCACTGATGAGACTGCTCCTCGAATCCTGTGTTCAGTTCTGGGCCCCTCACCACAAGAAGGATGTTGAGGCTCTGGAGCGAGTCCAGAGAAGAGCAACAAAGCTGGTGAGGGGGCTGGAGAGCAGGTCTTACGAGGAATGGCTGAGAGAGCTGGAGTTGTTTAGCCCGGTGGAGTCTGAGGGGAGACTTCATTGCTCTCTACAACTACCTGAAAGGAGGTTGTGGAGAGGAGGGTGCTGGCCTCTTCTCCCAAGTGACAGGGGGCAGGATGAGAGGGAATGGCCTCAAGCTCTGCCAGGGGAGGTTTAGGCTGGACATTAGGAAAAAATTTTTCACAGAAAGGGTCACTGGGCACTGGAACAGGCTGCCCAGGGAGGTGGTTGAGTCACCTTCCCTGGAGGTGTTTAAGGGATGGGTGGATGAGGTGCTGAGGGGCATGGTTTAGTCATTGATAGGAATGATTCGACTCGATGATCCGGTGGGTCTTTTCCAACTTGGTGATTCTATGATTCTATGATTCAATCTGCTATTACCTATAGTGAGCAAATCTGATTCTTGCAAGTGTGCAGTGAAAAAAACCATAACCTTCCAGACCCCATGAAGTCACAGTTTATTAACAGAGACTTGCAGAACATTGAAATTCTATTTGGCAAAGGACTGGCCACTTGTCCTCATTAGCTGCAGCACCAGCAGCTTCACAAATTCTGTGCAGAAGGGTATTTCATAAAGGATTAATGTCAGGTTGACCTGGATATTTCATTTTGAGATGTGGATATTTTAGATTTTATCATAAAATACAAAATTATATGAACAGTCCTTTAAAAAAGAAAAAAAAAAGAAAGAAAGAAAAAGAAAAAAGTGCCAAACCTCAGAATGTTTCCACAAGTGACAAAATGGCATTTTACCTAATTTTCACAACTTCTCTCTCTTCTCTCTCTTTTCTTTCTCCTTTGTTGAATGGAATTATGGAGAAAATGATGCTGGCTTGCAAATGTATCAGTGATCAGGAAAGTATTTATCCCAAGAATATTTTCCCAACAAGCTCTGTAAACGAACTATTACTTGTCTTTTCAAGCTAAATTTTGACCCCTTTCTTGAAAACTGAAGCAATTAATACCTGACCCAGCAGTGTACAGCTGTAACAGATCCGCACACACTGCCGCAGAAGAGAACAACCCTTCTGTAACTGAATGCAAAATACACATGTGGGAGCCAGGGCATCTCTGGCAAGATCTCCCCTTGGAGTGAGACTGGGGAAATGGCAAAAACATGGGCTGGTCCTTCTAATCTCCTTGGAGCTTGCTGTGGCCCTTTGTGCAGGGTAAGCTTGCTCTGATTTAAATGACAGAATCACACAACAGTCAGGATGGAAGGGAACTCAAAAGGTCACCTGGTCCAACATATAGTGGGAAAGGAAGCCTAGATGAGATTATCTAGCACCTTGTCCAATAGCATTTTGAAAAACTCCACTGATAGGGACTGCATACCCAGGGAAGTTGTTCTGCTGATTGATTGCTCTTGCTGTAAAAAATATCTTTCTTAAATCAAGATGAAACTTCTCCCAGTGCATCTTGTACCTGTTGCTCTTTGCCTTCTCCATGTGGCTCCTTCTGAAAAGAGAGCTTCCGTCCTCTTTGCAGCTGCCCTTCAAGTACTGGGATACTGTGAAGAAGTTCCCCTAAGCCTTTTCTTCCCTGGGGAGAAAAGATCTAACTCCTTCAATGTTTCTTCATAAGGCAGGTTGATCAGTGTTTTGATCAATTTTGTGGCCCTCCTTTGGACCCTCTCCAGTCTGTCCACGCCTTTCTTGGGTAGTGGGGACCAAATGTGGACACAACGCTCCAGGAGCAACTTAATCTCTGCTGAATGAGATGGTCATATCTCTATCTCTGCTAGTAATACTCCTGTGGATGCCCCAGGACCCGATTTGCCTTAGGTTCTGCAGCGGTGCTCTCCTGCGTTATGTTCAGTTCGTTGATCACTGAGACCCCGAGTTCCCTTTCAGCAAGTCTGCTCCCCGGCCACATAGATCTAAGCTTGTACTGGGCTCTTTCATTATTTTAAGTCTCTGCTGTGTTTGCCTTCTTGATTGCTGCAACAGCTGCGAATGGCTGACAAAAGCAAAAGACCCGTACAACTCAAAATCTGGCTCTTCTGAAACGTTGCTTGTGCTAGGGACTCCAGAAGAAGATGAGTTGTGGCCTGAGGGCTTTTCTTTAGTTTCATTGAATGTGGCTCTTGGCCATGGTCTTCTTTCAAGTCAGCACTAGCATTAAAATAGATGGCCTGACGCATCTGAAAGACTTCTTCAACCCTCGTCCTTATCTGCCCAACAGTGGACAGATCCACACCAACTCTAGGCCTTCTAAGGAGTCTTCATAAACCGTGAGAAGGGAATTCCTGTGTCTCAGAGACACCTCTACGTGCTCCAGGGTGGCAGACTTATCAGCCTAGGTTAGGCACAGCACATTGCTCTGGTGTGAAAACTGAGATGTAGCTCTGGCTGGTCCAGGACTAAACAGAGGAGGGAAATAAAAATGGCAAGCACTGATAGTCCAAATTACTTTCTTTTCCTCTTCTTTCTGGATCTGTTCATGTAGAATGCATATAATTTTTCAGTATGCAACTTTCTTTGTGAAGTGAAATAGTCTCTGTAACAGTGAAATTGTCCCTTTCCTAGTCTTCTCCATCAACCTCTAAGGACAGATGAAAAAAAGATGCTCAGAACCCATCTTGCATTTGCAAGCATGTTGTTTAAATAAAAAAGTCCTCAAAACAAAGAATATCAAAAGTGTTTACCCTTGGATCCACTAGAAAATGTTGCTTGTGACATAAATACAAAATCTATGCCTGCTTTTCAAGGTGACAGACTTTGAACTTTGGTTGTATGATCAGCAAAGTGGCTAGAGAAACACAATCCTCCATGTAAAATGTTATTATAACCAGTGCAATTTAGGTATTCATGCTGCAGTTGATCACCTCAATGCAAGCCCAGCCTCATTCTAAGCAAGAAAGTAGATTTGCAGCTATGTTGCTACATTGGTTCAAAAATACAAACTATTGATGTGTTCTTGGATTCAGGATATTTTACTTCAATTTTCTACACTGCTATGGTCTCTGCTAATCTAAATAATGTTACTTGGTTTCTACGCTACACAGCTATTTAGATGAAAGATAAATATCAAAGGTGAATGTTGTATCATATTTAAGTGGAATAACAACAGTCCACTTTTTTTTTCACAGCAGTAATGTGTAAATTACCACAGTGAGACCAAGTGCACCTTCAGCAAGTTTGCAGATGAGACCAATCTGAGGGATACAGATGTCACATCAGAAGGACAGGTTGTCATACAGAGGGACCTGGATAAGCTGGAGAAGTGGGCCTCATGAAGTTCAACAAAGTCAAGTGCAAGGTCCTACACCTGGCTTGGGGCAATCCACGGTTTCGACAGATGATAGGTGACGACGTGATTGAGAGCAGCCCTGCAGAGAAGGACCTGGGAGTGCTCATTGGTGAGAAGCTTGACATGAGCTGGCAATGCATGCTTGCAGCCTAGAAGGACAACTGTATCCTGGGCTGCATGAAAAGAAGCGTGGCCAGCAGGTCAAGGAAGGCGATTCTCTCTGTCTACTCCATTCTTGTGAGACCCCACATGGAGTACTGTGTCCAGATCTGGAATCCACAACATAAGAAGGATATGGAACTGTTGGAATGAGTCTAGAGGAGGGCTACAAAGATGATCAGAGGGCTGGAGAACCTCTGCTGTAAGGACAGGCTGAGAGAGTTGGGATTGTTCAGCCTGGAGAAGGCTCCAAAGAGGCCTTATAGCAACATTCCAGTACCGGAAGAGACTACAGGAAAGCTGGGGAGGGATTTTTTAGAGGGGCATGTAGTGGTAGGATGAGGGGGAATAACTTTAAATTGGAGGGGGGAGGATTTTGATTAGACATTAGGAAGAAATTCTTCACGATGAGGGTAGTGAGGCACAGACACGGGTTGCCCAGGGAAGTTGTGGATGACCCCTCCGTGGAAGTGTTCAAGGCCAGGTTGGATGGGGCCTTGGGCAGTCTGGTGTAGTGGGAGGTGTCCCTGCACATGACAGGGGAGTTGGAACTAGATGATCTTCAAGGTCCCTTCCAACCCAAACCATTCTGATTCTATGATTCCAATATTTTGTAAATATATACATGTAAATATCCAAAGCTACAATATTGACTGAATTTTGCTCATAAGCAGGCATTGCTCATAAACAGTGCTAACTGAGAATAATAAGCCTGATCAAACAATTAGGTTATCTCTTTCCTTGCCTGGTAAGGGGACTGTAGCCAAGATCAGTGTGGAAAGCCTGGAGGTCATCTGCTCTGTTATTTTCCATCTGCCTCAGCAGCAAAACTGTAGTTTAAGTTAAACCTGCTTGGCAATCAGTTCTTCAGGCCCCTGCAGGGAGCTTGGCACCAGCTTTTGCAGTATTCAGTCTCCTAGCTGCGCCATGTACTCTGGTTATATTTAAGGGACAAGTCAATAATGCTAATAATATGCAGATTAAGAATTTGGTTGTCATCCACAGAGGGCAATTTTGCATTTCCTTGTATACAGTGCATCACAGCAAAGGGATTAAATGGGCAGAACTTCTAGTTTATGAAAATTGTTGAACTTCCAAATTCTAATCACAATAGAGGTGTCTATAAAATAAGATGAGGGGATGGGTGGGGATCTTAAAGTCCAATCCATAATAGACACTTGATTAGGCACAACTCCCAAATAAGCTGTGAAACTCGTTTCACATATCTAATGCAAGTCAAAGGTATGAAAGAGTTCAAAATGTAATTAGAAACATTCATAGGGAAAAGTCAAACAAGGACAGAACATCAGAATGAGGAGGTAATATTTCAATAAATCCTTAAGCCACAGACAACAAGAAGCTGCAAGTGCATGAGGAGAAATTATGAATGTAGGCATGCCCTGTTCTTGTATTCTTTCCTAGGCATTTGCTAGCAGCTACTGTCAGAGGTAGCAAGCAAGTTTGATGGAACACTGGTCTGAGACAACAGTTTTTATGCCTTTACATCTCCCACTCTGCTTGCTAAAAATCTTAGGTCCTGTAGTCCTAAGGACTTCACTCCAAGCGTCCTGCATCACAGACAGTCCAAACATGGGGCTGTATGCAATTTTTTACAAGTGTTCTAAGCAGAACAGTTTTAATAAGAAAACACAGAAAGTTATAGCATCTGTAAGATCTTGTGCAACTCCTCCAATGTCTGTACAAGCAAAAACCAGAGTGCTCCTAGAAATTCAGAGCACAGTACCAAACTTATATCTCGGCAGAATGCTATTACTGTCCGCTATTTGTGTTTCTGTAACAAATTCCTCTCACTAAACCTTTGTCTTACAGGAGGAGAGAGCCTAGATTTTGACAGCTGCCATTTTCTGTTGGTGATTCTTAAACACTTTAATTACAAATACACCCAACAGTTCCTTTCAAACACATAGCAAACAGCTATTATGATCACAGTGAAATTTCTGCACAGCAGTTTTGTCACAAAATACCCATTGCTAATGTAGCATAAATACTGTTAAAACTGAAGGCCTGAGGCCATGCAGATTGTACTAATCTTGATGAAAATTCATTTTATGGGCTTATGTCTATGAAAACCCACAAAATTGTGAATCAAAAAATGCAAACTCCACAAAGTAACAGCAATATTGTATGTATTGTGTGAGTACACAAAAGAAGCCAACGGATTATTGGTATTTTGTCTGAAAAAGAGACTATTGAGGGGCTAATTTCTGGTAATACTAAACACGGTTTAAGTAGATTTGACCCCCACAGATCAATTGCTGTTTTCAGGAACTAAGTGCCACATGTGACATAAAAGCATTCCCACAGGAATCTATTCTTCTCTACCCAAATGTCATTATCTAAATGTGGATAAATATTATTTGCATAGAGAACATGAAGAAGATATTTTTCAGCTATTACAATGCTGCTGGGATTAGCACTTTCACAAGAGATGATTTCTTCTTCCTTTTATTTTTCTTTTAAGTAGAAGAATAAGTCAAGCCCTCACTCTGGATTTTATTTTTTTTTTTCTTCTGCAGGTAAGCACCAGCAAAAATTTCTGCTTTTCACAATTTTGTTTTAATGCGAAGGTAACAAACCCAATCTTTCTTTTAGGAGTGGCAGAAGCAAAATAAAGTTTTGGGGTTTTTTTGTTTTTTTTTTCTGGACTACCACTGGAGGTTCATGCTTCAAAATACACATGTGGTTACTGTGTAAGAAGTATGGACAAGATCCTGTTCATAGCTCTATAGTGCAAAAATATCTTGCTCTTAGCAGTTGTAGAAATAGAAATCAGAGAAATCTGATGTGCCAAGGACCTCAATAAATCATCTAATCTAATTCTTTGGTGAAAGGCATCAAGTATATCTAGGCCACTGACAAATACGTTTGCCAAATTATTTGTAAATGCCTTAAATGAAGGAGGTCCTTCAGAATTTCCCAACCCCTTAGTCCTGAGACTCATTGTTCAACCAGTTAGAAAGTCCCTCACATATCTAACATAGCTAATATTTGCTGAAAATCAAAATTATATCTTGACTGTCTTTCAACTGGTCAAGAGCACTCTTGTTTCACTAAACAGCAGTTCACAGCTTGCCCCATACTCTGCCTGAGAATGTAGACTTCCTTCTTGGGAAAGTCAGTAAATCCAGAAATAAGGCTCTGCAGTCACGTTACATTGACCCACTGACACTGGCCCAGTCCCACTAGCACCATGTAGGTCTTGCCAGCCAGGGTAGACATCAACCCTTGCAGAAGCACCTAGAGAAGCTCTCTGAAGTCCACGGTTGCTTCTCACTTCTGCTGTAGCCTCGGGTTCCCTAATCATTCATTTTAAGTAAACAGATTTTTCAAGAAAACTTGCAAATACCAGAAAATGCTCAAAAGTAGCTTGGTCATGAGTAACTGAAAGGGTGAGTTTCAGATGGGTAGGTCTACTGGTGCCTTAGGGCCATGAATTTTTAAGCTTTCCCACCTCTCCATCCTTTCCAACTAGTCACACTTCCAGTGCTAAAATCTAGTGGATATAGGGGGCTCACCCTAAGGCTCTTGAGATTAAGCAATTTAATACGATCCTTTGGTACAAGTCTCATGGGTAGTGCCCTCCTTTCTCTATGCTTTGTGAGGCAAAAAGCTCAATTTTTGCAGGGAAGAGACGTGGTCCCTCTCAGTGCAGAGTTATCAGTGTCAGTTCAACTTAGGAAAACATGAGGGAGACTTGCTCAAAAGCTTTTTCTATGTGCCACAAGACATGGAAGGCTGAAAAATGTCACACTGGTAAAATATCTTTAAAGCCACATTTTGTCTGAGATGGGTTACATTTCAGTAACGTGCGAGACATTGGGGCAGCAGTTGCAAGCAGCTTGGCAGCACATGTCCCAGGCACACCTGCAGGCACAACACTCACATTCACCTCAAAATTGTCTGTGTGCTACACAGATGTGTCCTTCTCATGTCTTTGTATGAAAAACTGATGAAACTAATGCCAAATGGGGAGTTCTTCATGTAGTAAGAAATGAATTCCATCATATTTCTCTCTGTTGCCTGTTTAAGTTGTGTCATATTTCCTTCAAGGTTTTACCAGGATCTTGGGGACAAGCCATGACAAAGCGACATCTTCAGACCAAACCCAGGGTCTTAACTGTTTCTTTCATGAAGCAAAGTGAAGTTTGGGCAACTCATAATTTTTTTGGTTCAATATTTGGCTAAATGAAACTGAAAAAGTGAAACTATATAACTTATATATTAGGAAGATTTTTTTTTTACTGTGAGGGTTGTGAGGCACTGGAACAGGTTGCCCAGAGAAGTCATGGATGCCCCATTCCTGGAGGTGTTCAAGTCCAGGTTGGATGAGCAATCTGATCTAGTGCAAGATGTCCCTCCCCATGGCAGGGAGGTTGGAAATGGATAATCTACTAGGTCCCTTCCAATCCATTCTACAATTCTATGATTCTAAGTGAATTCTCCCTTGTGGTGTGAAAAAAAAAATGTAACAAGACGTAGATCAGAACTGCCAAGAGCAGAGACGCAGTTCCTCCTGCCCACTAGTGTGGGTATGAATCACAGTCCTTCGCTCTCTTACAAAGTGTGGTCTGAAGAAAGTCACTCGTGACTACAGGAATACAGTCCCCTGGGTGAAAGCAGAGCCTCTCTTAAAACTTGGTTCTAAAATTTCCAGAGTTGCAAAGCAAGGTGAGACTCAATATACTGTCAGCTGACGATTACTGTTTTTTGCTCTCATCTCTGGCTTTGTTAGTTGAAATGAACTGGGAATTGTCTAAACTCCAAGCTTCTTGTTTACTTTTACTTGAAAACAAATATCTTGCCTATTAGTCTGTAAAGAAGTCTATTTTTTTCCTGATGTCACAACAGTAATTTACCAGAATAAGATTTTTTCTTTTTGTCCCGGAACTGTGGTGCTTAATCATTTTAAGCAAGTGTGGGAAATAAGTGTCATGTGTCCTTTGCTTTGTAAAGAACCATTAAGCTTTGGACCTATTAGCTTGTGTTCGGGGGTTTCATTTGTTGCTCTTTGTAGTTATGTAATGAAATATTTATTGAAAAAAGGAGTAACTGTTAACGCACTTTCATCAGGAAACAAGTGTCTCCTTCACCTTGTGAAAATGGAGGATGGATGATTCTTCAACTGAACAGTGGATACATGAGTTTGCTGAACATATTTTATCTGAAAAGTGGAACATCTGTTCTGCCTCTCAGATTTCCTCAAGGAATTCCTCTTTTAAGCTATCAGTTTTACATTCTGCCAAGGATTTTATTTATCACTCTGACACATTCAAAATTGCTAACCTGAGGTCCATCCAAACTGTAGTGAACTTCAGTAGCTGAACGATTTTGTACTTTGTTTTCTATCTTAAAGTTTGCAAGCATCTGTTTTCCCATAAGTATGTGCACAACTTACATAAGTAATTCCCATGTGCCCTTTCTCATCAGACACATACAGAATTAATTTGTTAGTAGTGTTTGATTTCCTTTTAAGCATTTCTGTTTCATAGTTCTTTACATCTTATTTTATACGTAGCTTCCATTCCAATATCAGCTGATATTGCTGTGGTGTTTTATAGGCTTTTATTGTGCAATTAAGATAAAACAGTAAAAAAAAAAAAGTAATGCTAACTTCTGACAATTCTGATGCTTAAGAAAGTCTCAGAGCCTTTCAGCACATGCCCATGACAAATTATTTCTCTAATAACATGTTATAATTTATCTTTTCTGACATACTGTTTCTTCTGTATGTCATTGAACTTATATATTTTTTTCAGCTGCTTACTAAAAGACAGATTATCAAAAGAACTAAGAACCCACCTGCAAAAAGATAATGATTTTCAAGACCTTAAAAATCCACCTTTGCAGTACCTTAGTCCAGATTTTCCAATAAATCCAGTACCCAATTCCAAGTCTGTGAAAATCTGAGTACTCCTGATGCCTAGGTGGGAGGTGGCTGCTTCTGAGAGTCTATTTATACATGCGTTTCTTTGACATCAGGCTTCTCAAAAACTATGTATAGTCCTGAACAAAAGATGACTTATAATGTTAAACTGCACAGATAGAGTAATTCCTGGATTCCATTAAAAAAAAATCTATTACCATACAGGGGAATCACCTAAATCTCTGACAGTCTGAACCTGTGTTACACCTGACTAATTTATGATATTGACATTAATAATATTAACCTTTCATTATACATGGCAAATGAGTCTATTGTGTAAACTCCAACTCTGGCAACACCCCTGAGGCTGACCTTTAAAACACATACCCTTTCAGTTGGGTCTCCTTCTCAGTGTTACCATCAATCTCACTATTTGCCTTTCTAACTTTCACCATCCATCTTTACTGAAAAAGTTTTTGGTTGGGGAGGCACAGGAATCAAAAGTTGAGCTGGTGGGGGATTGAAGAAATGCCTCAACCAGACATGCTCCTGATCACTTCAGGGGAGAATAGTCCAATAGGATGAAGCTACATTTCTTTCTTCGCCTATAAAGAGAACTATTTCACTTGCTGCACCTGATGTCTAAGGACTTTATTCTTTTTACTTCATACACCTTGACTAAACTTTAAAGGTACAAAATATCAATAGAAAATTCAGCATATTAATTTGTTTTCTTTTTAATATTTTAGAACCTCAAAGCAGATTCCAGGTGGTCTAAATATGAGAACTGGGAACTCTTCATTTTTAAAGCATGTGGAGCTCAGTTCTCATGTTAAAGAGAGAATTTTGCAATTCTGCTCGCGTAGCTGTTTTGTTTTCTCCCCTCTCAGTATCTTCTGTCAGTAATGCAATTAAGCGCAAATGGAAATTATATGTCTGATCTTTGAAGCACAGTGTATAGAGAAAAATCTTTCAGATGAGAATATACTGCACTGTCAACCCTTCCTCCTCTTCCATCATGTTTATGGACAGCTGATTTCAAACTCCTTCAGTCTGTAGTATCTAAACAATAATATTCTAGGGAGAACAGGGAAATGGTCACTGTTATAATGACATTCATTATTTGGCAGTATTGATTAAATAAAATTTCTGTAAGCATTCTTATTAATCAGAAATTTGCAAATTGAGAGACAGCACCAGTTATTTACAGCTTCATCAAAGTATTTTAATTTCCTGATCTCTCTCCTTCTGTTGAGCCTTGTCTTTTATTTTGCTTACCACTTACCACTCGGGCTCTGGGTACCGGAACCCACAAGAAAGGCCATCCAGCTTCCAAACCAAATTTCAGATGTCAATTCATTGCACTTTTTATCTTGGCCAAAACACCATGCACGACAGAATTGAAATGAACTATGAAGAGCTCGATAAAAGCAATTCGGAACAGGACTTCAGTTGTGTACACTTTGTCTACCTGTACTTACACAGGCACCTGCAGAACCACTAAAAATAAATTATCAATTTGCAGAATAATATCAAGCTTTGATGACAGCAGAAACAGAAGTATTGAGAAGGAACTGTTGATGCTGCCATTCATGTATCTGCAAAAGTGTTTCCTTCCTAATTTTACCCATATGCAGCTGCATGTTCTCCCTAATTAATGAATTGCCCTCAGGTTAGTCACCCAGACACATCTAATATATCTCCGTCCAAAATGACTAAACTCTGTCCTGCATTAAAGATGTAAAAGGCCACAAATTACTTCCTTGGTCTTTCCAACTGGAAAATCACTGCTTACTGAATGGCATTCTCTCCATGTGGCATTCGGGGTGACTTCATCACCTCAGGGCTGAAGCTTTCAGCAGAAGTGAAGAAAAACATTTACTGCTAAAAAGTTTTGCAGTTCAGATTCCAGTTCAACGGAGGAAGTGTTCACTTCAGGTTTAAGCTTAAAATAATGCCATGAATGCAATAAAATGTTAAGTATGCTGTTCTTTCATCTTTAAAGCACTTTATAAATATTAACCAGCCTTTTCTGAGAACAGTTTCCAACTGAATTCATGTGATTAAGATGAAGGTTCAACATATTGTTACAGAAGGGTATTTTTTTCCAGAGCATGTAATAAAAAAGTGCGTGCAATTACCATATAAAGTGAAATACAAATAAGTACATGTCATCTTTAATACCAGCTGACCTCCACTGCAATTATAAAAATAAGGATATATGCAATTTTCATGTGGATTTTACTGTCCTCTTCTTATATTACTTAGTGTTGTTTCCTCCTTAAGGTCTCAGAGAGGATTTACAAGCTCACAGGTAAAAAAATCACTTCATACCCTTCTGTCTGCTCTGAAACAAAACATCAACAGTACTCAATAGGCTGAGGAACTAGGAATGATAGTGCTGTATGTGAATTCCCTGCAGGAGTGCAAGCAGCAGGAATGCTTGTTTGTCAGAGTTGAAGGGGAAAAAATGGTCATACAACTTGACCTTTGTTTCTAGTGCGAACGTCACAAGTGAAGTAGTTAACACCACACTAATATTGCAGGTTAGCTGGCAGGCACAAATTTGGCCAGAGATGTTGGACTTGCATTTAACAGAAAATATTCCCTGTAGTCTCTAGCTGGAATTCACCAGTGAGACCAAGCCTTATTAAACCCCTAAACCATATAAAATAGAAATATTGAGGTGGTGAAAGAGGCAGAACTGTAGACTTGGAGATTTTAAGTTGATCTCCCACTTTGAGACTAATTTCCCTGCCTAATCACAAGGAAAGCAATCTCTCTTGAGCCTACAGTTCTTCACTCATGTCTATCCTCTCTGTTCAGATTACAAAGCCTTTGGACGAGAGCTGTTTCAAACAGGTGCGTACAGTGCCTGGCATAATACACTGCTTGTACTAGCTGGTACATCGTGATTTGATCGTAATAAGAATAAAAATGTGAGGAGAACATTGAGAAACTGTCTTTCACTGTAATAAGCTAATATTGGAAGAACATTTGCTGCTCTTTGTTTGGTTTAGAGTAATGGAAGTTAGACATGTGAATGAAACAAACCAATCACCTACTTTGAATGCTTAAAGGCTTTTGCTGGTTTCAGAAGTTTACATTTCAAGCACCCTTTGATCAAATCATGCATGCAAAGATAAAACTAGAACTTTCCCTTAAAAATAGATTAGAAGAGAATGAGTTCTGGTGAATAGTACTTCAAGAAGTTGCACGGTTTTTTTTTTGCATTGGAAATAACTACAAAAATTGCCCATTTGGGAGAAACAAATGTGATACTGAAGTGCTTTTCTAATTTCTGTACTACTTTTCATCTGCTTTTCTAAAAGGTGCCTTGAAAACTATAAACTTCACAGCTGGCATACTGGTAGCCTTGTTTTGTTGCCTCTCCTGACTGGTAACTCTGAACTGTTTTTACTGTATGCCACACTGTATACTGGCTACCACTGTTTATTTCTGCTTTTCTAATTACGCTTGGATTTCTGAGGAATAACTACAGTGTAAAGAATTTTGGACCTCAAGCAGTTGCCCACATTTAGGACAATGTAATCTAGCCCCCTGGGAAGATAATACAGGAAAGCTTGATTACTGGTGCCGATAGTTTTTCTTTTCCAGGTCACTGCACAGGATGAGGCCTGGAAGGTGGATATTTTCCATTTTGTTTCTTTTTCTAGTCCTTAAAGAGGCCAACTTAGTCATGTCCTTATTTTAGATGTTTCCACATGATACAGAATTAACGTTCCTTGGATGCAAAGTGTTCCACATGGATCCTTTATATTCTTCAGTGGTTAGGATGTTGCAGTCCTTGTATAGTTTTTGAGGGTTTGCATTGCACTGAGATTATGCGGGTTCGCTTATTGTTTGGAGAAATTATTTTAATACTAAAAAAAATTAAAAATCCAAGTTGAGTTTCTTACTGTATGTTTCGTACTGTATGTTTCATATGTATTTTGCATTTTTTATAACTATATATTAAGAAAGGATATTCTCCAATGACTGCCTCCAGGTTTGTGGTATCACTTCAAAACATTAAACCCTTTTTGGGATCTGTTCCTGCACTTATTAATAGGTGTCAGGGTTGGCTGTCAGCCTAACGCTCCAAAGTCTTCGCCGACAGAATGTGTTCTTAACATCTGAAATTTCATTTTTATTAGCTGTCCAACCAGGCTGGCTACTCTCTGATTGCCAAGTTATTGATAAGAACTATGGATTGCCTTCCTGTTAGAGATTAAAAACTCTTTGCAAAGCAACAGCTGACCCATGCTTTTATCACTTGCATGATTATTTCTGGCAGCAGGATATTTTGGTGCAGGGTGATTAACTTTTAGCTATTAACATCTTTGATGCTTCCTATTGAATGAACAAATAAAAACCTTTTTAAACACAAAATAAGCTGAGGGTTGGTACTATTCCAAAACAGTGAGCTCTTCCTACTGTAATAGTAGTTTCTCAGGGTGCAAAAAATGGAGTGTAGCACACAATTCCTTCTCAGCAGTACCAGCATTAAGATCACCTATTTTTTTCTTTCTTAACTGTGTGCTGCAGTGGCTAGAGCTGTAAGTAATCTCCAAATTAAGAAAGACTGGTAATTTATAAAGTAATTGGGTATTTTGACTTGCAAATTCCTATGCTTAAATTGCTCTATAGGAAGCATTTATACAAATTTTACGGTAACGAGATGATCAGAATGAGAGCCAAGGGAGAAGTTTCAGGAGACAGAACTCTGAGTTCCCACCCCTTTTTAAGAAAAACGACTTCTCTAATTGCTCAGAGATGAAAAGGGTGAAAATGATGGCCCATCCATATGTTTTCCCAGAGACAGCAATGGCAGCACTGTACTTGAAGTATATGAGATGGGCACATTGCTCTCTGTGTGGCAGCTTGCCTCTTAAAGTAATCAGAAGTGGAGGAAAATCTGTGATAGAAAAATCATCTTTGCACATCCTGTCATCCAGTGCCAGATGCTGGTACACATGAATGAAGGGTAAAGGAGAAGAGGAAGAAAATACAGCAGAGAGTACTGACAACGTGGTGATGTGACTTGGGCCACGGGCACTACCTGCTAATGGGTCTCATACTCCTCTCGATATCTCTCGCAAATTCTCCCTACAGTGAATTTATATTATTATTGTGCCAAAGTTCTATGTATTTGAATATCAATTTTGTAAAGAATATGTTTACAAATTGGTTAAAAAATTGTTACGGGAATTGATCTCACAATACATTTTCTTACTCATGCAGTTACAGAACACATTTCTCAGAAGCCTGAGAGTAGTCCAAGTCTGGAAAATTAAAAATAATTAAAAAAAAAAAAGTTAAGAGTCTTTCAGAGTTTGAAGACTCAAGTACTTTTAAAGGCGACTGCTGTCAACGTTTGCTTTTGTGTTGACAGAATCCTTTTAAATGGTTTTGCGGTGCAAAAAGCTGCTTTTAGTGGGTTTTCGTAATGCACTAGGAGAGAACAAGAAAATGTTTTTCTCACCATGGCCAGCCATGGAGCTCACTTAGAACATCATGTACCCAGACCAGGAGGCAATTTTCCATGCAGCTCACAGGCAGAGCCTGCGGAATCAGCACTCCTGCCTAGCACTGCTCACCTTGGAGACCTGTTTTCTTCTTCCAAGTGTTCCTCAGGATGACTCAGGCTCCTCAGTGTGCCTGAAGGAGACACTCTGGATGAGGGCTCACACCCACCCGAACGTGATAGACTGACGTCCCCATGGCTTGCAGCACGCAAAGTGCTTTTATTCTAAGAGAACGCCTGTGGAGCAGAAGGAGGGGTGGCTCCCCCCTCCCCGTGCCAGCTGAAATTTAGCAGCCACAAGGTGGCACGACGGCTTTGCGCTTCCTCTGCTAAATGTCTGCCATAAAGTAGCATCTGGCCAGGTACTCCCACGGTGTGCTGCTCTCCCCCAGCCTGCAGAGTTTCATGGGGACTCAGGATGGTTGTGTGCAAAAGCCAGGGCTGCTGCGTCCTTGGAGCGGCTATTTCTCAGTCTGCTTAAACAAATACCAGCTTGGGCATGCATCTACTTCTGCACAAATCCTCCCTTCCTGTTGCCGCTCAGGTTCCCTACAGGAGGGCCACCCCTTTCTGTTTTATAGGGTCAGTGGCATCTGAAGACTCCTTGCAAACACAATAAGACCTCAAGCCCTTGACTAAGTCAGCTGGAGCCCCAGTGCCTGCTGGTGTGAATGTGCCACACTGCTCACGTGGCTCCAACAGGTCTTACGCAGCAGAGGTGAGAGCCCAAACAAGCAGCAGATAGTCCCAACCCAGCTCTTCGAATATTGTCGCTTCTAACCTAACCTGTAACAGACCTAACAGCCAGCTAAATGAGAAAATCACTGACGCAGGAGGCTGCAGCCATCTTCTGCACCGACACCTCAGTGACGGTGGGAGCACAAATGAGGTTTTCTCCCACAAATGAACTCCTCCTTGGTATGTCCGTGATTCCTCTATTGTATCTGAAGCATCTGTGACATTTAGCAGGATATGCCTGGCTAGGGGTGGACAAGACAGGATGAAGGGATGCATCTTGTACTGCTGTAGCTTTTGCTGAAGCAAGATTGAGAGATGAGGATATGATACGAAGAGAGAGAAACCATGGATGATTATTAAAGAGTTCATCACAGGGCTTCTTTGAAATGCATTTACATGAATTTTATTGTTCTTTGCGCAATATTGCTTCATTCACAGCCAGGGTTTTCCTTCTGATATACTTTCAGGTGCTTTGTACAAATGATGTTTAGGAGTTTCCACCAGAGGTACATCTTTTGCTGGTCCCCCTGGGAGAGAAGTGCAATACTCTTACTCCAAGAAAGTTTTCCTCTTGCATTTGCTTAATATTTCATTTAGAAAACAACCCAAAGGTGTAAGATAATGCGAAATAAATAGTTCCTTCACCTGATACTGTGCAGGTGCCATTAACAGTCCAGTTCTGAGGAAGGAAAGTGCTCAACACTCCCATTCGCTGTATTTACATATTTAAAACTTGCTGCATTTCGAAGCAGGACTCCAGGCCATGTAAGGATATTAGAGATACGTTCACTGGGAGTTGCAGGCATGCAGTGCTCAGCAGAAGTAAGTCAGTAGCTGTGAGTGAATGCAACTGTTAAGTGCTTTGCTCACAGATCTCTCTGGAATTAAAAAGGTGTAGCTGACTTCACTCCATTTTGCTGCTTACACAAAAACATCTGAAAAGCAAAACCCACAACCCCTTCATGTTTTCTTCATTTCTTACTAGTAAAAATATTTGAGTTCAGTATTTCTATGACCTTTTAGTTTTATATTACCTAACAGAAGCAAAGAGGCTATTTTCTTCCTTAACATGAGCTTCCCTTCTGTCGCAGGCTTGTTTAGGTTTAGGACTAATGTAGCACAGCACAGAATGCCACAAGGATTTGATGTTTTGCAGTGCTATTCCCAGTTAACCATTCCTAAATTTTATAACCATGAATCGTGCATTCTGGGGTGGTGTGTCTTTCATCCTGTGGAATCTAAAGAAACGGGGAGACATGATCCTGAGAAATTATTTACTATAGGTTTAAACCTAATGCAGACTTCAAAAACAGGAGGAATCATTGGACATCACAATTTTCTTCACATCCTGATATTAAATTTATGCTTTTAGTTTGTGGATCAATGCTTGGGGACTTTTGTCATCTTTCTAATGCACTCCAGTGACTGTGCTGACATTACCTGGTACTGTGTTTCAGAACAGCAGTGCACACTATTGTTCATTAAGAAAAATGAGGAAAACTTGTGATTCAGCTCTCCCTACTCCCTCTTCTTCCCCCAGGAAAATCACGGAAAGACACCAGTTATACTAAGTGCAATGACTAGCAGTATTGTTCACTAATCAACACTGAAAGATGGAGAAAGATTTCTTTTGAAAGACAGATTTTGCTCAGTTGCGAAGTCTCCTTTGATTACCTTGTTCTCTGAGGATGAGTAATGTGTTTTTAACTATTTTTAGTTTAGTTCAAGGTTATTAATCATCTTCAAACTAAGAACAACTACAGGAATTCACCAACATTTCTTGATATTCACTGTACATATTCTTTTTTGGAGGCATAGTTTTCTTTGCCATTTAAGCGATTCTGATTTCTATATGGACTAGTGGAGACCACCACCCAATGACTGCTATTTTGGGGAGCAGGACAGGAATTTCTTCAGCTAAAATTACTCTGCTTAGAGACCAAATACTAGACTTCTCTGGATGCACGATCACCGTATTTTATGCTGTGCTGTGTAAAGTAAATGTAATATTTTAATAAATGTATGCCTTATAAGAGCATTGTCAGATTAGTAGTAGTGTCTTTGGATGAAAGTTACTACATAGTTGTAGAATATTTCATAAATATGAAAAACCCACAATAAGTATGGATGTCTCATCACCAGACCAAATACAGTCTTTCATCTAGAAAAGGAAGATATTTTCTTCCCCTAAATCTATGATGTGGGAGGTTTAGCATAGATTTCTCAGTACTGAACACATATTTTTCCCTTTCAGAAACAGAACTTTATACCCATATTCCAGTATTTACCTTGTAGTTCAGGTTCTGGGATAATTACATAAAAATATTTTACATTAGGAAAGGAAGGAAAGAAATAGAGTATACGGAAATGAACCGTACATCAGAAGCAGTCCCTGTAGAACTGATCTGAAGGGGTAAGGTTAGAAGATATATTCAAAATAGAGTTATTAACTTTCCATAGAAGAGAGATTTAAATAAATAATATTATTGGACAATGGATTTCTTTAGGAAGAGATTAAAATACATTTTCCCCCAGAGAGGTAAGTGAAACATATAAAGGTATCTCCCTGTGGAGTACTTATTAAAAAAAAAAATTAAAAAAATCAGACTAAAAGCAAAATCCAAAAGCCAAAACCACCTTTAGTTGTTAGCATTACATAATAAGATGTTATTTCTATAATTCCTTGCTTATACTTCCTCTCTATTGTGTTTCAGACAAAATTCTTGTCACCCTCAGATTTTAAAATGGAGAAGCTAAGTCAAGTTCTTTATCCAACAGGAAAATATTCATTTCAGACAGTTAAAGCAAAACAAATAGATACATTTTAGTACAATTTCAAGTGTTACTGAGAATTAGAAGAAAACTGGTTTTCCTGTGGAGTAAAATACGTCACAGAATCACCCCAAATTATGTGCAATTTACAGCTTTTTTTCTGAAAGCCCATATGCAAAGTCAATAATATATTTACGGTTTGGTAGCAAGAAAGCCCCAGGAAAGGGCATTTCACTACAGTAAAAAACATAATATTAAAGTTTCAGGATTTTAAACATATCTACAGAATATCATAACTTATTATTGTGTTGTCTTTGTTGACAAATCCAGTTACCTCTTGAGACTCAACGCAGATTTAAGGGTCAAAAGAAAAGGTTTAGTCTTGCAATGTCATAGCAACTTCTGGTTGTGTAGAGCCCTGTAAATGCCTATGAAATGCAAAAAGGATCAAAGGCAGCTGTATTTACATAATGAGCTCAGTAGACACATACCTGGAGTTATGAAATCACGTCGAAGTTTCTGCAGGCAATCTTCATTCCTAATGAGAAAGGTCAATAAATCTAGTGCGGTTCTGTCTGAAATCAGCGTGAATCTTTCCTGTGGGATAACAAGGGTCAGAGACTGATTTTTGACATTACAAAAGGCCATTACAAACATCCAGTCTGACCTTTCCATAAAGCGGGGGCAAAGGATGGCTCAATAGCTTGGGATCTTTTAGGAAGACAGCAAGCCTGACTTTAAAGATTTTCAAGTAACGGAGATTGTAATCCAATTCTGTTTAAGTGATTAATTGCCTCAGCTGTTACAGAAATACATTTTATTAGAGGATAGAGATGGATCAGGCCATAAGGCCACACACAAGAAATTCTTGTGCTATCTTTAAACATAAAAACTAAGAATCACCCAATTTCCCTTTAGGCTAAGTAGACCCAAGTACTTTATTGGAGTTAAATGAATAAAAAAATGTTTAAAAACAGCGATGTTGCCTTATAGTTACAGGCTTTGGCCCTTAAACTTCCCCCAGTGGGTCATGTCAGCAGTTAGATGTTCATTTAGTGCTGTTTGATTATGACACATTTCAGAGCCCAGCAAGCCCAGAAACTGGCAGTTAAAGGCAAACAGTTGCTAAAATAGCCCCTGGTCTCACACGGCCAGAGAAGTGGCTGTCAGTGCAGGCTGCTGATGGAGAAATTCAACCCACGGCCTTGCTAGGGACAGCCGCTGTGCGAATGTCCCGCTGCTCTCTGTGTGACCAATTATGATAGCAAACAAAAAGCGTGTGCTGGCTCCTGGACCCAGTTTCTGGCTCGTGGCCCTAGTGTTTGCTGTCCAGTCAACTTCTGGCACAGAGACCAGCAAACCCAGCTCCCAGGTCTCACCCCACACTTTTTTTGTCTTTCTGGTGCTATGCAAGTGGCTGAGCAGGGGCCCTCCTGTGCTGCGATGAGATGCAGGAGCTCTCCCTGTTACTCACTATACACAAAATGGGGAGCTAAGCCACATGAAGGGCTCCCGTGCTCATGGCAACTTCGGCTGTAGCCAGCGTGGACTGCAGCCCCACGAGGCACACGCTGCACTGCAGGATGCACGAGCCACTGAGGGCAGGTTTCTATGCCTAACCAAATGTCTTTTCTCTTTTCCTTAATGAGACAGACTCTGTCATTCTCTCTTCACAATATGTGTTTCTGATTGATATTTACCAGCCTCTGTGTGACCCATCTCCATTGCCTTTAGCGTGGTTAATTGGAATTATTGAGTGGTACCCAGTTCTGAGAGAATGGGATTCACCCCTGTTGGGATGGCCCTCACCTGCCCACCCTAGCCTGCTTCTGCGCAGCCTTGCTCCCGTCAGACTGAATTAACCTGCACTGTCAGGAGCCAGGGACACTTCAACAGTTTTCCAGCACAAGCAATACCAAATTAGCGTTTGGTAATAGGCTGCACACTGTTTTGTAATAAGAAAATATGGATGATTCTATTTATTCCCTCTTGCTCCTGCGATGATAAGAAGTGTTCTAATTCATTATTAATCTGTTCCAACTATTTCTGGTAAGTCTAAACTATGAATAACTTCAGCTATGCCATTAGCAATACCTCAAAACAACAGATGGATTTTAGATTCTGGACATAGGCACATGGGAGTCCCACTGTTTCTAAAGGTGTACCCAAAATTCTGTAACATTTGGGTACAAAACCAGTAGTTGCCATTCACAATGGGTTACAGCAATCTAGAACATAATGGTATCTTAGCCATTATTTGTCCAGTATAAATTATTGTATGTTGGCAGCATTCTGTAAAACTTGGTATATTCAATCTGCTTAAGGATTTACCCTCCCCTGAACACCCAACCAAATGGAAAAGAGAGTGGGAATAGACCTAGAGCTGCTGCCAGCGCTAAAGGCTTTTATTCTGTCCTGCAGATTATCAAGATCTTTAGTGGTGTATTGTAGGTTGCTGGCTTTAGTTTAGAGTATGCCTTTGGAATATTAAATCTTCAAAAGGTGATTTTTTTGTTGTTGTTGTTTGCCTTTCATAATTTATTTCTCCACTTTTCATATATAAATGATTGATCAAAGAACCATTGCCAGAAAGCATCAAGGAAATTTTTTTCTTCTCTTGCAGAATATGAATTTACTTGGATGAAAGACAAGAAATTATAAATGTATCTATTGGACATCCAAGTAAATTATCTGTCACATGCATAGCGTGGTGGTACCTCCTCGTGGAACAGAATTCACTGTTTAGTCTTTCATTCACCTAGAAAGTGCTTCCCATGCTGTTATGTTTGGATGGGAACGACTCTTCCTTTGCCTCTGTGTTTTTGTAGTCATCTGGCTTCATTTACTGAAAAGGGGGAGGAGGACACCCACCACCTAAGATTGAACACTGAGCTGCTGTGTGGGCAATCCTGCAAGACACTGACAACCCACGGGTCTTGTCTCTCACCATGAGCAGGAGCAAGAGCAGGATGACTGCACTCCTGATGCTCCCACGCTGCTGCCCTGGCAAATACTGTCTTACCTTCTCACTTCAGAAAAGAGAAGGAAAAAAACTCCCAGCTCTTTTCCTCAGAGTGCATTTGCTTAAGAACTTTTTTTTTAACTATTTGCTTGGAAATATAATTTAGGTGATAGAAGGCAGCAAGGCATTATCTGAAAGATCCTCAAAGTCTTTGCTCATGCTTGGTGGTCAGCTGCAAAAGGGCTGTCGAGGGTCCCAGCCATCAGGCAAGGTTTGCCTCTCTCAAGACATGAGAGAGTTGTGGTCCCAGTACTGTCCCTCGTTGTTGCTCTCTATTTTTTCCATAGTTTGTACCTCCTGCCCAGCACACCCCTAGGTGAGTAAGCTGTTTGGATTACAGCGTTGCTCCTTTGGTCTGCGACAGACATGAGAAAGCACAGCTGTGTGTGCTTTCTGCATTGTGCCAAAACATTTCATTGCTTTTACTTAAAGAAAGCACAAGAAGGGACAGTTCAATAAAAGAAAAACAACTCCACGAGTGAACCACTTCAGCGCTCTCTGCCCCTGAGTTGATTGCAATCTAGCCTTTCTGGCCTGTGCCGTGGGTGCCATGTCAGAGCTTTAAGTGCCGAAATGACTGCAGACCCCTGGTTTCCACTGATTGAGCTTTACTAAAGTCTGTTCTTCTGCCAGGAAATCCCTGATTAGCTGTCATCAGATGATCACAGCCACATCTGAGCGACTTTATTGATGAGTTAATCTCCCCTCTGACCAGCCCATCTTTCCCAGGAGCCAAATCTCAGGGAGGAGGAGGCTGGAAAGCTGAGAAATACGAAGGCTGGCATTACGTTCATAAAGCTGATGTAGATGTGTACTTATCAGCAGACTAGTCTGCATTGGGTTCCACAAGCCATCCTCACAAGAAAGGAAGTCTGGGTAGAGATAATAAGACGATAGATGACAAACCCATGGAGCAGGGGTGGGAGGTGGGGAGGAGAGATGCTGGATTGGCAGGATTGTTTGCTTTTATAAAGAAAAAGTAATCCTTTTCTGTACTGGCAGAAAAACTTGTGCCCTTTCATGATAAAATCACACATTCTGAATCCATCAGTCTTTCAGGTTCCTTTTAAAATATGCAGCTAAGGTGGGACATATTGAGAAAATATGAATATAGTGGCTGGACATCCCACAAGTGTGTATGAGATATCATCTGGTTTTATGGACCAATAAAGTTCCTGATAGTTTGATAGATTACTCCTTTTTTTTTTTTGTATAAATATGCATAATTATGCAAAAAAAGGGGATTTTCTGAAAAGTGGAGAGGATATGCATCATAGTACATATGAAATATGTTTGTTGGAATTAAACCTACAGCAGTGGGTTTTAGAATAGTCAGTCCCAGTCAGGCTTAACAAGGCTCAGAGGATGTAATCTCCCCTAGAATACCTGTAGAATTATAACGCTCTAGTTAATAAAATAGATATTTAAAATAGCATAGTCAGGTAAATTGAAAGGTCTAATTTAAGCTGGTAGGAGAAAGATGAAGGAAATTCTGCCAGTGAAAAACCTACTTTTCTTCAGATGCTACCTTCGGAGTTTGCCTTTAAGGCAAGTATTATAAACCTGAAATCCCTCTCAGCTTTAAAACGACAGAGTTATCTAGAAACATACTTATACATGGAGATCAGATTTAAACCTTTAGTTATTTACCCCGAACCCGAATCATCATATACATATTCACATTGCGCACACACACCCTACGTGAAGTAGACTGAGACGCTCAGAGACTTTTATCAGTATGAATCATGTGCGAGTTACTCACTCACCCTAAAAATGAGAGCCTGGAAGCCGTATTTTTCACAAACTGTCCTGACATCGTTCCTGCGTCTGCAGTAACAAAGAGGTGGCACCGGGCCGCTGCGTGAGGTCTGGACTCTTTTAAGTAATCTGTATCTCTGCGTTGCCGATGCCCAGTATTTCAGGCATCCTGGAATTTTCTGTAAGGATCTGGAAGAGCCGGGGTGGGGAGGAGGGATGAAGAAGAGTTATAAGCAAAAAGTAGGCAAAAGGAGCTTTTCTAAAGTGAAAACAGCCACAGCTGTAAAATCTATTGCCTGTATCTCTAGTCTCTTTGGAAAGAGGGAATAGTTCTTCCCTGTTCTTGAGCCCGAGTTAGTGATTCAAGCCTTGCCAATAGAAGTTATCCACATTCACATCTGCTCTCACACTTTCCTTTCAAAGGAAACCACGAACAACCCCCCCAAAAACGGGGTCGGGGGGAGAGAATGGGGCACCCCCTTGGCCCTTCGACAGCGGCTCCGCGGATGCCCGCGCGGTGGCGCCCTCCGCACACGGACGATCCGCGCTGGCGCTGCGCCCGCCGCTCCCCGCGCTCCGCGCCGCGGAGCGCGGGGAGCGGCGGGCGCAGCGCCAGCGCGGATCGTCCGCGACGGGACGTCCCACCCCGGTCCCTTCTCCCCTTTCCCACCCTCCCGACAAGGAATAACCGGGATAACAGCGTCCTGCTGCGCGCCCAGAGTCCTTTTCCCCGCCCCGGCATCGCCTCGGTGGCTTTTTCTACGGGAATAATTCACTCACGTTAAATTTCCTTTATCTCCGGAAAAATACCGAAACCTTAAATGACCATAATAGGAACTTAATTGTATGGCGTGTTTTTTGTTGCTGTTGTTTTTGAGAAATCGATTTGGGCTCGAATAACTCATCCAAGCACGTTACACCGAAGCCATTCAAATAGGAAACAGGAGAACTAAATTATTGCTGCTTCCTGAACTCTCTGCTTATGATCCCAATAATTAAAATGTGCAGTAATGGCTCCTTGCAGCCTGTATTTCTTTGGGTAATTCTCGGAAATGAAAGGGATGGTTTTTCGGCCGCTGAGGGAGGAGAGCGCGGAGATGAGCGCAAACCCAGCAGCTGGGGGTCCGCGCCCCGCATCACTTAGGGGAAAATAACCCCGGCGGCGGGGAAATCCCCAGAGAAGGGATTTCCCTCCCAGTCCCTTCGGCAAATCAACTTTTTTTTTTTTTTTCCCTTCTCCCCCCCCTTTTTCTTTTTTTTCTTTTTTTTTTTTTTCCCTTTTTTTCTCATGGCAATCCTCTCCCCTCCCTCTCTGTCGCGCCTCCGTCTCTGCACAAGACGGAGAGGGGATGCAAGGGGATGGGGTCGGAGAAGCAGACCCCGAGCGCTCCCGGGCTGCAGCGGCTGTGGGATCCGCGCCTGCGGCACAAGCGGGGCTGTTGCGGGGCTGCTGGTTTCCCGAGGGGAGCCTTACGTCATGAGAACAATATTAGCAATCCCTAAAAGAAAAAAAAAAAAGTGTGGGGGGGTGGTGTGTGTGTGTGTGTTGCTGCTGAGAAGAAAAAGAAATAAAAAGAGAAAAAAAGAAAAAAAAAGAAAAAAACAGGGCACGCCTATCTGGCCCCGCGGAGAGGCGCGGAGCAAAGCCGCGGGGGAGTCCTTCAAGTCCGGGGTCCCCCATCCCACCCCAAACCCCCCTCCTCCGCCTCCTGGTCCCTTCCCACGGCGGGTAAAACTTGACTGTGGTAAGCATCCTATTAGGTCTGTGGGACGGGTTGTGAGGGGTTTCTGTGTGCTGCTGTTTGGGTTTGTTTTGGTTTTTTTTTCCCCCAATGTTTTTTTTTGTGGGGAAGTGTGAGTTGGTGTTTATGAGAAGCTTTATGACTCCTGATAAGCTCATCTTTGAGGACGACACAGAATTGTGTTCCTTGAGGAATTGGGGTGGTGACGTCTTTTCTGATACCCGATTATTACGTGACTGGGGGGAAAAAAAAAAAAAGGCATTTGATTCATGAATAAAAATCCGGACACCACCACGGGGGCAACAAACAATATTGCCCGTCCTCAAAGGTAACAAGCAGGCAAATGTTTACGAAGAGGGCTCTTGCTGAAGCGGGGTGTTTGCAAAGGTTTTGTTGCTAATTGCGTATCAGACGGAAGGCTGGTCAAGTTTGGAGCCACCGAGCAGGAAGAGAAGAAGAGGAGAAGGCTGAAGGCGCTCAGTGAGGGGAGAGATCTGGGGAAGACAACATCGCACGCAGGCAGCCCGCGGCTCCCGCCTCTGCTCCCCCCCGGGCTCGCTCGCTCTCTTCCCCCTTCCCCTGCGCTCCCTTCTCCGGCGACATCTCGCTCCATCCCTTTTTCTCCCTTCCCTTGCAGACTCCACTCCAGATCTGTGCTGCTACCTGCAAACTTTTTTCCCTTTATCTTTTTTCCCCTCTCCCCCTTTTTTTTTTTTTTTTTTTTGAGTGGATTCTCCTAAAACCACCAAACAACTAACTGCTGCTTTTGTGTCTTCTTCATCCCGCGGGTCCTTCGCCCATCGGAAAGGCGATGCCACGAGGGTTTTAACTCCTTTCGGCCGCAACTTGGGAGACAGTTCTGTTCCCCCCCCCTCCCCATTTGGGGTCTTTTCTTTTTTTCTTCTATTTTTTTTTTTTTAAGAGACCTGCCTTTTTAGTTTCGCAGCCAAACGCTCTTAGTGCCGTGTGTTTAGAGTTTAATGGTAAGGACACGAGGTGGCTGCCGGGCCTTCCCGCAGCGCTCCCGGGGCGGGGGGCGGGCGGGCACCGATGGTGCGGGCGGCGGCAGCGCTCCGCGCATCTCCGCGCATCTCCGCGCCGGAATCCGGCTGCTCAGGGCGCTTGTCCCCAGGGGCAGAGCTCCTTCCCTCCCCCGCAGGCTCGGCCACAGGGGCTTTGTGGGTCGTGGGGTATTTTTTTCCTTTTTTTTTTTTTTCCTCTCTCCTTTTTTTGACAGCGGTTTTGCTTTTCCCTCCCGCGCAGAGTGGCAATGTGTAGCAAAGCGATCCTAGCACTCCTGGTCTATGGCATAATAATGCACTGCAGCGTCTACTGCTCACCTGCGGCCGGACTTCAGTACCCGGCGCTCAGGTAGGTCCGTCCCCCTCCCCGGGGGCTCCGCCGGGACCCCTCCAGGCCCTCGCTGCCCCGGGCTTTGCTGAAGGCAGGGGGGAACGTTATCTGGGAGGAAAGCGCAAGGCAACGGGGAGGGGAGTCGGGAAACGAACCCCGTTCCACTTCGGCTCTGCGCCCACCCGCTCCGCCCCGAGAGAGAAGCCGTCGGGAGGGTCAGACAGGGAGGGGAGTCCCCCCCGGCTGCTTTCCCCGGGGCAGCTCCCCGGGATCCCGCCGCGTTTCACGTCTTGTCCCCGGAGAGGGGAGGGGGGGACGTGCTCCGTTGCGTCTTGGGCAGCGCGGGCCGGGGTCCCGGCTGCGTCTCGGGGGGGGGGGGCAGCACCTCCCCCGCGCCCGCCCCCTGCCCTACGCGGGCTTGGGTGGCTTTCGGTTGCCCGGGGGCGAGTGGCGAGCATCGCCCGTCCGGAACGGGGGGGCCGGGGGGCGCCACGGGCTGCGGGCGGGTCAGAGCTGTCACGGTTCGTGGAGCAGCACCGGAGCTGACAGGGGTTCGGTCTGCTCCCCTGGTTACCTGTCTGCGTGCGGCCTCCCTTCTCAAGGAGGGGAGCGGTCGGGACAAGGTTGTTGGGTTTGCCGCGTCCGTTCGGAGTCGCCTTGCGGGGCTCAGAGAAGGCTGGGCCCGGGCCGCCCCTCGCCACCCGAGGTCCGGGCTCGTTTGGACCGCGCCGTGTTTCGGGCAGGGCCGGAGCACCCCCAGAATCGTGGGCAAAGCGAGTTTCCCACGCCGGGCCGCGGCTGGGGTCGCAGGATCCCCGGTCCCGGACGGCCGCCGGTCGCACCCCGCTTGTAGCCTCGGTGGGGCGACCCGTGTCGTTCGGCTCGGGTTCGGGGGGGGATTTCGGGCTCGGGGCTGGGCTGGGGGCGCGGTGCCGGGGTGCCCCCGGGGGTCCCCGCCGTGCGGCTCAGCTGCGAGGGGTGGGCGGCGCCGAGCGCTCGAGCCTGTCCGAGGAGAATCCCGTTTTTAGGGGGCCGGTGTGTCCTTGCACGAACCGGGAGCCCGTCGGGGCTGGCTCGGAGCTGCCCCCTTCGCCTCCCCGGGCTGGGGGGGGCCGCGGGGCAGCGGGCTCGGCGGCCCGCGGGGCCATTAGCCGGCAGCAAAGCGGCTCTTTTCATTCAAGCGCCTGAATTAGCAGGAGTGAAACACTTTAGCGGCATCTATTATTAATACCTCCACTAAAGCTCACAGACAAAAATAGCTGCCTGTAACGTACAATGACCTACATCGACTGCAGAGAGGGAGGCAGAGAGCGGCGGGGGGGAGGGGGAGCCTGGGGGGGGGGGAGGGGGGGGAGCGCAAAAGTGGCGAGATCTCAGAGGGCAGAGGCACCGCGGGACGGAAAACAAGAGGCGAAGCTCCCCGCAGCCTGTCCCGGCGGGCGCTGCGGGGAGGAGCGGGGCGCGGCCCCGGCGGCGGGGGCTGCCTCCCACCCACCCACCGGGGAGGCTGCTTGGCTCCCGCCCAGCCCCTGGCACCGAAACGCGTGTGTGTGCGTGTGTGTGTGCGCCTGGGCTCGGGAAGCAGCGGCGGTGGCAGAGAGGGGCTGCCTGCGGGGCCGAGGGGCGATGGGAGGGATGTTTTTGGGGGGCTTTTCTCGGAGCGCGCCTGCCGGAGGGTGCGCTCCCTCCCCCGCGTCCTGCCCCGCAGAGGAGGGGGAGGCCGGGGGTGGGGGCAGGTGGACGGGGCTCCCGGGGGGTGGGCACCGGGGCGGCGGGGAGCTCACTCCTTCCCTTCGCCGCTCTCGTTGCCCAGGCTGGAGGATGAAATCTACGACGAGGACGGGAACACCCTGCAGGACTTCGCCTACGACCACGAGCCCCTCGGTATAGCGAATCCGTCCTCTGTGATCGGCGAGATGTACACCTTGTATTACCCACCGGAGAAGAGGTGACTGCGGCTCGCGGGGTGTCGGGCGGGAATTTCGAGCCGGGAGCGAAACGGATCCGGCCGAGCCGAACGGGAGATAAAAATAATAATGCCCAACAAGCCAACGGCCACCAAAAGAAAGATATAAACCCCGAAACCTAACAAACGGCCGCGCTGCCCGCGTCCCGGTGCCCGATTTAAAGCCTAAAAGATGGGAAATCCGCCTTACCTCCATCGGCGCGGGGAGGGAGCGGGGGAGCCGCCCGGAGCGAACGGAGCGCGGAGGGCCGGGGGTGGGAACGGGGCTCCCGGGGGACGCGGGGAGGGACGGTCCCCGCCACCTCCCGGGCTCCCGCACCGCGGCTGCGGCCGGGCCTCGCCGCTCAGCTGCGGGTCTCCCCCCCACCTCCTCCGCCCAGGCACGCCGATGGGATCTTCAACAAAGCCTACAGGAAACTCCTGGGCCAGTTATCCGCCAGGAAATATCTGCACTCCCTGATGGCCAAGCGGGTCGGGTAAGGGTCTCTGCTCGCTCTCCCCCCGCGCGGGGCGTCGGTGCGGCCGTGACGGCGGCGATCGGGAGGCCGGGGCTGGGGGGAACAAAGCTGCCCCGGCTGGGGCCGGGAATTGGCTGCGGTGACGGTGGGGTTGGAGTGGGATGCTCCCCGATCCAAGCTGCCGGCCCGCTCCCGGCTGTCAGCGCGGGCGTTCACAGAGATTTGTTTGGTTTAATACGCTCGGGCACATATATATATGTGTGTGTATATATATATGTATATGTTTGTATAATTTGTGATCGGCCCATTGAAATTAAGAAGTCGGGCGGTCGGTCCGTGTCGGGGGCGAAGAGCGAGGGCTCGGCTGAAGCGGGAGAAGGGCTGGGCTGCAGCCCCGGGCGGGGCTCCCCGGTGCCCCCCCGCCGCCCTTCGTCAGAAGGCAACACGTTTAATAAAGCCCCGAGGCGGGGGAGAATCTTTTCCCTGCCGGGATGAATAATTCATAGCGCGGAGATATTGTCTCTCTCGCGCACCGCGCCGGGAGCGGGTTTGGGCGCGGCCTTTGTCTCCCCCGCGCATCTTCCGCGCAACGTGTTGCGCCGCGCGGAGGGGAGTGGGGGATGGGGGACGGGACGGGAACGCACCGCGGGGATGGGTCGGAGCGGCCCCGCCTGATGCAGCTTGTGGTTTTCGGTGCTTGCAGCGGTGCCAGCGGCGGCCTGGGAGACGAGACGGAACCGCTGACCAAGCGGCACATAGACGGCATCTTCACGGACAGCTACAGCCGCTACCGGAAACAAATGGCTGTCAAGAAATACCTAGCAGCCGTCCTGGGGAAAAGGTATAAACAAAGAGTTAAAAACAAAGGACGCCGAGTAGCGTATTTGTAGCGATGAGTAACCAGCCACTCCTGTGTACACAAAGTCCTGAGAGAGAGAGAGAGAGAGAGAGAGAGAGAGACCCAACAACAAAAAAATCTAAACAAAATCAAAAGTCATTTCCAAACTGACTGAACAATCACCGCTCCTGTGTTATCTAAACATGTATTTATGTATGAAGTAAAGCCATTAAATGAATATTTTGATAATAATATTGTTTTTCTTTTGTACGAAAGCACTAGAGAAACGCACAGATCTACTTTGTGGACCAATCATTAAGTTATATATAATATATAAATATATATATATAAATACTACTAAGAATACTAAAGAACAATTCTTCATATAAAGCCTGCAAAAGAACAAGAATTCGCCTGAGCTGTTTATGTTTTTATATAAAATAAATAGAAAAAGAGGACAATCATTGTTTTGAATATTGCTCCTATTTTTATAACGGAAATTGAAAGGATAGTATTTTTATCCACGACAGGGTCGAAGACATTAATTTTCACCATTTGCTACTGTACATAGGGAAGGATGCCCTGCTCCCAGGGGATTATGAGGAAAATGATTTGTGAGAATTGGTGAAGCAGATTCTTCCCCCGGTGAGTCTCAAGGAAGGCTCTTTTGCCACTAGCCTCTCTGAAGGGTAGCGTCCCCTTGCCTCTAGAATTCGATTTTTTTTTCTCCTCCTTTCTTTGATTCCAGTTGTAATCTATATTAATGTCTCCTCAGACAATGAGCTTAGAGAATAATTCTCTTGGGAAAACAACAGCTCGATCCAAAATTCACATCTCTGTTGCCTATTGGAGGGAGAAATAGTTTAAAACAGCAAAAACTCTAAACAGAAAAAAAAACCAAACCAAAACCCCAACCCCTAAATCCCAAACCAGCAGCAAGGATAGTAAGTACTAAGCCCCGTGCAGTGCTCTTCTGGCTGGCCGGGCAGAGTTGCAGAACAAAGCGAATGTAGAGACAGGACCCGTTTGGAAAGAGTGGGAAGGTGAGCGGGGGCGGCCCCCCGGTTACCGGAGCCGGTACCGGAGCCGCAGGATCGAGGGAAGACGAGGCAATCCCACCTCCGATCCGCTACCCAACTGCCCCGGGCAGCTCGGTACTGGACCTGGATGCAAAGTACAGTGTGTTACTCTCCAGTGCTGTCCATGCTTTCTCATCGTGTGTAAAGAGCAGGGTTCTCGCCTTTGCATTTTTCGGTCGAAGTTGCTTTTTCTTTGATTATTTTTTTATTTATTTTTTTTTTAAATTTTCTTTTCTTGTAGACCTTCCCGCCTTTCATCCTCTCTTTGCACTTTTCCGAGCTCTGTTTAGCCCACCTGACTCAGCTTTTTGGGTTATGTTTTTTTTTGGGAAAAAAAAAAAAACTAAAAATGATTGTGAACGCTCTCTCACTCCTTTGTTCTGTTTTATGCAAGCTCTTATTGTACAAGTTTAGGAACCCCTGTTGTAGCTACCACTAAAGAATTATGCACTACTACGAAAGTTTTTGTTCCTTGTTTATTGAGTTTGGAGGTAAAATGTATTTTTCTACATTCTGGCTTATTGCTTAGTAAAATTTATTTCATAAAACAAACTTTTGTCATAAAAGAATGTGTAGTGTTCACCTGTGGTCCGGTTTCTAACGAGATAAACCATTTTCACCTCATCTCTCTATGTACGGACTCCTATCTTACCTTCCGCCCGGGGGACAGTAACGCAGCAGCGAACCCGCCCCGTCCCTCCGCCCGGGCAGGTGGCGAAGGAGGACACGTAGGTACGTGCTTCCTTCCAGCTCACCACACAAACTTTAGAAGAGTCTTTCCAAAGACACAAAAAGAGCCCCACATCCAAGACGTCGGAAAGCAACTCCCCCCTCCCCCCCCCCCCCCCCCCAAAAAAAATAAAAACCAAAACCAAACCCACCCAGTCGCAGGTTAAAAGCTCCTTCCCCCGCCAGGCAGAGGCTCCGGCCGCCGGGGAGGAGCGGGAGGAGCGAGGGGGGCAGGCGCTGCCGGCTCGGTTTGCCCGGCGGCCGCGGAGCCGGCACCGCCCGCCCCGCAGCTCCGCCCGCCCCGTCGGTGCCGCCCGGGGCCCCCAGGGATGGGGGGGGCGGGGGGTGCACAACCGGGCGCAGTTTGCAGCTTTCGTGCCTTCTCTTCACCTTGTAAATCGCCACGAGTTCACGGATGGCTATTTAGAGCCCTACGATGCTGCAACACATCGGCTTGCGTTTTAGTCGTGACTACTTCTGTTGTTTGGCAGTGGGCAGAGTTCGCTGTTTTTGTGTCGGCTGTGGTATAATGACATAGGGCTCTCTCGACGTTTTATTTATGACCTTATCAGTTAGAGTTCAGTGGCTAGTCGCGAGCATTATGAAGTGATCGCCTAGGTTATTATCCTTTGTATGATTTGAATTTTTTTTGTTCACCAATGCCAACGGCCTTACTAAAACTTGAGCAGATTTGAGATACAGTCATAGTTTAGGTAGATGTTAGTCTTGGACAACTTATTTTGTGTGCAAATGAATATAAAAAGAACTTAAACAAAGTATTATTACACACATGATATCTATAACTAGGACTTTGATAACTGTTATATAAAGTGTGTAAAGTTTGTATTAATAAATTTTTGTAAACAATGCAATTTCGTCTAATGTTTGGGGGAGAAAAATCTAGAACCTAACAGCGAAAGCTGCATTTCATTTATTTTTATTTTATTTTTAAATTGGTTAATTTTTAAGCACCACTCTTCTAACTTTCATGCCTGGGTTATCTTTTTATTAAGTCTCCACATTTTGTCATCAAAGAACCTCTAACATTTTTACTGACGGTTACTTGTCCGTTTGAGCAAATTAAACAGAACTGCTAAAGTAAAAAAAGCCTAGTTCCACACACATCAGCTCAATAATGCTCTCTAAAATATGCAAATCAAACCAGTCGGTGCTTATTGTCCATTCCTCTAACAATTCCTGTGCTTAGAAGCTGGTTATTTTCAGAGGAATTGGTATGTTTGGTGAGATCTTCACCTAATCTGCTTTTAATGAGTATTCTGTATATCATAAAGTGCTTCCCAGAGTCACCCAGCTTGGGCAACAGCAGCATCTTCCTTTGGATTGAAATTGTACTGGGCTGCCCAAAGAAATTATACTGCAACACAATAAAGAGTTACTGAGGTTTTACGGCGTAGTAGGTGGCTAAACCAAAAAGAATCCACAGGCAGGGTAGTTTGTTGGCACAAAGCAGAGGACAAGATACCAAACTTTAATCTTCACTGTAGTTTAACAATAGCTGCTTATGTTTATTTTTATTGTAACTCAGGGACTTTACTCAAGTATATTGGAAAGTAACAACAGTTTAGTTTAAACTGAGCTGTATTTCCTTCTGTGATCATACAATTAAAAAACAAAGCACAGGAATTAAATGACAATATCCTAGCAATTTACTTTTCAAAACTGTAAGTCCAGGTTGGACTGGTTATATCCCTCTGCCACAAATTCACCTTCCAGGCTAATTTTGACAACAACATTTTACTGACTACCTGAAAAACACTGAGAGAGCTTAGAAAGCTGGCAGTCTCGGTGGTGTGTGTTAGGAGTTAGTGCAAGGCGAGATAAAAGTTAATGGTTAAATGCAGATTAGGTTCAGAGAAGAATGCAAACGAATACCTCTTGGTGGGAGGGGGAGAGGACAGTGATTTATCAGTCCAATAGCATGGGAGAATCAAGTCACTTGTTTTCCAAAGGCAGCACGCAGCAAAATGTGCCGTTAGGTTTATTCAGTAATTATGCAGTGCTCATACATACAATCACACTACATTTCCTGCCCATCTAAACTGAAAATGTGCTTAAAAGATTGAAGCTGAAGACTTTCTTGGTATGGGTAGGTAGAGGACATAAACCTGGGACTGGTCTTCTTCACTGAGTCGTGGCACTTGCTGAAGATATGTAGAAGAGGGAAATTCTACTGTAAATGCCACAGGGATGGTCCTAGCCTCACTCTACTGAAATTCATCATCTCTGTTCCTAGTCATTTAAACTGCCATCTGAAATGATACGCTGGGAAAATGTGCAGTACTGAGCCTTAAAGCACACGTTTTGTGGAGACTGCTGATGTTCTGTATGCTACTATATGACTAGTAGCAGAAATGGAGAAAGTCAGCTGAGGAAACAAAAATGACTAAGACAAGACATGTTTTTGGAGCCTTGCATTGTAAAAACCTCCTGACTTTAAGTCAAAGTGACAAACTCCAGTTGGTTAGGAAAGGAGGCTAAACAGAGCAGGACAGGCTGCGCTAGGTTCTAGCCCTTGGGAACATGGTGCCACCACACATGAGTCACAGAGCTACATAGACGTTCAAAACCAGAAGAGCCTGAAAGAATCAATTTCTGACGAGCCCTGATATAAACCTGGCAGAGGCCAGAATCTACCTTTTGTAGGATTTGCTTGTGAGCATGCTGACTTCCTCTCCATGAGCCTCTGGAATCTTTCAGCCTTCTTCAAAAAACAAAATTCTTCTGTTGGCTGCATACATTTTCACCTAGGGTTAAAGAAAAGAGAAAATCAGGAGGGAAGTTTCGTGTTTTGGGGGCTTGTTATTTAATACTTTTGTGGCTTAATTTCTAGTTCCAGCCTAAATAATTCAGTTTCTCTTCAGGAAAAACCTTCAGGGAAAGCACATTCCTGAAAATTTTAAAGGACTTCATGCTTACCCTCTAGAAGTACATGTACTCTTAACTACCCTCATGGATTTTTAAGCCTCAAGGGGACTCATGATCATCTACTCTATCTTAGATAATACAGGGCACAGGATTTCATTGAGTCCTTCATTTAGCATTTAACTTCTGAGTGAGCTATTCTGTATGACAGTGGTATTGATTGCGAGACTTGCAGCAATGGCAGATTTGCTGGATAAGTTGTTCCAAATGTGGCAGTTTAGCACTGGGTTCTTTGTTTCAATTTGTCTCATTTTTTTTTTTTTAAGTCCAAGAGATTTGTAGCCTGCTGAAGAATCTCCAATGCCTCTAGATTTTCCTTTCTGTGTAGTAGTCTTAGGCAGAGATTTACTCTTCTCTATGTGCTGTCTTTGAGGTAGCAAGGTTGATCTTTAAGCATTCACCACGAGGGAGGTTTCTCACAGGTGGCATTATTTCTGAACCATTTGCATTTATTAACACCCTCACTAAACTTTTGAGACTAGGAATGTTTACAGTACCCAGCAATGCCCACCTCGAGGATGTGTTGGAATGCAGTGACTTTCCTCTTCTCCTCAGGTGCTGCTCATTGCTAACAAGGGTTGCATTCGCTTTCTTGGTCATTTCATCTTACTGAGTTCACTCTGTGAGACAATTTTTTTTCATGGGCAACTACCATGTTTTATCATCTCAACTGCCCCCTGACATCCATTCTTGTCCACTCCAGCAATGTCATTTTTTAAAAATTTGTACATTGTGATACATGGACCCAAGCCAAAACCCACTGGCTTTTGATAGGGTTTATTCAAGACTCTAAATGGGATTTAGTTTTGGACAAGGATATGTAAGAACCAGAAATATGCAGATTTATAAGCAGTGGAGACAAGCACCCTGTATTTGCCATTAATACAAGAGTTTTCCAACTTCAAGAATGAAGTATCTGAGATAGATAGGCGTATCGGTCCCTGAAACAGTATAATTTCTTTATGTGGATCACAGAGAGAAGACCTTTTTCTCTTCAAGCTCTGAGATGAGTTTCAGATATTCCACTTTGAAATTAATCTCATGGAGACATATAGCAGTACGAAGTACGGAAGTTGGACAGAAAAATCGCACTCACTTGTCGTCCTTGTGTGGGGCCCTCCAGCATCTCAGTATCAGGATATGAAGAACTGCACAGGTATAATTGGATGGGGAAGGATCTAGCATGAAAAAACACCTCCCACCTGACATCCCCAATATGGAAATGGCAATGAAGAAGGAGAGGGGCATTGAGAATGAACAGTTTTACAAGAAAGGGAATATCCATTGCCATCTTCCTAAAATCCCTCAAAATAAGCATCCAGGATGGAGCCTGTTTTTCTCATTTGCTGGATCAACCACTTGAGGCTGAAAGGCCCACTAATTTCTGACAGGTGTTGAAGGGTGGAGATATTTCAACAAAAAATGATGGTTTTTTTCCTTTCTGTTACACATTTCTGAAAGTCTTGGGCTTTGTCCTCTGACTCTCTTCTCATATTAGAAAGGTAAGGCAGCCTCATATCCTGTCCCTTTCTTTAGGGTTAATATGGTCCTCCGATAATGTATATCCAGTGTGGTATGCATATTTATAGGTGGAGAGGGCAGATGGAGAGAATAGTTGCCCAGGCTAAAGAGTTTACCATTCAAGATTTGACAACAGATCTAAATATATATATATTCATTTTGGACAGATTAGATTAGACTCAGCCTATGGCTGATCTCTGTTTTGACGTTTATCTCCATGGTGAGAAGAATGGTTACTTTTGAGTGGAAGAGTGATGAATAAATGACTGTCTTTCCCTGAGGAGTGAAGATTAGTGTCACAAGAAATCAGCCATCGTGTATGTTATATGCCGAACGTGTACTCTCTCAGCTCCCACCGCTTAGATGGGATTGAAACTTCCCTGACAGTTTGAAAGAATGAAGAGTGCTTGGGCGGTGTAGGAATAAGGCTGCTCTGAAAATGGTTAAACTTTCAATCAGTTGTGAGGTCTTATGTCACCAGCAAAATAACAATATATGTAAAATAAGGTGTAAAAATAGGGCAAAGAAATCTTCTCCCTTGTTGTGTATGTATAGGCATATGTGTATGTATATACACATACTTTAAATCAGACAAAAACGATAACACATTAAAGATCCAATATTTATGTATTGGCCATAGCTAAACTTAGACACAACATCTAATTTACACTGACGTCTTTCTTTAACAAGTTTTGTAAGAGGAATGATTTAAGTTCAAGGAAGTGCAGTGAGTCATCTGCACGGTGGGCCAGTGGCTGAGCTAAGTTTAGAATCAAGGGGAAGTTTGGATCTTCTGGCTCAAAGTTTTTCCCTTTACATCTCTACATCTCTGCTTTTCTCAAACATTCTCAGTGCTTCCGGAAAAAAAAAAAAAAAAAAAGAAGAATTTTTCTTCAAAATTTCCTTTCTTTTCTTATTGATTTTTTTCATGTATCCTTTGTTCTCTGGTCTTGCATGTTATCAGGGAGTTTAATTTAATGAGCTGATTGAAGTTTTTAAAATCAGGTTACCTGATGGCTTGCAAATGCTACCTTGTGACGTGTCTGTTTCAGGAGATTTAAGATTAAAAAACATAAATGAATAATATGAGATCTGATCAAGTGATAACTCAGCAAAGACGTGTTTCCCAGTTGCAAGGAAACAAAACAAATGAAGCTGAGCAAGATCAACCCAACCCAGCCCACCCAGCCTAACCTCTGTTGCTACCTGCCTGCCATAAAACTACATGTAGTCATTCTCTTCAGCTCTCTTTCCTTCCAAGACGTTCTGTGGGTCAATGACTTTCCTGCCAAACCAAGAGAATCATGCAGGTTATGGGGCATCATAGCCTGTGTGAAATCCAGCTCATTTCTCCTTTGAGAGCTGCCCCTCAAAACAAATGCGCTGCCAGAATGAGGGAAGACCAGTGCACTTTCTCTGCAAGCAGGCTGTGGCCAGGCTTTTCCCAGTGGGCTACGACAATGTCTTCTCTGCACTAGGCCCAGGATGCTCGTCTTGTGCAACATGGGTTAGAGTCTTGTATGTTCCTCTCCACCCTTGTGGCATCTCTCCCTACAGTCTGACAGGTATTACAAGGCACAACCCATCTCTGATACAAATTGAATGATTAATCTGCTTTTGTACAGCTTTTATAGATTTTGTCTATGATTCCCTCTGGCTAATAAATATACAAAACTAAAGAAGACTGGTCAGACTCTCAAAGACTATGCTTGTTCAATGATTTCTGGGTTCCCGAGCTGGTTGGATGCATTGTCGTGTTTTGCATCAGGAAATGGTCATGACACAGCTAAGAGGTGATTAAACCGTGTACTTTGTGTAGTATGCTGTATGCAGACAGGTGGAACATTTATACTAAAAGGAAGCAGTTTTCTGATTGCATTTCACTTTGCTATAATAAAATGCAGTTGTGTTTTATAACAGTTTCATTTCATTCTAGTTATACTGCAATGACAGTCTTATTACACCACTGTTTATGCTTTTTACTAAGCTTAGTCATTGTTTAATCTTATAAACAGAGAGTCAACTTCATGCCTGAGATTTGTTGCTGCTCACACTCCTGAGCCTTAACACAGATGGAGGTGCCATGCGTCAGGGACATAAAATCAGTTAGATTACCTGGTCATTTCAAGAGCCCTAGCAGTGAAGCTCCACACTGTTGTTACAGTCCAGTAGAGCTGGACACTAAGACAAAAGGAAAAATAGAAAAAATTGAAATCTGTTAGTTATCAATTATCAGTACACAACAGGGGTGCAATTGCAGTCACTGTTGGCCTGAGCTTTACTCAGCCTTATTTTACCAACGATGGTGTTAATATCAGTGGAGCCACAAGCAGAAGGAAAATGCCACTCAACATGAGTGAGCTTGAATGCAATCTGACCCTGTCTTATTAAAGATGACTTTTCAGCATGTGCAGTCTTTTCATATTCCAGATCAGTGGTTCCTAAAGGGTGGGCTTCAGAGTCACAGTATCACAATACTTCCTTGTAACTTCACAGTGAACAGCTGTCACTCTGATAAGATAAATGCCATCTTTTATAAACTGGAGTTACTGTTCACATTTCTCCACTCTCCTTCTTTCTTGGCTTTGACCTAGTCTGAGTCATTCTCTGCATGGGAGACGTTTCTTCCTGTAGGCATACATATGACTGGGGTTGTGTACTGACAAAAAGGGTATAATGTGTCCTCTGGCTCTGCAGTGAAATGCTTCTGCCTGGAATTAGGATGCTTGGTATCACAGTGAAGACACAACCCAGTAGAGTTTTGTTATATTCCCCTGCTATAGGTAGTTGCCAAATGGAAAAAATAGCCTTTAAATGGCTCAGAATGCCTTGTCCATGCACCTGCATGGGCACCAGGTGTGCACAGCTTGGCAGTGTGAGGCAGGAACAGACAGTGTCTATAGGCTATGCTGAGCCCACCAGGCATAGGCACCAAGGAGAAGGCGCCAAAGGGGAAGAACTTGGTTCCTCTGCATTTGAATTGTAAGAATAAGGACTACTTTCCCACTTAGCTGTAATGGCAAGAATTTAAAAGCATCCCTATGGACCAAGCCAAAGGCTAGTCCACCAGCCTGTTTCTGCTGGTGGCCAACAGTTTAAGAAAAGCCTACAAATTAGGGCGTGCAGAAGTATCATCTTTGCTGAAATGAGCATCTGGTCATCAGTAGATTAAGGACTTGCTGCTCTGTAAGCTGCCTTTAAATGACTGTGTAATAGACCAGGTGGACCTCCACTGATTTGATGGCTCCCTTTTAACATCCACTTTGATTTTAAACTTTGTTTTATCAATGAATTTCCTTCTTAGACATTATATGTTCTTGCTCTCTGATAAATTACATTGTTAACATGCATAACCGCCTCTGAAGACTCTGAGTATCTATAGTCAATGTATCATTTCTCACATATTCGCAGGCAGGATACATGCAGGCTATGGAAAAGTCACAGCTCATTAAAAACCCCAGATATTATTGGGGCTATTTTTTTCTGTCCACTGTTTCTGTTTTGTTTGCAGTTTGGGGATTTTTAAAATTTCTTGTTATGACTTAAAAGTTATTTCACTCTGTGTTTATACCCAGTGCAGCTACTTTTGATGTATCGTGAGCATTCTGACTTCTGTTTCTATAACAATTCCTCTACAACAAGCACCATGAGAAAGCACTGTATGATAACTTGGTTATGCTTCCCATACTGCTCCAATGCCTGAGTTTGAAATTTAGGAGCGATTTTTTTACAGTAGAACCACAAGTAAAACAAGCAGTGTTTTAGTATATTTTTGTAACACAAAGCCGTATATTTGAATACCAGCTTTATCTGATTCAGCAACTTGCATAAGATCTTGCAGTGATTACACTGAAACATTAAAGAAATCACATAGTTTTTCACCCGGTGTGAGACTTTCACCAGCTGATCAAAAACTTGGATTGTTTTTGTTTTGAATAGTTCTCTTTTTCATACATATACACATCCAGTTGTACAGAAACTACAGCATTACCACCTGGGCAAAAAGAGATACTTCTAAAATACCTGTCAAGATTCAGGGTACGCAAAGAATGTTATATGTACTCTATCATTTGATCATCAGATATGCTATATACCCATCATTCCTTTTAAGCTCACCAAGTCACCAAGAGCCACTGCAGGTTTCGTGGCTGAAACACTTTCAAATGCAGCATTCACTCTGGCTTTCAATGGCTTTTTACAGGCAGAGCAGTCAGCCCAAGATCGTTGTCATAAGAATGTGAAAGGGGCAGGAAAATGCTGCTGCCTTTCTCTGACCACTTGGAATGAAGACACTCTGCATCATAGCAAAAGACATAAGCCAGCAGGAGTTTGTTAGAGTCTGGCTGCCTTAATCAGAAAAAAAATCTGGTGAGCTGAAGATGTCCAGATGGGTTTATAAAGATAAAAATAACAGGCTGTGTCCTTCCCCCTGTGATGAGAAAAAATTCCATGTCGTGATGCTTCCACAGCATACCACCTGCGCTGCCACCAGGGCATGTTCCGTAGCAAAGAGTCTCTAATGATCACAAGTGAAGGTGAGCAGGACTCCATGAATTCAGCAGGAGCTCTGTGCTGTGGCTGAAAAAGGGAAATAGTACTGTAGAACAAGAGGATACCTCCAGGAAACGGGACTTGACCCAGCCAGCTGAATCCATTGGTGCCAGCACAAAGCCAACATGGCCAGGGACAATTTCAGGTAGTGGTTTGTACCGGCAAGGAGCAGTGCTTCGTCAGTGTGGTCCATTCTGAGAGGGACACACAAAAATCAAATTGCCTTCTGTCAACAGATCCATCACTTTGCTGAGTACCTTATATCAATCATCATGGGAAAATCTTAGCTACCCATAGAGTGGACTTCCTTCTGTAATGAATGTCTAATCCTGGATGGAAAAGACAGCTGAACTCCTATCAGATGGCTCAGAAGTGACACATACATCAATGTTAGATTAGCTGCTGGGGTTTTTTTATGTTTCCAACCCAGAAGAAAGCCAGCAGATCATTTTTTTAAAAGAACTGGGGAACAATTTCTCAGGAGTTTTAGCACAGAAAGGAGGAAATCTGGAAGAATCCTTGGTGGATTACTGCCGCAGGAGTGGCCCAATGCCTTTGCCAAAGGTATATAGGGAGGGTGAGTGACCCTTTGGTAAGCTATGCTCTGCTCAAGAGGAAAGACAGAGTAATTAAACTTAGCCTTACTATTCAGGTTATGCGCTACATAAAGCTAATGCAGAAACCACTTGTATTGATTATTCGAACTCTGCACAGACTGCAAAGATCCTATTTTAGATCTTGACTTTTAGGCTTCATAAATATAAATAACACAGGTTTCCTCTTAACAATCAACTTGTCTCTTTGATCTGAGTGAAAGCAGGGACAAGTTCCTGGGTAGCTGCTGTTCCTGTATCATTGTACTTGTCATGATGAATCTGACTTACAGGTTGATTGGTAGGTGTATCCTAAGGTTTGATGTTGAGGGCTGGAGCCACTGGGAAGAGGATGGCTTAGTGCCTGAGGCAGCACTGTGTTCGTGCACCTCCCACTCAGCAGTACAGGTGTTTGAAGTTCAGCGGCATCTCTCTTTGTTCTGGTAACACACATCAGTTTTCTGTGGGCAGGCATCCACTTGATTGCCTAAAGTCCTGAGACAACCAAACGTTTGTCTAGAAGTTAACCCACCTACTTACTCTTCCAGAAGTCATCTGCTAGGCACACTTAGGAGGGATGATAGTGCTGTAGGCAGAAGGCAGTGATTAAACAGTGAGCTGGGGGTCACATCCTACTTCTCCCCGCTCTCCTTCCCACACCTTCAACCCCTTGCATGTTTGGCCACTTGCGTTCCCATGAGAAAGTTAGAGTCATCTTTAATAACCTGCTGTCCCCAAAGAAGAAGAAAAGCAGAATGTTGCTTTGACTGCAGTTAAACTGCAAGTTAACTTTTCTTTCATGTAAGGTCTTCTTGCAAAGGATGCCTGTTAGGTTGTAAAGTCATGGTACTCTTTGATTGTGTGAAGAAGTGAGTTGGAGAAGAGTCTTCTGTAACCAGGGGACTTGGAAAAAGGTAGGAAAAATATATGCTTTTTTTTAAAATAAAATTTCTGTTTTTTCCCTGATAAGACCTTCTATGAGAAACAAACAAACAAAAAAATTGGAGAATGCTGAAGAAAAGCTATTTATTATTATATTGTTACTGCTGTGCTTTATTTCTTTAGAAACACTTTCTGTAACTAATAACTATTTAAAGAAGTCATCTTTATTTTAAAACTTGCAGTAGTAAGCAACTACAATTCCCATATGCTGTTGGCTGTGTTACTGCTGGTCCTTAGTTGTATGTAGCTAAATATATTGCAATGAAGACATACAGAGTTGTCAACTCCATTTTTCAAGGCTTGTCTTTATAAACGTTAGGTTGTTTTATGTCTGCATAGTATCATCAGGTCTTTGTACTGTTTGTGAGCCCTGTGGATTTAACCTTCTTTCTTGTTTGCAAGCCAGTAATGCTTATACTTTAGATTTTTTTTGCATTTAATTCTTCACCTATTTTAGAAATAGGCAAAAAAATACTTAAGCATTTCAATGACCATCAGAACTGCTGGGTATTTTCAGGTATATCTGTCACTGTTCAAGAGCAAAGGTTTATACTTATTTAATAAGCATCACAGAATCACATGATGGTTTGGTTTGGAAGGGACCTTAAAGTTAATCTCATTCCAACCCCCTGCCTTACCTCCCACTAGACCAGGCTGCTCAGGGCTCCAGTAAATATACCTAGCAGCACTTTCTGAGAGGTAAATGTGCACATATCTGCACATTTTTATTTATCTCTGTATGTACTTACATATCATTCTCATCAGAGTAAATAGAATTTTGTTTCAATAAAGAAACAAATCCACAGGCACCTCAGATTTTTCTGCAGTACTTTCAAATTTGATACTTGATCTACAGCTTTCTGTTGTAAAATCATATCTTGGCTGGATGAGCTTAATTCTTCTTCAATGATAAATAAAATTGTTTTTTTAAAGTGAATATAAATGCAAATTATAGCTAATTTTTGGTCTCCTTACACTACCAGAGGAGTTTAAAAGGGTTTTTGTTTGGATGAAGCATTGCAAATTATGGTATTGTACACAGAGAGAAGCCCATGAAGTCACTACTTGTCCCTCGTATGTGCAAACTCACCAGTTTGGACACGTCTGGCTCTAGGATACTCTGTTTTCTCCCAGACACACCTCTGACGACAGGGAATCAAAGCCATGTCCAGCACTGCCAAAAAGCTTCAGCAATATGTGGTAGAGTCACATTATAATTTTATAGCATGTATAAGGCATGGCACCATTAACGAGTGTTTTGGGGCACCCTGGTATGGAAATATTGCTCAGAAACACTAAACTGTAGGAAGTGTTGTTATTACTATTCTAGATAACATGCTTACAAAATCAGAATACTTTATCCCAATGTATAATTTTTACTATTTATTTATTGCCTGTATTGCCATAGCAACTAGGAGCTCAGTCACAGACAAACCCCCCACTGCTGGGAACTGCACAAACAAGAAAACAGACGAGGAGCACATATTCACATTAATTAAGTGTTCTTAATTTTAGAAGGTCTCTGAGATCGTGTGTGCTACTGCAGAAAATAAATGTAAAGCAATTTCCAATATAAACAGATAAATAAAATCACAATCAGGCCCTTGGTGATAACTTGGCTGTCCACTGAAACTCCTTAGAGAAACGCTGGCAGACCTTGAACCATGCTCTTAAGGAAATAAATCCAGGCTCTATCAAATCAAGAGGGAAGGGCCAGCCAAGACCTCATGCTGCAGCACCTCTGCTTTTACTGAGTGAATGGTTAGTGAGAATACCTCTGCCGATCCAGCTGACCATGACCTCCTCATGTGAGGAAAGTGATGCAATGCTCTTCAGTGTAGATTTCAGGCTTTTTAATGAACCTGGGATCTGGAAATATTCCTTTTCCCATTATCTTGCCGTTGACCTGAAAGAACTTTCATATTTATTAAGAAGAAAAGTTGTCAACCTTCCATAAGAAACTGTCAGCCTGAGAGTCCCATGGGGAGGCACTACCAAAAGGACCCTGATTACACAAAGCAACGACCTTCTCAAATTCTCCTGCATTTCAGAGAATATTGATTCTGAGCATGGTATTGAACTGTGTAATATGAATGCTATTTTACATTCCAGAAATGTTAGCTCTGTTAATGCCTTGATATCTTCCTTCAATTTTTAGTGTCCTAAGAAGAAGCCGGTTAACTCCTTCCCTTCCTTCAGTATCTCTTTATTATAGCTTCCCACTTATTTCTGTCTCTCTTTCTCTCTCTCTCTCTCGAGTTCAGCCTTTTTTTTTTCTGCAGCATGCTACTGTCACAACTTGCTGCCTGACTGAAGGCTCAATTAATTTTGCCATTTTAATGCGGGGAGTCTGCACGATGCATGTAGTTTTGTATGGTTTCAAAACAAATACAACACAACATGTATGTGTTAATTAAACACACCATATTAATAACGTGACAGTGTGTGGCCCTCATAACTCTGGCAGCCGTGAGAAGAGTCCTGAGGGAGGCATATTTCTTCAGACTCAATTGCTGTAAGGATCTTTGCAGGGAGGCCCTCCATTACTCTTCCGAAGGCACTATGCCCATGGGGATGTGTTCTTGTCTAATAGTCTAATGCCGACAGCCCACTGCCCCTGCCTTTTTTCTCTCCATGCTAAATTGCTGATAAATCTTCCTGGTCACCCTGTAAAGTAGAAGAGCTAGCTAAAAACCCAGTGCGTCAAACCGGCAAGGCCTTAGAAAACCATAGCATCTGCAATATTGTTGCGGAAGCGGGATTCAGCTGGTGTGAAGTCCTGCTTGTTTGCAAGCAGTTTCACTTATCACCCAGGAGAAACAGAAAGGCAGGGGCTTTTCTCATCCACCCAGCATGAGCTATAGTGCCTGAAGCCTGGCTTTGTGCATGGGCACAGCTGGCCAGGGCTGCAGGCTGCACCTGAGTTTCTAGGAGCCATTTCTACAGGGTACAAGCCTGTTAAAGGCACCTTTTGAAGCTGGAGAGGGGCCTAAGCTTTCTGTGAAGATGTAGTTAGGGAGATGTGCTCATTGTCTTCTTTTTAATAAGTATGGATTTATAAGCAATTTGATTTGACCTTCTGATTGGACACTGCTTGCTGAAACAAGATTGGGCTCTTCTGCTTGAAAAGCATGGCCCCATAAGGACAAACCTAGGTTTCGTCCATTCTGTTATATAGTAAAAATACACATACCAGAAATAAATTTAATGAAAAACATTGCCATCACAAGTGAAGGAGGACAAACCTTTGAGTTTTGTTCAACTCCTGTTTGGATGCAATGCCTTTTTCTGCATATAAGGCTTTTTAAACCAAATGCCAAGTTTGCTATTAATGGGCAAACCAATGGGAAAATAGTTCATATCTAACACTAGAAAATTTTCAAGGTCAAATGAAAGTGTTTAGCTCTCATAATTTTGTATATGCATGCATCTACGGTTTAGGTAGCTGAAGTCTCAAGTGCTGTCATTTATAGCCGTGGAAGCTTCACATTCAACCTAGAGGATGAGGGGAAGGTGGTCTCGAAACTGGACCCTGAAGTCTGTCCAAATACACATCATTGACTGAATTCCAGGCAGATGAATAGTGCTCATATGAGTAAGGAAGGACAATCAGGTGGACAGGCTGCACGCACTGCACAGTTCAGCTCTAACAAGGTAGGATGAACAGAGTATCTTTTCTTTCAGCTACTTTATGCATCTATGCCTGGTGACTGTCTTTTGTGACTATTTTTAGGACAGTTCAAAAGAAAGATGAGGAGGTCGACATGATAACAACTTTAGAGAATATTTCTGTAAGACCCTTTCAGTTGTAAGCATTGACTCAGCTCTGAATCTGGAAAAAAAATTGCTTGCTAGTTGTACTGAGCTGTTATGTTTGAGTATCTGAGATTGTTTGGCATACTTCGTTATAGAGTCATGTACTTGATCTCTCTGCCACTAATACATCTTTGAGTTTCAGTTTTTTCCATTTTTAGCTTTTTAGGGCTGCTTCTTAAGGCTTGCTGATATTTTATAACTGGGCACAGACCAATGCTGCCAATGTCAGTCCGGTGGCTTTTTGCCTCTGGCTCCTGAACTCTGTCTTCACCATACACCACCACCTGCTGAGGGGCTGATTGAGAAGGGATGCCTCTTCTGACTCTATCTTGTACGAACTAAGCTTTCTTTTGCTCCTCCGGTTATAGATGAGTAAATTGCCTTCCTTACCAGCAAAGATAGGATAAGTGGCTCCATCGGTGCTTAGGCACACCCTGTTGGCTTCATGCAAGGGATGTTAATTCACCTCACTTCTGGTTTTGGTCCAAAATGCCTGTTCCTGCCAAGTGTGCTGTGGGAATGGGTGTTAAATGTTACTGTCACTTATAGTACACGAAAGATGATAAATACTGTGGAGACAAGCTGTGAAGAATGAAGACAAGAAGCTGATGTTTGGTGTGAATGAAGAGGGGGAAGCCTGTGAAAAGTGAAATCACATGCTCAGAGCAAAAGGCTAGGAAATTTTTCTTTGCTATAGTGTTATGAATGGAAATAGGTAGCAATGTTATGTTTGACAAATTTGTAGAAGATATTAGTCAAGATGGGAGATGGTGAGAGCCTGGGGGAGTGTTTTAGGTTATGAATGAGAATAAAAGCTTGTAACTTACAACTGTAATGTGAAAAAGGGGAGTAAGAATCAGCTGGGGATTAACCTAAAGGTTGTGCCAAGGCAATGGAACTGAAGGGCCGGAGAAGATGCAGGACAGTGGTATTTCCATAGTGATAGAGATAAACAAAAAAATTACTGAGAGAAAGATGAAAAGTGCTATTATGACCGTGCCACTCTTAAGCAGATGGCTGAAACATGGAGCAGGCATTTTATTTATTTATTTATTTTGCAGATGAAATTATTTGGACTTTGATTATCTGCATAATTATCTGTAAATGAATTATCTGGAGACAACATGAAAAGAAACAGAGACAGAGCCAAGGTGAAGAAGGCTTCTGTAGAAAACCATAGGGAAGAATGAGCAAAATCATTTGAAAGGTATGCTGAAAGTGTGGTTAGAAGGAAAAACAGAGAATCAAGACAGAGGTACGTCAAAAAAAGTCCACGGAAAGCAGTTTTCCAGGAGGAAGAGTTTTGCAGGCAGGTTTGAAAGGGTGACGAAGGATGTTAATTCAGGCTTTTAAGAAGAATGATTCATGAAGGACTTGGGCAAAAATGTGGCTTCACTGGAGAGCAAAGGAAAGAAGTTAGAAAAAAGAGGGCTTAAGACTGAATTTGTTTGGGAAAGCTTCCGAATACACTTGCAGACAAAAAAAGATGGACAGGATGGCTAGTAGAGAGGAGAGAGGAGTCAAAGATGGCTTATTTTTTTTAAATATGCTTACATTGTGAGATAGAGAATCTTGAGAGAATTGAGAAGTAGAAATAATAAAGAAGGAGTGAAAGAGTGTCAGCTGATTAAAATACAAGCTTGGAAGAAACCGATGAGATGCTTGTCTGCTTAGAATGAATATTGCAGACTATATGTCCTGCATGTCTTGCAGAAGTAGAAGAAAAGTCTTGGAAGGGAAGGAGTTTTGAAAAATCTGACATTTTTCATTCAAGATAAGTTGGTGAAATTCTGTGCAGCACGTGTATGGTTGGGAATTGTGAAGTCAAGAGGAAAAGAAAAAGAGGAATTCAGCTGAAGGAGTGAATCAAAGGTGGCAAAAAGCTGTCAGCTCTGGAAACAAGGGATTCAGTTAAAGTAAGGAAGGATACAGTTTTTTTTTGTTTTGGCTAGGGATGTAGCACAAATGAAAATTGAAGGAGAAGGGGAGGAGAAGGAAATGAATTCAGAGGAGGGTGTTTCTCAGGCTGGGAAGAGCAGGAACAGGGGAAACAGAAGGTGCTGTAGGTCAAGGGGACAGACATAGCAATGGGAAAGTGGGAAGAAAAAGAAGGGAGAGTGGGGAAAGGCAAGGTCTGGAGAACTTCATGAGCATGTAATAACAGAAGGCAGAGAAAGGAGGGAGAAGGAGACATTGAAGAGGAGAAGGAGTGTTTTCTGCAGCTGTGATCTGGACATGGGAACAAGTTAAACTGAGGAGGCAGATGATTGATGCTCACTTGTCAAGACAGGGAGAGGAATTTTCAAGCCAGGCCAGCAGTCAAATGGAAGAGCAAAGCTGATCTATGGCAAAAGCAATTAGGTATGCTATCAACATGGTACCTGAAGATGTAGACCATAGGTGAGGAAAGCTGGGAAGGGAGAGAGAGAGAGAGAAGTCTAGAATTGTTAGAAACAGTGAAAATAATTGTGACACTTGTAATTGGGATAGAGTTTTTTCCTAATAAAGTTGTAACTTCTGATACTTCTGATAATGCTCTTACCATTATATTGTTTGATAAGAATGGCTTATTTTTTAATGTTAGGCTTAATGTTACTCATTATTTATGTTTCATTCTAAAATTCAAATTGCCCATACAGATTAAAGAGTTTTTTTGTGAAGTCCCATCAACATTCTCCCCAGAATGCCATCTCCATAGTGCAAGAGCCTGTGATATACTCATTCATGTTTAGAAGCTCCTTAGAACTTAAAAATATTAAGATTATTGAACAATGTATTCATTTAAATCATTAGTCAATGGCTAAGAAATCAAAAAGTGCTCTCTAGCTCAATAGTTACTGTGAATTAAGAGGAAAATACGCACTGAAGGAAACGGAACAGAATTCTTATGAATGCCAGAATAATGATGATGAAGGTGAACATTGAAATAGATCTCTCTCTTATTTTCTTATATTTTTGTTTGTAGAGCTGTATGTTAATGATAAATGAGAACAAGTGTGTAGCACCTCAGACACATATATATGAAATATAGCAAATATACCTCGCTAGATGTAGGAGCTACATGGCTTCTTGGCGGATTAGGAATTTAGCTTTGTTACTGGTAATGTCTGAAGCACTTTGTTATTCTGAATCCTTAGTGATCTGATGATGTAGCCGAGATCACTAAATTACTTGCTAAGCCAGACACTTTATGTATGATAAGTGTCACTGTCATTTTCCAATTAAGAGGTTTTTTTCTTCCATTAAAAGCATAAGATTTCACTTCAGCTGGAATGAATTCCCTTAGTCATCTAATGTGTTCTCATAATCTAGCTTTTTTTCTTTTTCTTTTTCCCCATACTGTCTTTCAGCTATATTAGAGGTTTAATTAGAGTACCTTACTTTGATGTTTATTCCTCTAGATTTCTCACAGGCAGTTTTTAAGACTTCTTGTGGATGTGATCCTTATTTACTGAGGGATTGTTTATAATGCTATATGTCTACAGCTAAGAAATAAAACTCATGTAGTACTGTTAGCCATTTCTTCATGTGCAGAAAACTATGTAAACTGGCTTGATTGTAGATGAGAATTAAAAGCACAGTGTCAGCTCTGTGAGCTGTGATGTCTCTTTTTCTGCATTTCAATATTGTTCTTATTCAAAAAGCCCTTAATATCTTTTTACCTTAGGGAATGTAAGCAAAAAACATGGAGAGATGGAATTTCTGTAGATTAGTGAGTTAACACTTGTCAGCTGAGTTGCATTTGCACACCTCACTACCTTTCGTCCTCCCCACCACTGAATTAGAAGGTCTAAACTTCTGCCTGTATTCAACTGTTGTGTTTTGTTTTGATCTTGACACAGGCTAGGGTGAATCCCAGAGCCAGTTTTTGCCGATCATCTGACAAGAGCTAGCCATGCACTGGTGGTAAACTGGTCACGTGTAACACCATAGCTGTAGCACATGCACACCACTGAATCTGCCTTCTTCTGTGTTTAGTTCTCTTTGTCCAGTGGTGGATATACATGGAGACCACACTCACAGATATCAGACACTTTCTTTTGGCAGTCCCTCATCATATCTTGCTTTAAAAATCTTGCCACTGTTAAAAGATCAAATAAGTGATGATCCCAGACCCTAAACCAGTCCTTCTGTTGCTAGTGCCTAATAATAGTACCCTTATTTACCACATAGGAGAGATTTACCCTTACTGTTACGAAGGTGATCAGAAATGGGAAGCTGTTTGAAGCCTTTGCTTTTGAGAGGCACAAGCTTTTGAGGGCACAAGCACTCGATTGTCTGTATTATTATTGCTGCAACAGCCTGTGATTGTCACACTTGTGACCCACAGAAAATAACAGCTTGCAGCCAACTCATGAAGTGATTCTGGAGCTAGCAAATCCCAAAAGGAAGCTTGACCTCCTTGAGGATAGGAGAGTTTAATGGCATGGATAGGGCTAGTCCGTGCCTGTAGGTGTCAGTGCCAGAGTGCACATTGAGACAAATTTAATTAACTTTAAATTTAATTAATTTAATAATGTGAAGAAACATTAGAATGCTATACATTACATGTGTCAGGAAAATCTAGAAGAGAACTGAGTGGTCTGTTAGTTGCTCACCAGTGAAAAGGTGAGCTGAGTCAGTTGGTGGTGGAGCTAAGGACAGTACTCTTCACAAACGGATCTCTATTAGTGCAGACGTCACTTCTTGAATCTTCCCTTTTCATGTCCAAACATTTGTTCTAGTGATGAATCATCATCCTTATTGAGCTTCATACAAGCCATAAACAACTTCACTTTACAGCTCCTGCAGTAAGAAAAGATTAAGTAAATAGGCTTTTGGGCAAAATATGACAACAGAGGAATGCTATTTTTCTATTTATTTCTCATGGCTAGCCATCTCCAGGAAAGACGTTAACAGAAGCAGAGGATCTGTTACACCCTGTGTGATATTTTACAGATTTATTAGTTTATAAGGATACTTTCATCCTTTCTAAGTGATGGTTATAGCTTTTAGATTATAACTGTTAGAAATATGCCCTGCCTTTTTTTTTTTTCTTACTCTAATAAAATCTAAGGAGTGCTTGAGGTATTGGTGAATTGACCTGAACTTTCGCCTCAAACTTGGTCAAATCTTTAATGGAGCCTTCAAAAGTTTAGTTTATATTTAATTTTTCCTCTATCTGAATAGGTTGGAAGAAAGGAACTTTTACATGATCTTCCCTGCTAAGTGCTTTAGCATGACCAATACCATCACAGCAAACTGATCAATAGCTTCATGGTACAAAAAAGATCCTGAAGCAAAGTAGCCATCTGTATACACACTGGCGATAAAGAAATCCTAAAATATAAAGGGACAGGCTGTTCTAACAGTTCCAATATCATTATTACTTGTTATAAGTTGACTAGAACATACACTATTGTTTATTATATCCAAACACAAATCTGTATATGTGCATGCACAAAAATAGACATGGTTCTTAGGCATAAGGAAAGAGCAGATCAAGAAGTTATGTTTTCACCAAGACATTTAAAAATTACTTTGATTTTGAGAGCTTGCACCTGCGAGTTTAAAAAATTGAGATTTTGTTCATAAGACAGAAGCTCATAATTCTCTGGACCGCTGGAGACATCTCAGTCTGGACAAAATGTAAAAACTCTCAAATTCTTTTGAGAACATGAGCCTTGTTGTAATTTTTCCATCCTATAAAGCTTATTAATTTTATATTCTTATATGTACTGAATCATTAAAGAGCTCAGCTGCAACTGCATTGCAATCCTTTTCTGAGAGTTACCAGTAAAATGCCTGGGTCTGTGTCTGGACTCACCTTGGTTTTGTACCTTTGCCATTCCACCAATATCAATGAAAGTAACACCATAAGTGATGAGATTGCCCCTGATTTGCAACTGTGAGGCAATTGCAAGCCTTCCTTCTTCCTAGCAGCAAGTTTTCAGGCCTCTTTTACAAGCACTCAGGAAAACATATCTGAAGTTCTTGCCTGCTTTATGTCAAAGCTGCATCTGCTAGCAGAGCTTTATCTACGAAAAAGTGAATGAAGTTTCAGATAACCTTTGTGGCAGGCTCTTAAACTATATGTAGGTTCACAGTGTTAGGAGGCTGCAAAGTAAATTTAGATTGCCGTGGACTAAATATAAATATGCTGCTCACTTCCCTGAGTAGCTGATATGAAGGAGTTAGGTTTCTGCCAGAAATATGAGCGTAAAATCCCTGCTCTGCACTGATTTTCTGTGGAGGTTGGAGTAAATCATTGAGACATCCAGCCTCACAGCTCTTCAGATGGGACTCTTGGCCTTCACTTCCCATTTATAATGTAGAAGAATAATGCTTAATTACCTAGTAGGGGTAGTTCAAAAATGTCTGAATCAGTTTGATGGCTAGAAATGTTTTACACGCTGTGCTGTTAATGTAAGAGTTCAGCAGTTACCTTGTCATGCAGAGAAACTTTTTGTGGCATGCCCTTTGCTCCTTTGCCTATTCTGTCACCTCCTTGAAAGATAAAAATCTATTGATTTAGACATTTGGAGTTCAACACAATACAAATATTAAAGTAAGAAGGAAAATTAATAATTATGGAAATAAGAATTTTTTAAAGGTGGATCAGTGGAGGCCTTGGATGAAAGGCATGTTTTATCCTCTCCCAGAGTATTACGTAAAAGTGAAGGCTTTATGTCAGCAAAGAGTAAAGCACCAGTTCTTTATTTCTTTAGCCTTAATCAAGAATATTGAGAAACAGGGAATTCTAAAAGACTGCTGCTGTATTTTGGTTCACGGCAGCTACTGACTGAGCTAACAGTGTTCGTTAAACCCTCAGTCAGGCAACACTTTAAGGTCAGATAAAACCCACACCTGTTCAGGAAAACACTGAGCCACATAGCCACAGGCCAGTATTATTTAATTGCTGTTGACTTCCATGTGACCTGATCGTTGCGGCCATACCCTTCTTAAATAGGGCTGTTACTCAGAGTAGGATCTAAAGGATGATTTTCCCCGAAGATGACAAGACTATTTAGCATTCGTTGGTATATGAGTCTGGGTGGCTCTCCTAGGACTATGTTTCTTGAAATCAAATGTGCTTTGTTGCATTTGTGTATTTCCAAAGATTTTCTGGTAAGTCCTCAGACACTAAAACCTATTTTAGAAGTATTTTTCTACATTAACTAGATTTCATTTGATTAAATTCAGTATCTAAAGGTATATAAGAATTGCAGTGCTATTATTTAAATTATCTAGGGAAGCAATTTTTGTACAGTGTTGTTGATTAAAAGATGGCTTAAACAAGTAAGTATGCTTTTTCTTTTATATTATTATTATTATTATTTTAATTTGAAAACCAGAGAGCAACTAAACAAACTTCCCAAGATATTTGTAACATAAAGCAATATAGGGAACAATTTGTTCAGAACTGAAAGGCAAGTCAGACTTCATATATCTGTCCAAAGAAATTGCAATCACACAAAATCATTTTCCTTGATGTTACCTTTGATAATGCAAGTACAGAAAAAGAAGAAAAGATCCCTCCTTCCCCAGATCTCTGGGAAGGATTCTGCAAGTTTTTTCTGAATTTTAACCCAGGGCCTTATAGCAACACATTTGTGTTTTGAGGAAGGGGGGAATCCAAAGCCGAGTCTGCGTATTTCTGAGTTTTGATCAGAGTGAATATTTCATTCGGCTGACAAACCTAAGTACAGGCTTCTAGGCAATTTTTCATCCCTGCTACACATGCTATAACAAAAGAAAATAGCCCTGGTTTGGCTTTTTGTGCAGATAACAAGAAGAGCAATGCAGAAGCCTAACGTGTCTTTCTCAGTGTGCTATAGCTTTCAACACACCTGTAAAATGCAGCACAGCTGTTCCCTCTGAATACGGATGCAGAACCTGAATATGCCGAGTAGCGTTGCTCTGTACTCTGGCCATCCCTGCAGGCTCCAGTTCAGCAAGCTGTTTCCCTCGTGGTGGCCCCAGAGGCACAGGGAGCCTGCATTCAGCCACCCTGCAGCTCTTCCCCCAGGGCAGGGCTCCCCGCAGCCTCCTAGCCCGCAGGAGCAGAGATGGGGAGAAAAAGCCCAGGGATGCACCTGTCTGAGGCTGCCTTGCTTGAGGGAAAAGAAGTGCAGGAAAAAGGAACAGGCACTTGGTCGTGGTTTCATTCACCATTATCAATATAAACACAGAGACCCTGGGATATCCCAATATACTGCTAATTATTTCTCGTTGCTCCGCTGGCAAGCAACAAGATCGGCTCTGGTTTCTTTTGTCTTTGCAGCTGACTTAATCACAGCAGCTCCTAAATCTGCTGTTGCTAGTTTGGCTATGGCCTTTGAGGTGAATGGTGGATCGCAAATATATGCTCCACTGCAAGACAAAAGAAACCTAATTTTGTGCCTCAGGCTGCAAAGCTGCCGGTGCAAAGCGTCACTGAATATTACAACTTCTGTTCCGGACTGGGAGCACAGAAAGGGCAGCTTGAGCATGGAAAGGGGGAAATGTGCTGCCAACTCCTTCCACTGGCCACCTTGAAAGACAAGGAAACATAAAAAGAGAAAATCTGCAAAAAAGTTAGAGAAGATGAGAAGGTTGCCCTCCTGGCAAAATATGAGGAGACTTCTGCTGCTGGTTTGACAACAGTTGTAGGTTGCTTATAGATTGCTTGTGTGAGGCAAACTGTGTTTAGAGAGAAGCACTTTGCTTATCTGCAGCCTGTCTGAAAAAGCACAGGATGTGTTATCTGGGTAACATAGAAAACAAGATATTAAGACCTGCCTTTAAACTATCTACTTACATAATGCTGTCAAGGTAAAATACAAGCAACATTATAGTAAGGTATAGTAGTCAAGTAGGGAAAAAACAAACCACAGTTATGGTCAGTGCTGTCCAGTGCCAAAAGTCCCTGTTGCTGGAATTTTAATGTATGCCAAGAGTTCCTCCTTTAAGAGAAATATCCAGTGCTAGGAAAAAGATCAGTGGGCTGAAGCTCAACAGGTTCAAAAGGGGAAACGATATGTACTTAGTTCTGCCTTTGCTATTTTTTTCCATGTGTCCCTCTCTCCAGTCTTTGCCAGTATAAAATCAGAAAGTGGCCTGTTTTTTAATTGAATGTTAGGTGATACAGATCTACACATCTCCACCCAGAAAAGCTCACCCATAAGACCTATTTAGTCTAGTAGCCTGTTGCAGGTATATTTTCTTCAGTTGCTGCCAGTGAATTTCAATGAATGTTGCACATCTCACATGACAGAAATGATTTACGACCCATGTATTCTTATGTAAATTAAAAGATACAAGTGATAGATCACTGCTCAGGGACAAACTGACCTGAACTCTTTGTATGGGAGCCTGTTTTGATTCTCATAAAAGAATTTTTGGAGATGACAAGCTGACTGCTGGGCCTCATTTTATGGTGAAACTGTGGCATATACCTCCTCACTTCGTCTAGTGTGGCTGCTTTACTCAGAGATTTGCACTTCCAGAACTTCATGTACTAATATATAAAGCAGGGAGTATTAATTTATCATGGCTGAGGATTTTGCCCTGTGCTTCCTCACTTGCCAAATGCTCAGCAGCTGAGTGATCATTATTCACAGAACCCTGTTGTTTCGTTCAAATGTGGGGGCACAGAAAAATGACAGGAAGGCTTTCAAGTTTTAAAACTCGTTTGTTATATTTAATGAAACCACAAAAAGTGCCTGTATAGACTGAGTTAAATCTTTTGTGATGGAGGCACTAGCTCCTTCTCCTTGTTCTGAAACTGCATAACCTGCTTGTTGCAAAGATTATGGTAATTGTCATGGCTGGTGTGTTTCGTTTCTAGACCAGCAGGTCAGCTTTAAGATGGATTGAAGTACTCAATAAAGAACAAATGGCATCTTTGATGCCTTCCAAACTCAGTCGAATGGTTGCGTGATCAAGTAGCTAGAAATCCACCCCTACTGTCTGAGAAATTAAAACTGTACTGTGCAAAACCTACTGTTTAGAAAGTAGGACTTTTTGCCACAGAATTTGAGAATAAAAACAAATTAGCTGAATCAAACTCTTTTCACAGCTAGAAGATGGAATTGTTGCCTTACTTTAAATGTATGATTGCTTAATGTCGATTTTTACTGATGATTACTCATCCATCAAGTAAGACTAGGAGAGTCCTACCCTTCACGGCCCTGCAGCATCTGTTCTAGAGTGCTTTGGTGAGGGCTTCAGGCAGCGTTTCTGCACTTGAAACTCACCCAACCAAGCTTCAGGGCTGATACTGCTTTCCAGAGACTTTATCTTTTTATGATTTATACATAAGACAAAAAATCATAGACACCATTACAAGGCTGTGAGTGTGATGTCTAATGAGCCCATGAGTAACACAATGGTTATATTTTTCTATAGATTTTGTACAGCAGGATGGCTGTACTGATGTTTTTTTGTATTATGATGCCTCCAACAGAAGTGAGTTGCAGCATTAGAGAGTTTAGTTACCGTGCTAAGGACAGTCTGCAAACTATGTATATAAAAAAGGCCAAATGACATGTTAAATAACGAGAAATGGGAAACGAACAAAGCAAAGCCTCACTTTAAGAACTTTAATATGTACAAGTATGGCTCAATTTGAACAAATATTTTTTTCAATTTAATAGGAATGAACCATATGTACTGCTCAAAAAAGGAAGCAAATAAAGCACAGCATTTCAAAACAAGCAGCTGTTCAAATATAAATTTCCTGTTTATTGAGATTTCAGTTGCATCAATGTAAAGTCTCAGAGTGGCTGAGCAAGTCAATCATTATATACCTTGTTAGTGTGACAGCCCCTTATGTATTGTTTGACTGGAAATAAAACACAAATACGCCAAACCCCTACTGTGACTGCTTCATGGTGCATAAATCTATTGTGTGTCATGTCACTTAGAGTTTTGATGGCAGGCTACCAAACGGCAGAGGAAAATACATAATTGAGCCTTAATTTTCATAAATGAAATTAAAGTACATACAGGAAATATAGAACAGAAGCATTTTCATTAGTACTATTTCAAATGTAGACTTTCGCAAGCCCCATTGAACATTTGATTATGTATGCAAATGAGTGGGTTTCCCAAGCATATAATATTTTCTTTTCCAACTTTGATGGTCTTTTTGCGATAATAAACCTGTGTCAAATTATTTTCACTGGCATTATGCCTTGCACCTGGTTGGAATGACTGACAAAGCCTTTGGGCTCTACTAGACTGCCATAGCTGCTGGTGTGTTCCAAGGGCTTTCTTCACAGAAGACTCCTTGGGGATGTACCTATGTTAGACATGTTTAAACATCAAAATGTATGGCTCCAAAGTCAACAAGAAAACAACAATGAATGCCAAAATGAAGTTTGTGTTAGCTGATAACTTCAAGCGCCTTGTTTTCTTTGCCTAATTGCTTGTACTCAATAAACACCTAAAAATTGTTGACTTAGGTTTTTTGGGCATTGAACAGAGGAAAAGAAAAAAGAAGGACCTTACTCCTAAACTTTGTGATCTAAACTGGCACGTATGCTGTGCAAGACCAAGGGTAAATTTGGAGCAAAATTATAAATAAAGATATGTTCTAAAGATTATAATTCTCCCTTCCTCACCTGCATCACTTTGGGATCTAAGAAATAAAACAGATAACTTTGAAAGTTAGATTTTGTGGCTAGGCTTTGAGAAACACAGAAACCCAGACTGTGTAGTAGGAGTAGTTACCTATAACTTTTCGATTAAACTGGATCTTGTCAGTAGTATCACTCTCTATTTCTACTCTTAGATTAACTCCAAAACTTGAAACAGCTGTTTGTTTTATTTCATTGAGCCCGGGGGATCCCATGACTGAAATGATGTGTAACTTAGGAAAGCTGGTCCCCAAAGAGGGTTCTCTGCAACTCTGCCCAAAATAAGAGAAAGAGAAAACAATTAAACCAAAGAAATGGTGCGTGGAATCCAGTCTGCTGAACCTGAGCTTGTTTGAAATACCAGGTGTGCAGTAAGGCAGTCCTGGAGCAAGTGACAAGTTTCCTGTCTTGTCTGTGGCAAGAATTCATGTGAAGGTCTCCAAGGGAAGATCCTCTCTGCATGATGTAGATGCTACTTGTCTTCATGAAATTTTGTATCATTCCAGACATTTTCCCCTTTGCTGTGGGAAATCAACCCCATAAAAGAATGTCACAAAAGCAATCAGGACAAGCACAGACACAGAAGCATGTCTGAGTGTTCAGCCTATGTGCTAAATGATGGGTGACCATCAAGAGACGCCCTCTTCTGATGCTCCAGCAGTACAATACTGTGGTCAACAGCCACTGATGGGACTTTCAGAGTAACCTGGAGCATGTAGACATTCACATCCTGCTGCTGTCTAACAGGAGTGCAAAGCTTAATTCCTTTAAATATCTTGGTAAAATCTCAGCTATAATTCTCACTTGAGAGAGAAGGTAAAAATGCTCAAACTCAACCACAATAAAGCATAAATGAAAGTCGGTGGGGATGCAATTTTTTATGGATATTCTGACTGGTAAAGCATTTCTATTAATTAAAATTAATTCTGTACTGAGAAAAGTACTGTCCTTGCATGTTATTTTCTCCTAACTGTCCCACTAGAGGCAGGAGTTCCAAGGAGCACAATAATTTTGTCTCTAAATTTGATGGATATTTTTGTTTCCTTTTCCTTAGTAGTGGTTATTAACAATTCTACAGTTTTAGGGCAAATTGCTGATGCCCAAGAATCAAGTGCTGCATTAGATTTTTTTTTTTTTGTGAAAAAGAAGTGTTAGGGCTGGAATAAGCACAGGCACAAGTTATTAATCCACTTGATGGTAACCTAACAGAAGAAAAAATGCATCCTTACTAAAGAAATTTCTACCACGTATTTCAAGTCTTTATACTTTGAAGAGTTAGTTTAAAACAATATTAAGAATAAATGGATATGGATGGTAGGGTGTCTTGCTGAATGCTTATTCTGGTTAGATGAACATTTTCTGCTGCAGCTTCATGTTTTTCCTGCTTTAGGCTAGGAACATTGCTCAGAGTAGTTATTATCAATAATCTTTCTAGTCAGCAGTTGCCATCCTCTAACCCAAACCTCTTTCAATGGCAAACAGGTAGTGGGCCAGCCTCCAGGATGTATAAGCCAACACGTCTGTATTGACTGTTCTGAGCACTACTTACCTAAAGCAGTTGACCCGGCTTACGATTACAGCTTAAACTTGGCACACTTCAAAAGGCAACAGATGTGGTGTGACAAAAGCCCTCAAACTACTAATACTTTTATTTACTGAAGGAAAAAGATCCACATTCCCTATTTTTACCTTTCACATTACTCTGTGTTTCTCAACACTGCACATTCATTCACAGAATTAAGCTTTTAATGGCAAAAAATCCAAGAGTATTCAGGCTGTCTGTCAAAAACTCCTTTCACCTCCTTGTTACGCCGGTTTTAGCTCCAGACCTCAGGCTCATGGGAGGCCACGGAAAGACATTAATTATGGGCAGCAGCTCTGAGACTGAGCTCTCTGCTACTCATAATGGAGTTCTCCCTGCTCATATTACCCCCAGCATCTTCCTTTTTAAGGCTAGATATAAAAAATTTCTCACTGTAAATAAGCAGTCAAATGAAAAAGAACTTCTTTCTGCAATATATTTCAAAGAGTATGAGTGAATTTTCCTCACCTCAGTCAGTGCTGGTTGTACCTTTTGCACTTTACTACAACCAGAAGAAAGCAAAAGAAGCAAATCAATACAGTGAGATCCAAATGAGTTAGTGTTTTTGAATCTAAGTCTTGTCTGGGAATTTGCTGCTGTGACTATAGTTTTGCATCTTACATAAAGAAGAAAGCCTCAGATATGACCTCACAAACAATATGTTGCAACACTATGCAACTTCATTATTCAGTATGTCTCAGGAGAATGGCATAATCATCTATCTCAAGAAAGTGAACAGCAGATGGTACACTGCAGATTTGCATGTTTGCACCACTTATTAGTTTATAGAATTAAGAAAGCAGATTTTAGGATTTTAAAAAATATTTCCCCAAGAAGTGATAATGAAGTGGGTTTTGTATCATCCTCTGTTATGCATAGATTTCTCTATGTGATTGTGCTGTAAAGGTCACCTTCTGAGATGTTAATTTATTTTTCAATATTTGTCAGCAATAGCTATTCATTCATTTATAGAGATCTTATTCTCTCTATGATGATTGTTTCTGTCTGCACATAGTTCTTCTATAGAATGGAAAAAGAATTGTGAAAATATGAATTAATACTTCATGTGCTTAATTTCTTAGTACCACCGCCCCTGCAGAAGGTCCTTTAGAAAAATATTTATTTTTATTGTGCTCTTTGCTTTCTCCGTTTTTTTTTAGGAGGAGTCAGGTTATGAGAGCTACTTTAGGAACATAGGTGCTACTGACATATGGTCACGATGGAGTTTGAGTTTTCAGCTATTTGTTTTTGCCTCTATTTCTCTTTTCCTGGACACATTATTTTTCCCATGCACAATTTGACAGCAAATGAAAAGGGCAATAAAATCTATTTCTGGCTGATTATACTGATGTATTTAATCCTATTTTACTTGAGAAGAGACACTAGAATTATTTGGTCTGACATGGACACATGTCTTACTATAGAAAAAAGTGATCTGTGAAAATGATCAGATTGACAGGTCTGGGAACTAAAGGCCTGTACTCATTCAATCAGCTGAATATGAGTTATAACTACACAGTCCTCACTCCCTTTACTCCATTAAGGTGGTCCAATTCTTTATTAAAGAAATCCCTACAGGTTAGAATTTGTGCCAGATCAGTGCCGACTCCTCTGAGGAGCAGATGAACAGAGGGCTAGCGTCTTGTCATTGAGAGGATGTGGAAATCTGTCTGGAAGGAAAAGATCTGAGGGAGTTGGACCAGGCAGAACACGGATTTGGTGTAACTGCATGTCCTGAGCTCCTCTGGACAAGCAGGTGCTGGGGGCTTGTAATTCAGTTTGGACTCTAAGCTACCATCACTGAATCTTTTCAAAATCATCCTCCTCCCCACCGCATCACACCACATGAACATTCTTAAGCCTCGCACATGGAGGAATGCTAAATTCTTAAGCATTGCAGGTTAAGATCACTGACATATATTCAATATATGTATTTTATGGGATTATCAGTCCTCCATAATCTACTCTTGAACAAATCTATTGTCTTCAATAAAGCACTGGTGACCAGAAAAGAATTTCACATTTGTATTTTTTATTTTGTAGCTTTTTCTTTAAAGCAAAAAAAACAACTTTGAAACAGTAAGGTACTCCAGCCATATTTTAGTTGTTATAAATGTGAAATTTACTATAGACTTAATTTCAGTTAGGTCAGTGATGGCAGAAAACTATCAGCACTTCTGCTCTCAAAGTAATCAGTGATAATTTACAGCTAGGGAGAACAATCAATATGCAGGAACTGGCTTCATTTTGGGTAAATTGAAATCTTTGACCTGGCAAAGACCGATACCTTGCTCTAAACTAGACTAGAATTTCCTGTGATAGAAGGGGTACCCTGAATTATTTCATTACTTTATCAAAAGTAGTAAGTATAGTGAAATGTCAGTTTACCGGGAAATACTTCATTTTTTCCTACCTATTTGTAAATGAGATGTCTGAACAACTTACATGTGTAATATTTGTGTACTGTAGATATTATGCCACCTAAGATAACATTTTGGTCTTGCATTGCATGAATACCAGGTGATAAGAGCCCTGACAAACCGAAAACCTTTCCTTAAAAGCCCTTGGTGTCAAATCACTTATAGCTTTGTGTGTTTTTGACCAGGTGACCCACGTGTTCTTTTCCATGTGTTCTTTCCCCTCCTTGTCCTGCTGAGGAGAGGGAATGAGAGAGTGGCTTGGTTTGCACCTGCCATCCAGCCAAGGTCAACCCACTACACTTTCCCAACATATGTCTGATAGTAATCATCACTAAGAATATTACTAGGAGGTGTTTCACAGTACCTCCTTGGAAATCCTCTAAGTACACATGAACAGAGCATTCCTACTCAATTAATTCCAAGATTTGTGAATAGAATTGCCTAAGATCCCAAAGATCAGTCAGCTGACCAAGATAAATAATTGTCCTTTGGCTTGTCTGGCTTGCCAACTACACTCAGGAACGGGCAGCATGAGGCTGCATGAAACACATGGTGGCTTAGCCTTAGCAGAAGGCCTTAGTGACACTGCCCTTGCACCTCTCAGCCCTTCACAAATAGAGGCTTGTTCCCCACAGGTGTCTCTCACAGGTTTTTGTTTATCAATATGTTTGGGTTCAAGAAGTTACATTTGCAAGCTGGAGAAGAAGCTTAGCATTGAAGCGTCCTGTAACTATGAAAAGGCATATGCTGAGCCCATCTCAAAGTGCCTACTTTATTTTGTTTCTGCTTGACACGTAATTGTAATGATATTGGATTTTAATATAGCAAATATATTCTAAACTGACTGAGCAGTTCCCTGACAACCCATGTTAGTGAAATAATAATTTGAGGGTCTCCATTTCTGGCTTAAAGTCCCCTAATTTCAGCTGAAGTTTAGTCCTCCATGGCTCCAGAGATATTTTCTTTGCTTCATTTCATTTGTACTAGAAAAAGTCACAGCCTCCTAGAAAAACACCTTATGCTGCTTGTCATGCCCTTAGTCCCAGTAGGTAGGTTCTTGCTGTATCAGGGGGTCTGGTTTAATAATAATCCTGCAATTCTATTCTATAAATTTTCTGGCTTGACAGGGGCTTTGCTGATTAATGTTGTCAGAATGGGTTGCCCTGAAAAACACCTCCTGATGCATCGCACGAAAGGCTCAGTCTAACAGATGTACAAGATCAGTTTATCATCATGTTCTTTTATTATGAAAAGTCAAGACTTTCAACTAATTCAATGGTGCAAATTGTTTAATATGAAGTTTGATTTTACTTAAGTCAGACGTCAGTGGTCTCTTTCTCTGAGGGATGCTAATAAGTTTCTTTTTAAGTTTCTGATTTCCTTTATTTTATTTTTCTAGACTTGCTTCTTCTGCTATGAGTGAATTATTTGAAGAATATTTATTCATAAAGTAGATTCTTACTTGACTGGACTGAATGAAAATATATCGTATATTCCCCTGATTTTTTCAGAATGTTTTTGATCCTAACATTTTATGTCTGACAAAAGTCTCAAAACCCCAAAGCAGGTGCCTTTGCTTTGATGAAACTTCTAAATCTTGTGTTCTGAACTATGGAAATGCTCTGGCATCCAGGTGGAACATATAAAGATACTTAGATTTAATACGCAGGAATGAAATTCTACATAGCCAATGATCCAATAATCTTGCAAAACCAACATTACACCTTTGCAGAAAATAGTTTTATCTGGAAAAATTACATTCAAAAGATCTAGTCTTGAATCTGGGTAAAAGATGCATCTGAGATAATTTGTGTTGCTTTCCTGTTTATTAACAAATAACATGTAATTTGTACATTCTGGAATTGAAGTAGTGGCACTTTATTTTTTCTTTTGTAACTGCTGCCTAGTTATTCCTGTGGTGTTTATAACCTATTGGATGGAGGTCTTCATGCCTTGCAATGTTTTACGTGGTGTGTTGGGTGTCAAGGTTCTTAGATTCGCTTAGACATTATGGTCATATGAACTACTATTAGGACCATAGCCTCTTTACTCTGTTTCCAAACTCTGGCCCTCAGTCTTGAGGTGTGAGGTTTGATGTTACCTTAGTTCCTTTGCTGCAACAGCCATCACTGGTTGGGCGGGCCATCACTGCACCCCACCGATGGACAGAATGGGGGCAAGTTGTGCCTGACCTAGCCACAGCTTCACACACCCCACAGCTTTTTCCTGTCCTCCTCAGGACTCATTGATTATGTTGAATTCAGCAAGGGCCAATAGAAATTGATCTGTGGAGAGTAGTAATGCTGAGGGCTATGTGTCCGCATGACATGCTTTTCAAAGATTTTCCTTTTGGCTGACTCTAGCCTGGTCCTGTGGCCTGAATGTCCATTTGTGTCTGAGGTATATTAGATGTCCTCCAGGAGGGTGTCTCTGGCGTCACCTCATCTCAAAGGAATCTAGTTCGTGTTCTCTGCTGTTGCGTCATTAAGTAGAGAGTAGAGATGGTTGAGCAATTTGTATCTTGAATTAAAATGCTGATGCAAAACCACCACAGACTGTACATGTACAACTCCTCTGAGTTGTCAAGATGAGCTTTTTGGTTTTCTGTGTATGTAGCTATGACTCAGTGATGCTTTTATTTTGTGTGTCCTACTTTTGCTTTTCTGATACTCGTCCTCACAGGCAAGAAGGCTGTATTTATTTGCTTCTCAGAAACAATTTGGGTTGAAAAGGAAACCAAATGCTATGTTGTTTTTTTTTTTTACTTTATAAAGCCTGAAAACAGTTAATTGCTTGCCCTGGGTGGAAAGAAACAACCAATTTTTAAAAATCAAACAGAAGTTAACAGGAAACGTCCAAAGAAGTGCTCTGTTGTACTAGCAAAGTTCCTTTATAAAAGCATCCTCTTTTCAAATATTCAATATGATCTGGCCAGTTTAAGTATTTTCACAAATTAAGAATAAAGTTTCTATTAGTGGACAGGTGGTATGTGGGGGAAAAAGATGGAGATTATCTATTCTATGGATTCACTTTTTAAAAAGAGATTTACTCTTTCTGTAGCTCACAGGAAGAGTTACAAAGCAACATATATCTTCAGAGATTTCAATGCTTCCGAATGATTTTCCATATTTAAAAATCAGCCCTTCTCCCCTTAAAAACATTCTGGAGTTTCATATCTTATGTCCTGAATGTGCTGCTGTAAACTGCAAACCACCTAGCATGTTTGGAAGTAAGGTCAGCAGCATCTTTGTCAGCACCATGGAGCTCTGTCATCCATCAGTAAATCTAGCAGTAAGGAGAGTTTTCAGGACTCAGATGCTTCTCTTCAGCCTACTGTGCTGGGCGTCTGTCACATGGCCCGTTAATGGCAAGATGTTGACACTCTGTCATTTTTCACAAAGTTGTAAGTGAGCTATGAGCCAAAAACAGATAAAAAGACAAATTAACTCATGCAGCACGTAGCACTCTGCCCATGATCAACCTTCCCTGACTAGACAGAGGCAAGACTGGAGTAATATTTCCAAAAAGTACTCATTATTATTCAAATTTCCCAACGCAGCAGTTTTGAAGTGTGGTTGCATAATATTTGTGCAATGTTGTGTTAAGAGAAGTGCTTATCACAGACCTGAGACCTCAATTTGGAAAAATAATGGTATTGTATGTTTGATTAATGCTCTTCTTTGATACTGATCAATGGCAGTGCAGTAGGAGAAGCGTGGGTTTCCTCAATCTGCCAACAAGAAGGTCTTTCAAGCTTGCCAAGAAAACTGCTATTGTTTGCGCCCAGGCCCCAGTCTCGCAAGCTGTTCTGTGCGGGTGGACCTCAGTGCTTTGCAGAGTCCTGGTGACTTCGTTGAATACAGCAAAATGGAGAACTCCACAGCAAGAACATGATAAATACTCAGTTGCTGGGAAAGTGGGCTTTAGATCCTTCTGAAGAACAGCGCAGGCCACATATATGGAAATAGAGTTATTGGCACAGGAACTAGATTTGGCGCTCTTTTAAAAAATCTAAAGTTTTTAAATTCAGGAAGGAATATGATGGAAGGATGTGTTTCTTTGCAGATTCTGCCATGTCAGAATCACACCATATGTATGTTCTGTTTGATAGGCAAAGCTTAAACTGACAAGACAAGCAAAGGTCAGTATGTCCTCCAGTAAGTCACTATTTCTATTAGCAGAATAAATCTCCCATGTGTCAGTGGAGCCTGCACTGTATACTACTTAGCACCATGTGGACACAGAAAGGAGAGTAAAGACCTGTACGGAGCCTGGCTTTTGGTTTGTTAAAAATAGCATGTCTGAGAAATACGGAAACAGGCTTTGACTCTGTCATCTGGTGTTTTTGTACATATCAGTGTTTGGGTGGGTGTTGGAGCCTGGGTAAGAACTGTCATCCCCCAGGCTTTGGGCAGCCTGGCAAGCTCAGGGGCAGTGTGACAACTCTGAGCATGCTGAGTCCTGGTACTGAACTTCCCACGGAGTGGTGCTTGTGTTGAACAAAAACCAGGATTTTAGAGGCACAACCACTTCGGTCTCTTGGCATCTCTCTTCTGACTCCCAGGGTCAGGCAGAAACTGTGCAGACAGCAAATCAGATGTAGCACCCAAGAATATTACCAAGCCCTGTTATCCAAAGTCTGTTTGTGTTAAAGCTGTACAGAGTATCCAGGAGAGGAATCACATTAAAAAAAAAAAAAAAAAAAAGGCAACCCAGCTTGCTCTGTCCCAGGCTTCAGATGGATTTTTTTTTTAATTCTAATATAGATTGAATGCTTAATTTTATTTCTTTATTCATATTACCTAACGTAACAAATTCACAGTGCTTCCAAATCCTAAATAGTGACATTGTAAATAGTGAATAGAAGGTTTTCTCTAAAAGACATATTTTTAAAGCTAAGATTTGAGAAAAGACAAGAGAAGTAATCCCAGAACTAAGGAAAAGAACAGGTGGAATATTGTGTCTGTAAACATGTATATTTATCTGCCTTATTTGCCAACCAAGCATTACAAGAATATGGAAAATTATAATCACTACAAATACACTACAAACAACTGTGAAAAGAGCATGGTTTTATATCCTCAAGCCATTACTGGAAAAATATATATTAAAACATGGATTAGGCTCAATCTACAGAGCTCTAAAATGAATTCTCTCCAGATTTTTAAATGTTTTTGATATATTTCCCATTTGTATTACTCAGATTCAATTATTTAGAACTAAGTCTTTAAGTTCTGTTAATATGAACTTACCAGTCCCCATGCTGTAAATTAATTTTTTATTTTATTTCTATATATGCTTTCTCTCTTACTTTAATGCCAAAGGTTCTGCCTTGTCTAATGGCTATAATGAAAGCTTTTACTGCTAAATTAAAATAAAATGAGTTAATGGGTACCCAGTGCCTTGTTCTAGTTAAAATGTGCATCAATTTGCAATGACCACTGCTTTGGGATTGTAACATGTGCTTTGTCTTAGGCAAAGTGTAGTGAGCAGTGTGAAATTCAGCTTTAAAAGTGTGTAATCTGCTCTTCTGTAAACCTATTTATAGTTTATCTCACTTACTAAAACCTTACTGCACTTTAACAAGTCACATTGGCATTTTCCATGGTAGGTGATTTAAAAAATGGTGGGTGATTTTTAAAATTTGCTCCATTATGATGTGAAACAGCAGTAGATCTTTCCAAAGAAATACACCTACAGTCAAGTGACTTTTACTGTTGCCATCAACATCCACTCATACATGAAGGAAATAAAATCCTTAGATAAAAGAGGGCAGATTTAATTTTAAATGTGCTATTTTAAAATTAAAAATAATGCTAATTTCCAGACGTTTGACTGTTTATAAATTCCTATTTCTCCTCATTATAACATTTTGTGTAAAGCTGAAATGTGGGTAGGTTTTTATACGATACTTGTAAGCAATCACAGAGGTGAATTCGCCTTTCTAGCTTGGGATCACTTTCAGCAAGAACAGGTTTGAGCTCGTTTATTATCAACCAGTTTTAAAACGGTAGTGCAATATATTGCCTCTAATACTCCAGCAGCAATATCTACAAGTAAAATATTGCACTTTTAAGAATTCTTTTCTTGTATGAAATATGTGCAGATAACTTCTCTGTTACGTGCTGAAGGCTCTTAGCATGAAAAATTACTGTCCACAAAGTGATGGCTGTCTTTTTCAGGGTTAGGAGGTTTGTTGTGTACTTTTTGTGTACTTCATGGCAACCTCATTTGCAGACAAAGAAGGCAGAAGGCACTTTGCATCTCTGCAATAAGCTCCGGTTGTACTGTGACTCATCCCTCTGACTTTGCACAACAGCATGAGTCCCCTGTGTTTAGTGTCTGGGGTCTCCTGAGCAAGCTCTTGAGAAACAAAAGAGCAGCTGCAGGAGAAAGCAATGAAAGTGCAAAGGCTCTGGACCTGGTCTTATCACTTTTGTAATTTGTGGCCATTTTTTTTTTCCATAAAAAAGGAGTTGGCAAGTATGCTATGAAGTCCTTAAAAGAGCCTCTGCTCAAATGCAATAAAAAGATCTTGTTCACTTGGACCTCAAGAAAATATTTGTGAACCATGGTTCTCTGCTAGCAAACACATCTAGTTGAATTATTTATTTAAATCTGGGAAATTAAGCATATTTCTTTGAGTAAATTATATATGAACTGTTATATTAATTAGTCTACCAATTATGTGTCTGGGTGACACATTATCTAACAATATATTAGATGACTGCTGTCCATCAGTGGATCACTACATTATTTACAATATGGGATTTTGTTTGCATTATTTAGCCATTACTATTAGCAAATACGTTGTTTAGTGAAGCCACAGGACTTCCAGTACCTAAAGCAGAAATCTGGAGAGGGACTGTTTACAAAGGTATGTAGTGGTAGGACAAGGGGTAATGGCTTTAAACTGAAAGAGGGTAGATTTACATTATATACAAGGAAAAAAATATTTAGTGTGAGGGTAGTGAGGCATTGGTACTGGTTACCCTGAGAAGCTGTACATGCCTCATCCCTGGAAATGTTCAAATGCAGGTTGGATGAGGCTTTGAATAATCTAGTCCAGGGGAAGGTGTCCCCGCCCGTGGAAGTGGTGTTGGAACTAAATGACCTTTGATGTCCCTTACAACCCAATCCATTCTATGATTCTATGAATCCATGATTCTATGACAAATTGCACTAAATGGTGTTTGATTGATTGTGTTGTGATGTCAGGATTACTTTACACAGCAATACTGCAGAAAAAAATAGTGTCCTTAAATGCGTGGTCTGAGTTTCTTTTATTATCCTTTTCTTCCTCAGTTAATAAGACACACTTCCATTTATGTTTATGCTTCTGTATATTCCACATTAAAACAGAAGAATATGTCACTGCTTGAGGAAAACAAACCAGTCAATGAAGCTCTCAAGATGTGCTGCAAATTTCTGTGTTGCAGGATATGGACATGTATCCTTTGCTTTTTGCATTTGAAGAAAATCACCAGCTAATTAAAATCCAGCTGAGAAGACTCTACCCTAGAACAAATTAAATTTGCCAGATACCTTGAGTTGGCCTTTGACTTACCATAGAGATCAAAGTTTGATTCCTGTTGTCTCAGAGGGGGAAAGTGACAGACAGCGTCAGAATAAGATTGCAGTTTTGTTGCTTTTGAAGAGTTTTCTAAAGTGTAATAACATTTTTTCCTTTTCTTTCTTTTAATTATACACGGCAGGTAAGAGAGAGACTCAGCCTCTTGCCTGATTGCCAGCTGGCATTCGGCTGTGCTCCCAGCAATTAGTAGCTCCCTACCTAGCGCCCTGTGCTCAAAGGAGAAGGCCATTCAGGTTTTGCTAACTTCCCCTCTTCCCCACAGCACCAGTGCAGCTCTGAGGCAACTCCTGTGCCAGTGAGACTCAAGGGCTGCCTGCCATCCAGCCTATATGGAAGGATGGAGACAGCAGATGTCCCTTTCAGGACAGTCTCATGCCCTGTGGGACAAGGGCGCTGCAAGGTAGTGAAATCATCAGATCCATCCTCAGGAAGGGAATTTGCCTATCAAGAAGTATTTGAGAAAATGTTACCAGTGTGTTCAGAAGATATTCAGGTGTATTGCTGCCCAGTAAATGCCACACTACTCAGTGTTTCCTCAGTTCTGATGGACTCACCAGGTAGACATCTCAGGGGTGCAGTCCACTGAAGCAGATCCTGCTGACAAGTCAAAGGGCCAGGCTATCATTTCTCCTTGGTAGTGAGATAGCAGAGTCAGAGGATGAAATGCTCCAGTGAGATTCCCTTTTGCAGATGCTGCTGTCCCATTTGGGAACGAGAGGCACAAAAGGAATAGGTATGGCGGTCTTTGCTGCCCAGCTGCTGCAGTGTGCAGGAAGAAATGCAAGGGGTTATTCCCCACCATGGACCTGGCAAGGAGGAGTGGTGGAGACTCAGAAAGTATTGCTGCCTCACTTGGAGAGACAGAGAGCAGTGAGGCAGTGATAGATGGCTGCTGATAGTGTGGTCAGGGTTAGAGGAAAGGAGGGAAGTATTTCTGAGAAATGGGAGAGGGTTCTGAGATAGACATGGATCATGTTAATGGCTTGCGTTTTTTGAGACGTGTTTGGTGAAGTAACCATAAAATTACTTGGTACATTCGTAAGTGCCAAGTTAAATGGGCAAATTCCTGCCCTGAGATTGCCTTCTGCAACCTGCATTTATTTTCGGCACAAGGGGAGATCCAGAAGAGTTGTTTTATGTTTGCAAATAAAACCACTAATTATAAGGTCCAGCTGTGGATAAATCCTGAGCAGCTCGTGACTGTACAGTAGAGGTCACAGTGTTTTCCTGCCTTACTGTGGGACAGGAAAATCCCATTCTGTAATAGGTTCTAAAGTGCACTAAACATTTCTCAGGGTTGCTTACAAATGGTTATTCTTCTGTTCAAAGTATCTCTGTGCAATTTACTTCTATATTCTACATGAAGAATCACCAGGTCATGAGAAAGTTACTATAAAAAAACCCAAAAATCTGAGAAACATAGGATTACAGAATAAAATAGTCTGGAAGGCATCTCTGAAGATTGTCTAGTCCAACCACCCTGCTCAAAGCAGTCAGTGACAGCAGGTTTCTCCGGGCTATGCCTAGTCAAATTTTGAGATTCCACAACACCTCTGGGCCACCTCTTCCAGTGCTCAACCACCTTCTCAACTAAAAAGCCTTTTCTTATGTTTACATGGAATCTCCTGTATTGCAATTCATATCTAGTGCCTCTTGTCGTGTCATTGGGCACTACTGAGAGAAGCCTGGCTCCATCTACTGTACCTCCCCATGGATAAGAGGATATAAGAGGATCCTCCATATAGATAAGATTTCCCCCCTGCAAGCCTTCTCTTCTCCAGGCTGAACAATCCCAACTCTCAGCCTCTCTTCATATGTTGAATGCTCCAGTCCTTAATCAACTTCACAGGTCTTCACTGGATTCTCTCTAGCATGGCCTTGGAAAATGTAGTGAGTCTGTCACAGGCTATCCGTACTGAAAGAGATGCTGGTGGGTGGCTCTGCATGGAGGAAGGTTTCCTTCCCTTCCTTCCTCCCATTTCCTGGTGGCTGGAGAGCTTTGGGCAACCCTACTGCTTGTGGGAAATCCCACTTGAGGATGAAAGTTGTCGCATTGACCCGTTGCTCTGAAACAAGTCCTTATGGTCCAATATTTTACAAAGAACTCCTTCTCACTATAGACTTCTACCTATTGATTTAAATTTGCATGGATGGGTCACCATTGTCTAAACTATTTTAATGGATTTTTCCCCAAAGGTGGCTAGGTAAGAATTTACTTTGGTCTTCATTTAAGATTCATATAAACCCAGTCTTGTTCTCAGCAATAAGAGGTACAGGACTAAAATTCAGTGCCAAGGTGTGTGGGGCTGGCTCAGGAGATGAGACTGCTGACAGAAACTGCCCTCAGGATCTGGAAGTTACACAGTTGAAGCTCTTCAGGAGATGTTTTCACCAGTTACTTTGTTTAAAGGAGGAACATGATTAATTTATAAGCAGACATTTCTTATTCCTTAAGCCTCTGTCCTGGAGCTCTTTACATTCTTCTTACCTTCTGGCTTCCTGTCAGTCCCACAGAAACTGTTACATTTCAGCAGCAATTTTCAGTAAATTCAGCCATGACTGTCTACCTGCTTATGCCTTTCCCTCTGGAAGCCAAGCCAGGGAGACTGGCAGTTTACCATTGCAGAGCTCTTGCCAAATTCATGGTGTTTTTTACTTTGTTAGCAGTGATAATAGGAAATTGGATTCGGTAACTCAGGAGGTCCGTTCCAGTGCTACATTTCAGATGAAATCTGCTAGAAAATTTCAGATGAAAATTTGTTCCAAACATCTTCTGGTATTCCCATAATTGTTCATCTGTTTATATTGGGATTTAACTTCCTCTTGAGTAACTGCTGTGAAAGGCTGCCAGTCATTTCAGGATACCTTATGGCAATCACTGGAATGGTTTACAGTTACCTCTAGGTATGTCTATAAATTTGAAAACAATAGCAGCTCTATTCTCAAATGTAATATCTTTTCTACTCACTGTAAGTAAGCCCTCCAACTGGGCCAACAATGTGCATGGAAAGGGGAATGCATTTTCCAGTCACTGTGGTTTCATAGAACTGATGGTTGACTCACAGTTAAAAAATAAATTTGTATGACTTTTTTTTTTTTAAATAAGTGAGCTGTTGGAATTCCTTGTTTAACTTACAGTCTTTTTATTTTTCATTTAGTCTCATTAGTCTTTTCTTAGTTAAAAATATTGATTCCAGCTTTGCAAAGAAGGCCAAATAGTGGCAGCTTATTTTATCTTTTACTCAAACAGATCAGGACAGGAACGAATCGCAAATGATTTAGTCACTATATTAACACAAGTTTGGGATGTAAAATTTTGCTGATTCATTTACAAAGATCATTAAAGCCAATTAATTCCCTAATAATCTCCAAGGTTACACAGATGCCCAGGGTAAGGTACCTCAATGTTGATGATCTATTTCTTCACCAGCAGCAAGAGACAAAATGAAGAGACACAATTTGAACAACTGATCTATCCTCACTCACTGGCCCAGCCTTGGTGCTTGGTCCTTGCATGAACTACATGAATTGTACGTGGGTATGGGGTGCCTGGCCTTGTTTACTTGACTTTCTTGCTTGTCCTTGGACATGCCCCTGTGAAAGTGTACTTGCTTGGTGGTGACCAGGGGTTGAACCAGGGACTGCTGCAAGGGCCTGCTCTGTTTGCCTTGTCTCGGTGCTGGGGGACTGCATCTTTGCTGGAGGGACCATTGTCCCACCCTGTCACCAGTGGCTCCTGTCTACCTTCTCCTTATGAACAGCCACTCATGCTGCTCCTGACCTCCAGCATATGGCAATCCTGTCACTCACTCATCAGTTCTTGTCTGTGATAAGGCCTTGTCTAATTTCTCCTTCTATGGCAACATAATTATCTTTGCTAGCCTCTGTGTGACTTTTCTGGGTTGGCTACATCTTCTTGAAGAAGGAAAAGCTACATCTATATGTCCTGTCCACATATGTCCCTGTGTCATAGATTTAAAAAGCAGCAAAACAGTATTTTTAGCTTTGCTTTCCACCTTTCCTGCTAATTGCTATCATCCAATTTTCCTGCTGAGGACTAAGTCAGTTTTTTGAGAACTGTCCAAAATGACTCCAAGATCGTTCTCCAAGTGGTAATAAGTAATTTAAAATCCCTCATTGCTTGTATGCACAGATTTTTTTTTCTCCTGTGTGTATTACTCTGCATTAATTAGCGCTGAATTTAGCTTGCCATTTTATTGCCAAGTCACCCAGTGTCGTGACATCATTCTGTACATTGTGTTAGGTTTTGACTATCTTGAAAAAAACTTGTTTCATTTGGAAACGTAGTTCTTTCGGTCTTCATATCTTTTCCATTTCTGAGTCCTTAAGAGAAGAGTTAGCAGCACAGATCCTCAAAGGATCTAGGTGCAACTTTCTTCTGGTGAAAGCTGACTTTCTTTTTCAGCTTTTGTCTTCCTAACTTCTAACCGATTGTGAACCTGTGACGGATCTTTCTTCTCATTGCATGACATTTTAATGTGTCTAGGAAAAGGGATGCCGTTAAGAGCTTTTTTATAAGCTGAGAATATTCTGCCACTGGGACCACCTTGGGTACACTGACTTTGTTCAAGATTTCTTACAGATTTGTGGGACTTGAGTTTTTTTCTATCAAGCTTGACTCTTTCTGCCTATTATGTTTTCTATGTGATCACTAATGCCAATCTTTATTACTGTTTTTACTTCCTTAATCCTGAGAGAGACTAAAATAAAAGGAGATATTCAGGTCTTATGCGCCACTACCAATGCATGCTGGCATTTATTTATGCCTATAAATCCCTTGTTATCAAGTAATTTGGCAATACAATCTCAGTGGTACACTTGCCTTCAAAGGACATCACTTTTAAATGGGATTTAGATCATATTCACTTGCAGTGCAAGGATGTATCTTACTACTCCGGAGCGATGCTACTTGCGTCTTGTTCTGGGAGCCTTATATGGTGGTTAAATACCAAGTAATTGGGCAATTGAATAATCAAATATTTTCCTTCCTAAGCCTTTCTCACTCACACAGAAATGAATAAGAAATAAGTTAATCCACTGCTGTGAATGTCAGTTACCAATGTATGAGATGTTCAAACTGGCATGTGGGGCTGTTAAGGAGGCCACAGAAATAAACTGCCTAGACAACAAAAAATTAAAAGAGCTCAGGTTTACCTTTTTTTTTTTTTTATTATTCCCTGCTTTTTCCTTGCATGACATAACTGCTTAGTGTACTGGCTACCTAATAATTGAGTTATTTTATCAGAGAAAAGACTTCTTAATAGCTTGTCTTTCATTATTTAGCTTTTCAACAGAGGTAGCTTCTCTGCTTGTGAGGTAGCGGCAGTGGATTTGGTAACAAGGGATACTTAATGTCAGCTAAATTCTAACATTACGTCTGTCCAAATATTATAGTTCATAGGTCACGATCCATTTGAGTTTGTTTATCCATCTACTGTATTTGTTCCCATTCAAAACTCTCAAATTAAAAAAGCACCTTTAACCATATGAATACTTATATTGCTAGAACTTATTTTTTTTCTGGATTAGTCTGATTTAATTCAAACACTACATAGATAAGCAGTTTTTGGCCAAATCACATTTTTCTTGCAGCCTAAGTGCACATTGACACTTATATTTGAGCTGCTGTAATGTTGCTGTCACTTTTATGATAGATATTAGTGGATAAGCATGGAGTTTGTTTAGCTTTACATATTACCCTTGCGATTATATATTAATTTTTAAATTATAATCTGAGTACAGTTAGTGTCCTTATTAGACTCTAACTAAAAAGTTCCAGCACATACTGAAATTTGCCAACCAAACTTACAGTGGAGGAAAAAATAGAACTTAATTTTCTAATTGACAATTTATTTCAGATTTTTCTTGGAACTACATGGTAGATCCTCCTTAGTTTAGATCACTTCTGAGTGTCTTGAAGCAATGAATTTATATGCTGGCTTTCATTTGTTAATAAAAAGTAAATGTAGGATAGGTAACACTAATGGCTAATAAAATGAGATACTTCTGAGTTTTTCAATGATTAGTAAACACACTTATCTTTTGTTTGCTCCTGGGTAATGTTAGAATATAAAGAAAGTACAGAGGTTTTCTGCTGGTGAAAAGAAAAGTGAAAAATGGGGGAAAAGTATGTTTATTGGCAAAATGGCAGGGAGGGAACAAGAGTAAAATGTGGCAGAAAAAAACCCCCAAATTGTGGCTCAAATGGCTTCATATTTTAAGACAAATTCACAAATAAATGGTCCAGATGGGAATCTGTGATTAGAGTACAGCTCTGTCTTACTGCACTAGTAAAGTGTGACTCATTCTACCCAGCTCCCAGAAATGAATTAATTTTGTTATAAAAGTTCTCACTAGGCTAATGCTTGGCAGAGTTCTCAACCCAGGATAAGAGTATTTAGTGTTTAATTTCTTTAACAACAGCAAAGTTTAGCTGGAACAAGTGACAGTTCTAGTCAGTGCTAAAGTTGCTGGGTGATAATTTTGGTGGAAGCTCTTCTGCCTGGGCAGTACCAGCTGTGCAGTGAGGATCTGTTTGATAGAACCTTCCCCCCTAGGCTCTGCAGTAGTTGTTCTGTGGCTATAATGAAGTCACATATAGACAATCAATGGTATTAGCAGATACACCTCTCATGTATCTCATCCTTCTGCTCTGGAATTTATAAAAATCACTATTTGTGTTCATGCTCCCCATTCCCTATCTCAATGGTATTGGCTTAATTGTGTAAGAACTGCATCTACTCTTAAGACAGGTCAGAAATTAATGTCTACTCTTTGGCTTGCAATATGTAGCCCTGAAAAAATAAAACATCAGTTCCTTTCCATCCACTGTCCCTGTTCTCTCCCAATTAAAAAGGCATGTCACAGTTTCCTTCCCTTCATTGCAAAATATCAAAACCAAACTGATCTTGATTCTTGCAATTTGGTGCCAAAATATGGCATCAGCATTAAGGGGAAGCACAACTGGGCATCAGACAGCAAGTTTTATGCAGTGATTAGTTTCTGTGTAATAGCTGCTTCATTATATTCTGCAGAAGGTTTTTACGTGCCTCAAGATACAGAGTAAATAACAGAATTTTGCCTTCAACACAATAACTGGATTGTGCTTTCTGTTTGTACTCTTTCAGACTTTGCATAAACATTCATTGATCTTAGCCAGACAATTCTATTTCCAAAAAATGGAAAGATTTGCAACTAGGAAAGCTGCGTTAAACCTCTCTCTCTTTTTTCTTTTAAGAAAAGGTTTGAAAATCATGTATGAATAGAAGCATGCTATATTTAAGCCAAAGGAAATCTTGAAGTGATCTTTTTTTCATTCTTAGCCTAATTTTGTGTTGCAGTGGTGTACCAGTACCTCTGCTTATTGGCTGTCTGTAGTACTCAGAGATCTGAGTATCTGAGTTCCAGTAAAGTGATGCTAAGTAATAGGCATTATCTTTTACCACTGGGAATATCTTCTTTTTTTTTGTGTGGAAAACTGTAGATTAATGTCAAATTCCTTTATCAGTCAAAACTCCAATGATTTTCATAAGAGGTTTGTATTTTGGTTGATGTCTATGCAATTAGAAGTAGTCAAAGGTAATTCATGTATGATTGATCTGTTAAGATATAAAGTTGCATGGGGGTATGCAACAACAACAGAATTTTCTCCTTTATGATAAAAAAAAATGCTAAAAAGAGGTTTTAGACGATATTTCTATTGCTACAACTTTACAAAGGGTTGGTTTTCGTGAAGCTCTAAATAACGTGGTGTGATAACTACCTTAATGAGTTGTATGCTAACACTTACATGACTCTGAAAGAAAAGACTCCCAAGATATCTGTAGGCATAGCAAGTTCTGCCTCCCTTCTGTTTTGCAACCAAATACTCTCTATATAGGCAGCTTGCTTACTGCCCATGAACAACCAATCTAGATAAATATTTTGATATATTGACTATGTATTTACCAGCTTGCATACTCATTCAAAACTGGAGTTATGCCTGAGCTGTGCTTGTAGGCTCACTGTCTTCAGGACAAACAAGCCTGCCCTTGAAGCTGGAGTTAGGGAGATATAAACAAAACCTCAGATGTTCTGCATGATGGCAAATGCACAAAAGGATCTCAATGTGGTTAGATTCTCAGAAATCTTATCTACCAATCCAAGATGCTCTCAGAGATCATTGTTCTGTTTCAAAGTTATATTTCTGTGAGTAACATCGGCTTTGTTTTGGGTTGGACTGGGAAACCCATTGGTCTTGGCACCATTGGACAGATCCCAGTTACTTCTTATACTCCTCTTGTCAGGTTTCAGACTCATCTGCTGGGGCCCATCTCGCATTACATTGAAACCTTTTGTTTCACTGCTTAGAAAAAACTTTTGCATTTGTTCCATTCAGCATGGCGGATGTATTCTGTGACAATGAATTTTTGTTGTTGTTGTTGTTTGTTTAGTCTGCTTCTTAAGTTCTACCTAACTGTCCAAAAATCTTTAGGCACTGTTGTGAATCTCATAACGTGCCAAACTAGTTCTTTTTAGCTGTCTAAACACCTTTTAAAACCTGACAGCACATGAATTGTTTGTCCTTTCTGCTAAAGGAGTCAAAAGGTTATATCTGTTGCCAGCTTCACTTGATTACTTTGTAGCCCTCATTTTATTTTCAGGAATCGTATACCTATGAATCAAGAAGACAAATTAGTGCAAATTTGTAATTATCATGCTTCCACTACCCTATTTGTCCACAAAGACATCCGCAAAATAATAGCCCACTATTTATATTTAATTCCTGTCTTCACAGCTGTAATGGATAGTGCTTGGTTGCCCCAAATCAATAATATCTCTTCAGAAGTCTCATATCACCAAATCACTACATGGAATAACAATCAGAATAATTTCATTTAGGCGGATACAATTAGCACTGGAGATGCAGCTATTAAATAAAGTCTATTGATTGTTTATCAGCCACTGAGGTGAGATAATTTAAACATGTTCACTGCTAAAAGTGATAGCATATTAGTATGCAATTGCTGGCATATTAGTATGCAACTACTACATTTAATCTTAATCAATTATTTAACTTATTTTTAAAATTCAGTGACAAAGGTAAGGAGAAAGACTCATCTGAGATTCTCACCTCAAAACTAACTCAAGGACCCTTCAGATGCTTGACTGACAGATGCAAGAAAGCTAATATAGTAGGAATTTGTTCTTTTAGAGGTTACAGACTGTGTATGGAAACTCAATATGTTCAATATATATTGAACTTGCTCAGTAAAAGTCCTCATATGCAATAATGTTTCAAATGCATGTTTTATGTATCAAAACACAGATACATCTTCTTTTGTCAAAGACTTAGCTTAGAGAAGGTTTAATATTTCACATAAACAAGTATATAAAGTTCAGGTTTATTTAACCTAGACCTAATGAAAACTAATAAAGTTGTTTCATCTACTCCAAAGCAACTCCAAGCCCACTTTTATGTGTACTAAATTCTGGAAATATGAAGATAGAGTATAAAAAGCATTTCCAGAACCTCCACAAAAATTTCCATGATTTAGTTTTGTAAGTTTTTATTTTTACAATAGCAATGCTTCTTTGAGGACCTTGTGAGACCAAACGTTTAGATGCCACACTTTTTGTCCCAGAGTTGACTCATGCTTAAGGAGTTTTTCTTATATGGCAATGCAGTTTTCCCTTTTATTCTCAAAAGGCAAAGAAGATCAGGAAGGCTCTTGTTCGGTTTCTATTCAAGTTATTAGGAAAGTTCCCGATAACTGAGACAACAGAGGAACAAATCCCAGGAGAATCCTGTAGCAGGTTCTCTGTGGATTGTGGAGGGGGCCCTGGGTCTGTTTGTAGGACCAGGGAAGAGAGCTGCCATCTTTTACCAGCATTCCTCCGTGACGGGCACTTCTTACAGGAACACTGAGAATTTTAAGGTTATTAAATAAATTATTTATGGAAAATCATTTGCTGTGTCTAGCCATTCCCTAAAATGCTCAAATGCATGTCTCTAATGGCCTTATAAAGCTGCAAGGAGGACAGTCATTGGAAAAAGTCAACACTTTATAACTAAAAGGGCAAATAATTTATGCTGGTTGAAGGCAGACCTGCAAGGTCCTTTTGAGGAATGCATCTAAGGAAGAATATCCTTCTTCATTGCTTTTAAGAGAAAAAAAATCCCCAGGAACTAAAGGAATCCTCTCTATTTCCTTTGCTTCAGTTTCCTTCAGCCCTCACTTCCTATTTGCTGTAAAGGAAGAAAGAGGATGGGAAATTTATAAAAAATAAAAAGAAAAAATATTTGCCTTTTGTATTTACAAATATCTTTAAATTTCTGATTTTTTTTTTTCAAGATCACATTCCTTTGACAACTTGTATTTAACTGGGAAGAAAATTCTGAAATAAACTGAGAGGATTATTTACAGCCAAGCAAGGGCAAGATCTTTTCTATGTGCTACTTCCTGCGGTTCTGTTTTCTAATTAAAGAAAAAGCTAACATGAGTGAAGCCACATGCTCACGGTGCATAATTTTTGGAAAGGCAGCAGCAATTTAAAAGTAAATTTCACACTAGCTCTGAGACTCATGTCAGATGCTGCCTGCTCGCTCTAGTTCATGAAGGCCTTTTATATTCTAAATTTAAAAATAACTTGGTGCTGGCACATTCCATTAATAAATTAGGACTAGAATTTTATGTTTTCAAAGGATATGGTGAAGTATAAATAGACTTGCTAAAAAAGGCTGAAACTCTGTTTGAATGTTTCTTTTTCACCTGCTTTTGTTTCAAGCTCTTGTTCCACTATCTGCCTCCCATTTCCAACTCTGAAATAATTTCTGCACAGTGATAGCAATTTTGAAGACATTGTCACCTGGGAGAATATATTTGGTGAACAGGGCCACTAATAAACCCAGCTTCTATCTCATTCGATGATGGAAAGGTGCTGGTGAGGTCTCTGTATGAATGATAATAAATTTCCTTGTGCAGCCATAGGGTCTAAATGCTCACCTGGAACATTTTTGAATGCTGGCAAATCAAAAGGAACACTTCAGCTTGCAGTGGTTTTAATCAATGCAGCTCCTTGTTTTTTGGACACATGCCTGCACCACAGTGAATATTTCAGTGTTCTGCTTTCTATTTTTAAGTGGAAAAAAGTAGATATCTTGTCTAACTTGACAGATTCTGGACTTAGAGGACAGGTTTTGATTTCATTTATTTTGGTCACAAGAGCTGGAGCTCTGAAGTCAGGACAAAAATCCAAGTCCTCAAAAACCCAAACAAATGAACAAATTAACTATCCCTGCCCCAGACAAAAAAAGAATTTTCTTTTCAGTCAAACTCCTCACTTAGAATTTTGAATAATTTAATTTGAATCTTGGCCCTTTCAAAAGACTTTATTAGTAACATCCAATTTGTTTTCCTAATGGAATTAAAATATATCAAGAAGCTTCTTCAAACAGAAATTTTGAATGAAGTCCAATATTCCAAGAATTTTTAAATGCTGAAAACTGAGAACAGAGCATTTTTCACTAGCAAGTCAATTCCACAAGATGTTTTGCCTGTTTGAGATGTGCTATTACACCTCATCCTGAGATGTTTTTCTTCAGATTTGTGGTAGTGTGCACCAGTTTTATGGATGTGAACATGACTCCTCTGTGGCTTGCAGATCTACCTGTTCTGAGAAGTGCTGGATGGTTGTGTACTCCTGAATGATTGAAACAAATAGTCAGACAACACCTGTTTCTAGGTATTGTTTATCAAATTAATGAGTTTCTGTTCTTAGAAGTTCCAGAATTTGCCTTTAGATATCAGCTTCCTTTGAAAAGTACCTACTTATATCTCAAAACCCATGGAAAAGAGATTAAGGTCAATACAGAAATACTGATAAAAGATATCAGCTGGTCAAAACAAATAAAATGTCAAATAACATAACAGATCCTTCAAAGGTAATATTTCACTCAAAATTCCTTACCTCATTTCCATGAAAAAGTGAAACTGGGTACCTAGGTTTTGGTCTTTTTGCCAGCCTTTCCTTGCCATAATCTGAAGGAATGTGACTGCTTTCAGTGAACAGAATGGAGCAAGGCAGAAGGCCAGACAGAGAAAAGAGATATTTCCAGTTAGTTCCTTTGGACCTCTTTTGCTTTGTACTTTCTGGGCAGTGCCAGGGTCCAAGCAGGATATCTAGCAGAGCAGTTTGTAGCAAAGTCATAAATACTTTATCTATACACATTTGTGAATGGAAATACTTAAAGTGAATACTTAAGAAAGAACAGTATCCTGCGTTGGGTGACGTAAAGAAGCATGACATAAATAAGCCAAAATGCAGTTTTCCCTCTTCATGGGAAATCTAAATCTTTGTTCTTCGCTGGCTAGAAAGACCAAAAATCCTTTAAACATACTAATACGCTTTTCATGAAGTCACTGAACAGAAATACACATAAGTAACTCACTAGAGATGAAAATTATGAAATTCTGTGTAACAGTGAGTCAGCACTGCTCATATGTTGCCTGACAGGCATTAGTTTTCCTTTCAGTTTTCTCTAGACATTTCTTGTAGTCGGGATTTGATGAATATTAGCTAGGTTAGTGTTCTGATGGTTTGAAAGACTACCTTCTGGTAGATATCAGAGTCATTTATACCCTGTTCATGATCAAAGTTTAATATCAAAGGCCACATCCCTTTAAAGAAATGTTTAAAGCTGAGTTGTTCAGGTTGTTTTAGGATCTATTTAGGAATCTAGTACAATATAGCCTTTATACAACCCATTTATAGTATGGCCAGTCATTTTACTATTAATGAAAATATAGAAGTCTCTATGGAGTGAGTAATTACTTTAAAAGTAGTACACGTGAGATGTTTGAATGTATCTACTTGTGTACCTAGGGCATATATAGAACTCTCTAAGTCTCCAACTAGCACAGGCCTATTTTGTTGGTGCAGCAATGCAGTTAGCTCTGCTGACTTACTTGTAATCCAGAATGCAGTTGTGGATGGAGTGCTGGATCTCAGGTCTTGCTCTCGATTTGGGTTTAATTGCAAGTGTCTGATGACTTGCTTGCACTTTTGCATTTAGAGGCTTTGCTACCACTGGATGCCCGTAATCCATTGGATGTCTTGCTAGGCAATACACAGGAAGTATCTAATCACCCACTGCAATGGTACCTCTGCTTAAATTTAGCTTATAACTCTTACGTCCTCACATGCAGATTGTATCCCAGATACTCAGCGTCTGGTTTTTGTTACTGCAGTTTGTGCTATAAACAGATTCCTTTATTCTGTATGATGTCAAGAACAGAGTTGAAGGGCATGAGAGGAAGGTAAAAACTGCCTCTAGTGGCTTTGTGTGCAATTTGTTTGCCCTAAATAATATCAGAAAGCTGACCAAATCATATCTGTAAGGTTTCATAAAGCGAAGTGTTACTTTTTATTTATGTTGTCAAAAGGGTGAGTTCAGCAGTATAGAACTCTGCGTGTCATTATGTTAAAGTGCCTGTTTAAGCAGTGAAGATACACAAATAGAGGAAATTTCCGATTTTTTTTAATACTTAAAGTGTAAATTGAATGAGGGGATGTTGCCTTCATGTTAAGAAAAAAAGTCAGTTTAAATTCATTATTTGACCCATACTATGTACTTGGTTAAATGCACTTTTATGTAAGAGCGCTCCCTTAATGTGCACCTGAAATCCATCCCTTCAACAGAAGAGCAGAGTTGCCTGAATTCTGATGGGTGGGCAATCAGCCTTGGCTGTGCCTACGGCCTGTTGCTGCTGGATGCTGAAAATGAAAATTTAAGGACTGACACTAAAAAACCCATAACAAAATAAACAGGACCTCTGCAGGGTTATGAATTTTGAAGGGTGTAGGGAAGAGGAAGATAAAAGAAGAATAAAATGAAGGAATATTTTTATTCTGTAGTTGGGAGAGAAAATCATTATTTTCTTTATCTCAAGAGCTAATCCATAGGCCCTTAAGTCTCTAAATTAGGGAAAACAGTTACCTCTAATCAGGCTATTTCTGGATCTACATGGAGAGGTTATGCAAAATGCAAAAAAAGAATTCAGTGAAACAGGGACCTGCAAGTTTATCATACATTCCTTTTGATTTGTGGAAAACAAACAGAAATAGATGAAAAAATCAGAAGAAAGCTTTCATTTTTTTAAAACATTTCATAGCAAAAATAATCAGACTAAACTATTTTAATTTGTCCTCTTTATGGTGGAAATATGGGGTATTTATTTCACACCTTCTAAATTGTGTGAATATCTATGAATAGAAACATTACGTATGACTTTCAGAAACAAATGTATGACATCTCTTTAAATTCTGCCCTTCCAAACACTGGATCTCTCTCTTATTCTTTTAAAAAAAAAAGTAAAAAGAGTTTTGAAGGAACATAAGAAGTTGGAGAACAAGGAAACTGCTGTTTTTTCTTCCTCTACAGCATTTAGCTGTAAAAGCATTTCTTTTAGAGCCAACCCCCTGAAACTGCACAAAGTAACCCAGGTTAAGTCCCGTGCTTACCTCAGTCCAAAGCAGATGTAACAGCAGCTGTGTTGTAACTACCTGTGATAGAAGAAGGAGCATCAGCTTGTCAGCCTATCTGGGATGCAGACACAGCAGAACATGGCATGCTGTGTGTTAGAGGCACTTACTGATTTCAACCTTGGTGGGCTCCCACTTTGAGTTCCCTACTGCTTTTACTAGTGAGCACCAGCAATGTGTGTAATTTTCTCATTGTGGCAGAAGAGTAATCTCTAGAGCCTGAGCTGAAGAGTCTAGGTCAGAAGAATCTCATCAAACCAATAAAGACAGCAACAATATCACACTACTATTTTTAATGGCAATACAATAGTGTAGTAGTAGTTATGGTGGCAATAGCAATGATGGTAATAATTTATAACAATGAGAAGAAGGACCTCTTACAGGACCTCTTATAGTAATTTGGATTATTTCAGAAAGGAAATCTTGATAATTTTTGACCATATCGAGATTTCACAAAATTCTTAAGAGCTATGCCTAGAAGCCACTGCATACAGCCTTGTCTGGGTTGTGCAGGGATGTGGCTCTCCTTCCTGTCCTTTTAGAGTGACGTATACAAACATGTTTTTAATGTGCATGATTCAGCTCCCCCTCCTCTCCAGTATCTGCAGTTACAAGTCAAACCATTACAACCAGGGGGACTATTTCCTTTCTCTTTGCCAGATTGTGAAGGTACCATAGATTGCCTGTGTATGGAAGATGTCCTTCAAGACAGAAATCAACATACTTGACAGCTATTTGTAAGGTATAGTTCCACTTTCAGCCCCTGGTCCAGCATCCTGAGTGGCTAGCTGCTGGAAAGAATGGACAAAGCGTTTCTTGCTACAAAAATGGATGCTTACGTGGTGGGGAAGAGGAAGCTGAAAAATTTATTCCCTTTCATTGAAAATCTACTGTTTTATTTTTTTCAGAGCAGCTGCTCTGTCAGTTCAGTGGTGACCAGTTTCTCTAAAAATAAAACATAAACAATATAATGAAAATGTCATTAAGTGGAATACAGTCCAAAATATGTGTAGCAATTTATTCTTTGTTGCTTCTCCTTAAAAAGACAAGCAGCTGAAGACACGTTAAGAAGTTACAGCCAAGTCCTGCTGTGTCCTTGATAGAGAAATATTCTCTGTTGAAGTTAATAGTTCCCTTTGTCAGACCTAGGACTCCAAAATAAGGTTCTGTTCGGCTTTGTCAGCTTCTCATTCTTTTCTTGACTCTGACATATGTGTTTGCACTTCTTGAGTGCTGGTTAAGTCTGTGCTATCACTACAAAATTGTAACATCAGTCAACTTTCTTCTCAGTTCAGCGACAGACTGGGAACCCTCTCTGTAATGTGTACAATTTCTAAGCAGGGATATTCAGGTAATGGGAAGCACATCGTAAAATAAATGAATTTTTCACCCAGAGAAAGTGGAAAAACAGCATGGGTTCCTCTAGCCTGAAGATGCTTTAATTTTTGCAAACAGACAAAGTCTTTAATCAACTTGTACATAGAAACAAATGGTCATATGTATATTCATTTTCACTTGTTAGGAAGGTACTTTGAAAAGGAAGATTGCTCAACAGCAAAATATTTTTACCTTTATGTTGCCATTAATATTATCCCTACATTATACAACATAAGAATAAATAGTATTTTTTTATTAGAGCAAATAATATGACATAGCTGGAAAAAAATGTTAGATCTTTGACGTTTAATGCTCCTTCAGGTCTGTAAGACTCCTGAAGAGTTTTGAAAGACTACAGAGATAACTCATTTCATAGAATCATAGAATCATAGAATCATAGAATCATAGAATCATAGGATAACCAGGTTGGAAGAGACCCACCGGATCATCGAGTCCAACCATTCCTGTCAAACACTAAACCATGCCTCTTAGCACCTCAATTGACTGAATTTCATTCAGTCATTTCAGTGATTCTTGTTACACTTTGTATATTCTTTGCAATTTATCAAAATATTTGAGAAAGAATGGGACTAAAAACTGTGCAAAGCTTTTCTTTGCGTTCCCTTACCAGTTTTGTCTTGCTGCCTGTTTTCTTAGTCTCTTTAGGGTCCTCTTAATGCACTGATCAGCCTATTCCATTGCATTCACGTGCAGAAGACCACATATAATTTAACTCCCAAGAATGAGATTTCCTAAGGATACTGCTTATCAGGACAATTGCTGCTATTTCTTGAGAAAATGTCAGCTTTACCATAATCTACAGCTGAAGAGTTGAAGCTGACAGATATTCTGCTGCATGGAGGAAAAAATCACCAGTATTTTGACTCTCAGTGGAATAGGAAACCTGCAACATGTGTTGAAAGTTGCCTAAGGCAAAATAATTTTTTGGATATAAGCAAGAGACCTAAACCTGCTCCCTTGCACACATCACATTATGCTTAAAGCAAAGTAGCCCACCTTTGTGTAAGGAGAGAGATTGTTTGCGCAGGGAACAAGTGCAAAGGTTTGAAATTCCACAGGCAATCTTTTTCTAGTAATACAGCAAAATGGATAAAGTTCCCGGTTATTTTAGCATTATGTCTGGATCAAATGCCAGAATGGACAAGATGAATAGATGCATGAGGTGAAGCTGCCATGGAAATGTAATGCAAGACTGCTTATGCACAGTCATACCTGCTCCACACCTATGCTCAGAAAAAAAAAAAATTATTGTTAGTTCTAACAAAGGAGCTATTTAAGGGGTTCAGATGATCCCTTGATTCAAGTGAGGCTGTTTCTACAGGTCCCTTTTATACTGTCTTGGAGATAAGCTCTGCACTTCTCCCCCTGGTGTGGGCTACAGTGGTGTTGGGTTGGTGAGCCTCTAGAAAAACTCTCAAGACTATATACCATTCTGTTTACCAAGTGTTAAATTTCACACAAGAAATGTTGTTTGAGCACACTAAAATGTGGTGAAATAATACCTATTAGTGAATGGCAGAAATCCAAAGGAGTAATTTCATCTCCATAAATGGTTTCTATGCTCCAGAATTTCCAATTTTATAGATTTCAGGAGGAAAAGAGTGATTATTGTTTTCATCTCTCGTAAGGATGCAATTGCGAGGATTTCTTGGTCATATACACAACACCAAAGTGAGTCAGGTGGTGTATATAAAGCATTGTGACAAAAATGGTGGTTAAAAATTGGTCTTTGAATAGTTGAGAACTAAATAAGAAAACACTTTTAAGACAAAAAAATACAGGAAAAGATAAAACAAGAGACACAGTATCACCATTATCGGTGACATTTGGACTATCATATTCGCTGATGTGTTTCTTAATGGTTCAGCCACTGAAATTGTAATGGAAAATGTAAATATTAATACATTTCATAAAAATGTACACTTCCTAATTTCAAAAACGTTATTTCTAAGCTCTTCATTTGAGTATTAAAAGTGCAATGCAAAAACACATTGGAATTTCAAAAGCTGAAGACAAATAGATAGCTATACATGATAAAAATATGAAATGCTTGGAGTTGTTAAATTAAAATGAGTTTGATATCCCTACTCTGTGAGTTCTGAGGTTGATAAAACTGGGTTTTGGTTGATATCCTCACTTTCCCGCATACAACCTTTGTGACGTTCTGTATCTTACACAATTTCTCTGCACCTCAGTGATCCATAAGAACTGAATTATGCTTCCCTACTTCATAGAAGAATTTTAAAATTAAAATACACACATGCAAACACACATATATATATTTGATGGACAGATACTACAATGTAAGCTGGTGTAGAAGAAACCGCGTAGGCAGTTTTTTAAATCTAAACTATTAAAATATGTTGACATGTTCTCTTGCATGTGTATAAAGAAAGAATTTTGCCATCTTCCTTCTCTGAACTCTAGTTTAATTTAGTATTTCATTTTTTCTGAACAATCCAACTCAAATAAACAAGGCTAAGAAAAGGCTTATTTATCATTTCACTTTGATTTGTTCAGCAGGCTTTTGTGGTATCTTATACCTGATAATCATATAGGAAATGTTCTCTTCAGTAGTTGCCCTTTAGATTTGTATTTATGGTAACCTAGAAAGCACCTAATTTAGACACTTTTGCCATATGCTAGGAATACAGTTGATTACAAGGTGTTCTATATTTGTATGAAATAATTTTGTAGCTTTGACAATTTTCTGGAAGAGCACAAACCTTTGGGATTTCATATGAAGAGGATACTAACAGTCACTATATGGTTATTCCCTCCTCTGTTGGCTTTAAATGTAGTTGCACAACCGTAATTGTTCAATTGTAATTGAAATTGTAATCATAAAATGCTAATTTTTGAAGTTTGAAAATGATGTGAAAATGCTAATTAAAGCTCAACTCATGAGTTCTTCTCATTTCCACTAAAGAAATTGATGGAGCCTGGAGTTTCCAACGAATCCACCACACACTACCTCCTTGTAGCTTCCCTTCAATTCTGCTCCATTACCATTGTTCATACTGCTGATACCTTCCTAAATAATTAATTCCCACTCTCACTTATTGCAACATATAGCTGTCTTGGAGAGAACTCTGTATGTTTCATCCTCTTAGCCTTTCCTTGAGAGTACAACCACACGGTGCCAGCCAACCCCAGGACTTAAAAGTTCAACTTTAAACAAAGTCAGCTTGGGCTGACTGAAGCCAAGTTGCTTTTCCACCCCGGCTCTCCACCCCCCCTCCTCCCAAAAGGCTTTACCACCTTGTTAAACAAAAATACTAAATATATATGTTTCTCTTCTAACTTCCAGCAATTTTAGTATGCCAGGCTGCCACCTTGTCTTCTCCAATGCTAAGCTGGCTGGATTTATTTTGCTGGGACTATCCAGCACCTTCTAGGTATACTAGAAGTTTTGGGGACACAGGTAAATCTCCTGAGAGTAAAATTAAGGGGAGTCAAGCAACACTTCCAATGAGAGGGTACTGGTTTTTGTTGTCTGTAATGCATTTCCTGGCACTGTTGAACAAATCAGTAGGCGGACTATGTACTTACTGTGAAAGAAACTCCATTTTGAAATCTATTGTTATGACATAAATAGGAAATCAAGGCCTTTTTGTATCAGTTTGGCTCAGTTTGAACACTATTTAAAGACAAAGAAGTGAAAAAATCAGGGATAAATTTTTATTGTTTAAAAGCTTCTAAGTAGACTTACTTTCATAAAAAAATTCCACAAAAAAATAGACCAAGAATAGAATCTTCATTAAAATGAAAGAAAAAAATAAGGTTATTGATGTATCTGTATATCCATATTACTATCATGACCTTTTAGTCAGTTTGTTCCTCTCTTTAATGCACCTTTAACACTCCTGTATGAAACACCTCAAGATAAGCGTGGCAGTCCGTGGGGAAGGAGCTCTAAATAGAGCTTTAAAGGCCACAGCCAATCTTCTGAAAATAAGTCTTTCTTAGGTGATGGGAGACTGATTTCCTTGCATACGAGAGAGATGAATTTAATGATCCCCTTGCTATAAGTACAGCAAGTGGCACTGTTGGTATTACTTCCGCAATTAACTACCTGTAAATATACAGACACTTATGCAGTTTTATGAACAAACCCCAACCTTTTTATTACTTATGTACAATGTTTGGTAAAATAAGAGGATAGTATTTCGAAAATCTGCCTAACAGAATTATATATAAATGCAGAAACCTTTCTGCTAGTAAATATTTTATTTTATTTTATTTTATTTTATTTTATTTTATTTTATTTTATTTTATTTTATTTATTGAGCTGATATTTTACATTAAATTCTATAAAAATGCTTCTCTTTTGGATCTGGCTCTTTAAATTAAGTAGAAATAAAGGGATGTAATCTATAAGAGATTATTTGTGGGAGGATTTTTTCTTTTGTTTTTACAAAAAGATGGTAGGCATATTTAAATCCTGTTATATCATTGTCATTCTTTTTAGTCCTGAAATAATTATGTATCCTTAGAGAAAAAAATTCAAAGTTTGATATCTTACATTCTCTGATGTGTGGAAAGTTCTCCACAGAAAGTGAAAATTTAATTAAAAATGCAAATAAATCTAAGCACATTTAACACCTAAACTCAATAGTTGTATTACTCTATTATTCTAATGCAAAAATGGGAGAAGTTAAAATAGAAATAAGCCCAGGAGAAAGCAATTGAGCCTTACCACTGGATCTCTTCTCAATATATTCTGTTTGAGTTATCCTATATCTAATGTAGATGAACATTGTAAAACAGTCTATAGCTCTGATATGAATATGCTTAGCAGCTTGTAAAATCCTGTTACATTTTTATGTATTTAAACAGAGGTTCATGTACTTGATGTGAAGCATCTGTACTTCAAATATTATTACCTGTTCATGTAAATGTGACTTTTGTTCTTGTGACATAACGTATGTGATTTCAAAGGTCTGATGCTTATTATTTATATTATTGTTTAAAAGCCCAGACCCTGTATCACTGTATTCAAAGATATAATTCAGCCTTAGGTCATCCTCATGGTTACAGAAAGTGTACGGAAAAAAAAGCTTCCTGCAACAGTTGTGTCAATATGGGATAATATGTGACTTTCTATGTACCAGTTAAGCTTTCTGTTACTGTTGCTCTAATTTTTTTAATATTACTGAAACTGTGATTCAAACACCATTCCTTTTTTTTTAGTGTTGTGTGCTAACGTTACCGAAGAATATATATAACACTAATTTGTGTATAAACTCATCAACTCTAATAATGATGTTTTCTTGCTATTTAAGCCTATTTTGTGTGTGCATGACTGTAGTGAACTTCAATGTTGTTCAGGGCATTTATTTATATGCCCAAAGGGTAACTATGCTGTGGCTAGAAAGGGTGGTAAAATTATGTATTTTCTGGTGGAGGGTGTATTTGGAATATTAACGTTGCATTAGGCTACAATTTTGTGTTTCATTTCCTTTGAAAATGAGTAGTACAAATGTATTTGTTTGAATTTGCAGTCTCTCTTGAACCTGATAATTTCAGTGCCTTTCTCCCTACTTTGCAGTCACTGTAGAAAGGAATGATAAATTGTTCTCATTCTCACTTGGTAGTGTTTTCCATTCATTTTGCAAAGGTGTAAATGACTACATGGGGACAAAGAAAGACAGTAAGGAAGCAGGATTTGAACTTAAAGTAGAGATCCAATTTTTTTGGTAGTTACAATGCAGTTGGGCGAGGTTGCCATATGTCTCTCAAAACATTTCGGCAGTTGTACTTACACTCCCATATATTCTATCCTGTGGAAACTAGGGAGTTAGATTCCATTGTTTCATTTGGTCAATTAGCCATCTCTAGGAGTGTGCATGTAAGCTATTGTCTGGATGAAATTCAGATGTCATGTCTGAAGGCTTGTCCTAAGTGCATTAAAAGAAACCCTGCTGTGTGTCTTTCCCTGGGTAACCAGGTCGGGCTTCCAGAAGGCTGTGCAGTCAGTGTGTACTTAAAAGCTTTTGGTAGTGGTGATCACAGATCCTTTGTGTGTATGTGTGTGCATGTATATGTATATTTAAATATAACATATAAAAATTGTTACTGAATAAATATTCAGACTGTATATAGAGATTTTTTCTACTCTTCTTGAATTAAGAGTAAGTAAACACAGGAAACACATCTTTAATCTGTGGAAAAGCTCATCCTAACTTGTATTATTCTACAGCATTTATGTTTTTTCCCTTCAAATATTTAAAAATGAAGTCCCTGGGGCCAAAACTAAATGTTGAGGAGAGATCCAGCAGTAAGGCTCAAGTGATTTCTCTTTAGTTTATTCATCTTTTACCTTCTCCCATTTTTGCATAAAATGTAATGTCCTTCTCCCCCTCCTTTCTTTCTCTCCCCCTCTATTTTCGGGGGCGGGGAGGGCTTCTCTGATTACTTCTGAATGGGTTGCCTTTCTTCCAGATGACATCAGGATGTTTGAGGCTTTCTCTGGCAGCAAAATGTGCTGGGTTTTGGAAATGTTGTCTCGTCTGGCAAGGGACAAGGGAGCTAGAGGTGGGGCAGCATGGCCTGCACTGCAGAAAAGGTCTTTTGCATAACTGCTAACTAGAGGTTGAGCATATGAGTTCCTGCACTGAAATCCATGTCTATTTGCTGAGCCCTGTTGTTCTAAATTAATTATGATTTTGATTGTGTTCGTTGCCTGTATTGGGGCTGATCCAGTTGTCTTTCCTGGCTTTGATCGAGGATTATCCCTTGGCTTCACTGGCTATTCAGGATTAATTTTGTAATTAAAATAGAGAGTCCCAAAGGACTTCCAAAACTGCTGTTGGACCCCAAATATCATCTGCATGCCATGCTGTGTCAGTGGGGCCCCCGGGTACTCCTTTGTGGGCAGCCCATATGCCAGATGTGGGCTTGTAGCAGGTTTGGCAGCAGCTCAGGGCTGCTTTTCTGGGAGCCTGGGGCAGCTGAGGGACTGGGGATCAACATGGACTTGCAGTGCTCACCGCCATGCTCTGCAAAGAGTTGCTGCCAGCTTCTCACCATCAGCTACATTGCCAGTGCAGCTAACCAGTTTCCTGCCATGCATTACAAAGGCCCTGCCAGAGCGCCATATACCTTATGAAATCCTGTTTTACAGCTCTTGTTAGAGAGAAAGAGGGACTTGGCTCTAAAAGTTTAGCATTTATGGATGCCCTTATATGGCTTGTGTTGAGTTTGTAATGGCCTTGCAGGAGCTTTGAATAGCTCCACTTGATATCTGTTGTACTGAAGATTTCGCCTAATTGGGACAACTAGCAGATCTGTAGCTGGCTCAATTAAGTGGTCATAAAGTGTCGTGAAGATAATAAGACAGGTAATCTTGTTCTGAATAAAAATATCAGAATAGAAATGCCTCAGTGCCTTTAATGTGTTATGGTCCTTATTTCTTCTTTTAATCTTTATTTAGACACACTCTGTATTAAGAGACTACAGAACAGAATTTCATCACCTAGTGAAAGCATTAGTTTTCACTGTCCAGCTGTATCCTTAGTATGTGTAATTCAATAATATCTTGATCAAGCAGCTGTTCTAGCCACTCACTATTACTGTGCAATATCTTCTCCTTGTTAGATGCTGCGATAGAATCACCATCTAAATGAAGGATAACAAATTAAGTGGAGTGTTTGGTAGTATCAGAGGCAGAGGCATTCTTTTCTGGAGAGGGAACTACTTTGCCAGAGCTGTATATTTTAGTTGTCAGCAATCATAATGGCAAACAAAACGTTATAGATTTATTCCAAGCTATTAAGTACTTAAAGCACCTATTAAAAAGAGTATTCTAACAGTAAGGAACCATGCTTGTAACCAGCTGTTCAATGTCCTTTTTCTTCTCTTTGAACTTGTAGGGAAAAGGAGCTTATGTATCTGAAAAAAAATCCCCAAATCAACAGTCTCCCAAAATTTCAGTTGATCAAATAGACTAAACTGTTGTTTAGTCTGCTTGGAGTAAACTGTTTCTAATCAGTGCTAAACAGGTCAGAGTTCTACCCTAACATATTGCAGGTACACCTACATCTCTAATAACCGAAAAAGAGTGAAAGAAAGGGCAGTGCTTTAATTAGAGCACAAATGCACCATTTACGCACTGAGAGACCTTGACCCACTAGTATGCTTTCCTATTATATGCTTCATACCTTGGTCCTCTTGAGGGCTCCTGGAGTGTTCAACAGCCTCACTTCTGCTGGTGGTCTCTTAAGAACTGTGCTGCTACTGTGGCTTGAACGTGAATCAAAGCATAGATCTTTCCCAAGAAAGCCTTTATCTTTTCATTAAAACACCAAGGTTTTAATTCGAGTGAATCCCTATTAACTCAATCTATTGGAAAATGCAGTTATTTTATTGGTTGCATATGCAATGCCTAGCTACCTCTAATTATACTCCTTGAAAACACAGAGTTGGTAATATTCTAACATTGAACAACTAACAATCTAATATTAACAATTTAACAAAAAAATAGGAGGTGACAAATTCTTTGTTAGGAGGATACTCCACTATATTAAACCAAGGTGTACCATGTTAGACAAGTTTAAAATGTGTGGTAAAAAATTCAGAGTAAAAATAAGATTCACTTTTTTTTTTTAACAGTGCATATCATCAGCGTCTAGAATAACTAAACAAGATTTACAGTGGATTTCCCATTATTGGAAGATTTAAAATTGAGATTGGATGTTTTTTTAAGACCATTCTCCAGGTCTATCACAGCTATTGAGATATGAAGCATTAATTAATTCAGGGAGGTCCCATGACCTATCAGACTAGATGATCCCAATGATCACTTCTGGCTTTAAAATATATGGAGATCCTGGCTTCTGTGATGTGAATGCCAATGAGACTGCCAATTACTGTGCTTTCTTTTTTTTTGATGTAGCCATGTGTTCACTGGATGCTGAGCTGAGACCACCAAATTAATTTTTAAGTCATTAAAATGCTTCATTCCCTGAATAATGATTGTCACAAAACACAATCAGAATGTAAAGGAGAAAGCATCTTATGCTTGGAACAAAAAAGTAAGCATAAAGAAGTAATATCTTTTTAATGCATCTTTTTTTACTGTCTCATTCTTTGCGATCACTGAATGTCATATGTGTCTAATCTTTCATTTCATTGTTATTTTTATTCTTTATAATAGAAAAAACATTACTAAGACAGTGCTTGATGGGGAAGGTTTTAATGCCAAAGCCAAGGACTAAGTACATAAGTAGTTGTTGATCCCTGATCTCGTGGGAGAGAGGATGTCTATTAAAAAGGCAGAGGCAAATATGAATAGTTAAGAATCTTCAGTCTTATTTCTTTCTCCGTTTCAGGTGCATGGTATGTTTTTTGCTTTCACTAAAATCAGTGGACAAGTAATTGCTTTATAAATTAATGACAGGTCTGTCATTTAACTAAGAAGTCGTGAAACACAGCTATGTGTTTGGATTTAAAGAAGGTAATAAGGGGAAATGGCTTCCAAGTAACTAGAGGCTTTACATATTAATTAACATACATGTTTAGAAACATGAGATTAGTGACTGTACTATTTGTCTCTGGTGGGGCAAGCATGGCTCGTTAACAAACAGTGAAGGTGGCATTATACCTCAGATGCAGCACAGGGTTACAAGCTTTCTCTGTAGATTTGTTTTTAGCCTAATTATAGCAAAGAGTGTTGGTGTGCTCAATACCAGAAAGGATTCATAGCAGCATGTCAACTGCTCTGGGGTGGAGTTTCTTATAAAGTAACCTGAGATGCTAAGGTGAAATTCATGATCCTGTGCAAAAATGAAATGAAGTTACCACTATTCTTTTAGCAGTAAGATAGGGGCATTATTACAAACCCCAAATTTATAATCCTTCCTTTGATTATTGATCTTACTGGTTTTATTTGTGTGTTCAAGATCCTGTGTTCAGGATCCTGTAAACAGCACAGTAGAAAGAACATAGTAAATGAGAATATTAGGATTTCTGGATTTGGTGACAGTCTATACTCTGACATGGTACATTGCAGTGCTAGTTTTTCTGTTTATTTTTAAGTAGGTGCTGTCTCTAGGGCTCAATTTTTACAATGCAATATCTCCTTTTTAACAATGTCTAATATTATTGAGCAACCAGAGAAATAAAGAGCACTTGTGATTGTCTTGGATGTGGCAAACTCTGGCTTGCAGTATGATTGCTCCTCAAAGCCTGTTGCCATTCAGAGTACTAAAATTGAATTTGCAGTTACTAAGAAAAGCATTCCTGGTATTTTTAAAATTATGCCCCTTAGAATAATGGGGCCATTCATTTTTGTTTCATGTTGGACTGGTTTCTGAAGGACCTTCAAGAAATAAGACAGTTATCTCCCTGTTACCAATTGTCTGAACTGGCAGCAAGAAAGGGGAAAGGTCCGTGCTTTCAGTCAAAGAGATTTGCAAATATGCCGTCAGTAGCTTGTCTTTTCTCTGTGCTAGATTCTGAAAATGCAGAGAAGGAGAAGGCCAGCAGTCAGGACAGTGCTGGGATGCCAGCTGGAAGAAGCTCAACTGCCTCAGTTTGCAAAGTCTCTGCTGTGGAGTAAGTATGAGCCACTGATCTCACTTCAGAAATCCCAATCTGAAATCATGCCTTATGAGGACTACCTTAATCAAAGTTTCTCATTTCTTTTTTTGTTCCAGGGCTACCTATGTTGTCTAGGGAAAGGAAGAACGCGATGACCTTGTGCAACATTACTGCAAGATGTTTCATTTTCAATTGAGTTGAAAAGTTATTTTACATGTTCATTTATTACTTCCATGATAAATTGCTTTCTTTACCTGTTTGGGAACATTGTAGAGGGATCTTGCTTATTTTTCAATTTTTTTCGAAGATCATTTTCTGGTGTCTTATAAACCACCAATTGCCAATAGTCTGATCTGAGAAATATTTATTAACACGATCTTAATTCTTTTTCATTCAAGCAGTTAACCTTCATCCTTGAACAAAAAAAGCTGCAAGACTGATGAGTAGGCCTTTTGCATAGCAGTAGCAGCTAACTCACTGCCAGTTCACAGTGTATCTGCAGGCAATCATTAGGTGTGATGCCAGTCCAGAGATGATCTCCCTTTTGTCTAGACTTTGACAACAGAAAGAAAGGCATGGCTGAAGTGTATTTATTGTACTCAACATTCTTGGTGGATGTCAGTAGCTGAGGCAATTTAGAACATCTTCAGGTGCAGACTCTGTATAGCTAGTTAAGACTAGAGATTGTATGGACTTTCATATTTACATTACTACTGCACACCATGTGTAAGCTTCTTGCATTCCTGTCTATGACAGAGAACTGGGCTTTACTGGGGGTTTTTGTTCCCACTACAGACAGTGAGATGGGAACAAACAGTTTTCTCCCAGACTCACTTCAGAGATGTGGGTAGTTTCTGTGATGGATGATTTATTCACCAAAACATTGATTTCTAGCTCATTAATCTTATTTTTCTTTTCCATATCGTGGCGATTGTCCACCATTCCAGCAGCGTCTTTTTGTAATAGTAGATATTTTTCTCTATATAAAAGTGTTTTTGGGATCACATAGAATCATAGAATATCTTGAGCTGGAAGACAAGGATCACTGAGTCCAAATCCCTGCTCCTCACAAGACTACCTAAAACTAAACATCATGACTAAGAGCATTGCCCAGATGCTCCTTGAACTCTCATGGGCTTGGTGCCATTACTACTTACCTGTGAAGCCTGCTCCAGTGACTGAACACCTTCTCAGTGAAGAACCTTTTCCTAATATCCAATTGGAAATTTCCCTGTTGCAGCTTAATTTCGTTTCCGCATGTCCTGTCACTGGTCACCAGACAGAGGAGATCCATCAATCATTCAGTTTTCTGATTTATTATTTTCACTTGAAAATAATCCAGCAGTAATGTCGTTGTGCCCAGTCTCATTTTCTGAGGTGAAAAATCTCTTTTTGACCTATAGATTTTATTTTTTCGTAGACTCACAAAACACTTTAGGTTAGGTGAACTCTGTAGGTCATCTAGCACAGCTTCCTCATTAAACCAGGGAAAATATCAAATTCAGACTAGGGTTTTATCCATGTGAGTCTTGCAAATGCCAGTGATGGGAATTCTGCAGCCTTCCTGAGAAACATGTTGCAGTGCTTGATCAATCATTGTGCAATTATTTTTTTACTTATGTTTACTTTGATTTTTCCTTACTGCAGCTTGTAACTCTTTCCTCTTGCCCTTTCACTGCACAGCTGCAGGAATTATCTGACTCCATATTTGCTTCATGTTGTGGTGACTTGCAGGCTGATGTACTGCATGACCACTTTACATTTTGCTGTTTCTTACTTACTAAATTGATGACCTCAGGGATCTCTCTGCCTTTTTCTTTTCTTTTTGTGCCATTTTCTTGGTGAGAAATTACAGCAAGAACATATGTGTATAAGATTCCTAATTTGCTTTCACGATAACCTCCATGTTTTTTATGGATTCCAGTAATATATTATGTAATGTTTGCACATAATTTGACATATATTAATAAAAAATAAATGAACATGGCATATATTATGAAGCACTAGTATGGCTAATTTTGCTTGTTCCCTTTGCATTTTGCAAAATGTAGTAGTTCCCAGAAGGCCTCCCAGTTTTCATTAGTTCAGATCAGCAAGACAAGGCTGTTGCATTATTTGTTTGTTAAAATATTCAAAGCCAAAACCTACCATTACCTTTACCTAGTTATCTCCAAGATACTTTATTATTAATCACACTAACTAAGAAAACAACAACAGAACTAGATTAATGGTATGTGTTACCAAAGATGTAACACACATGATTTCTTGATGCACCACATCAAGAAAAGATTAGAAATTCAATAGATCATAATAAAATATTTGAAAAAACCTCACTTTTAGTAAAATAGTTATTTTTTCTTGGAGTGAAAATGAATTGATGGGTATATTGTCTAGCAAATGAGTACTTTGTACTGAACATGTGTTGATATGCTTCACACACTTAACAGGTATAAAGTTTTGATCAATCCACTTCATGCATATAAATGCATACATTTGGACTTCCCAGAGTTGTAGGAATGTGTTTAAGTATATATATATATATACACACACATATGTATATATAAAAATCAAATTTTTAATGTGGTTAGAGATTCACTTGCACATTGTTTCTGTGATGCCAGCTCAAAGAACTATGAAATTTCTTTTCTTTTATTCCATTTAGTCTTTGAGAAAGAGTGGTTTGACAAAAGAGCACTTATGAGGTGGTTTCACTAATCTTATTCCAGACTGGCATGTCTAGTTTGTTTCAAACGATGGAAAACTAGTTGTATTGCCTGTATGGATTCTCCATCTCCATTTCCATTTTAGCTGCTCGTAACTCCTTTTTCGTTACAGAACAGATCTGGGTTCTGAATGCCATTTCTATAACAATCTCTACCTTTCTAGATAAACTGTGGTAATCTTGGCAACCAACCAGTTCTCCAGATGATTTTCTCTTCTGTTTGAAGAATGGGGAATACTAACATACACCTATCTGACTTGTTTGTTTATAAAATTTAGTGAAAAAAAATCAGAATATTTGTCTGTTTACTACAAACAAAGAAGCATCTCACATTATAAAATATTTTCTTTGATAACACTAGGTAAATATATCTAAAATACAGAAGCAAGAATATAGCAACCCACAAATGGAAACAGAAATACAGAATCTTCTCTTCTGCATGAACTCATGGACCCCCTTAAATGCATAATGGTTTGTGAAGAAAGTGCACTTGAATCACATTTCAGTCATTTCTAATGCACAGAAATATCACAACCTCATTTAAGAAAAAAAAAATAACCTATGGCCAGCTGGTATTGTTCTAGCCAATTCAGTTTCCATTGTGGTAAACTGTAGGTGCAGTATCTGTGGCTCTGAGATCCTGTTCAGGCAGCCCAAAAACATTTTGGTGTTCTAGAGCAGCTGATTATTTGGGCATTGGAAGGAATTTAGCTGTTTAACGAACATAATTGTTGACATTCCTAAAGACGTTTTTTAACTTCTAGAAAGCCTGGAAAATTTATGTCACTTTTTCTGCTGCAGCATCAAACCTGGCAATTTGAATTTTATGTATGTAAATTAAAAAGGCAAAGTAAAAGACCTTATCTTGTAGTTCAGATCAGAAAGCCCCAGAGCCCAATTCTACACTAATCTGGCCACATTTTTATTGTGTTATTAATGGCAGACTATTTCTTTGTCCTGCAACACCTGTCTGTAAGATCTTAATATCTGTGTCCCCCTCATTTGTCTGTTGAGACAGCAAACTCTACTAATCAAGCACTCTGAGTTACACTGTCTAGTGCGAGTCCTACTCAAATACAAATAGTTGTGATAATTAAGTGGGACAGGCCATTTCCTGCTTGTTTCTGGTCCACTCAAATCCACCTATCTGAAAACAGTTGGACTACTCTTGGGATTATCTTTCTATCTAGAAGCAGAAAAAAATCCTCTAAGCAGAAAAGACAATACATTTTTGATTAGAGCACACTTGTCAGGTTGCAGTAGGCTAATTTAATAGCACCCACCTGAAAGGCATTAGTTTTAATTTGGGATACATCAGGAAGATAGGCTAATGACAATTTACCATTTATAAAAGTATTCACTGTCCCCAAGTAAATATAAATATTTAAAGCCAGAAAATAAATGCAACCAGGAAAACCACTTTCCCACACATACCAATAAACAGCAGAAGTTCTCAGTTCCACAGGCAGAGCTGGCTCCCCAGATATCCACTTATTCTACCAATAGCTTAAAGGGAAATTACAGCAATGTGATTAGTGAATTCATTAGATTCAGATGAGAGAAATATTCTGCTTGCTGCATTTGCAATGTTCTGCTTTAGCACTGGGTCTCAGTGCTCTCAAAAGCCTCCAACCATCCTAATACCCTCCCTCGGCTTTGCAACATAACCTGATAAAAGGTAATTTGGGCTCATCTTTTCCGTCTGTATCTTCTTAGCAGAGTACGTGTTGCTGATGTGATTTAGTTCAGTTAAGAGGATCCTCAGATCTACTTTCTCTCCTTAGTTAGAATGTTCCACTGCATTCCCTCTTGCAGTCCCTGGTTTCTCCCAGCATGTTCTACAAGTTGTCTTATTAATCCTGCTTTCTTGCAAATTCCAACTGTCCAGAGACTGAAGAACGTCTGAAATGAGCTTCGATGTAACAAAAACAGGTAAAAAAATTATTTAGAAAATCTCCTAGTGCTCACAGCCTAAGAGCACAGCACAGTCTCAGTTCTGTGAGTTTAATGCCATGCTGTCTGGAAATGTTAAAGAATCTTGCAATGGTTTCCTCATTCCTGTGAGGTGGATAGGGAAAAAAAACATAACTGTCTGTGGATGATCTGAGTGGATGCCTTCTTTCTTTAGACGGAATTATCAATTTCCCAGTTAGTTGTCAGAGATACAGAGATACAGAGATAGATAAACTAACTAGGATGCCATTCAGATCTTGCGTTATTTTGTCATCTGAGACCTCTTCTGTAAGAGGAACAATTGATTTCTGTTACAACATGGTCAGGCAAACCGGTACCATTGTGCTTACAATTCCCTCTCATGGCTACTCCGCAGCAGCTCTTCCGAAATGATTAACCAGACCAAATATGCTCTTGTTGCTAGTGGTGACAGTGGGATAACTAAAAAATTCCAAGTGAGATTTTTCTACTATAGGAAGGAGGGGCAGTAGTAAAGACAGTTACAACAGGAGTGAAAGGGCTATGGAAGATGATTTCCAGCTTTTACCAGTTCTCCTTCAGAAACTTTGCAAAAGCTGCTTATTAACACATTTTGAAGAGGAACAGATTTTTTTTTGTTTCCTGTACAGCACTTTACAATAGTGTCATAAGCACAGTCCCTTGTGCAGGAAAAAGTGGCAAATTAGAGGCCTCTCAGTCTTTTCATGTAAAGGGATGAAGCAGCCTGGCTTTGAAATTTCCCCTGGATGGGCAAGGATCTCCCCATTATGTGCACAATTTCTCACCTAGAAATTCAGCTCTCATGTATTACCTAGTAGCTGCACTGAACTGGGAGCGTGGAAATCCCTGACTTCATTTGTAACAGCAGGGCACATGGAAGAGGAGAGTGCTTTGCAGAATGGTCATTAAGGGACGAGATCTCTTCTGCATCCAGCTGAGTTAGAAACTATTTAATAAAGAATATAAATATAAGATAATTCAATCAGTGTGCTGATGGTCCCACCCATCTGCAGTGGTGAAACGATCTCTCTCTGTATTTCATGTCATACATGAATTTGCTGGTCTAAGTTTAGCTTCTAATGGACCATGTCTGACTGTTCAGAAGAGCAAATATCTTTTGAAGAGGCCTGTAGTTGTAAAATGAATGTAACTTGCTGGTCAAAATCCACATTCAGCTCACCATTTATCATCAGAGATACTATTTGGTACTTAGCTTTGCACTTAAAAAAATGAAGAGAGGCACTGTCTGGTAAGATGATTTAGTCCTTACTCCTGTTGTTAAACAGATTGGGATTGTGGAATAACTGGATAGTTTTCAAGAACATAGAAGAGGTTTTGGAGTGAGGGATTTTTATGTATTCTTATAAGATCTTTTTATAAAGACTTCTCTTGCACCTTTGGAAGTCAATGGAGATTTTGCTTGGAGTGAGTTTAGACCCTTTTTGTTTCCAAACTTCAGATGCACTTTTAGCATGGGACAGGCAAACAGCTCAGTACTTGTCCACAGTATGAAGAGAGCACTGAAGTCAAAATATCATTGTCAGCATATAATAGAGGCCATGTAGTACTGTTGCACTTAAATTTTTTTGCTCAATGGCAACAAACTCAACAGTCTGCAATGCTTTAGAAAATGAGATTGATTTTTAAAACTTGCTGTGAAAGTACTCATCAAAATTTCAAAACGTATTTACCACTTCAGCTTCAGCAGAGCTTATTTACCACCACAAATAGGGAGGGAATGCATCTATTTCTCTGTAAAGTGGTTATTATTGTTTCTGAGAAGGACTGTTGCCCTGATGCAGAACAAATCTTTTTGCTTTTTGCTGTATCAGTCTTGATGAAAGGTTGTCTGATCATGCAACCTTTATTTATACGGGTAATCCATTTCAGAAGAAAAATTGCCTTTAAGTTAAACCAGATGAGAAGAGAGGTGACATTTTGATGAGGCAGACTCCCTGAGACCACCTGTTAGGAAAGGGTTACAAAGCACCCTAGGAGTGAGAGAGAGGCCCAGTGACTGGATGGTTGTGCTGAGAAAGTCTGCAGTAGCCAGCTTGGGGAAAGGAAGGAGAAGGTGAGGGAAGTTCTGTACTCATGGTTGAAATAGAGAAAATCCTTTCTTTTTTAGGAGACTGCTCTGCTGGTTTGTCAAGAAAGTGGTAGATACCTGTAAATCTCTGGTAAGGAAGAACAGGTTGCATTGCAGGCTGGCTGCTTTGCTAAGTGCTAGACGTTCTTTGCACTGACTTTCTGAAGTGAGGGAAAACTCAGATAATATGGAAAGGAACTGACAACAAGTTGGTAGCCTGCACAGCAACGAGGAAAAACATCCTCAAATGGCTGGGTCAGGGAGGGATGCCAGTATGCTACTGCATTGCCATCAAAGATTGTTTTCCTAAGGGGCAGGTATCCAGCTGTTTTAATCTCCTTCCCTACCTTTTAAGGGCAAATACTAGTAACACATATTTTCATAGAATCATTGAATCACTAGATTTTGAAAGAATAGATTGAGATTTTTCTTTTCTTTATTGAAACAAAGCATGTTTTTATCTGAAAAAGAATATTTATTATTTCTTTTCTTTTATCGTTTATTTCTCATGTATTTCATATGTTGAAGCACTGAATCAAAACCAGATTTTTAAAAGCTGATTTTTCTTAGGAATGTATTTCCTTATATTTTATTACATATTCTTTTCAAAACATTATAGTCTATTTTTGAATCTTTGTATGACTTACTGGATGGAAAATGGATGCCTCCAGGAAAATGTCAAAAATATTTTTCTTTTTATCAGGACAGTTTGTATGCTTATCATATAGAATATTTTACCATCATGGTTTTATTACAGGGGAGCATATGAACAAAAGCACTATGTTTTTTAAGAGTTCATCAGCTTCTGTGACTAATTCCCTGTTGTTTGCAGCATCAAATGTAGTTCTAGTAAAATGAGTGTCATCACTGTGAAAGATGACTTCATCTTGGTAATCGCAGCAGAATAGACAGATGAACTTCTAGGAAGCAAAGATGTTGCTTTTTATATCAATGTGTCAAAATGGGAGAAAGATAAAATATAGGCCATTTGTCAGAACACCTTCTAAACTAAATGTTTCTCAAAGTTTTCTGGGAGCATGCAGATGCTCCAGAACAGGTGCATTCGTTTCATGAAAGCTTTATTGAATTTGAGTCAGATTTTAACAAATCTGATGACTGCCAACTCTTGAGAATTTTGCTGAAGTGGATTTTATTCCCTGAAGTCATGACTTTATTTCCCAAGGATTTCTTAATCAATGTTTTACTTCAAATTTTTTTTAATTCCATTGCAGCTTGTGGTAGGGAACCTTGAATAAACAAATCTGTAATGCATAAATATCCTGTTAATTACAATTTTTGTATCATGTAATTAGATGGAAAGTTAATAAGCAGACAAGCTTAAGAATTAGCTGATGACTATACTGTATTTCCACAGTAAGCAGAAATAGATAGGAATAACATGTCAGTTCTGCAATCTCCCATCTGCCAGATCTATCTATGCTCTGTGCTGTGTACATGCTGATGCCTTGCTTAGCTCAGTACTACATTTTTTCATGCTTTTCTCTCCTTTCACCTCTGCACTGTTTTTTCCTTTGGTATCATCAAATCTCAGCTTTTCAGATACTGTGTGTGCTGATCAATGATTTCTTCTTTTCCCAATATGCAAAGCAGAGCCACCACAGCACTGCCCTCTCCTCCTTCCTTCAGTGTCTTCGGATGCTGGCTTTCATAGCACTGCCTTTTTGCCTTGCATGGTGCTGCCTTTTCTGCCTCTCTTGCAGCCTCAATGCCAGCAGCATGGGAACTGCCTCTGAAACAACCCGTCTGTCTTCAAACTCTACCAGCCCTCCACTGGTTCATGCAATCTGCAAATGCCTCACTATCTCTTGCCAAGTTGCTTTCTTTCCCTCCATTCCATGGTGACATGTTAAGCTCTGATATGGCTCTCACAAATACTGTGAATGTAGAGAGGAAGGGAGAGTGCAGCTCCTCAGTTTTGTCACACATAAGTCCATGTTGGTGTGCATGTTCTCCTTGGGGCAACAATGCTCCTTGTCACCTGCTGGTGGCACCTTTCTTCTGCACAGACCTGCAGCTTTGCACACTTTTGTCTGCGTGACCTCAACTAGTTTAACTCACAGATCATTTTATAGAGCAAAACGTGGCAACATTAAATGAAGGAAGTGATGACAAGGATGACCTGGACTGACAGTGTGTGTGCTTGGTACTAAAACACTCATACTGTCATGATCAGGAAGCCAGTTTAAACTCAGTCTTTTTTATAGCAATGATTTGATTATGGAGCATTCTAGGCAAAATATCTCAAACTCCTTAGTATACCTAAGAAGAAAGGCAGTGTTTCAGTCCAAGAAAGAAGCCTTCAATTAAAAATAACCATAATTGTGGTTTGTATTAACCCAGGCTCTTGAAACATGTCTTGACAGTGAGATGAAATCATAGTTGCTTTCTTCCGGACCAAAATGAAAATTAAAGGTTATTTAACAACCCACGGCAGACTAATGTGAGGATTCTGTGTTTAGTCGTCCTGTTAAGTGATGAAAAGTGCCTCTAAAAGGGAATCTGCTGGGTATCTTTTACCAATCAAAAATTTGGAAGGGCCCACGTATTGCTATGATGTGTCCGGCTGACCCCACTCTCTGCATGTTTTCATGTAAATTGCTGAATGTGACCATGGACCAGTAGTGGTATGTGTTATTCTTCAGGCAAAGCTGGGACAAATGTGGAGTAGATGTTGAGCAAGGGCAGGAGATTTCTTCATCCAGTCTTTTTAAACATATGAGATGCATAGTAAGTTCTGTCAATGGAGCTATGGTGTTACAGAGAGGCTAAAATCCGCATGAGCCATCAATGTAATTTTTACTGGCAGGAGAAGAATTTGATCATTAAGTGACATACCAGCCACATGACAGCACTTTAGCAGTTCCTGTCAATCAGCTGCTATGTGTCACTACCCTGATTTATCCTTTCAGGGCATATATCCATTTACATTATTGTCATCTGAAAGAGTGAACAGCATTACTGAAAATAAAAGCCTATGTGGTAATCAAGAGAAAGGGAAACAAAAGATATGTATCACTGAAGCATATGCATGTCATGGTAGGGACTTCTGGTATCGCTTACAGGAGAAACTATTTAGGGAAAAAAATCCTGAAAATATGTTCTAAAATTTAGATGGGAAACAGTAAGAAACTGAACAGACAAATGTGCACTAGAACTTGAAGCACTGCTGCCTGACTATTCTAGCCTTATGTGGCTGATATCCTCATCTATGGAAATATCCTTCCAAGCCATTTGCTTGATTTTAAACTGTAGCCCCAACCCAATGAATCACTTAAACTTGTGCATAATTTCAAGCATTTATTGTTAAGAGATTAGAAAGCAATTACAGCTTGTCAAACCTCCTCAGACATGGTCAAATCCCTTCTCTTCATCACAGTCCTCTAAAAATAGCTGCGTTTAACCAGAAAAAAAGCTTCAGAACCACTGGGCCCCAGATTTATGCAAAGGTGAGAACAGAGTAGGCACTTGTCCCTATCCCTCATATACATTCCTTTCCTTGGGAAAGTCAACTGTACATACAGGCCAGATGACAGCAGCAGTATACATTGAATAATTGGGATGCCAGGGTTTTATGAATTCTTCCTGGAGGCTGGTGAAATCTCTGGGCAAACCTGGCTACCTCTGTCAAATTCAGTTCCCATATACTTTATCAGTGTGTTGCTGTACAGTATGGTTTTGAGAAGATGAAGGTGCTGGGGAACACACAACTCTCTGTGGAACAAGGTGTTTGAAGGTGTGCTTGACACTCTTGAGTGGCTTTATGTATTGCTCCTTAAGATGTTACTGAAAAGCTTCAGCAGCACAAACATTCATTCAAATAGTAGGCAGGTAGCTAAAATTGCTTACCCAAATTGGTCACCAAATAGGTGCAAAACACTGTGGCCTCATATATCAATTTCTGGTGTAAAAAAGTACAGTAAAGGGGTTGCACAACCTTTACTGAGCAACCAACTGAATCACAGGAAGAAAGTTGGTTGTAGCAAATGAGGAAATGTCATTTGACTCATTCAAGTTCATTTGTCCTATCTAATATTGCCTTTATCCAGCACTTAGTAGTTAGTTGCACAGCCTTGCCTCCAGTACTTCATCCCCCAGACCATGCTTTACAATTCAGTTTATCCTTTTAAGTTCCTTTGGAAAATGAAAAAAACCCCAAAAACGGAATTCAAGATATTTATTTAAAAGAGACCAATTTCAATTACTTATGTTCTCTTCAGGTTTGCAGAGTTGTTTCTGTGGGGGTGAAAGTTGTAACCCGAGGCTATTTATTATTTCTCTGAAACAGTGCTGTTTTTTAAGACATCAAGTTAGAAAAGCGTAGTTGGAAGCACAAATACAGAAAACTTAGGTAATGAAAGCAGGACAATATATGGAGAACTAATTGCAGACCTCATCATGTTGGAAATTTGATATGGCTTGGAAATGTTATGCAATCTTTAGTGGAACACTATCAAACAACTGGCTACTCACTCAGAGAGTCTGAGTTTTTGGTTGGAAAGAAAATCTGGGGAGTTTATTGACTTTCTTGGTCAAAGACTGCTTCTCTGACCTAACAGCCTTTGCCATGCAGAATTGACTCCTACTTCACTGAGATCACAGAGAGAAACAGCAATATGAAGCCAGTTGCTTGGACACAGGACAGCTATGGTGGTGCTACTGCTGGGAACAGGGATTTTGAAAAGTATTTTATGTTGGGCCAGTCAGGCTAGGGTGGGGAAAGGAAAGGAAGGTCTCGTTCAGAGCAGAAGTGGTATCTGCAGTGAACCAAATTGCTCCACTGTTATCTGTGATAAAACGTACCTCGATATAAAAGGGAGCAGAGATGGACAAGGACAATGAACACTCTTATCTCATTATCACTTCTCAGCTCACTCCTTGTTTGAAATCTGTAGCTTGTGATAGGGAATTGCAGCAGAAAATGTTGGTGAGACCAACAACTGAATCATACAGTGATGTGGAAAAAAGGTGAATTACAAAGAGAAATCAATATCTCTTGAAGGTAGTGGACTTGCCTTTCAGCAAGCCCTCATTGATGTCTGTGAACCTGGCTCTCTGGCTGCTACTAAGAACTCACCTACTACTCACCCTCAGGTCTTTTTTTAAATCTGACTTTTGGTATTCAGCTGAGTGGTGTGCTGATCTTTAGAAAGCAGCACAAAGCATGTTGTAGGATGTACACTGTATGTTTCTTCTGATGTGTCAAGAGGCCACTAAGCTGATTTTGCCTTTTGTGCACCTGCAAATTGAATCCTAACTAACAGTCTACCAATATGAACAGATAAGTTTAAAATTTCTGAATGTAGCTGCCTGAACTAAAATTAAGAGAGGGTGGGCTGCCTTAGCATTTTCAAAATCGCTGTTTTTCGCCACTTAGCAGTAAGGAGCCAGAAACAGTCTCAGAAACAGAGATGGAAAGTTCGCTTGAAGAGAATGACTGCACTGGAGTGAATCAAAAGTCTATCTAGTCCTCATCTTGTTTTTAATACTCAATGAATGTTTACAGAAGAGTAAGGAGTAGTCAAACATCTAATGTATTTCCTCCTGATGGGCTCCTGGCCTTCATCTGTTCTGGGACTTCCCTGAGTGAAATCCCATCCTCTTCATACTTTATCTTTTTTTACTTTGGTTGCAAACCCTTAGGCTGGGTTTTATAACTGTTCTGTTACCAGCACTGTAATGTCACATGTGATATACATGTGGGATGTGTGTGTATACACATATATGTTAGAAAATGAGCTGGATTTCATTAGTTTCATTTTTCCTGAGATGAAATTTGTAGAACTTCACAGAGACAGCAAGGTGGCATTGCTCAAAGCAGAACAAAACAATAGGAAGCTTGCTCTGTCTCAGGCTGTTTTGCCTTTTTTTTTTTTCTCTTGTTTCCCTGAAAACCAATAACAAAGGATCTTTACCCTTGAGTCTCCATTTACCCTTATAAAATATCAATAATAGTTCTGCTCACTTGCTTGTCCATAGTTATCTCTTTGTTCTTTTACTCTAAGGTCTTTAGGGAACTCATTTAGTGTGCAGTAGGTAAGTGGGCAAGAAGATTTTTGGTAAAAAGAAACAATGTTGAAGCTATTTGATATGAATCCTCTTTTGTGTCTTCACTGTATTACTGATCTTCACAGAGAAAGAAGTCTGAAAAAAACTGTCATGTTATGTAGCAATTACTAATTTATCTTCTTCGTCTGTATGTTTCATGCATATCCTCTCTTTGTGAAATCGCTTTCTAATTCTCAGCTTTTCATCATGCTGAAAACTTCTCTCTGACCAGAAGCTTACTCCAGCATAGACTTCCACAGAAGGCTAATCGGGAGGGTCGTGACATAGTGGTCTTTGTGTGCCTCTCCTACTGCTTTCTCCATGAGTTGCAGGGGCTGGGTAGGGAGAAGCCATGCATTCTCTCTTTGTATTGCACCCTTTGTTGTCCTCTTCTCTGTCAGTCTACATTTTCTTTGGTCTATGTCTAACCCTACCCACAATTTTTCTCTTCATGCTCTTGCCAGAGATAGAGAATGTCACTCTAAGATGACAGTCTCTGTACTCTTTATCACACCTTCATGGACAAGAGCCCCATCCAAGCACAGGAAGGCATACAACCATGTAAAAGGAGTTACCTGGGGCCTTGCAGCACACAGAGCAATACAAAGAGAAAGCGAATGAGACAGCTTTGGTAAAGCCAGGCTGCCTTTTTCAGATGCGCTGGAACACCGAAGTAATTTCTAGAAAATACAAGGAGAGAATAAACTACTCTGGTAGTCTTAACAGGAGGTCAGTAGATATGTCATCCAGCAAAGGGTTACCTGATGGAAGTGCATGAACATTAATAATGAATTTTGAATGTCTTGGTATTTGAAATACAAATGTCAGAGTTTGGAGAAAACATTTTGCTATTGACGTAGGCATTGACTGGACATCTGCAAGACAAACGACTCCCTTCAAAAAATAAACATGTTGTGGCAGTTGGTTTAGACAAAGGTAAAGAAAGTGCTGCTGACGTGAATGGCTGCTACTGAGGTTTTCTGTGTATTTTAAAACAGAGTTTTTGCGAGTATTTGGTTGATTTTTTTTTTTTACAAGAAAGACTGTTTAAGGAACAAAACCTACCCTGGAGGTAAGGAGTGGTAAATGAAGCAAGGTAATGTAACTCATTCAACATGAATGAAGAGGGGAGCCTGTGAGGCTTAAAAATAGTTTCAGAATCTGAACTATCATAACCAAAGCTTGTGTTCATTCTTTAAACCCTCTGGCAGTCACTTCTTCTAATTTTGTTCTGTTTACTTTTCACTTAAGCAGTTTTAAATTATTTCTGCTGATTATCATGAGAAGCTGTGTAAAAAGTTGTGTGCCAAGCCTCAGTTCTCTGTATCCTGGCATCAGTGTGTGGGAGGTGCATTGCACTAATCTTTTGTCTTTTGGACTGCTTGGAAAAGCGGTTCTTCTGCCCTGCCTTTACCAAGTTATTCTCAGGTGCTTGATTCCACTGGAGATCATAAAGAGGAAAAACTTGTTTTGCTTGTATTTCACCAGGAGTCTGAATGTGACTCAAGTCTGAAGAGTGATAGAGGATATTGCTTCTTTGCTACTGCTGTGTAGTATGAATCATAGTATTTTCCATGCCTTATGTCTTCTGAGTCACATTTGCTTTGGGGAGCTGTCCCATGCCCTGTGTGGATATGCATTAAGTGTGAGAAGTTCCCTATCTACCTTTGCATACCTCCTGTAATGCTGTAAATGGCTTGGGAACAGTCTATTCCTACAACCAAGGGGCCAGAGGAGCAACACATGACATCTGAAAGAGGTCTTCATGACTCTTCTTATATCTGCTGGCACTGGATTGAGGAGCTCAAGGAATCAATGGAGAAGGGAGCAACTGGTCTGTTCTCTCTGAGATTGCAGCAGGAAGCAAGTTAGTGGCTGGTATCAGGGATAGGGGAAAAACAAAGAAAAGAAGTAAGAGAGACCGCTGTGAAGCAGAAAAAAAACCCTCAGCATGGAGTACTAATCATGCGTTGGGAAACCAGAACAAGGCACAAAGACATCAAGTTGGATAGCAGTTGTGGAAACAAATCATCAGTTTGGAGATTTCAGCAGTGGAAACAATGACAACTTAATACTCAATATATAACAGAGGATTGCATTTTCAGTTGTAGTGTACTTTGAGCTGGCCACTTTAACAACATTCTTCTTACTAAATCCTTAGTCCCTAATGCACAGTCTGTTTGCTGATAGAGAGCAAAGGCAGTCTTTGAAACTTCAGACAGAAAAAATCATCAAGAAACTTACTGAGAAAGTGGAAAACAATGCTACACTTCTGATATTCCAAGAAATGACTAAAATTACTATGTAATTAGTTAACTAATTTTCTAGCTGGACAAAGCGTGCACTATGGTGGTTCTGCTCACATATTAACTTTACTGTATACATAGGGAGATCAAAGTCAGGGTCTCCAGTGGAAAAGTTAGAGGAAGGCCTGGGGATGTAATAAATTCCATTTCTTCTGCTTGAATTGATGTAGATGTAATGTGACTGAAGTTTTGCTCTGAGGAATTAATATTAATACTGCTTTATTTCAAAGGTAGTAATTAGCAAGAAATAATCTCAGTTTCCACAAACCAGGAGTTTTTGAGAAGGTGATCAAATAAGCAGATATATTGTTACGCAAGCCATTTTGGAAATGAAATATGTCATAAACGAAAGTGGGTGAAAAGCCATACTGTCTCATTGCTTGTGTTTTCTGCTAAAAACAGGGATACTCACAGCACCATGCACTTTGCAGTAGGATTAAAAGGAGTTGCAAGGATGATTTATAGGTTTAGAAAATTACTTGCAACAGGTTACTTCCTTGCTTTTAACATTTGTAAGCTACTGTACACAGTTCAGGCAATTAGGGCTTTGTTTCCCATGGTAAGTAGTGTTGCTATGGAAATTATATAGCATAGGAATAACAAGTTGCCACTGCAAAGAAGGTTTTTGGAAAAGAGTTTAACTAGTAAAATGGCCCTTCTTTTACAGTGGGTAGAAAAAGATAATAAATTGGTTAGCTCTGTTTTCAGAAGGTTGCAACTAATCTATTAAAATAATTACTGACTAAGATTTGGCGTGAAATAAACTCACTTTGTAAAGCAGAAGAACAAGAAGGTTTACAGATTTTGTAAACAGAGGGGAAAGTATGTTGCAATTTAGGCAGCTTTTTGTGCCTGCTATCAATAAAAATTGTTACTGATTCAAAACGTAGGCCACTATAGGACTGTAGTTGCTCAACACACTGAACTTTTGTAGTTATTACTATAAAAGTGTTAGCAAAATTCCATTCCTGCAACTATATTAATTTCAAATAGGAAAAAAGGGTTAATATAGTGTAAGTAGTAGTCTCACTAAAATACAAATGTATTCAGATGCTGTATTTTATAAAACACTGCATAGAGATATAGTAAGTGCAAAATGCTGTAATATTATGAAGTGTATTTTCTCAAGTCTGTCCTTGTGAGAGCTGAAAAATTTCTATGACAAAACCAGTTTGTCCTCATGGTGCTTGTTATGGATGCTTTGGTATTTAGAAAGCCCAGCCAGGGCTTGCTTGTCATGATCAGTCAAACAACAGCTATGTACACAGAAGCAGCTTTCTAAAGACCTTTAGGGTGGACTAATCTTTTCTCTGAATGGATATTTACTACCAACACTAATAATAGAACAGCACTAAAGACAAGAATTTATGATACCTCTGTTCATTGTGTTGATCTGCTGACAATTAAGTGAAAGTGTCTGACCCCAGCTTTGGGGAAGGGCATGCCCAGCTGGTGACTACCTCCAGCACTCTACCACTCGTGCTGAATCTAACATAAGACATAACGGAGCATTAGCGCTGCTAGCACTTCCTGGTCCCACTCACAAAATGTGGGCAGTGAACTCATAATAAACCATCCATTAAAACTGTCTTGTTCAGCTGATAGATCACCTACCTCAGCAGCCACAGAGCCTGCAGCCATCAGAGCCTCTGGTCTCCCCACTCTCGTATCAGCTTCTCTGGACTGCTGCCCAGTTAATTTAGTCATACTGCTTTAACTTTATTTCTTTCCTTTTCTCTTGCAGCCATGTTATTTCAGCTCTTCTGAAAGAGAAAGGAAACGGGGAGGACAAAAAGGCACAGATAATCAAGTGTAGCCCTTAAGACATGACAACCCACCCTCCAGTTATTGGGAACTCTGTCATTTACGTTTTCATTCTTATAATTCTACTCATAGCCAGGAAAATGGCTTTGTAGTTTGCGTTCTTTTCAAAGTGACACACTCAGCTGTTAGTGCTAGGCAGTGCAAATCTGTAACAATGACTATTTTAATTCTTTTACCCAGCCATTTTACTTTTTTCCTTCAAGGGGATCTTAGAGCCCTCTAAGAGAGAGTTATTATCGACTGAATAAGAACAGGAGGTTTTTTTACAAGGTACACAGGTAGTACAAGAACAAGGACAGCTCATGTTCAGAATGCCAGCGTGTGCACGCATATTTACTTCCTTTACCTCACTAATGATGAGTTCCCTGTTGAATGAAGTCCTTACCAGCCTGTTTTTTTCACACATCTGAAATACAGCAGTGATGTGCTTGAGTAGTGGAGGTTGCCTCTTGCAGAAGTTATTGCCTGAAGAATTTTGGGAAATTCGGGTGAGGAATCAAAACTCCAGCTTTGAACTCTTCAGTTTGCATAAACACGTTGCATTAAAAACAAGTTTTTGGGTTTTTTTTAAAAAGGTAAAATTTTATTGGCTGAGGAATCATGATGTAATTACTTATCATGGTGAAAGAGAAGGTGAAATTACATTAGAAATTGTTCCATTGTTTTCTGCAGCAACCTTCAGCTTCTAGACCTGGAATATAAGCATGTTAGCTTTGCATTGAAGATTCAATGCATGGCAATAGGAATAAGATATATTGGCTGAATAACAAAGCAGCAATCTTGGATAATGACAAGAAAAGAATATTGAATTATAATGCACTGGTCTCTTTGAACACCTCTAGCAGTTAGATTGGCTAGCTGAATGAGGTTTTAAAACAAGACAAAGATGATGCCTGACTGGATTCCCTTAGAGACTTTCCCAATACGCTAAAATGGGAATTCTTTGTTTACATAAAGCTTTTTAAATTATAATACCCTTTCATACTATATACGAGGTTACACTATATTAAACAGATACTATGGCCTCTGGCTGTTCTTGGCGGTCATGCATGTGTACCAGCTAGTTTGTGTGTATTGCTTTCTGTGTTTCCCTACAAGAACATAATGAGAAGAGATCCCAGAAGCAACATTTTAAGTGAAAAAAATCAGAGATAAGCATACCAGGTAGTAGGAGACTTTTTTTTACCTAGCATTTCTCCTGTTATATCTGTGTTACTTTTACAAATCACAGTGAAATTTAAGTCATCGATACAATTGTGGAATCCAAAAGAACTTATAAGCTGTAGTAAAGGATGGATTAGAGGAAGTCTAAAGAATTTATAATCCATCTCAAAGTTTTCTCAATTCTTCATCTGCCTCCTGCATCATGTTTTAGCTAGAGAATTATTAGTACAAAATGATAGAAGATTGCCTGTCAAGAAAGAAATGACTTGTGTAATAAAGGATGAATCAACATGAGAGTGAAGGCTATAAGAAGGTAAGTTCTCCAGCTGGATGCACAAGTGTTAATAAAAAAAAACAGAACAGGGACCGGAGCATGTACGATGAAGCTGGGTTATCACTTTCCAAGCCAAGGCTCTTAGAAAATGAGCATCCAGAAGGTATGACATCAGCTTGTTCAGCTAAAGCTGATAATTGCAAAAGGAGACTGGGGAGTGAGAGAGGGATCTAAATAATTGTTCAACCTTTGATTTGTCTCACATAAATCAAGTGTTTCTGGCTGTGTTGCAAATTTAACAATCTTTTTCTGCCCAGCTGGCATCAATACAATCTTCTAAATGAAAATTAATTTTAGATGCAAATCAATGCAAAGTCTGAATGTACAGTATCTTTGAAAATCATCCATTCAGGAAACGTCAGGCTATTGAAGAAGATTAGGTTAGAATTTAATAGGAGCCCCAAACTGGAGAATCTTACTTTTTTGTTTTCCTGACACTGGGGAATCATATGGGTACATCCCAGACTGGAGTTCTGTACACAAGAATGAAACTGGGCAGATGGGGCAACAAGAACTATAATAATGATCAAGCTATCGGAAAAAGTGAGGTAATGCCACTGTAGGCAGCATTACTAGTTTTGTTTAGGTGACTCTATGGATGAGGAAAGACCTCCAAAGATTCTTGGAGTCAGGTGCTGAGCACTTAAAACAATCACTTTCTTACTGGTTCATTATGATTTCATAGTAAAAGATCTCTATGCACACCCCTACCGTCTACTTAAAAGTTCAATAATCGGGAGTTGCCTTGTTTACATCTAAGTTCTCCTTCTGTTGGCATGATTTTTAGTATTTAAAAACCCTAAGCTTAGTTATGAATATGAATTTTCTTGACTTCATTCCAGTCTTATTGTTTTAAGCTGACAGACGGTTAACTACTTTCTTTATTATAAAGTTACAAATTATCTCTGCTACATACAGATCCTCAAGCACCTGCATAACATTACAAATCCTGTTTTTGTTTGCCAAGTTCCTGCTACCCTATTACTACTTCTACTTTTGGCTTTGATTTTTATCTTTTTACTGGTTGTACCTTTAAACTGGATCTGGCTTTATTCAGCAGTTGGTGGTTATTGCAAAAGACTTAGGCAGTGAACAGTCAATATTATGGATACGTTTTTAGTGATTTGCATCAGTGTATGATGGAAGCAGCAACAGTGTACATCTAAAATGTGAAGAAAATACTATGTTCTTATAGTGTTAGGTTCCTGTCCTCTAGGTAGGCAGCCTACATTATGCTTTTCTATGTAAGGGTGCCTTAAAATTGGTTAAAAAGCATGTTTCAAAAGAGAATAAGGTTCATGAGACTCAGCTTTGGTTCATATCTTCTCTGTTATTCATTAGATCAATTTGTATAACACCTTGTTGCAAGATATTACGGCTGGGATTACAATCAACCATGACCCACAGATCGCAAGTAATAAACTGTGTATATCTAGCTTGTTAAATGGCTCATATGGGACATGCAGAAACAAGTTGTTGATTTGCTGTTTAAGTTAATTTTTTTCTCTCTGCAGAGGGGAATTTACTGCAGACCCTGTTTAATAATAGTAAATCTTTTTCTCTCACTACTGCTATTATATGCCTACTTGTGATAACCACAAAATGGACACCTCAGGAGTGAGGAAGACTCAGATTGTTTATTGTCCTTCCTTGTTCCTTCTTTGGATGAATCTTCCTTCTCTCAGTAACTTGTTTGCTAGTCTTAGTTGTATTTGATTATTTGATTGGAAATGTCATGAGGGTGGAGGGTTGGTGGAGGGTAAGAGAGATTCTTAGTGCTTGCTCTGAAGTTACAGTTCTGCACTACAGTTGTGCAGTTTGCACTGCACCACCAAACATCAGGCACATGAAAAACTGTAGTCAGGCTAAATGTCTTATCAGGTTAGAGAGAGTCCACTCACTGTTTTTCCTCCATTAATGAAGGAGCGAGGTCAGACTGTGACCTTAATAAATACATACTGTTTTGAAGAAAAAAATAAAAAAAGCAAAATAAGAAAACCTATACAAGGATACAAACCAAAAGGGCACTTTTCTACATTTGTCTTAATAACCAGGATTCTCTCCTGCCTTAGAGTTAGGTGTGGAGAGGGATAAATGTCTTAAACCAGTATCAGGATCATGCAGAAGGCAAATATTTATGCCTATGTTTTTCTCTTTAATGTAGCCTTGTAATTAAAATTGTTGTCCATGAAACATTTTAATACATGAGTCTGGGGAGGCAGGGTTATCTTTTAGCCATTCTCCCCTTATAGCAAAAATCCTAGCAGAAACATACACAAAATCATGTTTAAAGGTCTGAAAAAACACATCTCAGTAACACATTCTTTAAATACAACACATACTGTATTTATCAAATTGCTTCAGGTGGAAACTTAACACAAATCACTGTATTTTTAACTACAGTATACCAGCTCCTTTGAATCACTGGATTATGTTCCTTGAGTCACAAGAACATAAAACTTGTCAAAGTGGATTACGTCCATGATCCATCTAATCCACTATCCTTTTTCTGAGTGGCCAGTGCCAGATGATATGGAGCACGGCACAACAACCTTATGCTAGACAGATGCAGTACATTCTGGCACCATGCAGATCTCCTTTTAACTCTTAATGAGTACATTTTTTTTTGGGAAAAATCAATCTTCCTTAACACCATGGAAACAATGTATGACAGCAGAAAAAAGTATTGGTGAATTTAGAAATAATTTTGCCCACAAAGGGGAAAAGAATAAGAGAGAGCAAAGAAGGATAAAACAGACACTTGAACATCTCACTGTACCTTTTATTGAGATTCTCTGATGAAAAAGTATTTTTGTCTGTCATTCTCCCAGTCTTTGCTGAGTTTGTCAAGGGTTCTCCTAGTAAGCCATTTACAAGCATGATCGTTGGATACCAAGCAGAAGCAAACGTGGTTAAATGTGGATTAAAAAACCTCAATAGAGGTTCTTATTCCTTCTCAAGATGTTCATGGGTAAAGTGTCGACTGTGTGTTAACCCAAGGGAAAAATCAAGAGGTGGTAAACAAGTGGTAAAAGGCCAAAGAGTATACACAAAGTGCATGCTTTCAGGACGATTTTTTTCTGAATGGGCAAACTACATTCCCTTTAGAAGCCAGATCTGGACTTTTAATAAAATGTCGAGAGGTTTTTTATGAAGATTTCATATGACAGAGTTTATAGAACAGCTATCTCATAAAAGCTGAAAAAGACAATGACTGGACAATTTCATTACACCCATGACAGTAAAACTAAAATGTTTTTCATATAAACTTATCAATCAAAACTTTTCTACTTCCCTTTGTAGAGGGCGTCTTTGATGTCTCAGCTTAATGTTGCTTTTCAGCCACTGCAGTGGTCTGTGGGCTTGACAGATCTTTGAAGATGGATGTAATATGATTCTACGGATACTGCTTCTTTTATTGGTTTTATTTGCTGTACTCTGTCTTATGGCTTTTCATTCCCTTTCCTCAGGCCACTTGTAGTAGGTGGAAAAGGACTGCTCAAATACATTCAAACCTGGAATCATTCACCTTGCTGTTCATGTTAGCTATTCTAACAGTATTTGACATCCTTAGTCAAAACAGCCAAAAAACCCTTCCTAGTATAAAACCGATGTAGAAGTTAGTGAAACTATGCTGATTTACACAACCTGTCCCAAACAGGCCTTTTAGCACTACTCCTTTTTTTTTTCAGATGAAGTGTCTTTTGCTTTTGTTTGGAAAAAAAATACCAGTTATTTATAGTATGCAGTTAGAAGTGCCATAAATATTAAACGCAAAACAGCCCAGTGTGAGACACTTGATGGCAAATCTCATTCTCTTTTCTTTATGTAGAAATGGATATGAGAATGCAAATGAAACTGCAGATGTTGCTAGGTTCCATCCAACTACAATGAAAAAGGGCCTGACTAATGAATAAACCATTTTGGCATTTTGGCTTTAATGTATACGATTGCTGCTCACTAAATTCAGGGATCCTATATTTCTTTTACTTTTTTCCTTTATACATATAATTGGGGGAAATCAACAAGTGTAGTCGAGACCAAATAGAAGTGAATAAATCTGCATTTGAATGTCAGATTTTACCTCTTGCTAGTGTGTCTGAAACAACATGCAATTTTATCTGTTTTTACAATTTCCATAAATATCAACTGCAAAATCTAAAGACATATTGTCTTTCTATCAAGATTCAGTGAATTTAGATTAAGTTAATCACAGTTTAGAAAGACTTAGTAACAAATCAGGCAAGGAAGTCGCTAGTCAGAAAGTGTCCTAAGGAGTCTGTGCATGTTCTGTATTTCAACTGTCATGTGACATATAGGAAGTAGAATGAAAAAGAAAATGATATGACAACTGGCAGGAAGGCACAGAGTGGTATGACTCACTCACACACAATGTTGTAGGTATGTAGGTCTGTAAGAAAGTCTTAAACAACCAGCCAAGAGGCAAGTCATGTAGGTCTACCTTCCAAGTATTTCAGGCCTTCTTCATTTGGGCTGTATGAAGATTATTGACTCCATTGCACCAAAAGAAAAGTACACCAAACAAAGTACAAACAGAAAGGGATGAGTCTTAGCAGGTACACACATATTTCAAGGAATGCTTGTTAAACCTTCTTTCTTCCTCTCTGAAGTCTTGAAGAAAATTTTCCATGAGTTCTACGGAGCCTCTTAACTAGTTTTGCCAGAATCACTCTCTTCCTTTCAAGCTGTAAGGCTACATTTACTGTACATCTTAATCTACTGATTAATTATGATTATTTTCTGGTCAGCTATCTTGAACAAAGTTGCTAAAATAATCCCACAGGTTTACAGTGAATTATTGCACATACACTGCCCAGAGGATTGATCCACTTAAACACAAGCAATGTTGCTTGATTTTAAAATAAACATTATAGCAAAAATAAATGCAATATGAGATGGAGAAAATTTCTGAGACAGGAGGAGAGGGACCCTCATGGGATTACCACAAATCCTTTTAGGTTTAGAGATTTGCTGGGCATCTATTAGCAGCTCTGGCCACAGGCTGTAGAGAAGCTACATATCACTGACTCATGAGAATCTGTGTGTCTAAACAACTCACCTCAAATATAATGGACAGTAAAACCTATTAAGGCATTATTTTTTCCTCCTCATTTTTTTTCCTTTTTCTTCTTTCTATCTGTTCTCTTCTGAGACTTTTGCAGTCTGAGTGCAGCACAGATTGTTTTTTCATTTTCACATTTTACACAACCAGATCTGGACACTGCTAAATATGTTTTGATTTCAAAGGCTCAGACCCAGCAGAGCAGTAACATCAGCTTGAAAGCCTAAGTGGCCATTCTAAGTGTTGCTCTCTTGTGAACACAGTTGTCCGTTGCTCCAATGATTGTACGGAAACCTTATTATTTCCCAGGGTAAGACACAATAGCAACATTGTGGTCTCAGAACTGTGTAATCCAAGAGTAATAACCTAGATTGTTTTAGCTTATTGAACATACAAAAGTTTGTGCAACCCAGAGGCAAAAATGTACAGTTTAAGAGAATAAAAATGCTGGAAGTATGAAACAAGGATGAACCAAACGCTTGAAAAGAGGTCATCTTCATTTGAGGAAAATAATCTTCTGTGAAGGAAAACAACCTTCTGTAACTAAGAACTGATAAATTGTCTGAGAGCACTTGTGAATGATAAAGAATAGGTTACAGTGGACACGCCTTTTTTATTCTGCCATATTGCACTTGCTAGATACATTCTGCAGGCAAAAATCTCCCACATTTTGCAGAAATGAGCTGCTTCCTTAGAAACATCAACTAATGTTTAGTGTAGTTGCATTCCCTTGTGAAGCAGTGCATTTTGGATGTCTGCTTTCGGAAATGGAAGGTCCCAATCAGCTCTGCAATCAAGTGCTCCTATAGTTCAGCACATATGGTCCAATTATTCAAATGTAATTAACCATTCATTGCAAAAAAGAAAAAATCATGTAGCTTTTATATCAGGTGAATATTTAAAGTGCTAGCTCTCTGTATGCTTTCTTGTAAATCATTAATGAATAATAATAATTTCTGCAACAGACAGACTTGTATAGTGTGGAAATTAATTGTTCTCATAAACCAAATCCAGACTTCAAAATAATTAATAAACTGATTCCCATTGATCTAAAGTCTTTAAACTCCTTACTAGACCTTTGAGTATTTTTTAGACAACCTGAGCACTGGCCAGCACTCTCTTTTTTATGTTTTGAACTGGTTTGGCACAAGTGGGTCAAGCCTATCATCAGAAACACCTGGATTACTTTTTTGATATAGCAGAGAAAGTCGGGAAGAATGTACTGTACTCAAATATGACTTGGAGTGTGTTTATTCATTGTATTTGAGTTAACACTGAAAGTAAATCTGAAAAGATTATCGTGATTCTTTTAAAGGAAAAGTGCAATCATCCCCATGATGTGAGGGAACAGGAAAAGGCTCTTTGGATAGCAGCTGCCCTGAAATAGCTTTCAATATAATTGCTGTAAATAAAGAAATTGTATCTACATAAGTCTTTATGTTTACAGGAACATGATTGCTTCACACATTCGATTTGTCACTGCAACATGACAGCCTTTTCTTATTTGAGTATTCTCCAGTAAATCTTCATTCACATCAACAACTGATGCATGGCTACAGATATTATACTAGGCAGCACAAAACGAAAACAGTTTCACACAAAAGCATTGATCACAAGTACTGAATATATAAAAGAATCCAGATCCTAAATGGCAGGATTTGACACAATCATAAAACTAAGAGATACTGACAAAGAAAGAAGAAAATATGTTACTACGCTTTTTTTTCCTCTCCTCTAATTGATTCATAAATGGGCTGAGTGGTCCAAAGATGGAAATAGCAGTGACAAAACAGGTGTCTTAATTTTTGATTGAGCAGATTGTGTTCCAAAATGTGGACAGAAATTATATTTCCCTCCCCTGTAATATTTTTATTACTTTAAAATAAAACAAGCTTTGTTTAGCTCACACTTTCTCTCTTGCTGTAAGCTTGTCAGATAATTCTGACAGCCACTGATGGATTTTTTTTCTTTACATTGGATAATGTATTCTAGCTTAATATTCAGAGTCCAAGTCTGCCCTGCATGCACAACAGTCTGTATTCAGACAAGTTCCTTTTCTACTTTTTCAACTGAAGTAGTTTTGTAGCTGCAGACCGCCTGGAGCTAGGAGTTTTGCCACCAAGCTAAGTAACCCAGAAGCTTAACCACAGATTTTTACTATCACTAGCTCAAATGGCATGATTTTAAAGTAAATTCCCACTCTTCTCTGGTATTTTATCTTAGTGGTCTGTACGTATCAAAGCTGATAACATTGTACTTCTTGTATCTAGGGAAGAGCCATACTGGAAACAGAGAAGTCCCTAGGTGCAGATAGTGAAGGCCAAGAATGAGATGCTAAAGGAGGAAAACTAGCCAAAATCTGTGGGCAATGTTCTCCCGTATTGTCCTTTGATACCCCACAGATGTTTCCAGAGCTCACCTGCCCATGCACTCAGCTGTATTTCTGTGTTAAGACAGCACTTCTGCAGATTTTTCATCATGACTTCCTCAAAATCCTTTAGATGACAAGCACATCAAAAAGTGGTTCATTCTCATAAGCAGAGAAGCAAATCCCGGGTTTTAAAGGGAAGATATAGAATCATAGAATAACCAGTTTGGAAGAGACCCACCGGATGATCGAGTCACACCATTCCTATCAAACACTAAACCATGCCCCTCAGCACCACATCCACCCGTGCCTTAAACACCTCCAGGGAAGGTGAATCGACACCTCCCTGGGCAGCCTGTTCCAGTGCCCAATGACCCTTTCTGTGAAGAATTTTTTCCTAATGTCCAGCCTAAATCTGCCCTGGTGGAGCTTGAGGCCATTCCCTCTTGTCCTGTCCCCTGTCACTTGGCAGAAAAGGCCAGGACCCTCCTCTCTACAACCTCCTTTCAGGTAGTTATAGAGAGCAATGAGATCTCCCCTCAGCCTCCTCTTCTCCAGGCTAAACAACCCCAGCTCTCTCAGCCATTCCTCGTAAGACCTGCTCTCCAGCCCCTTCACCAGCTTTGTTGCTCTTCTCTGGACTCGCTCCAGAGCCTCAACATCCTTCTTGTGGTGAGGGGCCCAGAACTGAACACAGGATTCAAGGAGCGGTCTCACCTGTGCCGAGTACAGAGGGAGAATAACCTCCCTGGACCTGTTGGTCACACCGTTTCTGATACAAGCCAAGATGCCATTGGCCTTCTTGGCCACCTGGGCACACTGCTGGCTCATGTTCAGTCACTGTCAACCAACACCCTCAGGTCCCTCTCCTCCAGGCAGTTTTCTAGACAGACTTCTCCTAGTCTGTAGCACTGCACAGGGTTGTTGTGCCCCAAGTGCAGGACCCGGCATTTGGCCTTGTTAAACCTCATGCCATTGGACTCTGCCCAGCAGTCCAGCCTGTTCAGATCCCTCTGAAGAGCCTCCCTACCCTCCAGCAGATCAACATTTCTACCCAACTTAGTGTCGTCTGCAAACTTGCTAAGGGTGCACTCGATGCCTTCATCCAGGTCATTGATAAAGACATTGAACAGGGCTGGACCCAGCACTGAGCCCTGGGGAACCCCACCTGTCACTGGCCTCCAGCTGGATTTCACACCATTTACCACCACTCTCTGGGCCTGGCCATCCAACCAGTTTTCCACCCAGGAGATCGTTCACCTGTCCAGGCCAGAGGCTGATAGTTTCTCAAGCAGAATGCTGTGAGAAACTGTGTCAAAGGCTTTACTGAAGTCCAGGAAGACCACATCCACGGCCTTTCCCTCATCCAGCAGCCGAGTCACTTTGTCATAGAAGGCGATCAGGTTAGTTTGGCAAGACCTGCGTTTTGTGATCCCGTGTTGACTGGGCCTGATCACCCGGTTCTCTTGCATGTGCTTCATGATAGCACTCAAGATCACCTGCTCCATGACTTTCCCTGGCACTGAGGTCAGACTGACAGGCCTGTAGTTCCCTGGGTCCTCCCTGCGACCCTTCTTGTAGATGGGCACAACATCAGCCAGCCTCCAGTCCAGTGGGACTTCCCCAGTCTTCCAGGACTGTTGGAAGATGATGGAAAGGGGTTTGGCCAGCACATCCGCCAGCTCCTTCAATACCCTTGGATGAATCCCATCTGGCCCCATAGACTTGTTGGTGTCTCGTTGGGCTAGCAAGGCTCTGACCACGTCCTCTTGGATCACGGGAGCCTCATTTTGCTCCTCTAGCTCCTGGGTTTGTACACAGACAGAACAACTTTCTTTACAATTCAAGACTGAGGCAAAGAAGGCATTAAGTACCTCAGCCTTTTCCTCATCCCCTGTCACTGTTGTTCCTTCTGCATCCAATAGGGACTGTATGGTCTCCCTAGTCCTCCTTTTATTATTTATATATTTATAGAAGGATTTTTTGTTATCTTTCACAGATTTTGCCAATCTGATTTCTAGTTGAGCCTTAGCCCTTCTGATTTTTTCTCTACACAATCTCCCTTCCCTCCTGTAGTCCACCCAAGAGGCCTGTCCCCTCTTCCAGAGCCCATAAACATTTCTCTTCTTTTTCACATCACTCCAGATCTCTCTGTTCAACCAAGCTGTTTTTTCCCCCTGCTGGCTTTTTTTCTGGAACATGGGGATGGCTTTCTCCTGAGCTGCTAGGATTTCCTTTTTGAAGAGCTCCCAGCCCTCATGGGCTCCCATGCCCTTAAGTACTGTCTCCCATGAGACCAGCCTTCTGAAGAGTTCAAAGTCTGCCCTCTGGAAATTTAATGCTACCGTCCTACTAACCACGCTCTTCACTTCACCTAGAACAGAAAACACTGTGATCTCATGATCACTTTGTCCTAGGCGTCCACCTACTGCCACATCCCCCACAAGGCCTTCTCTGTTCACAAACAACAGGTCCAGGAGGGCACCCCACCTTGTTGGTTCATTCACCAGCTGTGCAAGGAAGTTGTCTTCCACGCACTCCAGGAACCTCCTAGACTGCTTCCTTTCTGCTCTATTGTACTTCCAGCAGATATCAGGAAGATTAAAGTCTCCCACAAGAACAAGAGGCATTGATCTAGAGATTAACCCCAGCTGTTTATAGAAGAGCTCTTCAGCTGCTTCTCCTTGGCTGGGTGGTCTGTAACAGACTCCCATCACAAAATCTACCTTCTTGTGTGCTCCTCTGATTTTAACCCACAGGCACTCAATCTCCTCAGCGCTACAATCCATCCCAATGTTGTCCAAATCCTCCCTTACAAAGAGGGCTACCCCGCCTCCTCTCCTACCCTTCCTGTCCCGCCTGAAGAGTTTGTACCCCACCATAGCTGCACTCCAGTTATATGAGTCATCCCACCACGTTTCCATGATGGCAACAACATCATAGGCTCCTTGCCCTACAACAGCTTCCAGCTCTTCCTTCTTATTCCCCATGCTGAGTGCATTGGTGTAAATGCACTTCAGCTGAGCTGCCGAGCCTTCAGCCCTCTTAGAGTGAACAGAGTTCATTCCCAATTGCCTGGTAACTGGAGTAGCTAGCACCAGAGTGCCCGTATCTCCCTTAGCACCCTCAGGTGTTTTCTCCCCCACTTTCTGTGGGGTGAGGTACTGGTGGTCCTCACCAGCACACCCTCTCCGAATGACCATTGCCCCACGTCCAGGCTCGTTCCTGTCTAGCCTGGGCTCAACCCCCTCCACCTTCACATCTAGTTTAAAGTTCGATTTATGAGCTTAGCTAGGTTTTTAGCAAGGGCTTTAGTCCCCCTAGGAGACACGTGTGTCCCATCCTTAGCAACAAAGCCTGGGGGTGCGTGAGCCACCCCATGATCAAAGAAGCCAAAGCCCCTCTCCTCACACCAGGCTCAGAGCCAGGCATTAATTGAATTCTTCTTCCTGACTTCCCACTCCTCTCTATTTAGCCTTGGGATGGAGCAGAATACTATTTGTGCCCCAGAGCCCTCCATCATTTTCCCAGTGGCCCTGAAGTCATTCTTGATGGTTTTGTTCTTCTTGTTTACTAGATCATTGTTACCAGTTTGGACTACTATCAGAGGATAGTAGTCTGTCTCATGGACCAGGGAAGGAAGTTTTCTAGCTACCTCCTTCACTGATGCCCCCAGTAAGCAGCAGACCTCTCTGTGGAGCGGGTCCGGTCTGCAAATGGGTCCCTCCGTTCCTTTTAGGAGAGAGTCCCCTACAACAATCACGCTCCTCTTCTTCTTAATGGAGGATATTTTGAATATGTTTGAATACACATTATCAAGTTCTTCACCTTTCGTCGCTCATTCTTCTTGGTCGGTGAAAGCCATTGTGGGTAAAATTATAGAAATAATAAGTCATTTGGTTCTGCAACTGAAATATGAATGCATAGGCAGGCAGGTAACTTTGAGAGTCTGCCTTGAGACAGATTTATTTGTCTTGAAGCAAAATTATCCATTTGTTTATTAAGACATCCTCTTTAATAATTCCAATGGAAAACAGATATTTTGCATCAAAAATGTGAAATGTCTTTGGAACACACTGAAGTTCCAGAAGTCAAATGTTTGCTTTCCAAAACATCCTTTCCCCCTTCTGATTTCATATGTTCTTTTCCACTGAAAATATGCACAATTTTCAACTGAAATGATAATCTGCATCTGACCACAATACAGGTTTTGCTCACCTTTGTCTGGCAATGTTTCTTAACGGTTGGTCTACCCTACATCCTTTTCCAAATAAAGAGTTGGTTTATTTTAATACTGCTAAATATTTTCCTGTTTTTTTAATTTAAAACCAGATATGTCATTGGATACAGTAAAAAATTGATCTAAATAAGTGTTTGTATTCTTAAAGACCTCTCTGGAGTACTTCACTTTCAGTAAGCAAACAGTAGAATAAATGGTTAAATTTATCTTCTGTGGCTCTTTACATGTATTGAAACCACTGTGAAACAGAATTTAGATTTTTTTTCTATTTTAGTTATATTTTGAAAAGTGAAATATAACCAATAACATTTTTGCTGCAATAATTTAAAATAAAAGCATATTTTTCAACATAAACCAAATCTTCTCAGGATGCTAAGCTCTGAAATATCAGTTTGAAAAGTAATATTTACCTTGACTTTCTTACTTCTGAAAGTGACCATATTTGTTTTAGTGTTTATAATAAATACCTTGAGAGGTAAACTTCAGTCGCAGAATTGTGTATATATATGTCTCTCTCTCTCTCTGTATATATATATATGTTATTTCAGACCAAGAAGACTTAGGGCAGTTTCATGATAGGTCTGATTATCAAAAGTGTTTCTTATCTTACCAATGCTTATTTAAAATAATCCCTTTCCTTCTTCATAGACCAGTATAACAAAGTGTATTTCAAACCCTTTTAGTTGTTGTGGGCAGTAATAATAAAAAAAAAATCTCATGCCTTCAAGGAAAAACAGGGTAGTTGAGAGAGAGTAACTACATTGAGATGCACTGTTGAAAATGGAATCCCCAAAAGAACTGCGAAACTTCATTGTCAAAAAAATTATAATGCTTTCGTTCCTGTGTCACAATGATATCAAGCACAAATAAACAGTTTAAACAAAAACAAAAAGCAACTGCGCTTTTATCCTTTCCAGTTTGTTCACAGTGAGATTCTGTCCTAAAAATCTTGTGTCAAAACCTCACTTGTTATGAACATTTAGATTATTTAGGCCTGATACATGTTAGAAAGTGCAGAGAATAGGAAGACCTCTCTCTCCTGAATAGCTGAAGTGTCTCCTCCCTAATTCTGTAAATTTGCACAATTATAGCTTCCTGTTTGCTATGAACTGGGTTTTTTATTAGACAGGAGATGAAAAGAGTCACAAGCCTGTCAAGGTGAACCAAATAAGATTAAAATAAAATTAGCCTTATTGTGATATTTTTTTGTTTTAACACAAGTTATGAAAAACTCCACTGTATGTGATGAGAAGGACTATGTATACTTATGACCAAGAAACTACAGCTTAGTGTGTATAAAGATGCTTCAGAAGAGCAGCCTCATCCTCCAGTACTTATTTAGCATGCCAATTCCTTTTCTTAGAATGTAAGTATGGGATTTAGAGTGAAATAAAATTTATTTTTCATTAAGTTGGGTACCTAAGTGTGATTTTCATCAGTTCTTATATATGAGCTGAGAATTTTAGTGGGGGTTCCACTTCTGTTGTTTTTCTCTTATTTACTAGAAACTCAACTTACTGCAAGTATTCAATATAAACAGATTGACTCATATGTTAAAAGTTATGCCAATTTAATTACATCTGAATTCAGGTTATGCAGAGAGATAATTATGAATATTTGTTACTAAAATATTATCAGCAGTGCCTTTGATTGGCACCAATGCTATCACTTTAAATTAGTTACAGGCTCAATGAAGAAGAAATAGATATAACTCTCGTCACATCTATAAAATGACTCTGGGTCAGCTGAACACTAATTAGAAAATGAAAATAAATAGCGGGCTAATATAAGCCCAGTCCAAACAATGAAGAAGGAAAAAAAAAATCTCAGCAATAGACCTGTCAAACAGATGACAAAAAATTACTTGATACGCCTGAGTTCGAGATAAAATCAAATCAACCACAAAACAATAGGAAGTCTGGGATAGAGTTTATCCCCTCAGACTGAAGTATTGATTGCATTAGCGGTACAAGGCAATCCTTTGAGGGTGGGGAGAGAATGATAACACTCCATAGTATATGAATGAGTGATTGAAACATAAATGAATGTAAGCAGCAAATGAATTCCTGAAAAGGGCATACTAAACAACATATGGAAATTTACACAATAAAAGCCCTCTCACCAGTTTTTTAGGCCATGCTAAACAATGGAACAACTCCTTTTTTGACACAAAGATTCTCCTGAATCACAAAAATACAATGAACTATCAGGTTATTAATCCTGAATCCTTTGTTCTTCATGTGCTTACTCATTGTGTTGAAGGAAGCTTTAGCTCTTTCTATGAGAGTACAATGAACGGGGAAACGAAGCCTGCAGCAAATCTTGTGGACTTTCCTTAATTTAGCTTATGTGTTTCATAAGCTTCCATCAGTTTCCAATTAAGGAAAATGCTATAACTTGCTTTTAGTCATGCTTTTGAAAAGCTTCAATTATGAATTTCTGAGTGAGTTATTGCAATTTTATTTCCCCACTGTCTGTCTAGCTCACAAAATAAGTTTGAAATAGCATACACTTCTTCCTCTGGAAATGACACTTACAAACAAGGATGATATATTCAAGGTAGCAGGAAACAATGACAAAAAATATTTCTCCATTCTTTATTTTTTTAGACAAACTTTCTGCTAGAATGTATTTGTCATATAGCCTACTTAAGTTTTATTTCTGCATAGTTTATTGCCTGTTGCTTCAGGAATTATAACTAGATAGTAACTGGGTTGTAACTGTTGCTTCAGGAATTATAACTAGATAGTAACTGGGTTGTATTTGTAGTTATCAGCCTACTGCTGTTACTTACTCATGGAGTTACTGTCATATAATCTTGCTTAGGTGGGGTTTAGGCTACTAGTACCTTGTTGGAGAAGCTGCATGATTACCAAGTTTATCTATGCAGTTCATAAATGTATTTTTTTCAGTAACAAGCTGCTCATTTGTCCTTTTAGCTAAAACAATCAAGGCTGAGGCATGTATGACCCAGAAAATCTCTTGAAAAGGCCACACAGATATCAGGCGTATTGACAGCAGGTCTTCTAACTAATTATAAAATGTATTTATTTAACGAGTGTTACACACTTACCAGAACCTCTTCTGGCACTATAAAGACAGGCTGTCACAAACCTAGATGAAACATCAGTTGCCTCAACCAGAAACTGAGTAGCACCTGGATTAGTGTACAGGGAAACTTAGAGCCTTTGAGAATTTGCCTTGGTAAGTATAATACTGACATTGTCTTTATATTAGTACTATTTTTGTACCATCTACAATGTGCAATGTCAATTGCATCACACGGTGCTCTTGAATTAAGGCAAGCTGCAAACTTCTCAAAAGCCTATCTCCAAGTTTTAGAGATATTTATATCTCCAGAAATGCTTCCATATTTATTTCCCTAGTAATCCATTTAATGTAACAGCATTCAAGAAGCTAAGAAGCATGAACTAGTTTAACAACCAAATCTGGAAATGCTTAGTCAGTTATTCAGACTGCAAGTTAAAAAAATCCATCTTACCAGCTAAGGATGAAATTACCCTGACTACTCACAAGTCAACAAACTTGTGCAAATGCCCTTTGGTGAACGCTTCCGTAACGTGCCTGGCAGATTTAATCTACTGCTACATTATTTGAAAATCTCCATGATGATCCAAATCTACATCTCTTCTAGATCCCCCTGTTTCCTGCTTGCATGAAAAACAGCCCCTCTCTCGTCATCTTTTCCTCTCCCTTCTATCTGTCACCTATGCCATCTTCCCATATCAATTAGCATATCACTCCATTCCTTTCACCAGCTAAATTTAGGTAACACTTTGCTCTTTGCTTTCCCAGGGTTGTGATTTGATCAAGTAGTAATGGCCCCAGTTTGCCCTTTCTTCAGGTTTGGATTTTTCCCCCTGCCCAAAGCGACCAAGTATCTGTGCTGACCCCTCTCCTCAGTCTGTGTTCGTCATTGTTGAGCAGATCTATTCTTCTCTCTCTGTATTTCCACCTGACACACCTCTCTTCTCTGGCTTCTGGGGCTTTCGAGCTTCTCATGTATTTCTCTTCATCCTGCTGCTGAGGAGAATCTGCCTCTGGCTATTTTGATTCACTTTACCCTCTCATGCGTCACATTTTAGGAGAACTACAAGCAGATTAGAAGTAGAAGCAAATCAATAACTTGTCAGTGCCCTCTCAAAGGAAATACTGGTTGATCATTTTGTAGTAGTTCCCACATATCGTTGATAGAGTCTGAAAAAAGAAGGCATAAAAGTATCTTGCTTTTGCATTTGTTTATGCTGGTAACACCACAAAATTTTCTCCTAGGATAAAGAACCTTCCACTTACACACTCCAGCAAACAGACCACAGCTCATTTCTGTAGAGGCAACATATCCTTAAGCTCTAGGGTTGGCATCAAGAACAGCAACACTTGTATTTCAAAGAGTTCGAAGGCAGGAATAACATGGCAGTGTGTGGAATAATTACCTCCAAATAGTTATCTGTAAATGGGAGCAGAATGGCTTTCATGCAAAACATACATAGATCGGACAACTGAGCTACTTCTTCATCTCTCTCTCATGCCCGTTACCCTTTAATTTAAGCACAAATATGAAGGAGATGTTGCACATGTTTGCTAGAGCCACGATTTGGTATCATCTAGCCTTGGCCTAGTGCCATTGCAATGCTATACTCTTTAGTAGATGTGTAGTAACTGTTTGAACACTCCTTGTGTTGATGCAAATATAAAGAAAACTGAATGGAATAAATGTTAAATGTACATTTTTAAATTACTTAGATTGTGGGATGTGTCCACCAATGTATACTCTTTTACCTCTGGATTAGAACCAGTGCTCAGAGGAGAGAGGTCACGATGGCTAAAAGCTGGATGAAGTTAGAGTCCTGTCCTGTTACTGGACAACAGGATAGGTTAAGAGAAATATCCTGAATCTCATGTGAATTTTCCAGCTGAAGGAGGAAACGTGGCAGGGGAGTGAAAAGTGCAAAAACTACATTGAAATCCTCTGCCTGACACTGGCTTCTGTTGCAGGCTAGAAATATTCTCCAATATTTCAAAAGGCTTGTTATTTTATTCCTCTTGCACTCCAACATGCTGTTCATGAGCATACAGAACCAAAACTGTGCTGAGTCTACTCAGCAGGAGGCAAAGCCAAACAAAACAGACCAACTGTAACAACCCTTCTCCTCCCTACCAAAATCCGATCATTTCAGCACTCAGAACAGTAACACATCACTTGGGTTGTAGGCACCCCTTACTGATCTGACTTATTTAAGAAGATGCCAGAGGAAAAAAACATGAAAACCTTTACTATGCTACCTGTAGAAAGATGAAATAAAGTTGTGCTGGGGAATGTGTGAATTATAAAGAGTATAGGAAGTAGTTTGAAAATGAAAAACTTATCTTTTTCTGTAAGGCATTGGGTTCAACAAACAAATTTCAGGGCTGCTATTACAGAACAGAATTTAATCCCAGAAGGGAAGTGCTTAGTTGGGCTCATCTTAAAAACTTGAAAGTAATCTTGAGAAAATCTCAGTGAGCTGTATTTTGATATTCCCGTATGAAAGAAATAATAACTACTTCATGCAAATTTCCATTTAAATCTATGGATATGCCGAAGGGGTAATTTGCTGCTAACCTGGGCTGATTGTTTAGAATTTGGCTTGCTGAATAGAGCCTGGCTTTTGAAATAGTGCTGCTGGGGGGATGGAAAACCACACATCATAGGAAGCAAGGTGGTAAAATCAGTTTTAGGAGATTTATCTTTCAACAGTTCTAAAGATCAAAGAGTTTTGAGTAAGTCTAAATCTTCCTTAAATGTGCCAGGATCCCACATAACTAAGGAAATGTACATATTACATTTTTCACAGTTTGACTTCTTTTGAAAGAAAGAAAGAAAGGAAGAAAGAAAGAAAGGAAGAAAGAAACAAACAAATAAAATCCAAATGGGTTTTGGATCACCCTGTGTGCATCGGGGCTGCTAACTCACTGAATTGGAAAAGACATTTTTGCAGGAACTGGGTTGTTACTTGGACTAGTCTTGATTCACATTTCATTTCAGATGGCATAAATCAAAGCACCTGCACAGAGTCCAGAGAAATTGCATAAGAAAAAAGGGCTCTCAGGCTCAAAGCTTTCACAGAATGTCTGTGAGGAGGTGCCGTTTCATATTTAAGAATAGAACTGATAAAAATCTTTGATGGAATAATTCTGTGGGGAGTCAGCTATAATCCTGTAGAAAACAGTTGAGTTTGTTTTCCAGAACATTTCAGATATTTGATCTGGAATTTTTTTTAAAAAATGTCAGAATTTGCTATGCAAGTTCCTCCTCCTGGTCCTCTAATAATGAGGCTGTATTACAAAATACCACCGAGCACTATTGTGGTAAATTTCTTGGTTACATGAGCTCTCTCTCATAAGGTAATAACAGAATTAGGAAAATGTGCTTGTATTTGATTCTTTTAGAAGTTCAGACAAGCACATTACTTGAGTCTTGGCATTTTCTAACAGGAAGAAGGTCACGTTGTAGAAATACATTCTTGCAGTAGAGCTTTGCATCACACTGTAATGAGTCACTGTTGAAAGGCAGGTTTGGTCTTTCAGCAAAATCTTGGGTTCTTGGAGACATGCAAAGGGCTAATAGACATTATAAGAGGCATGTTTGATTTTTGTTTAGTAATTTGATCTTGACTGTTGACATGGCCTCTATGGACATCAGTTAGTCACTGGGATTTGTTTCTTTGTTCCCGTCTCCTTACCAGAGTCCAGCTAACTCCCTTCTGGCTCCTGTTGGCTACACTTTTTGACTGCCATTTTTCCATGACTTTTTTTCTTAATACTATTCTTGTGTTAATATTTTTAATGGCATTAACTTTTTATAACTACTCTAGCTTTTTCTCAGTGGGAGTTAGACTTATGAAACCAATACTTTCATTGCATGGAGGTTAAATGAAGCAAGATTAAACAGAAGTTAAATGAAGCAAGATTCTAACTAGACAGTTTGAAGGTGCAACTTGACTTCCAGAAGTTTGGGGAAGGTGGAATCAGCAAATGCTTGTTGTGTGAAAATGTTTCTGTTCTGTTTGTTTCCTTCATGTTCACTAAGAATTTTAAGAAGTCTGCTTCTTTTTCATGTACAGGTCTGTGTCTGTCACTTCCCTTCTATGTGGAAATCATCCTTTCTTACTTTTCCCTTTTCTCTTAATGGCAAAACTTAAATGGAAGATGGCATAGTTAACTTTTTCCAAGTCTATGTGTTTGTGCTGAAAACTAGTTAATTGTTTTTCCATTTCCTTCACATTCCCACAATTCATGGCCATGGAACCAGCTCTGCTGACAAACTAACTAACTACATTAATGAATGTGTATGTGGAGTGTCTTTGCAATTTATGTTACTAAAACAGATATGCATGGTAAGACCTTCTTGTTCTCTAACCTGACATGTGTGAGTAGAACTCTGTAGTGTTTTAAATATTAGAATAGCTTTTTGGGTTTTTTTTATATCACAGTTATAAGAAAGAACTCAATAACTTTGTAAAGTAGAAGGTAGTATTCTCCTGCCTCCTGGGAGAAATCTTCTATAATAATATATTTTCTTATTCATCAAAACGTAGTTTGGTGACTCAGCATAGAGTAGTTTAGTATAAAAAAAGAGCTAATTGTTCTTAACCAAAAATATTATATAACAGTTTTAAACGCATTTGATGCATCTTAGCTGAATAAAAAATGGCTCAAAGTTGATACTGAGTTTGATTATTTTACTAATTATTTTTCCCCATAAATTTTGAATAATGCCAATATGCAATCATATGTGTCACTTTAAATATGAAATGAAACAAGAACCGAAGAACTTGCAATTCAATTATGTATTGACATTTCATTCTTTTTAACTCAGAAGAGCTTCTTTCAAAATTGTTGTAGCTATAGTGGGCTTTTGTAGAATGCCCCTACAACAGTTATAATTTCTCATTGTTTTGATGGGGTCAAAAATTAGATTCTTTGTTGTTCAGTGTTGATTTGCACAAGCACCAGTGTGGAGGAGAAAGTAAATAAAATAAAGTTGGCAATAAGTAGAAATTATTTTAATATTTAAAAAACTGCACAGCTATGTTATATTTAGAATCACAGATTCTCTTGTCCTTTCAGGGTGATGCCATTAGTTTAGGAGTATTTACATATGATGAATGAGAGCTGAGACAAAGCATATAATCACAGACTGATGGCAGAAACTCTGTGTTGATCCTCAGCTCTTTGCTGATCCTCTGCAGTGCCTGTGACCTTTTTCACTCATCCCTAAAATCTCCCCAAAGAATTCTAGCATTTTCTCTTCCTTGCCTGATTGAAGAGTGCAATGAGTTTGTCAGGAATGCATGTCTGACGTATGCATATGACAGCACAAAAAGTGAGAAGAGGAAATCTGAATAAGTAGGCTGCGTGACTAAACGACTAAAATAATATCTTGAGAGGCAGTAAACTGGGGGCAAAGAATAGACAGAAATGACTGTTATGGTTACTGTCACACAGCAGTGTGACATCTTACTTCCCTTCTGTCAGTAAGATGAAAACATTACCCATCCTTATGACAGAAGCATAAAGGATAATGGAATCTGGCTGACGTAATATCCTTGTGTGTATGCCTAGGATTTTTTTATTTTGTAATTGCAATTGGACATGTTGTCCATCAGAAAAAAAAGAATTCTTACTAAGATGCATGTGAGCCCTGGAAAAATATCGGAAAAATATCAGAAAGAAACCTTTGGCTTCTCTAGTATGTTACCTGTTTTCATTTCCCTTCCTTTACTTTTATCTGCAAATGTTCTATAAAAGGAATTTGAAATGCAAAGGATGCACCAAGCTATAGCAATCTCTTCCAGAACTATATATTCAGAGTAAGTCACATGGACATCAAGCCATAGCATTTTTATTATCTTATAGAGAACTTCTTGCCCCATCAAGGCAGATTTCATCAAGTAACTTTAGCTATCTGCTCATATTTTTTCTCTATGCAGGCAGATGAAAAAGGGAAAATGATCTATATTGAGTAGATTAAAAAAAAAAAAAAAGCATTTAATTTTTTAAGAAGTGGACCCCAGGTACAGAGATATCCAAGTTTTTTACATGTCATACCCATTTGAGGGCAACATAGCTACAGTGACTGAGGAGTCTGTCTCAGTTCAGCACTACCCTAAAGATCCGTGCACCACATTTCTGTGTCAAACAGTGTTTCCCAAACTATAGCAGTGGAGGTTACATAACCTTTCTTTCCTCATGTGTATGCCATGCTATATAGTATTTATAGCTTGATTACTTGCTATTTTCCTAAAAGGCCATTACTGCAGCTATGGAGTAAGTCTTGACGAGTCCTGCCAGCACAATGAAAGAACCACTGCTGGTACTCACTTTCCTCCATCTCTCTCAACTTTGAAAAGCATGTGATGAATGAGTAAAGGATTGAAGGCACAGGAAGGACAGTCCTTCCACATCTCCTTCCCCTAGAATGAGTTCTCATTTACTTTAAGAAGCAGATGTGGACAATGCAGATCTTGTTCTTGCAGCATTTAAATTGAATTAAAATGCTCTTAATTTAGAAGGGAATTCTAAAGGCAACAATAAAACTTTTTTTCAAGCTCTGCTAAGACTTCTTTTGATTCCTTGTAGTGCTGTGGAAGGCAAGTAAAGAAACCAGACTATCCAGTTACATCCTATTCGTGGAGCCTTGTGCACAGCGTGCTACAAACCAGCACAGGGTGATAATGTGACTCAAACATCTTTAAAATGTTTCCTCAACTTCCTCAACTCTTTAAAATGCATCTTGAGAAGAGATAAAGGAATGTATGAGCGTATCTGAAAAGAGGTTGCAACTCATTCTCTGTGACAGATCATTTATAAAGCGCATCTAGAGAGAATAGATATTTGTTGCGTATTTTCTTTTTTGTAGTGTATCACTGCCTGGGGAATACGGGTCCAATTGTCTGGGTAAAATAAAGCTATATCTACATTGCAAATACATCATTAGGAAAATATTCATCAGGGAAGGAAGTGAAATTTCACAATGCATATGAAGTTTGCCTGCTACAGCTCTGCAGTATTTAAAATGTCTTTTGCTCTTCTGTGTGGGATTTACTGCGCTGACAGAAGAATTGTTTGAAATGACCCTGAAATCTTGTAAGCAAGCAGGCTGGATAGATGGTTAAAGCTCCTAAGGCTTGTAGCTTTTGTTTAAGGGTCAGCTCACATGTCCCTTTTCCTGAGTTGGAAGCAAAGTGAGTGATTCCAACAAAGCCCACAGTTTTGCTACTCCTGTTCTTGCTAAAGCACTGCTTTACTGCTCACAAGAATTTTGGCAAGTTTGGGTCCCAGCAGGCCAGAAAATGAAGCCCCATGCATACATCAGCAGCTGCAGCCAGCCGTGGGCCTCCTGTGCTTGCCAGCCTCACAGCCTTGCCTTACCTGGGTGAGGTTATCTCTGCCTCTCATTTTTAAAAAGGGAGTGCAAAGAGCATTCCCAGCTGTCTTTTGCCAGGATATGATACAATAAAAAACTTCGGTCTAAGAAGTTATTTGTTATGGAAAATTACCAATATCTGAATCCCTTTTGGCTCAAGGGGGCAGTTGAATCACCAAAAGGTGCTTTAAAATGCACACAAACCCAGTAGTTAGTTTAGATGTATTAATAAAGTCAGAGCCTAACAAAGGAGGGAATGACCATAACTGATAATAGCAGAGAAACATGCCTAGGGGAAAAATATCATCTTCTGTTACTTAAAAGTAAACAGAGCAACTGGAAGTGATCTACCACACTTCCATAAAGCTCAGTTAACTGAAAGGACCAATTGTCACTTAAGCCTCAGCCCACCTTGACTGGCAGCTAAACACAAGCAACTGGGATGCCAGTTCCCTTCCCCCTTCCAGGAAAAGGGGAAAGGGTAATGAAGGAACAGGACTTGTGGATAAGAAACTAAATCTAAAACAGCTATAATAAAAAAGAAGTAATAAGGAAAATACTATTAATAAGAAAATAATATAACGTATACAAATATATGAAATTCCCCCCACCTCCAGTTGACTATAACACCACTCATGCTGCAGAGCAGGTACAGTTAAATGGTCCTGGGCTAGACTCAGCAGCAGGAGGGAGCTGGACTCAGGAACTGGATTCAGGAATGCACAGATCCATGATCAGGACAAAAAGATGAAGTCCTTACTGGACATTGGCCATCGAAAAAGCGAGATTGACCTTCACGATCTCCCAGTTTTATACTAAATATGACATACATGGAATGGAATACTAAGTTCATCTGTTTGGGGTCACCTATCCTGTCCTCTCCTCCCTGCAGGTGTGACCTTTTTTCACCCCTTTCACTTATGGCATTCCATCATCTGGAGGATGGCCTTGGTTTCTCTAGGAATAAAGATACTCAAAGGCTTTCTGCATATTAATGCCCTGTATTATCACTCCTAGAGAAACATTGCCTGAAAAACATGCAGTTAACTTTCAGAAAATTAAGTTACTTAGATGAAGCTTAGCTGAAAAATTAGAAAACTAGTTCCACTTTGGTTCAGGCCAGAACACCAATAAAGAAAAGCACAGATATTGCAGTATAGTATGCAATAGGAACAGGGCTGAGCTGGAAACTTCAGAAGCTGTTTCCGCAGTGGCTGAGGTGGGTTGTATATCTTTTTATGTTGTGCACGAGAAGGGATGAGTGAGACCTGAAGAGAGATGGAGTGGGTCAGTGCAGAGCTGAAGAAGACATGTTTGAATGTGGCGATGAATGACACAGCCCTCAGTTGGAAACAGACTGCTAAGCATAAGCAGTTGGCACAAGCAACTGAATGCGCAGGACAGGTGTAAATGATGGTGGGATTGATTGGCTCCACAGCTTGAGTTGCCTCCATCCTTCAAATATGCTCTGGCCTCACCAGCTGGGTGCCCAGGATAGGCATTTGTCCAGGGCTTTGTGCATGTGTCTAACATGTCCCTGAAGCTCTGCCTGCCCTGCTTATCCCTGCTTACCACAGCCCTGCAATGCTTTGCCATTGTCCCCACTGAACCATGCCGATCCACAGCCCACACCTCAGCCTGGCCTACTCCTGTCCCCATCCCCAGGGTTGTGCCTGATACCTGGGGCTGTGGCTGCCCAGCTGCCTTGCTCCTGGCTGGGGCAGTGGGATGTGCCCTAGCTGCTAGGACCTGCTCTGATGGACCCAAGAAAACCCCAGGAACCCCACTCAGGCCCTGGTGCCACAATGCCCTGATAGTGCCTTTAAGAGCGCTTCCCCAAATTCCTTTTTCCTCTCTCTGTGCTTTGACCATCTACTCTCAATAAACCTTAATTAAATGTAGCTGCAATCTGTTTAGTGACTTTTTTGGGTAAAAATTTTAAGCCATGTATAAAGCCAAACTGCTTACAGCTTTGAAGATGTTTGACTTTGCAGGTCATTTTTGATGATTAGGCTCTGTTTTACCCATGTGACTTCATACGCACATTCTCTTTCTTTTCAAGTGTTAAATGGCTTTTCCAGAGCTTGTCAAACAAGTTAGTCAATTAAACAGCTCTCCTAACATCTTGTTCTTTCTAGTCCATCATTGGCTGGCAGTTACATGTCTACAACAAATGAAAAAAGACATCCATGCATGACCTGTCCACAAGTTTGCAAATTAGATGCTTTCCCTCACTCACATGTGTCCTGAAGAGCATGTAAGCTTTGTCCTCTCCCCTGTGCTACAGATATGTCTGGATGATCACATGCAGACATTTGCAGGCTGAAACAGTAGAGGGCAAGCCTCCTCAGGTTCCATATTCAAATATATTAGAAATAATCTGTTTATGTTGTATGTCATTGACAGTAGGCTGTTACTCTTGCCATTGTTCAAAGAGAAAGAGGTATGTGTCTATGTTTGTCCAGCTCTGAGATTGAGCTAATAAAAACTCAGGAGCTGTGACTTTTTGGCTGTGCCAGGACTTACCATGTAGACATATTCTCAGAAGAATTAAAGCATTTCCAGTGCTACAACAACTTCTTGTCCTTGGTGCTGCAGCTTCCTCACCCTCTCTTCAAATCTCAGGAGATGAGGTGTGATGGCCTATAACTGGTTACACAGACATATAAGGCTGTACCTGGCTTTTCTTCTAAGGAAGAAGAATTTTCTTATAGCTGCTTTGTGCTAGTTTCCCTGGTCTCAGGTTAAAAGATATTATACAGCGCTGAGTATAAAGACCTCTGGTAAGAACTCCAAAGCCCAGTTCCCTATCGAAAGTGGATAGCAGACTCTTCCCCAGCAATGAACAAAGACTTTTGCACTCCAGAAATAACGGTGTCTCCTCAGAAAGAATGGTCTCTAAATCTCTTCAGAAGGTTAACAGCAATTAATTCCTTTATTTACAGCCCTCCTCCTCCTCCTGTTTACCAAAATAGAAGAGAGATACCTCCAGTTCTTGAATCCAAATACCCTGCCCTTCCCTGCCCTGCCCTGCCCTGCCCTCCCCTCTTGCATTTTCTTTTTGATCACTTGCGAGCAAGTGGTGAATAGCAAAACTGGCTTACAGAGTTAATCATCACCCTCCACAGAGCCACTGGATCATCATGACTCGATTTCAGATGTAGATATACCTCTGAACTTACTTTGTCAAAAAGAGGTTCAAAGAGAAGTCCTCTGTCTAGGAACAGCAGGTGGAATCTACCCCTAGGCCATGAGTATGTGTTCTTTCTGCACTGCAGCACAGTGCACAGAGAATTAGAAGTTTCTTGCAATTGCAGTTTTACTTGTATTTAAGAAAAAAAGTTTTTCTTCAGCTTTTTCTCTGCAGATTAAAATTCTCAGGCTTTTCAGTCTTGAGTGGAATCATGGCTTGATTGAGGTAAATGTAGAAACTTCTTGCTATCTTGATATTCTTTTGGAAGATGACATACAGGCAGAGCGAGATGAATGTCTCACTCTCTTGAAATAAGGTATTATATGTTTTAATACATTTAAAATACACATGAGTATTAACACCAGAAATTCTAATTCACAACTAACTAATATAGCTGTCAAAACCCAACAGCTCAATAACTGTCTTGGTGGTGGCTGAAATTTTGCCAACTGTTTTCTAGCAAAATCCTCTTCAGCTGTATTCTCAATGTGTTTAAGTCTGGGATGTATTAGCCCAAGAATAATATTTATTGTTAAATGATCAAATGAAAGAAAATCACAGACTTGATATAGAAAATTGTATTTGTTACTTTTCTAAATATAAATATTAATTGTGATGAAATATTCTTATAACTATTGAGTGGGAACAAGTCAAAAAGAAAACCAACTTTCAGCTTAAGTCTGAAACCTGATAAGGTAAACATTAGTATTACTTAATGCCTATGGAAACTTATCACTGACTGTTTACTCCATTCAATTAATTCTAAATCAGATAATGGAATATCAGTTCTATATTGTTTATCTCCCAGGTAGTCATGGCTAAAGAGAGTCTCAGAAAATTCATATCAGTCTCCAAACTAAAGTACAGTGACAAAATGCATGTAACATTTTCTTATTATCTATGATTATGAGATTGTGAAGACATTAGCAGTTTTTATAACTTTTAAAACTTAGCTCTAAGGATGTTTCTGTTTCCCAGCAACTGAAATATTCTAATTCAAAATACAAAGTGTTGCTTCTTATTCTGCAATTGGATTAAAAAGCATGTTAATAATGTATTGGTGAAACTGCTAGCACAATTACTATTGAAAAACAAATTACATTTCTTTTAAATACAAAGAAACAATTACAGCAATAAATAAGAATATGCTGGAAGACAGTAATGGATAGCTCAAACAAAGCAGAACACTTATTAAGTAACAGGCAGCTAAAACTTAAAATTGATAAATACAAAGTCATGCACATGGGAAAAACAATCCTAACTTTGTGTATGAAAAGATGGGCTCTGAGTTCCCATCATCACCCAGGAGTGAAATCTTGGGGTTATGACTCATATCTCCATGCAAACATGAACTCAGTGCTTAGTATCAGTCAAAAGCAATTAAAATTTTCAGAAATATGAGGAAAGAAGCAGATCCTAAAACTGAGACCATTATTGTTGTGACTCAGTATAAATCCATGGCTTACTTGTGGCTTAAGTACTGTGCTCCCCCCCCCCCAAATAGAGCAGAAATGGAAAGGATGATCAGATATATCTAATGGCTTCCAAATCAATGAAGTGGTTGCTTCTGGGAAAGACATGAGTTTCAGGGAGGGAGTTGTAGTGAAGGTTTACGAAACATAGAAGAATGTGGAGAGGGCAAGGAAGACTCTGCTGTTCATTATCTCTTCCTGGCTGTGATCTGCTGGTCATAGAAGCCATAATCAAGACAAACATCACAAGTTTGTTCTTCATGCAGAAGGTAGGAGATCTGTGGAACTCTGCCACTAATTTCTATGTGTCCTAGGGGAGATGGGAGGAGTTAATATAAAGGGAAAACTGCAGAGAACTACTGTAGAAACCACACCTACCTCAGCAGCCTTCTGAGCAAAAATTGGTTGAGTAGGAAAAACTAGATATATTTAACTAGCTCTCATGCCCTTCCTCAAGCATTCTCATGTGGCACTTGCAGCAAGAAGCATGGTGGGCTAGATGAACCTATGGTCTTACCAAGTACAGCCACTTTTATAGCCTTACTTTAAGGGGCTTGGCTTAAAATGCATCGTAATTGAATTCTAGGTTTTTGGTTTGGTTTAAAAATCTTAAGCTTTCCAGAGATCCTCCTCTCTCCTTCAAACACCAATGCCTTGAATGTTACACTGTATGATCAAAGCCAAAAGAAGGAAAGGCACAAAAGATTAAAAAATAAGCATTTGAAATATATTGAAATTCCTGGCTGCCAAATAATGTTCAACCCCTCTCTGATGGATCACTCATTTTATATTAGCATTAGATTAGAATTTTACTGTTCAGTGTAGAAAACCAAGAATATTGAAAATAAATAATTACTAGTTTATCTCTCACTTTGTATTTAAAAGAATGTTTTCCAATGTGCCACCTCAAAGCAAAGTAATGAACCTAAAGCCAGAGAAGGAAATGCAGACATTAACAGTTGTCCAATAGTATACAGGAATAATTTCATACGAGGTTGTAGCTTTGCCTGTGTTTTTAATGCCCTAATCATATTCTAGTCTCCCAGCACAACAGACTTGCTTTGTGGTTGAGATGATTGATATTTGTCTAAAGGTCACATAAAGCACCTTGAAGAGCTGCATCACAGTGTAAGGTTCCTGGCTCTGGGCACCTTGCTCAGAGCAGGCATAGGTGAAAAATCTTAACCTCCAAGATTGCCTGTGGTCAACCTTTACTTTGGCAAAGTAAGCAGCAATCAAGCTTCTTTTTAAAGAAGCATATTGCTGTGCGGGAAAATCCTCACAAAGCAGATGACTGATCCTTTCTTGATACAAAGAGGCAAACTAAAAATAACACTTTTTTTTTCCTCTTTATTTTCCCCTTTTCCTTAAATAGTAACTTTTGATGTAAGTTGCTTATGAACAGGACCTGCTTCTTTGGTGTGCTGGTCTGTTTTTCACAGAAGGTTTTCTGAGTGAGGAATATGTTGGAGTTTCTTTGTGGTTCCAGCTGTTGTTGCGGTGTTTTATTTACCCTCTATGTTTGGCAGTTTCTCTAAAGAGACGATGGTCTTGAAATCAGCAGAAATATGGAAAACACACGAACTGAACCTGAATTACAGGCAAGGTAAGTGAGAAAGTTCCTTTTACAAGGCATACTTTCGGAATTATCCCAGACAGTAATTTGATAACATACAGTGCAATATTGGTTGAAGCTTTGTACAGCTGATACAGAAATGTATTCAGCCATTTTTTATCATGAACCTTTCAAATTCTTTAGTTTGAAAAGTCATTCAATAAGTTTTGGCTTTTCCTTTAAACATTTCCACTTAGCCAAGGATCCTTGGCCTCTCCAGCAAGGAGTCCATCTCTCTTTCACACTTACTACTTACTTGCCTTGTTCAGGCAGTAAAACAATCCAACTATGGCATGTCTTTTGCCAAATAATAACTGTCTTGGCATAACTATCCAGAAATTAGGACTTGATAACTTGATAACTAGCCCAGAAATCCTGTAAATGTTCTATTCTTTTGCATTGAATATGCGATTTGTGACCATTTAACATATTTGCATGCTTATAGGGCCAGGTATTTGTATAGTTAAAATGTTAATGATATTTGGGGCTTAAGCCTTTGACGCATTTGAAATAATTGTACCAAGGATGTTATTTTTGTGTATTACTCCATTTTGTCCAGGCACATACAGTAGTCCTCCTGCAATTAATGCCACATATCTTTCTGTGGCTGTTACTTTGCACCACAAATAACAGTTCTGCAATTCTGTGTGGACATAGGCCAAGAAATATATCTGCACTAACTCTGTTTCTGGGGAGGTTGCAAAAGGAGGTATCAACACTTGTGCCCCAGGAGTTGGTGCTGTGGTGGTAAAGTGCCCACAAGTGCCACAATACCTGGTTCTGGGCTTATGATATGATTTTTCCTACTATTTGCTATGAGAAGCAGTATGAATACCTATGTAAGATCATGTGTGGCTTGGGGAGGAAGCTAAAACAAAGGCAAGCAAGCAACTTCTCTTTTGAACCAAAGTTATCTAGTGCAGATTGAAGTAGCACTAAGTTGAACTCACCATGTGGTATCTATGCCTCGTGTATTTCTTATACCTTAAGGCAGGGTAGAATTGCTTTTCCTCTTCCACTATGGAGAAAAAAACCCAGCCTATTAGCAGAATGGTCTGATGACAAGATTAATAGGGAAAGATTAGTGTTGATTTCTCCTGTTCATCACCCCTGAGAAACAGGGGTGTATGATCTTATGTAGTAGCTACGTAAGGAATATTAAAAATTCTTCATTTATAACCTCTTTCAATTTAGGATGGAGGTATACATGCTGCAGTAAATTGGGTGACTCACATATAGAGGGAGATGATTATTTTTCACCCCCTGACATGAATTCTTATTTATCCCAAGAGACAAACATGGCAGGAAGTAACCACCATTCATTTCGCATCTCTGTGTGTACCTCTTTGTAAGCTCTAAGAGCAGAAAGAACATCTGGCATTTAAAAAAAAAAGGAATGAAACAGTCTTCTCAAGGAAGTGATTTAGCAAAATACAGTGACTTGAGCTGAAACTGTAAAGGCTAAATGGCTAATGGTTGTGAAATTTACTTGTATTCGGCTTCAGAGATCTGAGTTTATGACCATCTTTGTGTGGGGTTCTCTGTTGCTGTGTTAACAAGATATAATCTCTGTATGCATCCATTTTTGATATGTGCCCAAACAAGAAGAGCAAAGCAGTCTGGAGGTAGTGATCAAGTTCACCCAAGAGATCCACTAATTGCCAGGGGCGTCCCTAGCAATGCAACAGGTCCAGAGGCAAGTCAGTGGTCCAGATGAGCCAGTACATGGACAAACGCAGGCATAGATGCAATGAAGCTCAAGCAGAGACCACAGGTGAGGATGTGAGTTTAATGTAGATTGGGAGTGATAGTGCGGAAGGCCACCATAGGGGGCATTCGCTGGGCTCTTTTCACAATGAACTGCCACATGGTGATCCAACTGCACCATGTCAGAGGTGGCCTTGACCTGAGGCAGCCAAATCCCCATGGTTTGTAAGGTAGTGGGTTATAGTCAGGGTCCTGACACTCAGAGAAATACATGTGAGTCTTACTTGCAACACATTTGGTGGGACAAGTTGATGGAGATGCAGAAGGACCCAAAGGATCATTCTTGTGAAGCTGTGAGGCAAGTACATTGTTGCTCACTGGAACGGAAAATGTGAATGGATCTGAAGGATGGTATGAATATGTTTCTGAATTTCCTCTGAATCAAGTTTTGTTAATACTAGAGAAGAAACTGTTCTGTGTTTGTTGCTAAGTAATTTTTTCATTGGTAAGGGCACATTAGTATGTTCCCACATCAAAATCAAAGTGCATTTGAATCATAAACTTTTAAAAAATGGAATATATATTTTGAACTCATAGATTTAAAGGTTCATTGATTTTAGTCCAGGACATGACTAGTATCAAGAATGGAAGCTTGTGGCCAAACAACAGCAGTTGTTTCAGAGGTATTCAGTCATGGTTTGAAGACTTCAGAAGTCTTATGATGCAAAGGAAAATATGGTCCACTTCAGTGAATACTTAATATTGTGGCTGAGATATGTTTTAGGACACAATAAATTTATGAACTCAGCAAACTTAAAGAACTTTCCTAATCCTCTGATTATTCCTTTAGCCTGCCTAGCTTTCCACAGTAAGGGCAAGGGGCTTTAACATGTCTGCTTACTGTACTTGAGTCTAATTTCCTTTCAAAAGCTGAGGAATTACTGGTCCTTCACTCATGACTGTAAAATATCCTGTTTTTTAAGGTATTACTCTTCTTCCTCATGCCAGTTCCTGGCAAGCTGGCTATGGTTGAGAAGGAAGTGCTTCAAAATCCATCGACATCTTATCTGGTGAAGGTTTTGCATTGTGCTGATGAATAAGGCCCCTGCAGACTAAAAAATTCTAAATTAACCATTATTATAAATGTGCAGAAAAGGTCCCTTGCTTTGACTCTGAGCAAGCAGTAGTCGACATGGCTGTATGCGACAAGGTTTTATGGACTGACATAAAAAGATTGATTTTCCTGAATGACCATACATGTGAAAATGAGACTGATTTCTCTACTAGTAACCTCTATACTTTGGAACTGAGGGTTATCAGTGCCACTGGAGGTAGATGAACAACATGTAACTCAGTTTCATGGTCAAAAAAAAATTGTTGTTCTTTCAAAAAAGCTCCATTGGGAAAGCCTGGTATTTCTCCGTTTGTTTGCTGTTTAATTGTTTGGGTTTTTTGGCAAAGAAAAAAATAGATCTGAAAAATATTTTTATGTTAACCTGGACACTTTTATTTAACTTGATTTACTAAACCTATTGTTTTGGGGTAATCTAACTACCCAACATTTCTTTTTATATCTTCATTTGATTTATGGTACTATTTAACACTAAATTATTGACTTATGTTTCTCATAAAAAAAAAAGAAAAAATAAAATTAGGGCACATAGGAGCAAAATAGAGAATGCCAACGCTTGCTGGAGTTAACAAACAGAGAAGAAAGAAGGAACAAAAAGCACTCTAAAAATTGCATTTCTAGGAAAAGGAGGTACTGAACAAATCCCAACGGGAAGACAAAACTATGTCTGGATATTGGGAAAACTGGAGTGTTTAAGTGCCTTTTTTCTTCAATTTCACTACCCAGAATAAATGTGGCCAGATGGCTAACACAATGAACATCAGTGACAGATGGGTAAATGCTCTAACTAGTGTCAGAAAAAACAGGTTAGAGATGCTTGTGAATTGGCAAGGCCTGATGAAACTCACCCTGGAATACTTAATGAGGTAGCAGAGGCCATCCATCCCTGCTGTTTCAAGATGGCATGGAGGGTGGATGAGATTCTAGAAGATGAGAAAGCACAACTGCAATCATGTTTTTTATAGAAAAGAGGAGAGAAGCTGAGAAGCAAGAGAGAAGGAGGACCCAGAGAATCAGTGATAAATTTAACTTCTGAACTCAGAAAAATACAAATAAGCAACCCATTTATCAAGAACAGGAAGCATCTCTTGAAAAGAATAAATCATACCAAACCAGCCTAATTATCTTCTATGACATCAAGAAATAGAGAAGATAAAGACAGCTATAAATAATGTGTCTTTAATAAAGCTTTTTTTAACAGTCTTCAAAACAGCTGAGAAATACAGCCTAGAGGTATCTGCTACAAAGCAGGTGTGTGGCTGTTTGGGAAAGACACAGTCATAGTAATTACCAGCAGTTCATGATCAGATGGAAAGAACTTAACTTACAGGGTTCTCCAGGGTTACTCTGGGTCTGGACGTGTGTAGTATTTTCATCTATGGTCTGAGCAGTGGAATAGGGAATACTCATATTCACCATGCAGGTAATGAGGGGAGGCTACAAGCATTTTCAATGACAGGAGTGTAATATTAGCAGATCTGCAACATCTGGAATGTGGTTAGGAGATAAGGAGCTGGAAGGATCTGGCTTTAATCCACTCTTCTCTTCCAAAAGAGGGTAGTGCCGGCTGCTTTGGTCATCATTGGTAGAAATTTGTCTAATCTGCTCCCAAAAGTCTACAGTGAGAGAGACTCCATAATCACCCCAGACAATCAAGTTCAGCATTTCACCATACTTGTTGTTAAAAATTTTTCCCACATTGCTTGCCTAAGACTTTGCAGCAGCGGAAAACTATTGCTTCTTGATTTATCCACATGATAGCAATAGGCCGTTTTCTTTCTGTGTAGCAATATTTCATGTGTTAGAAGATGGTACAGAGCTGCTACTGAGAAAGTTTGTTTTCTGTTTTATATAGTTGTTTATTCCTGTTTAAGTGCACTATGTTGCATTTCCTTCCATCAAATGTCATCCTGGGTTTTTTTCACAGTCCATGTCTCCAGGTGGTCAATACCAATGTCAATTATTTTGGTTTTCATTGTTTTTGGTTTTCTGATATTGTACTCCAGCCCTTTCTCCCAGTGACATATAGCATTGCAAAAATTATATAAAAATACCATGGTGTTATACTAGTGGGTATAAAAATGAGTCATATGTAGCTCAAATGCTGTAACTCTTAGCAATGCTTTAGCTCAGACTTCATGTCACCTAAGCTGCAGTGATACACTTCAGGCAAGGCCTGGACAAGTGGCAAAGAATCCAGCTAGGAGTAATCAGAAAAATCAGAGGCCTACTGTACATCTTTCTAATTTTGATCTTAATTGATTTTAGTAACTCTTGGAAAATACATGGATCTAGTCAATATATAAATCTATGCTACCTGCACATTAAAGAAATCAGTACATGAAGAACTGTAATTTTTCAAAAACCTTTTGTGTATGGAAAGTGGATGGTGTGATTCTAGACACCAGCATGGCTCCAGTTTTCCACAGGAAAACTGTAAATGTCTTTAGTTTGGAAGAATAAGCATGATCTTCTGAAGTACTGTGGACTAACCATCTCTTTTACACCGTACCTGTTCTACCAAAGCTGTCATGGCAGTCAGTAGGACACATTGCTTTATCAATGGATGGATGCCTTAAAAAACCCTTAAATTAATTGTAATAAGCACTTTAATACCAACACCAGCTAAAAGCATAATACTAGCTAAAATAATATTTCCATCTACATAAAGCCTCTTTAAGCATAGTTTCTATAATGTAAGTAGTGCCTCATAATTTAAATACTTTTGGTAGCTATTTTTGCATTAAGAATAAAGCAAACGTTTTGAGATTTGTAATGCCGTATTATCAGAGTTAAAAGTAAGTCTTATCAGAGTTGAAAAGTAAGTCATATAAATGAGAAATAGCTGCTTTTCCTGAATGCAAATAAAAGATGTATTTGTCCCCTGTAGTAACGGAGAATAGACTGCACTCTTGTATTAATATGACCAGCATAGTTTCTCTTTGTAAGTTGTTAATTTAGAAAAATGTGATGAAATCTAAGTTGCTGGCAAAGACATCCGGTACCATAGGGAAATGGTGGTACACAGCTTTTGCATTTCCTTGTTTTCCTTCTTTTCACAACATGCTGTTTGTGTGCACTGTCTTGTCAAAATGAGATTTTAAAAGCTCTTGCAGATGATGAGTAAACCTTTTCTACAGCATTTAGCCGAATTTTCCATCCTCTTCTGTTTTACTTCAACAAATGCAAACAATACAGTACAGCAAGACTTAAATCAAGCTTTGTGCTTTAAAAGTACAATTGCAGAGGCTTTGGGAATAGATCAGACTCTGCAAGTGATCTTTAGATCCACTTTTCCCCATTTTCCTGACTGCAAATTGAAATATAAGGCTTATTTATCCAAATGCTTATGTACTTATTCTCACGTGCAAATATGTGAATATTTTTTAAGATATTATTTTAGAATATTTTGTATTCTGAAATATCTTACATTCAGAATATCAAATATTCCTTGACTCATTGATATCCGATTTGTATTGCACAGCTGAAGTTGTCTGCATGGCTAAAAACTAAGCCTTATCTCTAGTTTTTACTAAAATAAAATCTTGTTTTCAGATACTCTGTCACTGAAGTATAAGATGAATGAGCTAATGTGACTGTGGAATGTATCCCTCTGTACCAAATTTTACAGGGTATCAGCCAGCTAAATACTGATCTGCTGCAAAGTAAAACTAACACAGGAGCAAGCTTCCTGTAGGCAACCAGGAAGAGCATGGTCATTACTTGATTATTCATTTATCTAATGAACAACATGAATTGCAGCATTTAAGTAATGCGCCGCTTGCATTTGCCAGCTTGAATGAAATCTCCAGAATTTTCTTGTTTCCCTCTTCATGCTATCATTCTGTTCTCAAAATGCCTTCAGGAAATAATTTTTAATATTCAGATATTCTTAAGCTTTAGAGTTTTCTTAATGGGAAAGGAATTAATTTTAAAGAAATGATAATTATTTCTTGTGTACATTTAATTTGTTTCATAAATTTTATTAAAATCTTTGCAGAAGTTTGTTGGACAGCTTTTTTTTTTAATGTCTTTTTTTCCTTGGTGCTGAATCTGCTTTGGTCTGCAAAAAAAGGCTACCTGGAATTTTAGAAAAGTAGTGGTCAATCTCAGTTACAGCAAATTCTTTCTACCAATCTTGTGGGACATATTTATAGTTCTTTTTAATGTCTTTATAAGGAACAAAATCCCTTTACATCCCAGCTTGAATTCTTGTAAGGATTTTTAACAACTTAAAGAAATGAATAAGCAGTTGGGTGGCTGATAGAAAGAAATCACTGCAGTTCAAGTTTCAAATGAGCCCACCTGTCAGGGGAGCTCTACAGGAAATTGCCCTCAATTTTCATATAGGACTTTCGCAAGACAGTAGCAGGTGACTCATGAGAAAATTCTTTTCTGAGTCTACTATCTCATTTTGTGTCAGAGTAAGAAATATGCAGAGCCTTGTGAAGAATTATGCAGAGAATTAGAAATGGAAGATGAGAAACTTGAATTTCTTTTTAATAATGAGAAAAATTCCTTGAAATAATTCAAGACAGAGCTCAACATAAGTCAAAGACCAAGTAAAAGTTCTCATTTCAGTGATATTATCTAAATATACTGAAGCAAAACCTGAGTAAGCAATTGGAAAAATACATAATCAACTAACTGACATAGGTAGGTTTTGGACCGAGATATTTTCAGTAGAAGCAGAAAACCAGAGGGTTTTTTTTTAAATAGATCTGAGTAAATAATCACCAGGAAAATGCTATTCTTTTATTCATTTATATAGTTAGATATTGAGAAATATACCAAATCCTGGGCAGTTACAAATCCCACATCACCGTTTGTGAGTCTTGTCTTTCCCAGCTGATTGCCTGTTGGATTCACTCACTTAACGTTAGAGGTTTTTTTCAGCTTCTCCTCCTTTTAAAAATTTTTACTATTTTTTCTTCTGTTATTGAACTGTACTACGTAGTCAGACAGTCACTGCTTGTGCAGTACATGAATACATTCTAGCAGGTATGTTTATAAACAGATGCAAGTGTCTGGCAGAATGGATCATTATTTGGGGGCTCAGATGTTATTAATTAACAGTAGGAATGTTGTGAAATAAGCTTGAATTCAGACCTCCCCCCTTCTGATGCAGTGTGAATGGATAAATACCCTTTCAAATAATAATAGAAGGAACTCCTTCTCTTACTATACTGTGAAGCAATATGAATAATCAGCTAGTCATTAGTGGAAATAAGTTTGGTGCTAAAAAATCCATAGAAAACCCTGAAGAAAGACACCTCTCTCTGTCCAATTGTATTTGGCAGAAGGTTGCAAGGCTCCAAAATTGCTGAACCAAACCAGTACCTAAAATATCTTCAAAGAAAGTTACAGTTTATTGTTGTTTTGTGTCTCCAATCAAACCTCCATGCTATTCTAAGTTCTGTTTATCTTTTTGTCTTCTTCTTTTCTATTTTGTAGGTAATGGGACCTGACAGAGATGCTCCATGCAGAGGGATTCTACCAAATTTATAGCTTTTTTGCTATTTTGTCAACAGATATAGAATGGGTTGCTCTATGTAGACAACAAACTGTTGTACTGGGTCAAATTGAAGGCCTTTCTACCCTAGTATTCTGATGCTTTGGTGAAGGTTCTTGGAAAGGTGTTAAAGGACTGAATACTGTGTTCCTTCCAGGTTCCAGCAAACAGCTGTCAGGGACTGCCTGAACTGGTTTCAAATATCATCATCAATCCACCCTGAAGGACTTATTTTACATGAGTCTCCTGGCACTCTTTTATAAATTTGGCATCGATGGCATCTTATGGCACTATTGTGTTCCAAACCAGATTTACACACACTGTAATTTATGTGAAATCATAGCATCATTAGGTTAGCAAAGACCTTTGAGATCGTCAAGCCCAACTGTACCTGTCCACTACTAAATCATATCCCTAAGCACCTCGTCTACCCGTCTTTTAAATACCTCCAGGTATTCATGTGACTCAACCACCTCCCTGGGCAGCTTGTTCCAGTGCCTGATAACCCTTTCGGTGAAGAAATTTTTCCTAATATCTAATCTGACTATACCCTGGTGCAACTTGAGGCCATTCCCTCTTGTCCTATCTCTTGGGAAAAGAGACCAATACCCAACTCGCTACAACCTCCTTTCAGGTAATTGTAGACAGTGATAAGGTCTCCCCTCAGCCTCCTTTTCTTTAGGCTAAACAACCCCAGTTCCCTCAGCTGCTCCTCATAAGACTTTTTCTCCAACCCCCTCACCAGTTTTCTTTCCCTTCTCTGGACACATTCCAGGACCTCAATGCTTTCTTTTAGTGAGGGGCCCAATACTGGACACAGTACTCGAGATGTGACCTCACCTGTGCTGAATACAGGGGTGGAATCTCTTCCCTGGTCCTGCTGCCGACACTGTTTCTGATACAAGCCAAGACGTTATTGGCCTTCTTGGCCACCTGGACACACTGCTGGCTAATATTCAGCCAGCCGTTGACCAACACCCCCAGGTCCCTCTCTGCCAGGCAGCTTTCTAGCCATTCTTCCCACTGCCTGTAGTGCTGCATGGGGTTGTGTCCCAAGTGGAGGACTTGGCACTTGGTCCTGATAAACCTCATCCCACAGGTCTCAGCCCATTGATCCAACTTGTTGAGATCCCTCTGTAGAGCCTCCCTACCCTTTAGCAGATTGACACTTCCTCCCAGCTTAGTGTCATCCATGGATTTACTAAGGGTACATTCAATTCCCTCATCCAGGTCATTGATAAAGATATTGAACAGAACTGTACCCAGCACAAAGCCTTGGGGAACACCACTTGTGACTGGCCCCCAACTGGATTTAATTCCATTTACCACAAGTCTTTGGGCCTGGCTACCCAGACAGTTTTTAACCCAGCAGAGGGTGCGTCTGTCCAGGCCAGTGGCAAACAGTCTCTCAGGCACAATACTGTGAGAAACAGTGTCAAAGGCTTTACTAAAGTCCAAGTACACTATATCCACAGCTTTTCCCTCATCCATTAAGTGGATCACCTTGTCATAGGAGGAGATCAGGTTAGTTTGGCTGGACTTGCCTTTCAAAACCCATGTTGACTGGGCCTGATGACCTCATTGTCTCGTATGTGCTGTGTGATGACACTCAAGATGACTTGTTCCGTGACTTCCCCCAGCACCGAGGTCAGACTGACAGGCCTGTAGTTACCTGGATTCTCCCTCCTACCCTCTTGTAAATGAGCGTAACGTTTACCAGCCTTTGGTCAAGTGGACCTTCCCCAGTCAGGCAGGACTGCTGGTATATGATGTAAAGGGGTTTGACAAGCACCTCCACCAGCTCCCTTAATACCCTTGGGCAGATCCCATTTGACCCTATAGACTTGTGAATATCTAATTGGTCGTTCAGGTCTCTAATAACTCCCTCTTGGATCATGGGAGCTTTGTTCTGCTCCCCCTCCCTGTCTTCTGGCTCAGGAGACTAAGCACACAGAGAACATCTCACCTTACTATTAAAGATTGAGGCAAAGAAGGCCTTAAGTACTTCAGACTTATATTCATCCTTTGTCGTTACTGTTCTCCCTGCATCCAGTAAAGGACTGAGATTATCCTTGGCCTTCCTTTTGTTGCTGATATATTTGTAGAAACATTTTTTATTATCTTTCACGGAAGTGTCCAATCTAAGTTCTAGCTGGGCTTTAGCCTTTCTGATTTTCTTTCTTCATAATCTCTCTTAATAATAATTAAGAATAAGTAGTTTTTCCTTATTTTCTTTTAAATTTTTTTAAAATATAAGCCTGAATCGTGAAAATAGTCCTGTAGTTATAAGAGATACAAATGAGGATCCATTTCTTACTATTCTTCATATTTGAATTTTGTTACTCTCACTAGCTTTTTAAATTGGAGAGTATTATTTTACTCTCTCTTCACACAAACTGTTTTCTCCTTGTGTCTGATAATTATTATTACCCTTTTACTACTGTTGTGGAAGCCTACTATACCATTTTCAAGGTAGGATGACTAGAATAGAATTCAGCATGCAAAATGTGCACCATCTAGGTTTGTGTCGTGACATAGTATTTTTTTTCATTAATTTCTTTCCTTATATTTTTCTCTTGTTTGAATACCAGGTTTGATTTTTATTCCCCTCTGCCCCTGAAACTATCTATAGTAACTTGAAACTCTTTCACATGCAGTAATAACAACTTCAGAACCCATTGCTGCTGCACACAGAGTTAAGGGCATTTTTCTCCAGATGCATTTCATTTTGTTTGCTGTTCCTGAGGGGTATATTCTGCTTTCTCTTTGTGTGCTGCCCCTCTTGCTAACAGTGTAATGTGAATGTGGCAAGGAAATGAGAGGAAACCTCTCTCAACAAAAGATCTTCAAAGTTCTATATCCTTCAGTGTTCAAGAACAAGCTGTAGTTAAGTTAGGTCCCTGTAGTAGCCAGTTTTACTCCTTTCCTATTAAGTATGAACTGTCAGTAAAGTTTCTGAAGTTCCTAAATATCCTCTGTTATGGAAACATATTGTCATGCTGTTTTTCTCCACCTTATTTCCCCAAATTCCTGAGAAGTTCTCTCTCGAACAATTGCATCTGAGTTTGGAAAAGCACAAAAATTAATATGACATCACTGTATGAATGAGGACCTCTTCTGGCTGTTTCCATGAGCTTTCCCCATTAAGAACGACACTGAAAATATCTGGGTCAGAAAAGTGCAACCAAAGATAACACTGCATACCAAATTATACTATAATACTCCTAGTCCCTGTTGTCAGGCTTTTAAAATGGATGGGTGAGTGGCCTCTGTGATCTGCATATTCAATATGCTTAGTTTTCAAGGCACCTTGTATTTTGCTGCTTGTTTTAACAGCTCAGATCTTAGTTTCTCTGTTAGGTATTATTGTAATAGCTGATGTAAGGCAGTCACTGTGCAGAACACTTACAGAAATCAAAGACAGTGACCTATGAAAACAAGGTAGCAGTATCCTGCAGAGAGATAAACCCAAAACTGAACAACCCATCGAGTGTATTATCTACAGAGAATTATGCTTTACATATTTTTAAAAATTTGCATGTAAGCATGTCTAAGCTTGTTTAAAGTAGCGGGAGAAAGAAAACAGCAGAATAGAATTAATTTGCATTGTCTGAAGCGGTAATATTAAGTAAATAACTCTAATGCTTTAAAATAGAGCTATTTATGGAACTAAAAGAAACAGGATTTTGTCCATTATTTATGTACTCCACACCTTCACAAAGCAGAAGATTCATCTCCTAAGGAACATTCAGAAATTTTTAGCATAATTTATAAGACACTTCTTTACTGACCTAGTGACATATGGTGGCATGAGAGAGTGACATTTAAATGACTTGCATACCTTGTGCAGGCAAAGCAAACTGTGTTTAAGGGTCTACATTTCAGAAACTCCTGAGGTTTTAGCCTGAGTGTAAGGATTCTCTGATGAGTTAGTTTCTTTCCCTTCTGGCAAGAGATTGATTCATACATTGAATACTTCTTTATGAAAGTTCAGGGTACACATTTCCTTTCAAAGAATAAATCCTACAGAACATAACATTCTAAATTTACTGAATATTATTGTAGTTTGCTATTCATACTGCTAGAGGACCTGAAGTCTCTAACCAGGTTTTGAAATATTTTGTGCTGGACACAATAAAACGTTTATTAAAACAAGTTTTTTGTCTGGAACAAGACAATGAGATCACTCAATAAGAGGAACGATGGAAGAAAAGGGTTGCAATGTTTTGGTTCCACTTATACTTTAGCATGCTTTTAAAAAACTCAATTGCATATCACAAGGAACTGATTGGTCAACATTCCCCATCAATATGAATTCCAGTAAAAAATGTAAATAGCGGAGTATGTTTCTGAATCATAAGTGTTAACAAGTCTCCTAATGGATCCATGGCAGCAAACAATCAGATACAAACTATTAGCTTCTTCCTTAATCACAGAGAAGCCAAGACTGACATTCAGCTTGTAGCTCACAAAGAAAAAAGTGTTCCTCAGCTGAGGCTTCCTGTATTAGTTGGTGAAAGACTCCAGCTTATCCCTAACTGGTCATTTTACAATGATAGCATAGCATTAAAATCAATGGATTAGTATTTTCACTACACAATTGAAAATATTTAGCCCATATGAATTTTAGGCTACAGTAAGTTGGGGAGAACTTGTTCTGCAATCAGATGTTTGTGAGGCATCATTCTGTACACAGGCTTAGTTTCTGAAAAATATGTGAGGAAATAAAGATTAAATTGGAATTCCATTGCTGAACTTTGCTTTTGGGCAGGTTTTCCGAGTTTGTAATCTTTGTAATTTTAAATTATATTTAGTGAGTCTTTACACCCTGGTTATGCTGTATTATTTTTGTTCAGATGGCAGGAAGGTAGTTGGGATGCTAGCAGGAAGGGAAAAAATATTTCCATGTAAGAATTATAAGGTACAGAATGGAAAGGGAAAATTTAGGGTCATGGAGAGGTTTGAGAAGGAAAAATGTAGGAATGAGCTGCAGTAAACTATGAGAGTCCAGTTAGAAGTGCCCAATTTAGAGACCGGGCCTTCTCTCCATTTGTTGCCTCTAAACTGCTGAAGTTGTCTTTAGAAAGAATCCTTATGTCTACTTTTCCCATTCTGCTGCTTTGTCCATATAAATGGTATTTCACAGAATCATAGAATCACTAGGTTGGAAAAGACCCCCAAGATCATCAAGTCCAACCATTCCTATCAACCATCAAACCATGCCTGTCAGCACCTCATCCACCCGTGCCTTAAACACCTCCAGGGATGGTGACTCAACCACCTCCTTGGGTAGCCTTTTCCAGTGCCCAGTGACCCTTTCTGTGAAATTTTTTTCTGATGTCAAGCATGAACCTCCCCTTGCAGAGCTTGAGGCCATTCCCTCTTGTCTTGTCCCGTGTCATTTGGGAGAAGAGGCCAGCACCCTCCTCTCTACAACCTCCTTTCAGGTAGTTATAGAGAGCAACGAGGTCTCCCCTCAGCCTCCTCTTCTCCAGGCTAAACAACCCCAGCTCTCTCAGCCGCTCCTCGTAAGACCTGCTCTCCAGCCCCCTCACCAGCTTTGTTGCTCTTCTATGGACTCGCTCCAGAGCCTCAACATCCTTCTTGTGGTGAGGGGCCCAGAACTGAACACAGGATTCAGGGAGCGGTCTCACCAGTGCCGAGTACAGAGGGAGAATAACCTCCCTGGACCTGCTGGTCACACTGTTTCTGATACAAGCCAAGATGCCATTGGCCTTCTTGGCCACCTGGGCACACTGCTGGCTCATATTCAGTCGGCTGTCAACCAGCACCCCTAGGTCCCTCTCCTCCAGGCAGCTTTCTAGACAGACTTCTCCTAGTCTGTAGCACTGCACAGGGTTGTTGTGCCCCAAGTGCAGGACCCGGCATTTGGCCTTGTTAAACCTCATGCCATTGGACTCTGCCCAGCAGTCCAGCCTGTTCAGATCCCTTTGCAGAGCCTCCCTACCCTCCAGCAGATCAACATTTCCATCCAGCTTAGTGTCGTCTGCAAACTTGCTAAGGCTGCACTCAATGCCTTCATCCAGGTCATTGATAAAGACACTGAACAGGGCTTTCTCCACAGCCTATCTTACTAGTGGAGGAAGACTTGATTTAAATTAGATTTGAAAGTATAGGACAGATGCTGATAGAATGCAAGTCTTGGGGACATCAGTGCAGCAGAGGTAACCTTCCAAGTGCTTAGATTTTTGTTTGTTTGTTTGTTTGTTTATTCCAGTTTCAGTATTTGTTTAAAATTCATTAACTTGCATGCCAAACATGACAAAACATTTTTTTTCTAGGAATAGATTTTTAAACTGATTTTCTATGTTTTACGAGTCTGCTTGTCAAGAATTTGCTTATGTGTGTACATATGTGCATAAGTGTGTGCCTAAATTTTGGCAAAACTACTCATAGACAAGCTGCAGCTTGAACAGCTGCAAAGTCTCTGAACACTGGAATTATTCATAGCCCATAAAGGAACAGAACCTCTTGAAAACAGTTTAAACATAACACAATTATGGAAGGATTAGACTTCATTTTTTAATTTGAATGAACTAACTCCTGAACAAATCTGTAAAATGGGAACACGGGTAAAAGGAATTATTTCATAGTCCCTTTTGGATTTAAACAAAAAAACATAATGTGGCAAAAAATGTTGAGCACAGAGATCTGCATGCAAAATATAAGTGTTTCTTTTCTCTCTGATAGCATAAAAATAGGAATATGGGATAGTGACTGAATAAACATACAGTATCATTAGGATAACATTCCTTGTGGCTAGTCCTTGATGTATAGAGAGGTCTGAAAAGACATGGGTGGTTTAACTATGTCAGTTCTTTTGCTTAGTGCTATAGACTTACTTCCATATCTTAATGACACACTAATTCAGAGATCATCCCTTTTGGCACAGGGATTAAGCCAGAGGGTATATATAATCCTGAGAAGACTATATCTAAATCTAATGCTCTTGCTTTGGTTTTGTGTAGTTAGATTTTTGCATGAGCCCAGTGCTTCTTACACTTTAAAAGATTATGTGGAGTTAGAGAGTATAATTCTCTAAGAACAGAGGTCAAACATTTAAAAAGCAAGATGTTTTCTGTGTTCTTTCCTCCTGTGTTAATCCATGTCAAAACAGTTATGGATTTACTCCAGTTTATGCTGTTGCTCTGAATCAAATAGCAAGTGACAACTCTCAGAAAAAAAATAACACTTATGAATATATTTTATTCATACGGAATTCACATGTTTGATTTTGGTATGCCTCAGGCAGCCAGCTGGAGTGTAAAGTGAGTATCCTGTGGCTTCTCCTTACACCTGTTGTTGCAGATAACAACATGCTTTAATGACATGCTCTTTCCCAGTGATACCAGTTAGCAGTATTCACAGTCACACTTCCCATTCTCCCCATGGCTTTCCTGTTCATTTAGATTGGGTCAGATGTGGAGTAAAATACTGATTCAAGCCATGAACTCAGAGTTGTCTTTAGAAAGACGTTGGGTAGGAGAGTGTGACACTGTCAGACATACTGTTCTGCAGAGACTGAGAGACGTGGAGAGACGTGCAGAGCTGAGAGATGTTACATAGGCCCTGTGCATATGTTGTTTCATAAGAGTACAATGCCTGCAAACTCCCAGCACAATCATCAGTCAGGAGTTCTTACACAGGAGCAGGAAAAAAGTATTTTCTTGCTCAATGTGCAATTAACTTATGTAACTCTGACATGATGCTTTTTAGGAGCATTAAAAAGTAAATTAAATGGATAGAGCAAATTGGGCTTTTGTACACAGTGATGCAGATGTGACTTCTGGTTCAGTAAATCTTTGGAACTAGTTGTTAGATGCAGAGAAAGTGTTTAATGGATTAGTTCATAGAATCATATCATAGAACCATAGAACAGTCTGGGTTGTAAAGGACCTTGAAGATCACCTAGTTCCAAATCCACTGCCATGGGCAGGACACCTTCCACTTTGATCAGGTTGCTCAAAGCTTCATCCACCCTGTCCTTGCACACCTCCAGGGATGGTGCATCCACAGCTTCTCTAAGCAACCTGTTCCAGTGTCTCACCACCCTCATAGTAAAAAAAAATCTTCCTGTTATCTAATCTAAATGTCCCCTCTTTCAGCCTCAAAACATTACCCCTCATCCTATCACTACACTCCCCGATAAAGAGCCCCTCCCCATCTTTCTGGTAGACTGTTCTACTTTGCCTGATTTTTTTACCAAGCCTCTGACATACACCCACTGAAGGACAAAATTCAGAGACGATTACCAGTTCTCTCTAATAGAAATTACTCCCTCCAGTGTCTTAGTTGATTTTAACACACTAGCTCCTCCTGAAGATTTGAGTTCACTTTTATTTGCAGGTCTGAGAATTGGAGTTCTTATGCTTTGAGTTATTCTCACATAGAGGTCCAGTGATATGATGGCTGGGGGCAAGTTCCAGTCACCAATTTGATCCAATGTTAAATGCAAGTCAGGTTCCTTTCTATTTCTCTGAGCATCTGCTACTGACTACTGCTGGGGGTAGGATATTTGGCAAAACGGACCAGCACTGTAAACTTGTTCTGTTTGTTCCAGATCTGGACTAACAGCACCAAGGTCTGAATGCATAGGGTTTGTGATTGTAGTCAGTTTTGATTTTTTGTTAGTTTTTTTTTTTTTACTGTTAGTACCACTTTAGTGGACTTATGATGGGAGGAGGCAGTGCAGCTTTTCTGTTGTAAATGGGAAATAATTTATGAGCATTAAAAAGTATTGTGATTGGAAAGACTTAACAGAATCACAGTTTAATTCAAGTTGGAAGGCACTTCTGGCTGTCTACGATGTGGACATCATTTTGTCCCATTCAAAACATGGTCAGCTTATAGCAGATTATTCTGTGTTTTGATTGAGGTCAGAGATTCCACAGTTTTTATGGGCAACAAGGACCATAATTTGACCAACATCTTTTAATAACCAACTGAACAAGGGCATAGTGCTGACCCATGTTCAACTTGTTGTCCATGAGGCCTACCAGTCCTTTTCTGTGAAGCTGTCCTTTAGCCAGTTGGCCCCTAGTCTATACTGCTTCATGGACTTATCACTCCCCCAGGGTGGAACTTGCTGAACCTTCCGGATTGCTGTCAGCTGACCTCTTCAGCCTGTCAAAGTCCCTCTAAGAAAATACATTGGTTGCATATTTGAAATCATTTAATGGATAAGTTGAAGAGGTATACTGGTATGTTTTGTGTGGGGAGGGAAAATATGATTATTCTTTCTTTAACGCTGCCTTTGCATAGGGGACCAGTAAATGCACCAGTGTACTCTGTTCAACAAATAAAGCCTCTTTCCTGTCCCGGTCCAGGTATCTTGGATGGGAGGAGCAGGATCCTCTTAATGAGATACTTATGACTGTTGCGTATTTCACACTCCCTATGGTAAGTAAATATATAATAGTCAAAGCACAGATCAGAAGCTGTTTCCAACATCTTACTACATTCAAGGTTAAGAGCATGATTCAGAAACTCAACAGATGCTGTGACTCAAGTAACTGCTGATGCACTTGGCAGCATGTCTGTATGTGCAAACTCTAACAAGTACATTTTCATTTCAGTGTACATGGAAATTAGGCATGCAATTCCTCTTTTATACCAGAAAATGGCATCCTAATTCTCCATGCACTAGCCAGGAACTACCAAGACTCATGAGCTCCACAAGTGGAAAATGCCTGTTAGAATTAGCATTACCCTGGAGTGCGTGGAAGACAACTTCCTTGCACAGCTGGTGAATGAACCAACAAGGGAAGGTGCTCTCCTGGACCTGCTGTTTGTGAACAGAGAAGGCCTTGTGGGGGATGTGGCAGTAGGTGGATGCCTAGGACAAAGCGATCATGAGATGACAGGGTTTTCTTTTCTAGGTAAAGTGAAGAGGGTGGTTAGTAGGATGGTATCATTAAATTTCCAGAGGGCAGACTTTGATCTCTTCAGAAGGCTGGTTGGCAAAGTCTCGTGGGAGACAGTACTTAAGGGCAAGGGAGCCCATGAGGGCTGGGAGCTCTTCAAAAAGGAAATCCTAGCAGCTCAGGAGAAAGCCATCCCCATGTTCCAGAAAAAAAAGCCAGCAGGGGGAAAAAACAGCTTGGTTGAACAGAGACATCTTGAGTGATATCAAAAAGAAGAGAAATGTTTATGGACTCTGGAAGAGGGGACAGGCCTCTTGGGTGGACTACAGGAGGGAAGGGAGATTGTGTAGAGAAAAAATCAGAAGGGCTAAGGCTCAACTAGAAATCAGATTGGCAAAATCTGTGAAAGATAACAAAAACTCCTTCTATAAATATATAAATAATAAAAGGAGGACTAGGGAGACCATACAGTCCCTATTGGATGCAGAAGGAACAACAGTGACAGGGGATGAGGAAAAGGCTGAGGTACTTAATGCCTTCTTTGCCTCAGTCTTTAATTGTAAAGAAAGTTGTTCTGTCTGTGTACAAACCCAGGAGCTAGAGGAGCAAAATGAGGCTCCCGTGATCCAAGAGGAAGTGGTCAGAGCCTTGCTAGCTCGACCAGACACCCACAAGTCTATGGGGCCAGATGGGATTCATCCAAGGGTATTGAAGGAGCTGTCGGATGTACTGGCCAAACCCCTTTCCATCATCTTCCAACAGTCCTGGAAGACTGGGGAAGTCCCACTGGACTGGAGGCTGGCTGATGTTGTGCCCGTCTACAAGAAGGGTCGCAGGGAGGATCCAGGGAACTACAGGCCTGTCAGTCTGACCTCAGTGCCAGGGAAAGTCATGGAGCAGGTGATCTTGAGTGCTATCATGAAGCACATGCAAGAGAACTGAGTGATCAGGCCCAGTCAACACGGGTTCACAAAAGGCAGGTCTTGCCAAACTAACCTGATCGCCTTCTATGACAAAGTGACTCGGCTGCTGGATGAGGGAAAGGCTGTGGATGTGGTCTTCCTGGACTTCAGTAAAGCCTTTGACACAGTTTCTCACAGCATTCTGCTTAGGAAACTGTCAGTCTCTGGCCTGGACAGGTGAACGATCTCCTGGGTGGAAAACTGGTTGGATGGCCGGGCCCAGAGAGTGGTGGTAAATGGTGTGAATTCCAGCTGGAGGCCAGTGAGAAGTGGGGTTCCCCAGGGCTCAGTGCTGGGTCCAGCCCTGTTCAATGTCTTCATCAATGATCTGGATGAAGGCATCGAGTGCACCCTTAGCAAGTTTGCAGACGACACTAAGCTGGGTGGAAGTGTTGATCTGCTGGAGGGTAGGGAGGCTCTGCAAGGGGATCTGAACAGGCTGGACCGCTGGGCTGAGTCCAATGGCATGAGGTTTAACAAGGCCAAATGCCGGGTCCTGCACTTGGGGCACAACAACCCTGTGCAGTGCTACAGACTAGGAGAAGTCTGTCTAGAAAGCTGCCTGGAGGAGAGGGACCTGGGGGTGTTGGTTGACAGTGACTGAACATGAGCCAGCAGTGTGCCCAGGCGGCACAGAAGGCCATTGGCATCTTGGCTTGTATCAGAAACAGTGTGACCAGTAGGTCCAGGGAGGTTATTCTCCCTCTGTACTCGGCACTGGTGAGACCGCATCTCGAGTACTGTGTTCAGTTCTGGGCCCCTCACCACAAGAAGGATGTTGAAGCTCTGGAGCGAGTCCAGAGAAGAACAACCAAGCTGGTGAGGGGGCTGGAGAGCAGGTCTTACGAGGAGCGGCTGAGAGAGCTGGGGTTGTTTAGCCTGGAGAAGAGGAGGCTGAGGGGAGACCTCATTGCTCTCTATAACTACCTGAAAGGAGGTTGTAGAGAGGAGGGTGCTGGCCTCTTCTCCCAAGTGACAGGGGACAGGACAAGAGGGAATGGCCTCAAGCTCCGCCAGGGGAGATTTAGGCTGGACATTAGGAAAAATTTTTTCACAGAAAGGGTGATTGGGCACTGGAACAGGCTGCCCAGGGAGGTGGTTGAGTCACCTTCCCTGGAGGTGTTTAAGGCACGGTTGGACGAGGTGCTAAGGGGCGTGGTTTAGTGTTTGATAGGAATGGTTGGGCTCAATGATCCGGTGGGTCTCTTCCAAACTGGTTATTCTATGATTTAATAATTACTTGTAAGCTCCATCTCTTTTAGAAAACTAAACATATACAAGCATGTAAGGATGGATGTAGTGGGTTAGAATACGGTGCATTAGCCTAAATACATCACCTCTGGCAGCATGCATATAAGAAACTTAAGACAGTCCCTGTGAAGTCAATTATAGGTTTCCTTCTCCATGACCCTGGCCATGGTTCTCCTCTTGAACTATGGAAATTCTTAACATCCACAACAAACAGTGGCAAGTAGTTCTTGAGTTTAATTATGCATAGTTTATGAAGAACTACATTTTTTTTTTTTATTTCTGGTCCCTCACTCTTCTAACTTCATTTGAAACTTCCTAATACTTGTCTACGAAGCAACAGTAAATTACCAGACCATCTCAAAGAAAATGAAGTGACTGCAATCTGTATCTTCTGCTTTACCTTTTCACCTATTCTGCATAATGCTCTTGATCAGCTCTATTGCCAATGAGCTATGGGAACAGGAAGTTTGCTTCAGCTGGTTTGTTTTGTGTTTCTCTTTGAACTCTCTTGTATTAGTAGAAGTTAGCAGGTTATACACTGCAGTGGCCTGAACAGGGAGAATAAAAGCATATGCAGTCAGAAATGTTTTAATTTGTTGTGTTGGCAGGCTAAAACACACCCACACAGGGCCACAAGAAGGCAGAGTAGCAGTCTCATGATTTAATACAAAACCAGTTCCTGCGTGGCTCATTCAGATTCCTAATATATACCCTCAGAAAAGGGAACACCACATGCAGAGTGTTGCATTGCTGTGGTGATACACCACCAGTAGGACTCAAGTGCCATGTGTGTTGTGGACATTTATGTAGGGTTCAGCTAAACCAGATGTTAAACTCAGGCAATTTTTTCAGGAAGGCAAGAGAGCAAGGACAGAAAGAGGGCTCTTGAAGATGCTTTGAATTTACTGATATTTTGAATACAGGTCACTGGAATAGCTCTGTTTTGTTTCTTATTGACAGTTATGTGGAACTTTGCTGCAAAAACCTGGTCTTCGCAGTACCTTTCAGGGTTTTGCAGCTAAAGTAACACATGCCTTTTTTTCTATTTTTTGGAATGCTTCCTACTACTGCACTAACTCAGCTGTTTATCCTATTGTTATGTGATGTCGAGAACCTTTTCTGGGCTGTGAGCTATTAGAAAATGAAGAATTATATCCAGATGTCTGGTATGAACCAGCAGCATTGAAAAAGGAGCAGAGCACTCATACCATATAAGACATTGTATGAAACCTACGGATAGCACATCGTTGACTAAAAGGCTATTATGTTTTGAAAAGCAAAAGAAAATGTAATTATAACGACACACTGACTTTGGAACTAAATCAACAAGCCCCCATGTTTATTAAAACAGAATAAAATAAGGCATCAAGATATGCTCCAAGCTTTATGAAATGATAGCACACCTCATATGGCTTTAACATGTTTCTGTCAAAGAGAATTCATGCAGTTCTCTAATATAGGTTTAAAAGAAAGTTATCAACCCATGTGCTAAAACACTAGTTGCACACATCTAAGTGAGAACAGGATTAGGTAACCCATAATTAAGGTTAATATGTATCTAAAAGCATAATTAATTAATGAAGAAAAAAAGTCTAGCCTACAGAGGTAGCTGCATTAAAGTTTTTGACAAAATTTAGGAGCACAGATTAGAAATCACATTTGTTGATTTAGTAGACAAGAGGTACGCTGAACTATATTTCACTGTGGAAAGACTTTTGCTGTGGGAGATCGGAAAGTAACCAATCCTGGGTCATGGCACTGAGCGCCCAGGCGATGCTCCATTTCTCTTACTTCAGTGGGAGTTGGGTTTGAGACACTAGACCCCGATTAGAAAGAAAGAAAAGAACATAGTATGTGTTTGTTGCAGTCTGGGCAGTTTAGATAATGTGAACTCACTGAAAGCGTCTATCACGCATATAGACAAAGGAGAGAAGACCAGAGATTTTACCTGTAAAACCACTGGGTTTGAAACATTCAGAAAAATAAAACAAAATAAAAAACTAAGTCATATTTGGTATACTGCTCAGATTTCAATCTGTTAGCAATGTTACAGTTGATAGTGGTTTTAGTGGGAAGGTAAAGTCTATTCTCTGTTCAAGTTTCGCCTTTCAAACACGTAAATCATAGAATCATACAATAACCAGGTTGGAAGAGACCCACCGGATCATCGAGTCCAACCATTCCTATCAAACATTAAACCATGCCCCTTAGCACCTCGTCCAACCGTGCTTTAAACACCTCCAGGGAAGGTGACTCAATCACCCCCCTGGGCAGCCTGTTCCAATGCCCAATCACCCTTTCTGTGAAAAAATTTTTCCTAATGTCCAGCCTAAATCTCCCCTGGCGGAGCTTGAGGCCATTCCCTCTTGTCCTGTCCCCCGTCACTTGGGAGAAAAGGCCAGCACCCTCCTCTCTACAACCTCCTTTCAGGTAGTTATAGAGAGCAATGAGGTCTCCCCTCAGCCTCCTCTTCTCCAGGCTAAACAACCCCAGCTCTCTCAGCCGCTCCTCGTAAGACCTGCTCTCCAGCCCCCTCACCAGCTTGGTTGTTCTTCTCTGGACTCGCTCCAGAGCCTTAACATCCTTCTTGTGGTGAGGGGCCCAGAACTGAACACAGGATTCAAGGAGCGGTCTCACCAGTGCCGAGTACAGAGGGAGAATAACCTCCCTGGACCTGCTGGTCACACTGTTTCTGATACAAGCCAAGATGCCATTGGCCTTCTTGGCCACCTGGGCACACTGCTGGCTCATGTTCAGTCGCTGTCAACCAACACCCCCAGGTCCCTCTCCTCCAGGCAGCTTTCTAGACAGACTTCTCCTAGTCTGTAGCACTGCACAGGGTTGTTGTGCCCCAAGTGCAGGACCCGGCATTTGGCCTTGTTAAACCTCATGCCATTGGACTCTGCCCAGCGGTCCAGCCTGTTCAGATCCCTTTGCAGAGCCTCCCTACCCTCCAGCAGATCAACACTTCCACCCAGCTTAGTGTCGTCTGCAAACTTGCTAAGGGTGCAGGAATCTAAGGGAATAAAACTCAACTTGTGTAAAGCTGCAGATAGTCTTATGTCTAGAGCCGTTTGAATTATCCATCTAGTAAGTGGTAGGATGTTATATGAGAATTTCTTTTTCATCACCTTTCAATAAGAGATTTGTGTACAATATATGAATTTGTGATCATCTCAGAGAAAAGTATGAAACTATGAGCAGAGTAATATTATTTAAAAACATTTTGCTTATCTTTTATAGTATGGTTGGTATGAGACAATGCAGATCAAATATTACCTTTTGAAAACCGAATGCAAGGCATGTCAAACTCCACTAAGCTATGTTTTTTATTAAAAAACTGTAGAAGACGGAAGCAAGGCTGACAGTATTGTAAAGTTATTATAAACTTGTGTAAGTTATATACATGTAGCTACTTTGAGTATATTATCTTTATACTTCCAGTTTTTGAAGCATTCTGGAAATTAAAAAGAGTATGTGTGGAAAAGTCCAAAAACATTTTTAATGTCATAATGTTACTGCTAAGGCCAACACAACTCATGAGAATGTATTCGATTGCCTCCAGCCTCTTTTGCTGCTGCCAAAGGCTGAATGGAAAACAAAGCATCTAGTTAGAATCCTCTCTACAGAAAAAGCTTCCTCAGGGAAGAGCTGGCTGCTGCACCACTGCTACAGGCTGCCCCATTCCCTTTGCAGCTCATCTTCACACCTGGCCTGGGCTGAGGCCAGATGGGATTGGGTCTGACTGGCTTGCAGCCATGGGGGCACCAACGGTAGCTCAATGGAGCTTTTGGCCTGTCCTGGGGAATGGGGGGCTGCATGTGAATATTGGTAGCAAGGAAGTGGTGATGGCTCCTGACAAGATTCCCCTGTACATTCATGGTGCTGGATAATTTGTGTGCTAAATCTTAACTCATGTTCAATCGAGACTGGAATTTGCCAACCTGAGCATAGCATGTTTGTTTGGCAAATAAGCACAGATGTTGCTATTCTGGATAGAGTTTTAAAAGCTCTCCCTAAATCATATATTTTTTGTGGGAAATCCTCTGCTTGTGTAGAGACAGATGAAGAAATCACGATGTTTCAAACATTAACCAAAGGACATCAGAAAATGGGCATGGGTAATGTGAAACTCTCCATGCATAATCAGATGGATTATTGTGCTATAGATGCATACTGAAAGGTTGTTATCAAGACAAAAATTAGTTCTGTCAGATTTCTTTTTACTTGCTCTTACCAATTATATGACTTGGTTCACTAGTGCTGGCAGGGAAAGGTATGTATTTAACCTGACAATATTCATGGTGAATAGGCGAATATGTTTTCCTATCCCATATGCCATTTTTCATAGACATGTGAATATGAAAATGCAGATAACAGTGAGGGAATCATGCAGCAGAATATGATGTAATTTTTCTATTTTTATGGACTTTGTACACTTTGAGTGAGGATGAGTCTATAAAAACAATTCAGTTTCACTGGCTCTAAATCTGGTGCACGGCTTGCTAAAAGCTATTCAAACTTAGCTCCTATTCTTTTTCTTTTTCTTCCTACAAAAGAAAGAACTGAGCTTTCAAATTTTTGATAAAAGAATGCTGTTTTTCAAATGATTTTTTTATATTTTAGATTATTTTGAAAATGAAATGATCTGTTGGTCAGAAAAGTAAAGAAAAAAGATCTATACAGAACCAAGGTCAAAGTATCTCAGATGTTTCCTTTGGTATGTCTTGCTGGAAGTATTATTTTGTTATTATATTCAGTGAGAATTTAGGGACTTCAGGAGAGTAAAGGAAAAGAAATGTTGGTTGCTGTGACAAACAAGCTGTCTTTCATTTTTCTGGAGTTTAGTATATGTAAACTGTCATGTTGTTTGTAAGGCTACATAAAACCAAACTCATTTTGCTTTTAAAAAGACTTGACTGAAAGGTTTTGTAACATAAGACAGAATTGAATACTTAACAACTTACTTCATTGTATGCAGGATTACAAGCTTCATCTTAAAGAAGCTTCAGATTCATGTTAAAGCATTGCAGTATGCCATATGGTTGTAAGTGAGGTAATGGGCCTGTCTTTGCATCAGGTATTCTTGTGTGACAAGAATTCAAGCTGCTTTCCAGAATGCTTGCAGAGTTCATGTTTAATATCACTCGTGACATTTAATGTTACATTATTGTAGTGATTTTAGTGACTTGAATTATAATATAAAACTGCCGATGGATGTAGTTTGTGATTATGTTTGTGCACTATGAAGCTTGGGGTTAAGGACAATATGATTCAAGGAGAGGTGAGACTGTTTTCTGATGACACATTGACTCCTTTTTATCATGCTTTTGGCAAGCCAAAATACAATCTTTAGCTATCTGTGACCTGTGAAGGTATTTAGCTTACCTATTAGTTAAAAAAACCCATTAAAATTAAAGATTGTCTTGCAGAGAAAAAAATGAGGAATGCTTTCTGTGATATTCTTATGTGATTAATTGGAAAGGCCAATTATTTAATTGGCTTTTTCCATCTTTACGTGCATGTAATGGGTACACAGGCATAAAAAATGTCTGAAAAAGTCCTGCACCTATAAACACATTTAAACTATGCTAACAAAATCAATTTCTTACCAGCTCTGACCAACATGTCTTTCAACTTTAAAGAGACCTAAGCACAGTACAGAAGAGCATAAAAGTGTATGTCAAAATTTGGCTGAAAATACCTGAGGTGCTGAAGGAAATACTTGCTACAATTGGGCCACCTAGACCCCTGCAGTTTTATGAAGTCTTCTGAAAGGGCTGTGCAGAAATGGCTCAGTAGAAACACATTCTTTCAGCAGGCAATATTTTGCCCAGTTAATGTGATGTCTAGATCTAATGCTTTGTAAAGACAGTTAATTGACTGCAAGTCCAGTAAGTGAGAAGATACTTGGGAACCATCTGGAATACGGAAAGTGAGGAAGAACATGGTGTGGAAAGAAGGTGAATCCCACTCATTACATGCTGGCTTTGGACTGATGACTGGGGAGGTGTTTGTGTGACCAGAGTAAGGATCAGTATGCATCTGTGTGTCCCAGTTTATGGAGCTCTTAACAAGTCTAATCTGGCCAGAGGAAATGAGAGATTTGGTCTACTAAGGGGTTGAAGAGAAAGAAGCAGCAGCTGCGTGCCTGTGACAGATGGACTCAAACTCCTCCTTAACCAAACCAGAAGCAGTTTGCTTCAGGCTCCAAAGGAAGCAAAAGGCTGAGCTGTAGCTGGGCCGAGAACTCCTCCAGGAAACACATAAGAAGCAGAGTAATATGGTGAACACTGATAAGGAGCCTCATATGTAATTTTGAATACAAGTCAACCACATTTATCCCATAAATATGGCAGCCTAAGTGAGCTTTCTTTGAATTCACCCTGCTGGGCAGTGTGGCTGCATGGCAATTATATCTGCTTGTGCTGGAATGCTCTCAAGTTTGCTCCTCAAAACAATGAGACGTTTTACTGACAACAGAATGCTGGCAACTCCACTTGAATCCTCCTTGGATGGCAACTAAACTGCACGCCAGACACCTCTTCTCTTTAGCAGGGATTAATTGTTTATCTTAAATAAGTAAAAATTTAAGTAGAATAAATAACATAGGGTTACTATTGTGTGATTTAGTTCGCTATTTGCCTAGCTTTATTTATTTAACGGATAACTAGACTTGTTGAAGGACTAGGTCGCAAACTGTGAATTCCTACCTAAAACTGCTATAAATGTGTACCTACTTAGTCAAAACAGGGCCTCCAGAGCAAAAATAAATCAGAAGATACAGAGGCTTTAAGGACACAGACCATCAACAACAGTAACCCAACTGGACTGAACCACCATGTGAGGGGCAGGTAAATAGTCTGCAAAGATATAATTACTCAGGGATTTCTTCACTTATGTGGACTCTCTCTCTGGAGGTGACCATGCTGCTGCACCACTCTATTAAATTATTTATTTTATAAAATCTGATATTGAGAGTCTGCTTTTTTAACTAAACTCTGTTAAGTCACACTTTTATTGAAAAAACTCATTCACAACAATGCTTCTGTACCACAATGGAAACATTTTCATACCATAATTTCCAAGACCACAGGATATTTGAATAATTTGAAAAGGATCTTTGAATTTATCCTTATTTCTACAGAGCTAAATGAAACGAGAAAGCGTACCTGTGTGGATAAATCACTACACACGCATGAACATTTGGTTTCCTTTTACCTCATAGGTTTTTGCCAGGATATCACCACCTGCTGATGCGTGCTGGGTTGCTTTGAGGTAGGTTCCTTTTACATATATCACGTCTTCTTACAATATGATTAGATTGACTTTCTTTACCTTTTGGATTCTCTAATGTTAAAGATTCCATACTGCACTATGTATGCGAAATGTTTGTGGCCAGTTTTAATAGTAGAAAGAACTTCTCTGTTTCTAATGATAACATGGCCTGTTGCAGTAATCATTATTTTTATTGCAGACTACTAGATCTTTAAGACCATTTATAGCTAAGACAGTTAGGTCACTGGAACTATGTAGACAATAAAAGTATTATTGCTCCATTGATGCCTTTTTACTCATGGTTAAGGGAAACTCTACTCTTTAATTTTCTCCCAAACACTTGGAACATCCCTAATTATATCTCTCTACAACTGCTGCTTTCAACATCACATAAATCTTACACTAAATTGGTTTGCGGCTGAATTGTGAAAGGAATCAATGGATTCATTTGCACTGATTCCCCACTCTGTTACTGAGAACGTGTCTACACATGTGAAGGACGAGATTATCTGCGTTGATTCACGACCTCCCAGATGTCTTAGGAGCTGCTGTATACCTGGGATACAGGGGAAAAAAAATGGGAGAATTAAAATCGGATGTTCTATTTGATCTTGCCACTCTTATGATTGCCAAATCTCCAGTGTGATGGAGTGAGATGCTGTGTTGTCTCCAGCATTTTTTCACAAAAGCATTGTTAACTCCTTGGAGAGAACACCTTACTGTTTTCTACAGCAATGAAATGGTAGTCTCAGGTGCCATAAACAGTCTGTTGCTGAATAAATTGTGGCTATGTCTGAAAGATCTGAAGCCTCAGGTATGAGCACAAAAATATGCTACCCTTAACAGTATGTGCTTTTGCTGCATTATCTGGGACTAGGTCACCCTCATCGCAAAGAAAACTCCCATGATCTTCACTAAAGGAAATTTTTAGTGTATGTGACTAAATTAGACTGTAGGACTGAGACCTTAGATAGTAAAACTTTTGTAGTAAAGGTACATATTCCCTGTGTGTTGTGTAGACTGGTATGCATGAGCTAAGTAGGGTTATGATTTTGTGAGTATCACTCTGCCAATATAAAGCCATTGCTTATGCTACAAACCTATCTCTGCTTTATTAGTGTGATCAGATGAGTGGTAGTAGAATACCTTCACATAGGGAGAATGTCTGTGAGTACTTTGTTGCCAGTATAGCTACACCACTTCAACAAAAACGTGGACTGACGTGGATTTTATTTCCTTGATGTAACTTTTTCCATACCATTATTTTACCCAAGGGGTAACATTAACCAAAGGATTTGCACACTGACATGCTGCTTCTGTCTCACCAGAATCTGCTATTACAGAGCTGGGCTTAGTAAAAGAAATAGGGTAGATCCCATATGAGGAAGAGAGCTATTAGGTTTCGACAGACACTGAGAGTCATTCCTTCTTTGGTAGGTTTAGCTCTATGAGAGGTTTCTCTGTCTCAAAGCTTTGCTGAAAGGTTTGTTCTATAAGATTACAATTTATATTTAAAAGGATGGTTTTATTTTGAGTCAGAGGGAAAAAAGATCAAGCTTTGCCAAAATTATTACTATATATATTGTACTATAAAGCATAACTTCTGAGCTGATAGGCAAAATTTTTGTTAATATGACTTTGAAAAGGACAGGCACTGCCCTCACCTCATGCTTATGTTGGCTGGGGAAAGTTACAGAAATGGAAGCAACACTGAATAGGTTCTTGAGAAGAAAGCTAACAGTCCAGGAGTCTTATCAGTGTAAAGGCACGTGACTTTTGGTCAGCTTTTTTGGGCTCTGAGTGCTGCCCTGACCTGCAGCGTATGGTAGTAGAGACTGATAAAGGATCTCACAAGATATTTTGAGGACAGTTTCTGTGTCACCAGGTCACTCTTATACATGCTCATACAGCAAATATTCCTAGCTGGAGATCATTTGTATAAAACAACTTGGCCATTGAGAACCTCATGAGGTTCCACAAGGTCAAGTGCAAGGTCCTACACCCGGGTTGAGGCAATCTCCAATTTCAGCACATGATGAGGGATGAAGAGACTGAGAGTTACCCTGCAGAGAAGGACTTGGGGGTGCTGGTTGATGAAAAGCTTGACATGAGCTGGCAATGTGCACTCGCAGCCCAGAAGGCCAAACTTGTCCTAGGCTGCATCAAAAGAAGTGTGGCCAGCAGGTCGAGGGAAGTGATTCTGCCCCTCTACTCCTCTCTTGTGAGACCTCATCTGGAGTACTGTGTCCAGTTCTGCAATCCTCAGGATAAGAAGGACATGGAGCTGTTGGAACAGGTTCAGAGGAGGGCTACAAAGATGATCTGAGGTCTGGAGCACCTTCCATATGAGGACAGGCTGAGAGAGTTGGGCTTGGTCAGCCTGGAGAAGAGAAGGCTCCAAGGAGATCTTATAGCGACCTTCCAGTACCTGAAAGGGGCCTACAAGAAAGCTGGGGAGGGACTATTCATAAAGGCTTGTGGTGATAGGATGAGGGGGAACGGGTATAAACTGGAGAAGGGAAGATTTAGACTAGGCATTAGGAAGAATTTCTTCACCATGAGAGTGGTGAGACACTGGAACAGGTTGCCAAGGGAAGTTGTGGCTGCCCCATCCCTGGAGGTGTTGAAGGCCAGTTTGAATGGGGCCTTGGGTAACCTGATCTAGTGGGATGTCCCTGCCCATGGCAGGGGAGTTGGAACTAGATGATCTTTAATTTCTCCCAACCCTAACTATTCTATGATTCTATGATTCTATGATTCTACGATTCTATTTTACTGGAGGTTAGCTAAACTTAGGGAAATTGTATAAAAATGATAGCACCGAAGAAGTGAAAATTCCCAAGAGGAAAAGAAGAACAGAGGAGGAAACGTGTAGAACACTGGGAGAAAAAGGAAGTATTCTTTAAGCTAGGGAACCAATTTGGAACTGAAATTGCACTGGTAAAGAAAAAAGAAGTAGATAAGCTTGGAGAGCAGAGAGAAATTGGAGAGGCAATGAGAAGAAACAGATCAAATCCCAAGAAAAGGACATTAGGCAGGTATCATGTTCCTGTGGTATGTCTCTGTTTAATTTCTGTTTTGCCCAGATGTGGTTATCCAGACTTGGAACCTCTGTGGACTCTGAAGTTCAATCATCTTGCATGGCCACGTTACCTTTGCAGATCCATGGCACTTGGCAGTCATGCCCCTCTGTTCTCCCAGTTTCATCATTTAGGAATGTAATCTGCAGGGTACTCAAAATTAAGCAGATGATAAGTACATTACTTGTGTCAGAAACATGTATACAGAATTGCTAAAGAGATGGCACCTAAATCCTACTCACTCCAAAACAGCCAAAAGAGCATGGTATTAAAGATCTGGTGCTGCTGACAAACATACTGAGCCACCAGAGAGAGCAAAAGGGAGAGAACACCTTCAGTTATCAACAGCCTCTTTCCATTTCTAAAATAAGTACTGGATGCTGTGACTCAGAGTTGCCTTCAACATAGTTCACAACATGAGCTAGGAATGCCTGTTGTCACCATATGCAGAAATTTTATGTCTCTAATAAGGGAAGTTAGAGGTATTTCCTATAAAGAATATTTCAGGAATAAATAAGTTAAAGACATTTAAATAGTCAGATAGTTTGGTTACAGGTAAGGTTACGAAATAAAGAATTTTTTTTAAATTGAATTATCCCCTGTTAATACTGACATGAGATAAAGCTGAGGGGAAAGCTATTTCTATTTTTTGTTATTTTTGCTTAAAACCACAAATAAAGTCATATAAAATAAGGCTATATTTTACAAGCGTAGCAAATTGCAACTGATGTAATCATGATTATAATGTAAGTAAAGATCTTGAATCGTGATGTAACTGTCCCTTAAAATAAACTGTCAACAGATTGAAGTAATTAACACCCCACTCTGCTGCTCCATATCATCTGTGAGGAAAAATATAGAGGGAAACCTTATGGACAGATTCTGCCTAGGGACACTTGCAGTTCTAGTGACTCAATGCTATAGCAGTTACATATAAGAGCTAAAATCTACCCTTGAAGTTCCTACAGGCAAAAATATTTAGCCTTCTTTATAGGAAGGTAATAGGGCTTACTTTGGAGTCTTTTTAAATAGCTTTCTAACGCTAAGTTTTAATGCTGTTTCTAACTTCTTCAAAAGTTGTGTTTTAGAAAAAAGAACGGGCACTAGAGTGTTTGTATATGTTGGTGCTGTAGAAAAACAGTAACTCTGGCTGGCTTAGTAAGATGATACTTCCTGTCTCCCATCCCTGTTCTTTCTCCCTGAAATTACTTAGCTTCCTGCTGCAAACTAGATTTTGTGCCATTCATAATAATAATAATAAAATGACACTAATTGCTATGTGTAGTGAATGTTCTGAATTGAGCCTGAGGAACTGAGTGTAGGCTGTATAAGACACCAAACATAGCGACTTGGCAAATAGGGTAAATTAGAGTCAAGAAAATGTTGTATAATAGAGTGTGAGTGGTAGATTATAGCCTTCATTTTCATTCACACCTACAATTTGAGCTGTTTCATAGAAGGACTCTTATTAGGAGGTAATCATGTGGAGAAGATTAATCAAAAGCATACCATCCTTCTGATGTTAACCATATCAGAAAATATCTAAATAGAAAGTTTACTCTGTACAGCTTTTTCTTAAAGTGTCAAGGACACATTAAAAATATATAGTGACACTTTAAAAGTCTTTTTTTTTTTTAAATCTGGGTGTTAATATGCAACTTTGGATAATTAATCATTTATGTGAAATTAGAGTGACAGTTTCAAAGACATCCAAGTGACCTGGGAGTCAAGATTTTATTTTTTGAAAATGATGTGGACTTTTGGGATCTCATGGGGCTTGGCAGACTTTCCTCACTGTATCTCACAGTGGAGTGTTTTGCTGGATCCTCAGGCCTGGAGACTGAGCTCTTTGTCTTTGCTGATGACTGTTCATGGTAGCTGAAAAACTGCTGTTGGGTTTTTAATTGATCCTCCCTCGAGATGTGGTCCCTGTGCTGGCTCAAACAGCCAGAGTAAACATGCCGTAGCACACCTGGGTAAATGTTTCCCCTAGTGCATAATAGCAGCTCGTAGTTTGAAAAAGTTTTGTTTTGTGGAAACCTGATATTACGTGTTTTCTCAGGGCACATCTTTTATAGATATGTATTCTAGAACTCATTAAAGTGGCTGTCTTGCAGTGATATGCTATTTCTGGACTTGCTAGAAATGAGGGAAAACCTGAACTCCAGGATACACTATAGAGAATTTGCACTTGGATTCCCAAAGAAAATAGGAGCCATGCAGCAGTAGTGGTGCAAAGCTACTGCGACTGCAGGCTGAGAAGCCAGGTTTTCCCTGCAGCAGTGTATGCTGTCTGTGTATGTGCCACAAAGCTCACATCTTCATAAAGGGAGTCTCTGGGGCCTCTGTCTGCGTGGGAGAAGGCTGAGATGGGCAATGCATCAGCAGCCCTCAGCTATGGTAGTGGTCCCCTGGGATCCACGGCAGGCAGAAGGAACTGAGTGCATCGTCCAGAGTCCCCTGATGAATGCTGGAGAGAAGCTGCTCTCAGTCCCCACCAGCTGCGAGGGCAGAGGCTGCTTGCTGGTCTGCACAAAGGCTGGCTCCTTAATCTCTTTCTGCTGTTGTTACTTAAACTCCACATAAATCTTGTGTGGTATTTTTTGTCCTTATGAAAAATGCTTTGACCCTCAAATCTAATAATGCTGCCTACATAGTTTTGAGGAAAAAAAATAAGAAAAAAACACAGGGACACTGAACAGTATTAAAAACTGAAGCTGCTCATTTCCTAGTCTCTTTAAATATTTGTGTGGTGGTAGTAGCAAGCTGCTTATTCGATAGAAAGCAGAGGCATGTCTAGGAAAATAAGGTCAGAAACATGAGCACTTCAGGGTCTGTGTCTGCCCTTTTCCTTCCCTCCTTCTCTCCCTCTCTCCCTGAGACATGAAACGTTCCCTCACCAGTGTGAGAGTTGCAGCTCCTAGACCTCCATGAGAAATCTATGCCTGGACAAAGTGTCTGTGATATTCACTTGATAAGCTCAAATCTTGGCTTCTTTCTTTAGACAATAAGAGCTCTCTGTTACACCCTTCAGCAGTTTGTTCTTTAATATTTTCTTCATCTTCTTTAATCTTAGTTAGTGATTCTCTTTTTCGCCAGAAACAAGAAAACAATAAATGCTGTAGTTGCACAGGTCTGAAATTCTGAGATTAAATGAAAAGCAGGCTTCAGGCTGAATTGTATCCCTCATAAAGTATATGAACTCAATTTCATGACCTATCCCTGTCCATTCAGTATCCTTTAATATCGCATCAGCCTTTACTCCTGTCTATGCCTTATGCTACTTGCCTCAGGAAGTGTGTTTGAAATTCCTTGTAATACCAATCCAGATAATTGATCTTGTGGCTAATAATTAATTAAAGATGGTAATATTAGTGAGCATAGAGCAAAGGGAACTCAGTCTACTGTTCATCCCAAATCAAAATTAGGGTGATTTTTGTTCTTTAAACTTTGGTGTAGGTACTGGAGTCTTCTGTGCCCTATTGCAGCAAGTTAAAACTAATATAGTAGACAAGGTTACTAATTTTATTTTTTGATTGGAATTAACTGGAATGTGAAATGGAAGATATCTCGATACTCAGTGCTGATAGTTGTGGTTCAAACACCTGATGCTTCTGCATCTGAGGGAGATGAGACAAGAGTCAGAAAAAAAAGACAAAAGACTAGTTTTGGAGTATTCAGGTCTCAACATTAATGTGATCATGAAAAAAGAAGGTATCTGTTTAATTAGGATTATCTGAACTGAGCAAAAGTGAAGTCAAGGTTCACACCTGAAGGTACCTCCTCAGGTATGTTGTTGTAACAGTTTTACTGGGATTATTCACATGGAAAACAGTACTAGCATCTATAGGAGTGGGCTGTAGTGGAACGTGAGTTGATAATGCTCTCTGGAAAATGAATTCCACAATAACTAAGGAAAAGGTTGGATAAAATTTTTGGAATTTATGTTTTACATGATTAATAGCATAGTTAACAGGGATTTAAAATAGCAATAAAAAATTGAGAGATTTCATATAGCTGAAACTAGAGAAGAGACTACCACCTGCATGGCTTAACTAAGGATTACTGTTAGCACTGTTGAAGCTGCTCTTGGGAAACCAAAATAGCAATACAAAATTTGCAGCAAATAAAATAAATTTCATATATACAGTAAAAGAATACATGTGTACAGAGGAAATAGAGAATGTGTTAATTTTGTAAATGAGTAGAACTGTTTGGGATCAGATATGTTTCATGTCATTTGCAGGTGCAAATTGTTGTGTTCATAGTTTTTGAGTGTGTGTGTATGCATGTGCATAGACATTGCTACTGAATATAACTTTTATCCCTTTCTGACCCTCCAAGCTGAAGCTTTCCTAATGGGTGAAATGCTTCCGGTTCTGTGTGTAATCTAACGGAGCACACTTTTTTTTATATTTTTACTGCTTTTTTGCCTGTTCCAGTGGAAATAGGAGTGACAACCAGAACTGTTATGATTTTAATAAGTATGTTAATCAGTCACTGCTTGTATCAGCCTGTAATGTATTGCTCACTGTGTAGTTTTGTATCTATATTTCTTTCCTGTATTGCTTGATAACCACAAGCCTTCATCTTCAGTTTTCATATCCAGAGCTACTGTATGTATTACTAATTTTGCAATGCCACTAATACAGCCTGCCACCCAAATACCTCTTCAATAAAAGCATACCTACAGGACTCAGCAGACTGCCTGTTTAACTGAAAGGGCACCAGAACCTACTCCAGTCTTTGTACAAAGTGTGTTTCTTTGGCTGCCCTGGACACCTCCCTGCTCAGAGCTGCCTGCAAACTGCAGGGTTGGGGGAACAAGAGATGGGGAATGGCAGCAAGTTCCTGCCAGAGGAAGGAAACCTACTCCCCTCACTCATACAGCAAAGCCCCAGATCCCCCTGGCGAACAAGAACCAGGTGCTGCAGGTGGAATCCAGCCCTGAGGATGAGGATGGTGGCTCCCACAGCCTAGAATCCTTCCCTAGGCTGCACCATTCTCAGAGAAAGATAAAAACATCCTCCATCAAGAAGAAGAGGAGGGTGATTGTTGTAGGGGACTCCCTCCTAAAAGGAACGGAGGGACCCATTTGCAGACCGGACCCGCTCCACAGAGAGGTCTGCTGCTTACCGGGTGCATCTGGGAAGGAGGTGGCTAGAAAACTTCCTTCCCTGGTTCACGAAACAGACTACTATCCTTTGATAGTGGTCCAAACTGGTAATGATGACCTAACAAACAAAAAAGCCAAAGCCATCAAGAATGGCTTCAGGGCAATTGGAAAAGTGATGGAGGGCTCTGGGGCACAAGTAGTATTCTGCTCCATCCCAATGCTAAATAGAGAGGAGGGGGAAGCCAGGATGAAGAATTCGATTAATACCTGGCTCCGAGCCTGGTGCGAGGAGAGGGGCTTTGGCTTTTTTGATCATGGGGGGGCTCACGCACCCCCAGGCTTTCTCGCTAAGGGCGGGACACATGGGTCTCCTGGGGGGGCTAAAGCCCTTGCCAGAAATCTAGCCAAGCTCATAAATTGAGCTTTAAACTAGATGTGAAGGGGGAGGGGGTTGAGCCCAGGCTAGACAGGAACGAGCCTGGATGTGGGGAATTGGTGATTGGGAGAGGGTGCGCGGGCGAGGACCACCAGTACCTCACCGCACAAAAAGTGGGGGAGAACACACCTCGGGGTGTTAAGGGAGATGCAGGCACTCTGGTGTCAACTACTCTAGTTACCAGGCAGTTGGGAACGAACCCTGTTCCCTCTAGGAGGGCTGAAGGCTCGGCAGCTCAGCTGAAGTGCATTTACACCAATGCACGCAGCATGGGAAATAAGAAGGAAGAGCTGGAAGCTGTCGTAGGGCAAGGGGCCTATGATGTCGTTGCCATCACGGAAACGTGGTGGGATGACTCATATAACTGGAGTACGGCTATGGTGGGGTATAAGCTTTTCAGGCGGGACAGGAAGGGTAGGAGAGGAGGTGGGGTAGCCCTCTTTGTAAGGGAGGACTTGGACATCACTGAGATGGATTGTGGAGATGAGGAGGTTGAGTGCCTGTGGGTCAAAATCAGAGGAGCCCACCAGAAGGTAGATTTTGTGATGGGAGCCTGTTACAGACCACCCAACCAAGGAGAAGCAGCTGATGAGCTCTTCTATAAACAGCTGCGGTCAATCTCTAGATCAATGCCTCTCGTTCTGGTGGGAGACTTCAATCTGCCTGATATCTGCTGGGTGTACAACACAGCAGAAAGGAAGCAGTCTAGGAGGTTCCTGGAGTGCGTGGGAGATAACTTCCTTGCACAGTTGGTGAATGAACCAACGAGGGAAGGTGCCCTCCTGGACCTCCTGTTGGTGAACAGAGAAGGCCTTGTAGGGGATGTGGCGGTAGGTGGACGCCTAGGACTAAGCGACCATGAGATTATAAAATTTTCTGTTCTAGGTGAAGTGAAGAGGGTGGTTAGCAAGACCGTAACATTAAATTTCCAGAGGGCAGACTTTGATCTCTTCAGCAGGCTGGTTGGTGAAGTCTCATGGGAGACAGTACTCAAGGGCAAGGGAGCCCAGGAGGGCTGGGAGCTCTTCAAAGGGGTGGTCCTAGCAGCTCAGGAGAAAGCCATCCCTGTGGTCCGGAAAAAAAGCCGGCAGGGGAGAAAGCCAGCTTGGTTGAATAGAGAGATCTTGAGGGATATCAAGAAGAAAAGAAATGTTTATGGCCTCTGGAAGAAGGGACAGGCCTCTTGGGTGGACTACAGGAGGGAAGTGAGATTGTGTAGGGAAAAAATCAGAAGGGCTAAGGCTCAGCTAGAAATTGGATTGGCCAAGTCAGTGAAAGATAACAAAAAATCTTTCTACAAATATATAAATAATAAAAGGCGGACTAGGGAGACCATACAGTCCCTATTGGACACAGAAGGGACAACAGTAACAGGGGATGAGGAAAAGGCTGAGGTACTTAATGCCTTCTTTGCCTCAGTCTTTAGTCGTAAGGAGGGTCGTTCCGTCTGTGTACTAACCCAGGAGCTAGAGGAGCATAATGAGGCTCCCGTGATCCAAGAGGAAGTGGTCAGAGCCTTGCTAGCCCGACTGGACAGTCACAAGTCTATGGGGCCGGACGGGATTCACCCTAGGGTACTGAAGGAGCTGGCGGATGTGCTGGCCAAACCCCTTTCCATCATCTTCCAACAGTCCTGGAAGACTGGGGAAGTCCCACTGGACTGGAGGCTGGCTGATGTTGTGCCCATCTACAAAAAGGGCCGCAGGGAGGACCCAGGAAACTACAGGCCTGTCAGTCTGACCTCAGTGCCAGGGAAAGTCATGGAACAGGTGATCTTGAGTGCTATCATGAAGCACATGCAAGAGAACCGGGTGATCAGGCCCAGTAAACACGGGTTCACAAAAGGCAGGTCTTGCCAGACTAACCTGATCGCCTTCTATGACAAAGTGACCCGGCTACTGGATGAGGGAAAGGCTGTGGATGTGGTCTTCCTGGACTTCAGTAAAGCCTTTGACACAGTTTCTCACAGCGTTCTGCTTGAGAAACTGTCAGCCTCTGGGCTGGACAGGCACACACTCTCCTGGGTGGAAAACTGGTTGGATGGCCGGGCCCAGAGAGTGGTGGTAAATGGTGTGAAATCCAGCTGGAGGCCAGTGAGAAGTGGGGTTCCCCAGGGCTCAGTGCTGGGTCCAGCCCTGTTCAATGTCTTCATCAATGATCTGGATGAAGGCATCGAGTGCACCCTTAGCAAGTTTGCGGACGACACTAAGCTGGGTGGAAGTGTCGATCTGCTGGAGGGTCGGGAGGCTCTGCTAAGGGATCTGAACAGGCTGGACCGCTGGGCAGAGTCCAACGGCATGAGGTTTAACAAGGCCAAATGCCGGGTCCTGCACTTGGGGCACAACAACCCTGTGCAGTGCTACAGACTAGGGGAAGTCTGTCTAGAAAGCTGCCTGGAGGAGAGGGACCTGGGGGTGTTGGTTGACAGCCGACTGAATATGAGCCAGCAGTGTGCCCAGGTGGCCAAGAAGGCCAATGGCATCTTGGCTTGTATCAGAAACGGCGTGACCAGCAGGTCCAGGGAGGTTATCCTCCCTCTGTACTCGGCATTGGTGAGACCGCTCCTCGAATACTGTGTTCAGTTCTGGGCCCCTCACCACAAGAAGGATGTTGAGGCTCTGGAGAGAGTCCAGAGAAGAGCAACAAAGCTGGTGAAAGGGCTGGAGAACAGGCCTTATGAGGAGCGGCTGAGAGAGCTGGGGTTGTTTAGCCTGGAGAAGAGGAGGCTGAGGGGTGACCTCATTGCTCTCTATAACTACCTGAAAGGAGGTTGTAGAGAGGAGGGTGCTGGCCTCTTCTCCCAAGTGACAGGGGACAGGACAAGAGGGAATGGCTTCAAGCTCCGCCAGGGGAGGTTTAGGCTAGACGTTAGGAAAAAATTCTTTACAGAAAGGGTCATTGGCCACTGGAACAGGCTGCCCAGGGAGGTGGTTGAGTCACCTTCCCTGGAGGCGTTTAAGGCACGGGTGGACGAGGTGCTGAGGGATATGGTTTAGTGTTTGGTAGGAACGGTTGGACTCGGTGATCCGGTGGGTCTCTTCCAACCTGGTTATTCTGTGATTCTGTGAAACTCTTAACTCTGCTCTACACAAAACCAGCTAGAATTTATGGAAGCTGATTAAAATTAATACAAGGACGCTGTTTTATTTGAGCTGATAAATACTGTGATAATAAAAATAAAGGATATTTAATTATTGCTTTTATATAGGATGTCTTTCTATTGTTTCTGTTTTCTTATCTTTTTGTCCTTGTAGCTGATTTTTTTTGTCTCCCCTTTGTTTAGAGTTAGTGTTATCTCTGCTAAGACTAAGCATACATGCACACACTTTTAGGTGTTGGTAGGATTAAGTTTTATGATATATTTCTTCTAAAAAAAATGTTTACTCTTCTTTGAACAGCCTTGTTACTCAGTGGTATCCAACAGCTAGATAGCCTTTACCTGTGCTAGTAAAAAGACAGGAAGGATATATACTTGGGCACTTGCCTGTGACTGTTCATACTATTTAATTATGAAATTCCTTTCCTGCACAGGTAAATATTTTATCCTAGAGAAATGAAAAGAACTCTTAAATTCTAAACAATTCATAATTTTTTCCTCAATATGAATAATCCTGTTTTTCATGATATTTTGAAGTCTCTGCACGCACATTTTCTTCTGTAGAACCATGCTGCTTGCTCAGTATTTCCTGTGACAACACAACAAAAATTCTTTAGAATAAGACTAGTAGCGTCCAACAGCTTAAAGAGTATTCTGTCTTCAAAAACTAGGAGCAGGTTTTTTTCCTTTTGATTTTTGAGTCCTTTGAGAGACCATTATGTATTGCAATAAAAGGTTTTCCATACACTGAGAAGCCAGGATCCTCAAGTTAAACTTCTTAAAATTACCAAAAATATGGAAATGAATTCTGGGGTTTATCTACACAGTAAATTCTCCACTAAAAAAAAAAAAAAAGCTTGAATTTACAGTATATAGACCTCATTAACTTTCTGTGTGGCTACATTTACTGTTTCTGAAGAACAGCTCTGGAAACAGCAGTGGAAAGGTAATGTTCATGTTTATTGTCGCAAAATCTAGCTAAAATCTCATGCAGATCTATGCACATCTTACTTCATCATCCCTTGCAGGCTTCTTTATTGATTTTATTAGAGTCAGAGAGACAGCATTAATTGAAGGTGCGGAGCATTTGCCTTGCATCTCAGTAGAACTAACCCCCTGCCCCCCAAAATCAACTTTGTGGTCAATATGAAAAGGAAAACACAGCAAATTAAAGATACACATTTTGACAAAAATTTTTGTAATTTCTGAATCTTTTAACCTAAACCTCTTGTCAATTGCAGACTGAATTTAGTCACATCCTAAGAGGTAATCAAAGTCACATTGACTTGAGTTAATAAAGTGAGAACATTTTTAACACAGCTGCTATTGCCTCTCTGGTCTTCAAGAAAGACTTATGAAAGTGTTTAGAAATTTTCTTTATGTGTTATTTTTTTCAGTATTGAGTAGAGATACTAGTTAGATATTATTAGTGAGATGCAAATTTCTCCTTTGGAGTGAGTTCATGGCATTGTGAGAAAGAAGTCATTGCAATACAGTTTAATAATGAAAAAGACCCAATTTCTTGGCCAGTTATTCTTTATACCTTAAGAAAAGTCCAGAGATATATAAGAAGACATGCTGGATGCAAACGGATGTTACAGTAAGTAGCAGTATCTAATTTTGGTTATTTTTTATACTAGCAAGCTTATTCAAATAAAACCACTTAAGGTTTCCCAATTCTTTTAAAAGCTGAGAAATCACAAAATACAAACTAAAGAAAGTGTAACAAACACTTGACTTTAGAATTCAGCAGGCCTGGGAGAAGTTAAAGTCTTCCAGAAGGAGGAGGTACCAGGGCTTAAAAATGTGTTTTCCTCTTCAGTTGCATCTATTCTAATAATCAAACACAAATTGTTGCACGACTAGTACAGAAAGATGGTTTTCATTTGTCTTCTTAGATTAAGTTATGGTAATCACTGTACTGCTTATGCCCCTGTGTGTTTGATTGATTTCTCTCTGCTCCTGGTGTGCTGTGCACTGTGTCCTGACATTTGATGAAGTTGTCTCACTTTCAGAGTGGGCTGAGGGAGAGATTTTGAGGTCTTTGCCGCAATAAATTTCAAGCTATAATCTTATTATATAAGCCTAAGGCAAATACTGCAATGAATATGGAAATAAACAAAGAAAAAAATATGCTGCTTGATTTAGAAGGAACTCATTACTTGTCTGTGCAATGCCAGAACCCAAGGATCTCTAGGCTTAGATCCTCATGTGTTATGCACAGAAACTTATCCAGTGTCAGTGTGCCTAGTGTGTAAGCTTGTTGCTTTTGTAAAAGATTCTTGTCTTGACTAGGTAATGCAGTTTCAGAATGGCATTCCTTTATCTGGTAAAAATAATTTAAATCTCTGTTTAAAGGCAAATAGTAGATTCATCTCAGGCTTTGTGGATGTGCATGAAGTGTGGGATGGTGTTTTGACATGCAATGAATGCATGATGCCCTCTCTTCATTACACTTTGGTTGTGACTAGTGATGAATAATTTCTGACCTGGATGATTTCATTGCTATTAAATTTCACTTTTCATTATTGACTATGTGGTTTTTAAGCCCCACTGAGAACAAGTTCCCATGAAAATTCTTGCATTTTACTGATCGGAAGAAAGAAGAAACTTGCCTTTTCCAGTTAAGTGCGATGTGCAACAGGTATCAAGCAGGCTATCTACGTAAAGGTGAACTGCCCTGTCCAGCTGGACACTTCCTCTGTGTCTCATTAGGAGACTGCAAGATGCATTTTAGCCCTTGACATCTATGACTAGGAGGGATCCCTTCTTCATCTATTTCAGCTATATCTGCACCATGCAGGATAGCTTTTGAAAATCGTAAGGAAATATTTCCAAGGCCACTGAAGTTGTTCAGTTCTGTGTCTCTTGTATCGATCTGTTTTCTATCTCTATAATACAGGGCAAAAAGAAAACCAAATCTAAACTAGGAATACAATAGATTTGCCCTGACCAGTTATGTACAGAACTGCTGCCTGTAAAGGAGTTTTGGCGGAAGGCTAATTTTGCCATTCAACATTTCTGGTATACTCTGGAGGTCTCAGATTTGCTGGATTCCAAATTAGAATAGTTTTGGCTTCTGGACAATGCAAAAATTGTCTGTTTCTTGTTAATTAAGCTTTTCCTGACAGCAAGTAAAACCATCTATGCTGGTTACTGTAATATCAGTTGTCTTTCCTCAGGATGACAAAAACAGAAAGGGAGCAAGGAAAAGAAGGAGTAAGGGCAGAAATAGTTAAAGTTGTGTTGCCAAACTGACAGTTCCCACCACCCCCACCAGTAAGAGAAGTTCTTGGGATGGTGCCTGAGCAGGCAGGTGTGAGGAGGAGGAGGGCTGCCTGGCAAAATGAGCTTGATTAGAATGTCTGCGAGGTGGGGGGGGTGTCGGAATCACGGAATCATAGAATCATAGAATAGTTAGGATTGGAAGAGACCTTAAAGATCACCTAGTTCCAACACCCCGGCCATGGGCAGGGACATCCCACTAGAACAGGTTACCCAAGCTCCCCATGTCAGGGAGCAGAACATGCCAGAGGAACATATAACACCCATCTCTGCAGAGCTGGAAAGAGCTGACTCCAGTACTGCCCCTCAAAGAGACCAGGCATGTCTCCATCTCTTCTAGCTTGCCAATTGCATGTGAGGAATCCTTGGCCCCGGTCTAACGGTTACTGCATAAAGAATCATAGAATCATAGAATAACCAGGTTGGAAAAGACCCACAAGATCATCAAGTCCAACCATGCCCCCATACTAAACCGTGCCCCTCAGTGCCTCGTCCACCTGTCCCTTAAACACCTCCAGGGAAGGTGAATCAACCACCTCCATGGGTAGCCTGTTCCAGTGCCCAATCACCCTATCCATGAAAATTCCTAATTTCCTAATGTCCAGCCTGAACCTCTCCTGGTAGAGCTTGAGGCCATTCCCTCTTGTCCTGTCCCCTGTCACTTGGGAGAAAAGGCCAGTTCCCTGATCTCCACAACCTCCTTTCAGGTAGTTATAGAGAGCAATGAGGTCTCCCCTCAGCCTCCTCTTCTCCAGGCTAAACAACCCCAGTGCTCTCAGCCATTCCTCATAAGGCCTGTTCTCCAGCCTCTTCACCAGCTTCGTTTCTCTTCTCTGGACTCACTCCAGAGCCTCAACATCCTACTTGTGGTGAGGGGCCCAGAACTGAACACAGGATTCAAGGAGCAGTCTCACCTGTGCTGAGTACAGAGGGAGAATAACCTCCCTGGACCTGCTGGTCACACCATTTCTGATACAAGCCAAGATGCCATTGGTCTTCTTGGCCACCTGGGCACACTGCTGGCTCATGTTCAGTCAGCTGTCAGCCAACAACCCCAGGTCCCTCTCCTCCAGGCAGCTTTCCAGCCAGTCTTCTCCTAATCTGTAGTACTGCACAGGGTTGTTGTGCCCCAAGTGCAGGACCCGGCATTTGGCCTTGTTAAACCTCATGCCATTGGTCTCAAACCAGAGGTCCAGCCTGTTCAGATCCCTTTGGAGAGCCTCCAAAAAAGAAGCTGTATACATGTGAGTTTCTAGGAAATACTTGGAAGAAGCTAAGATTTTGTAGTGTAGGTCTGGGGTTTTGTAGTGCTGGGATGAAATTTAACAACTCCAGATGATAGATACTACACCTGGGAGGGACTAACACTGGGCAGAAGTATAGATTGGGAAAGGAGTGGCTGGAGAGCCGCCCTTAAAAGAGATCTGGGGGTGCTAGTGAGCAGCAGGGTCGATATGAGTCAGCAGCGTGCCCTGGCAGCCAAGAGGACAAACCACATCCTGGGGTGCATCAAACCATCTGGTCAAAAGAGCAGATTATCTTGCCATATTAAGTATCAGTGCACACTCACCTGGATTAGTGTGCAGTACTGGGCCTCTCAATTTAAGAAGAATATGAAGATCCTTGAATGTGTCCAGATATGGCCAACAAAAGTAGTGAAGAAGGCATGTTCAATGAGAAGCAGCTGAGGACTCTGGATTTGTCTGATTTGGAGGAAGCTGAGGGGTAACCTCAATGGTCTCTACAGCTTCCTGAGGAGGGGAAGTAGAGAGGGAGGTGCTGATTTCTTATGCCTAGCATGCAGTGACAGGACTTGTGTGAATGCTTCAGAGATGCATTAGAGGAGGTTTAGATTGGACATTAGGAAATGTTTCTTTTCTGAGAGGGTGGTCAAGCACAGGAACAGGCTTCCTAGAATGATGGTTGGTGCCCCAAGCCTGTAAGAGTTTAAGAGGCATTTGGACAATGCACTTAACAATATGCTTTAACTCTAGGTCAGCCCTGATTTTGTCAGGCAGTTGGACTAGATGATCATTGTAAGTTCTTCCAACTGAAACATTCCATTGGAATGGAATGGAATGGAATGGAATGGAATGGAATGGAATGTGGATGTGTGCATGCATGTTTGTGCATTGGTGGGTACCTACTTTTCTTTCGCCAATCACCAGTGTCTCTGCTTATGCAACTGAAACAAGTATGCAGATGAACTGGATTTAATTAAGTTGAAGTACTGAAATGAAAGAAAATATGCAGCAAAACAAGCAATAATCTTAAAACATGCATTTTGTTTCACTGTTTTTGTTATCCAGGTGTGGAAATTATCATTGATGAAAGCAAAGTAGCTTTACTTTAACTGCCTTAGACTTGCCCTGGGGACTTGGTGTATCTACCACAAGGCCTAATGTTGCACAGTGCAGTGCTGCTAGCACATTTTGGGGGCTGGCAGCAATAAAGCTATATTATAGGTCTGTGCCTGGGCCAGTGTCTCTAGTAATGTGGTTATAATGGCATGTTAATCATGCTATACTGCTTCCAGTGCTGGAGCTGGCTTAGTAGCTGTGGGATCTCACCAGTGCCTTGAACTACGTAGGACAGATGTGGCTGCAGATTCAGTGATGTGACAGATGCCAGACAGAGTGAACTGGGTGTGTGCGCAATTGCACCCACTTTATTATCTATGCCTTACCCAATCCATACTGAGTGAATAGCTACTAGAGAAAAGTGCATGTCTGTCCAAATCTGAACTGAGTCCACCAAGTTTAGATCTGGGATCCACTGTGATTGTAATGAAGGAGCCAGCTGCCACATCTAGACCTATGTCTTTGCTACCATCTCAGAGATTTCATAGGTTATAAGCAGTGTCTTGTCCCTTTCTGATCAAGAGAGGTTAATTTTCAAATTTAGGGGAAATAATAACACCTAGAACTGATATAGGTGGCAGTGGAAAGACTGCCCACAGCAAAGTGGACAAACTATGGAAACAGTGGGCTTAGATTCAAGAATTAAGCCAAGACAACCTTTCAATCCAACTGTTTTTGTTCTTCTGTTAGCAGCACAACAAGCTGCCCCCCGTATGTTGTTTTTCTTATTTGTATCTGGTTCTGCTTCCCATGCACAAGCTGCATTTCTCAAAAATAGAAACAGAATTCTCAGTCCAAGTTTAGTGACATTTTAGATGCAGTGAATGGAAAGATCATTGGGTCAAACAGTCCTTTCTGTTTTCTACTATGGATTTAGGCAACGGTTAACTCTTTTCATTCTGTGTTTTTAGACACCAGAGGAGGCATTATGAGGAATAGTAACTTCAGGGAAGACCTGAGGGAAGAGGTAGCTGGGTTTTATAGCTGTTGTATTTGTTCATAGTTCAATCCAGATGATATTTTTAAGGACCTACAAGGAGAAAGTAAGATAGGTCCCCCAATAAAACCCTGTGCCCATGGTTTCACTTGCATTAAAATCCTGGGTGCTCTGAGAATGTGTGCATACATAGTTATCTGAAGACTGGAGGCTGTGCTACAGGTGCTGTTCATTAAAATGGGGATGCTGGGCAAGTTTACATGGCAAGTTGTATGTGGAGTTTCTTCCTTATTTAAATTGTGAAGTTTTGGATAGTAGGGCAGAGGCAGGTCAGCCTGCCTGGTGGAGTGCTGTAGGGCTGAATAGAATTTAGGCCGTAGCTGAGGGTCACCCTCGAAAACTAACTCAGCTGGCAGCATCCTCCAGCTAGGGTACCCTAGATATTGCCTGAAGACTGGAAGAACAACTCTGGGATCTGCTGTTGTTCTTCTGTGTATTAGAGAGTTGTTTGGTTACTGAATTGCCACCATTAGCTATTCAACACAAACGTTGTGTTGAGCTCAGTCTACCTCCCATGGAAAGGGAATGATCAGCGGTCTGAGTTGGGCGTGGGGCCCAGGCTCACCAGGCTGAAATCCTTGGAAGGCACAGTGTGAATAAAGACTCCAGCACATTCTGCCTTGTCCAGAGAATCATAGAATGGTTTGAGTTGGAAGGGACCTTAAAGATCACCTAATTTCAATCCCTGCTGTGGGCAGGGTCACCTCCCACTAGATCAGGCTGCTCAAGGCTCTGTCCAATCTGGCCTTAAGCACTTCCAGGGCATCCACAACTTCCCTTGGCAACCTGTTCCAGTGCCTCACTATCCTCATTGTGAAGAACTTCCTCATTATGTCTAGTCTAAATCTTCCCCTCTCCAATTTAAAGCCATTTCCCCTAGTCCTATCACCACGTGACTCTGTAAAAAGTACCCCCCCACCTTTCTTGTATGCCCTCTTCTGAAAGGTTGCTATAGGGTCTCCTTGGAGCCTTCCACTTCACTTATGATTTCTAAGCCCTTGGATGGATTCAATTGTGAGATTATCTCATAGGTCAAAGATATATCAAGCAGCAGGTACATCTTAAGAACAGCTATTGTTATGTAATTTTTAAGTACGACAACAGGTATAGTTCATTTGTGAATATTAAGTATTATAATAATGAAAACAGAGAAACAAGATCCGACCAAAAAGAGGGAGAGGCAGCTGGCATTTTAGTGTCTCTTCTGCTAGCTGAAATATCACTGCCAATTTTATTTTGTCTGTAGAACATATATAATTAATTAATAACTTTGCTTTCCTACCCAGAATACTGGCAAAGTGTCTTTACATACTATTCAAAAAATAAATGTAAAAAAAACCTTGTGAGCTATCTTGACTGTCACTTTGTATTACAGAAAAAGTGACTGCTGTGTTCATGTATTGTGCCAATGATGTCATCCAGGGAGGTTATTCTCCCTCTGTACTCGGCACTGGTGAGACCGCTCCCTGAATCCTGTGTTCAGTTCTGGGCCCCTCACCACAAGAAGGATGTTGAGGCTCTGGAGCGAGTCCAGAGAAGAGAAATGAAGCTGGTGAAGGGGCTGGAGAACAGGCCTTATGAGGAACGGCTGGGAGGGCTGGGGTTGTTTAGCCTGGTGAAGAAGAGGCTGAGGGGAGACCTCATTCTCTCTACAAACTACCTGAAAGGAGGTTGTAGAGAGGAGGGAGCTGGCCTCTTCTCCCAAGTGACAGGGGACAGGATGAGAGGGAATGGCCTCAAGCTCCTCCAGGGGAGGTTTAGGCTGGACATTAGGAAAAAATTTTTCATGGAAAGGGTGATTGGGCACTGGAACAGGCTGCCCAGGGAGGTGGTTGATTCACCTTCCCTGGAGGTGTTCAAGGCACGAGTGGATGAGGTGCTAAGGGGCATGGTTTAGTGTTTGATAGGAATGGTGTGACTCGATGATCCGGTGGGTCTCTTCCAACCTGGTTATTCTATGATTCTGTGGTTCTATGTTTCTATGATCCTTATTCACCCTTTTATGAAAACAATGACACCAGATTCTTTCACTTGCATAGTCTTGAACTTTTCATATAAGAGAGCTTTTTGTAGCTTGTCTAGACTCCAGCAAGGTATTTATCATAAGCAATATCTTGTGGTGAATATATATAATCATTGAATGACTGGGTTCAACAATCTGTGATCTCTGTGAGCCAGCAGAGAATACTGCCTTCCATATGGTCAGGACAGGTTTTGTTTCTCTGTTGAAGGTGGCCAAAGACCCATTTATCCAATAGTTTAAGCTTTTAATTTAAACCTTTAAGATGAGTAAAATGAGGCTGATTTCTGATATCTGATGGTATCATCACACCTTCACCAGCAATAATCCATTTTGCAGCATTATATTACAGGACTGATTCTGCTATATAAAACCTCCTCACACCTCAATACACAAGGTCTATGATTGCTCCTGTGGAAACAAATCTAACTAATTTTAAGAGCTGTTGTTGAATAAGTGGTACAGGAGGAAAAAGGGAATTTTCAAACTCAGGAAATGAAGATGTCCTAAACTTGTTCTTCACTGACCTCCTGTCTCAATTTTGCTGCTAGGTTTGTTCACACAATTCAAAAATTTCTGAAGAAAAATTATCCGAATGTGCTTAGCAAAATGTGTTAGGTGAGGGTTATATAGTAGTTTGGCTACACACAATGTACAGCCCAGCAACAGAACAGAAACTCTCTGTCTCTGAACAGCAGATCTTGTATCACTGGAGGGATTCTCTAAAATCCAAAATCAGTAAGGCACTCATCTGGATGCTTAAAAAAATAAATTGAATCAGAGCTGAAAATTGCGGAAATATCTTCAGAAGTAACTGAAACATAGGAATTTAAAAGAATAATTGTGTTTTGCACTCCACAAGCAAGTCAAATTTTTTTCTTTAAGCAGACCTATTCAGTCCTCATTCAGAGGCTTAAATCTATGAATTGTAGGGCTTTCTCCACAGTTATGTGCAAATCAGGAGAAAGATGTGACAAAGCATAGAATCCAATAGCAATTCCACAGCTCATGTGGATCCCTGTAGTTCCATCAGGTTTTCCAATTTAATTACACAGGTGGAGAATCTTGATCTAAATATCTTAAACCTGCCTTATTTAGCCACTTGCTCAATGCTGACAGTACTTGTCTGACTGCTAAGTAAGATATCCAATTTTAGATTAAGAATCTCTTTTACAAAAGCCTGGCTTAGGGCTTCATGGCTGCTGCTGAGCTACTGTAACCTGCAATATTTGCATCTCAGCTTCTCTTAGTATCAGTAATTCTCTCAGTAATAGTAACCTTTTAAGATCCTCTAAATATTTTACCTTTTCCCTTGACATTTCTTCTCACCTTATGCTTCATGTAAAGTTAATGTGAAGCCGTGAATGAAATTTTCTCATGTGTTTCCCCTGGTTGTAATTAATACTTATAGCCATTTTGGAAAAAGGCTATGTCCTCCTGCTTTCTGACATCTCTAGTCATCCATTTAAACCCTACTGTGACCTGGAGATATCAAGTCTTGAATCAGTTTTGTTGTTTTTGGTTTTTCTGGTGAGTCCTATAATTCTCACTGCAAGCCTCTTCAAAGCTCATTTTCCATTGCCCTTAGTTACCTAATAATAATACCGATTGGGACCATCTTCCTGTATTCATTTCAGGCAGGGAGCTGGGTCACATTCTGCATTTAAATTCTTATTGCAATCCATTTCTTCTGAGTTGCCTTTGAGGCTTACTGGTGGCATAACTTGGAAACAAGGCTGTCCTTACAATAATATGTTTGTTCAGCTAGAAATAGATAGTTCAAATCAAAGTCTGACACTGTTCAACCCTTGCATATATATACCATACAATGGTATATTTTCAGAGAGAGTTTCTATTAGCATATGAATATGCTATTTGTAACATTTTTACCTGTTTCTGTTAGAATTTGACACTACCTTTTATCTGCGGTGACCTGATTGCATAAATTAACCTTTTTTTTGATGAATAACAGCTGATGATTTTAGAAATACTCCAAGTGAGATGTTGTTAGAGTTCATGTATGTCTAAATACACATATATGACAGCAGGAATGCCAGTTTGATACTAGTATCAATTAATTTTTTTAAAACCTCCCTAGTTTATACTACACCCCGAAGGCAAAGTCTTGTTGTTCTAATAATGCACATCTGAATTAAGACAATGAAAGACAGAAAGTTTAATTCAAGGAAAATTTAACTAAAATAGAATGAATAATTCATAAGAGGAGACACATTGAATTTATTTTGCTGTGTGTTGTATTCATCTATGAACAGCCTCCAAATTCAGTTGGATTTATTAATTGTTTAAAATTGTTTCCAGAACAGAGTCTTTAGGTAACTGGAGAAAAACACAGACAGAACTTGCCTGGTTAGTTGAAAAGAATAAGTAAACCATTTTGCTTAGAGCACATGTTGTTACACCTGTTTTCTCATTCGTTAGATGTAATGCCTCTTGCAGTTTCCTAAGAGTCTGCATGAATGGACTTACAGGCATCTGTAGTAGCATTTGCAAGCCTGAAGTGAAAGAAACACCTAGCTTGTAACATTGATTTCTCAAATATTAATGCCTAAATAATTAATTTTTGGTTTTGCAACATGCAAGCACAATCAGTTTTGATTTTTTTTCATGAGGACATACTAGGAAAAGAAAGAAATCAGAAAAGAATTTGAACTTAGCTTTCTGATAAAGCGTGTTTGGTTTGGTATCTTAAACCAGAATTAACTGAGAATTTCTAGGATTCCTAGTGAAATGCTGACAGTTTTATTCCCATTGGGTGTTGCACTACTATTTTGTGTAATTATTTCTCATCTAATCTCATTAAGTAACAATAAAGTGAAACACCAATGAGACTATATGCATCCATCATTAACCAGTAATTCTAACACTCTTCTCGAGTCTTCAAGCAACAGGAGAGTGAAAGAAAGTATAGTGACTTGCTGAACTTTCAATTATTTATTTCTTTCGTAGCTATCAAATTCATGCCCCAGTAACAAATTAAGATATTTTATAACAGGGAAGTATTTTTAAATAAAATAAACAAATTACATTTTAATTGTGGGTTTTTTTGAGAGAATTGGAATAAATTCTAATTAAGACAGGTGCCTGATTCACAACTCCAGTGTTTAAGAAAAAACATGAACTGCAGTCAAGATGTGATCAGAACTCCAAAATACTACTGCCTAGCTACCCAAGTCTGAGTTGCATAGAACATTCTTTTCCTCTTTTCCATTGTTTAAATGGGCTCAAAATTCCACAAGCTGGGTCCTGCAGGGGTTTAACAAAGCAATTGAGGTCATTTACCTGTTCTGTTATTCCCTTCAATACGGCCCAGATGAAGCTTCCTTAATTTCTTCTTACAGTATTTATGCCAACTGGAAAATTTTGTTATCACATTGTCAAATCTTATTATTCAGGAGTGTGAAAGAAACAAGAGAAATCTATTGCATTTATGCGTTAATGAGCCAGAGCATGTGGAAAAAATGAAATTGTTATGGGCCTTGACTGCTGAAACAGGAAGAGTCATTAGTGCAGAATGGACTAGTGACCTTAGTTTTACTAGCACAATTCTTTAAAGTATTAAGTGACATTTACTTTCCCTTGCAAGTACAACACATATTATAGACTTATCACAAAGAGCAAGTTTACTGTAGAGATTAATTTTGTCTTGGAAAATGATCTATCAGCCTTTGGGGAGCTGTTTGAAACATACCTGGCCTTTCTGGAGTTTTTGAAGGGGTTTTAAAAATGGTTTTCACTGGCTTGTGCAAAAGTTTGGACCTCTGGGCTTAATACAGTAATATATCTCTCATCATATACAGAAAACCTATACCAACTAAAATAATTGTGGTAGATCTGGAAGTACAGTAGTGCACTTTTGAGTGGTGGAAACTAATCTGGTCGTCAGGAAGCTCATACATGAACACAGTGATAAAACTCAAGAAATAGTATTCCAGCCAAACTGTCAACAAGGACAAAAACATTTTTAAAATGAACCAACAAACAGGTATGAACTATTTTAGACTAATGACAGAGATTTTGAGCTGTGATGGTTTTCTGCAGCCTGCAGGAACACTTTTTGGCTGAAAAGAATTGAAGCCGTCACACAGGGAAGAATAAAGACAAAATGAGAGCAAAACAATAAAACCTCTGGTAAGACACAAAAAGGTCTTCTCAACAGAGAGATGCTTTACTTGTGATATATCAAACAGGTACACAGAGATTGCCTAAAGTATCAGGAGAAGTAGGCCTACTCAGGTCACTATCAAAACCGGCACTATGTGTATAGGCTATTTATCTCTTTTTCCTCTATTACTTAGTTCTTAAAAAGAACCCCAAACAACTCCCCCCAAAAGGAGCATGTTGGATTTTTGGTTTTTTTCAAGAAGCCTTTAGCATGGCATAAGAATGAACAGAGTCTTCTGGAGAAAAGACTGGTAGTGGCTCAGACCAAGGCAGATCTATAGGTAAGAGTGTTTCAAGGAAAGGGCATTGTATGGAGAGTCCGCAGTAAGGTAGTGTAAGTAAGGAGGGAGATACAGGCATGAAGTCCAATCCTGTAGCAAATAGACTTGGAGGGCTCAGGAACACAAAAACTACGAGTACTGTCTTGCATCTGCCTAGTGAAAGAGTTGTGCCAGCTAGCTCAGGTGCAGAAGTAGAAGTGAACTTCTATTCATTGGTGAAATGTAGAAAAATGTTAATGATATGATGCAAGTTCAGCTTTACAATGAAAAAGAGTAATCCTCGTTGCAAATTGGATTATAATGGTTTACTTTTGCTCAATACTTGCTAGCGTCTTTTTAATAAGAGTAAATGCAAACATAAAATAGACTAACTAGAAAGAGACTAGCTAATTAAATAGTTTATGTTTACTACTCTGGCAAAAATTATTAATTGCAATTAAGTCTTAAAAAATATTTTATTAGCAGTAGTGATGAACTTCATATCCTTAGGGCTTGCATGCCCTGACTCTTGGGAGCAGTGATATTTTGCAGTCCCAGCTTCCATAGGTCTTGTTCTGGTAAACCATAATTTGCTCATATTTTATGTAGTCTGCATCTCTGTATTTAGAGTTTGGCAGCCCTCAGCACATACTTTCAAATTTCTCTGGGTCTTACAATTAATTAGTTTTAAGTACCTTTTATTTAATTAAAGTTATTGCTGCCTCTGGGATAGTTGCACTGTGAACACTACCTTTCCCAGTAATGTACCAGAACATATTCTATACTAAAGAAACCTTCAGATTTCTTATCCTGAATTATTCTGGATATGTACTTATTTCACGGGTAAGTTTAAACACTTGTTTTGTCCTATCATTCCTTTTAATGAGAATAATGAAAATCAACCTTTTTCCTGTATTGGAGTTTTCATTTGTTAAATCAAGCTGATGAATCTTTTCTTGTTAGGATGTAGTCAGTTTATGAGCTTGCCTTCCTTTTTGCAGTTACTCATGATTGCATTTGCTTGTTGGCAATCATATGACAGTATCAGTGAACAAGTAGCATGTTATCTGGATGCAAGATTTTTCTGCTCTCATCTACAGTCGATCACTCAAAGACTGCATATCTTTCTGATTAATTGCACAGGCTCCAAGTCACTAACTGATTTAAATTTGTAGGTTTTCTGTTTGGATAGTTATTGGCTCAAAGTTTTAATGTTTCAAACACTTCTACCATCTGTAAAAATCACTTACCTAGATCTGAAGAGTTTGGAAATTCATTTGTATTTGTAAAATGCTTTAAAGATGAGCACTTGAGTAAGTGGGCTATCTGTTATCATATATCTAAGTGAAACTTGGCCCAGACAATGTCCAGATCAGAACATCCTTCATTTTGATCTGAAAAGAACAAGAACTCATCAGTGTCTTACCCATGGGTTCTGCTGCTCAAATGATGTCTTAATGAGAAAGGTAACCACTACAGACATACATATATATATAAGTGAGTCCCAAAGTGGTAAGAGTCCAAGAGTCTAGCAGAGAAGATGCCATGAGCTGCTTTGTTTGCAGCTTTTACAGAGCTCTTGCTCAACAGATGCTTTGGAAAGCTAGAACCATCCTGAAATACTTCACCTTTCTGTAACAGTTTTAGAAGTTAATGTGCTGGAAGAAGAGAGACAACTTTTGGCTTCTGTATTGTGGGGATCATTCAAATACCAAACGAAAGCAAGTCTGTAGTTTGTAAACACCAGGGAATACTTAGACTCATAGACTCATGGAATAACCAGGTTGGAAGAGACAAGGAAGGGTAAGCCATGTGTTCCTCTTCTCTCCACGATCCCTGGTGCTTTTGCTTTAAGTACCCATCTTGCTGTCTGCATCCCATCACGTAGCTTAGGCTCAGTGACATATATATTCATAGGGTGTAGATGCTTGTTAAGTGTTGTGAAAGCAAGTAGTAGCAACTCTAATCATAATTCAATGCACAAATTCAGCTCTAAATATTGTTGTCGTGGAGCCATCATTACACTTCTCGGCAGCATGTTTTTTTATATGTTTGTGAGAAAACTATCTATAGCAGGCTCGAAATTGACTTGGGCATTTTTGAAATGAGAAACCAAACTATGTGAAATCTCTCCAGTGGCTCCAGCTATAAAAAGATATCTTTATCAACATAAATGTTCCATTTCACTAGATGCCTCTTCTCTCAAGAACAGAAATGTGGAGAAAACTGTCTGGAAAAGGACTGCAATCGTAGTGTAGATGTAGTGCTTACATGTACCATGTCATGTATTGAAAGGGTTGTACACCAGTTGTAATACATTACTTTTAAATCACATTGGAACATTTCTGTAGCTCTAATTTTGCTGCTTTGCTCTGAAGATCACGAGAGTGCTGGCAATAGTGTACAGTCCAATCTTCCCCATTAGACTTGCAAAGTGCTTCATTAAAAAAAACAAAACAAAGCCCCCAAAAAAATAAACCAAGAAAAACTCCACCCAAATTCAGTTGTGAAACACATTTGCTGCTAATGCAATTCAATGCTATAGATTTCTTTTCTCCATCAAGATGATCTTTTGATCTCTTTAGTTGGACTCTTGGCTTTCAATTGGGAGATATTATGTCATGGCTTTAGTTAATAAAAAGCCTTTGAACTTTCAGAGCCCCCAGGCATTTTTCCCTTTGTAGCCTACAAGATATGCCAAATTTTAGAAGGAACTTAAGGAGATTGACGTGTCACTTCAGGGTAAATTGCAGGAACAATAAATCAAGGAGATTTATTTTTGCACAAGTAATGGAGATACAGTGAGCAATGTTTCTTGTTTTAGAAACCTTTATATTGCATAGACATATTTTCACTCCATTTGTAGTGAAGGAGTGGAAGATGAATGAAATAATGTTGGATAAATGAATCTGATGTTATCTGACTAGTACTACCATTATCTCTCCTGGACCTGTCAGAAATATTCCATTATGTAAGACAGATAGTGCTCTAGTTACTGCTTAGATGACTGGAATATGATTATACTGGCTAGAACTAACCTTTAGTTTCCTGTATAGGAAGCCACTATTTCAAGACACTTAGTTAAAATACATTATTACTGGCAATTTTTATTTTTATAGTGAAATGTAGCACTGTCCAAAAAGTAAATTTTAAATCCCCATGATGATAACATTGAGGTTTTAAACTGTATACAACTGTTGTAATCCACATATCTTCATCTTAGCAATGCTGAAAATTAATTTGAAATTAAAATAGCTCCCTGAAGGATAGGTTGAAACCAGCAAAATATTTAGGAGGAAGGAGACTGTTTAATAGCTTTGCCTACAGTATTTGTACACAACGGAGTATAAACCTGCAGTTCAACTCTGCTTTTGGAAGCAGCAATGCACTGTTTTGTCCATGTGTTTTTTATCTACTTGCCTGATACATATGAAGGGGGAGGAGGATAACATCAAGCTAGCCTGTAACAAGCAGTGGGAGAATAGGTGTCAGGGGTCAGGTGTCAGGGAAGATACTTCTCTAAAATACCTTATAGGTAATAAAGGGTCCACTGGGAAGGTGATTCAACCAGCAGCCCATCTGAAGTGTCGTTACACAAATGCACGAAGCTTGGGTAACAAGCAGGAGGAGCTGGAAGCTACTGTACTACTAGAAAGCTATGGTCTAGTTGTCATCATGGAAACGTGGTGGGATGAATCCCGTGACTGGAGTGTGGCTTTCAATGGCTACAGGCTGTTCAGAAGGGACAGACCAGGTAGGAGGGGTGGAGGCATTACCCTCTATCTCGGGAAAGGGATAGAATATGAAGATCTGTCATTGAAGAGTAGCCAAGAACAGGCTGAAAGCTTTTGGGTCAAAGTTAAAGCCAGAAGAATCAACAAGAACCTTGTGGTTGGCGTATACTACACGCCACCAGGTCAAGGAGAGCCAACCGATGAAGTCTTCTTCCTCCAGCTACAGGAGGCTTCACGCTCGCTAGCTCTCATCCTACTAGGGGACTCCAACCACCCCGACTTATGCTGGAAAAGTAGCACGGCAAGCTGTAGACAATCCAGGAGACTCATGGAGTGCATTGAAGATAATTTCTTTGTCCAGCTGATAGAGACCCCCACCTGAGGAGTTGCAATACTGGACCTTATGGTCAGCAAGCGAACTCATCAGTGACTTTAGGACTGGTGGCAGCTGGGCTGCAGTGATCATGCACTGGTGGAGTTCAAGGTCCAGAGGGATTTGGGACAAGTGAGGAGTATAGAATCATAGAATAGACAGGGTTGGAAGGGACCTTTATGAATAGCCCTTCTCCAGCTTTCTTGTAGGCTACTTTTAGGTACTATAAGGTCACTATAAGATCTCCTCGGAGCCTTCTCCTCGCCAGTATAGCCAGGACACTAAATTTCAGGAAAGCAGACTTCCAGCTCTTCAAGGAATTACCCAGTAGCATCCCCTGGGACATGGTCCTCTGGGACAAGGGAGCAGAACAGAGCTGGCAAATACTTAAGGATGGTTTCCGTAAAGTGTAAGAGAACTCAGTCCCTTTATGTAGAAAATAAGGCAGGCGTGGCTGAGTCGAGACTTGCTGGTCATGCTAGTCAAACTCAAGAACAAGAGGGAACTGCATAGGCGGTGCAAGCAGGGATGGGAACCTGGGACATGTATAGGGACGTTGCCCAGTTGTGTAGGGATAAGATCAGGAAGGCCAGCTGGAGCTGAACTCGGCAAGGGAAGTAAAGACTAACAAGAAGGGCTTCTACAGGCACATCAATCAAAAGAGGAAGGTTAAAGAGAATGTACCCCCACTGATGGCTGGAATTGGTGATCTTGTATCAAGAGGTGAGGAGAAGGCTGAGGTACTTAACATTTTTGCCTCAGTCTTCACTGATAACCACTCTCCTCACCCCTCCTGGGTCATCGGACAGCAAGATGGTGACCAGGGGTGTAAACCCCTCCCACAGCAGAGGAGGATCAGGTTCATGACCACCTGAGGAACCTGAACATGTATAAATCTATGAGACCTGATGAGATGCATCCCAGAGTCCTGAGGGAATTGGCAGATGTGGTTGCCAAGCCATTCTTGATGATATTTGAAAAGTCATGGCAATCAGGAGAAGTCCCTGGTGACTGGAAGAAGGATAATGTTGTGCTGATTTAGTGACTTTCTATGTTGGGGTAACCGCAGCAGTGGAGACAGGTAAACTGACAGATGTGATCTATACAGAGTTCTATAAAGCCTTTGATGCAGTCCCCCGTAACATCCCTCTCTCTAAATTGGAGAGATATGGATTTGATGGGTGGACTTTTTGGTGGGTAAGGAACTGATTGGATGGTCATATTCAAAGAGTAGTGGTCAATGGCTCAAAGTCCAGATGGAGACCTGTGACCAGTGGTGTCCCTCAGGAGTCCGTACCAGGATCAGTGGTGTTTACTATCTTCATCAATGATACTGATGGTAAGATTGAGTGCACCCTCAGCAAGTTTGCAGATGACACCGAGCTGAGTGGTATAGTTGACACACCAGAAGGACGGGATGTCATCCAGAGGGACCTGGACAGGCTGGAGAAGTGGGACTCTGAGAACCTCATGAGATTCAATAAGGCTAAGTGCAAGGTCCTACACCTGTGTCAGGGCAGTCCCTGATTTCAGTACACGATGGGGGATGACGTGATTGAGAGCTGCCCTGCAGAGAAGGACTTGGGGGTTCTGGTCGATGAGAAGCTCGACATGAGCCGGCAATGTGTGCTCACAGCCCAGAAGGCCAACCGTCTCCTAGGCTACATCAAAAGAAGCATGGCCAGCAGGGTGAGGGAGGTGATTCTGCCCCTCTATTCCTTTCTTGTGAGACCTCATCTAGAGTACTGTGTCCACTTCTGGAATCCTCAAGATAAGAAGGATATGGAACTGTTGGAACAGGTTCAGAGGAGGGCTACAAAGATAATCCGAGGGCCAGTGTGCATGATGCTGTCTCATTGCACTGGCCCCATCTCCAATGACAGGAAAGCAGTTGTGGCACAGGATCTTATACACAATAATAATGGTTTTCAGTTTGATTTTTTTCCTCCCTGCCAGCTGATAGTGTGGAGTTACTGCCTTTGCATTGCTTAACTGCAAAAATTCTTTTCCCATAGGCAAATAAAAACGATGATTAGGGTACCGCTAGTAGCCCTTCTGATGTCAATAGTGTGCCTCAGCAGCCCTTTGTCAGTGGTCACTTACTTAATTCACAGTATAGATGATAGAAGTTTTGCACCTTGGAAAAAAACAGTATGGTGAAAAACATGTATAGAAATATGACATAAAAATTGCTGAACTTCTGAAATGATACTATAAAATCACATTTTTTTTTCTTTTTTTGATGCCACAGATCCTGATGTTTTAGCTCAAGCTACTTGGTACAGGCATTGGAATTTACTGTGAATAACAACCATTGATTATACAGTCCATTCTTCTGCTCATCTTCTGCAGTTAATGATCTATCTTGATTTTTGATGGAATTTTTGATGTTAGTTCTACTGTGTTCATTTAGTTAAGCAAAGTTTTTAGTGCTTGTGTTGTCTGAGAAAAAAATTGCCGTGTGCAATCATGTGTAATAGGGCTGCTTGTTATTCAACAGAAGACTGACACTCTTCAGCCCACAGCCTCACCAGCAGAAAACAGGAAATCATTAATTTGGCAATTTAAGGTTTGTCTTTCAAATTTATACTGATTTCTGCAGCTTTTGGGACTTACTTGTAGTTTTATGGAATGCTAGTAATTGCCCGAATACTCATAAATCACAAATAATAGCCCTACAGAAAGGGAGACTGGAAGTTGTCTCTTTCATTAGTGAGCCAAGAGATTTATAGCTGGCCTCTGTCCAGCTAAAGAACAGAACACACAAGTGATTGCAGGCTTCTAAGTCCATCGGCACATTCAACTTATGTATCATTAGAGAGTTTTTCCTTCAGTGGTTTAAAAGTGATTATTATAACTTGTTTTTATTTGAATACCTGGCTGGAGAAAGGCAGTATAATTTAGCTATTATCTGAATAAAGAATGATTTAAACAGAATGGTTTTGCTACTTTTTGCTAGTTGTATTTGTGAATGCAATGTAAATGGCTTTTCCTTCAGTGAATAATTAATAAATAATTCATGGTACTGAAAACATTTTAAATGGATGAGAGAGAAAGGAAATCTCTGGTGGAAAATGTATGGCCTGTTCCAGAGACCCAGGGTTCAAAATATGAGAGAGAAGGAGACACAAACAGGCCTCATATACAGAAGAAGAAATTTCCTGCACTAGAACAGCCTGTGATTTGTTTTAGTCTATAGCTTGATTTTTTTTTCTTAAAGTTATATTTAGAGCAAGGACAATTTACATACCCAAGAAGCTAAGTCTGAAGCTGTAGAAGGATGAGACAGAGGAAATATTCCAGTTTCCTTGTAATACCATATAAGTGCATGTTATTGTTTAAATCCTATTTTAGAAAGCTGTTGAACAAAACCAAAACTTAATGCTGAGACCACTGTGAAAGATGACCACTGAATCATAGAAATGGCTAAAGTGCAAGAAGGCTGCTAGTCCAAATCCTTGTCATAATTCAGGATCATCTGTACCTGGGTTACTTATGACAAGTGCCGGTTTAACATATTTTTAAAGACACTGAGTAATCTAGACTTCACAGCTTCTCAAAGTGTCATACTGCAGAACTTTCACTGTCACTAGGAAATGCTGCAAATTAAACTCAGTGTTTCTATTCCTATACAACACAAAGATAAACAATGCATTATCTTATTTCTCTGGAGCACCTCGTTATATGCGTTGTGGTTGTTAGCACATCACTATTCAATTGAACTAAACAAGCTTAAATCCTTTAACCTATCTTTGCAGTCTTGCAACAAGAAGGCTGTAATCAAGATGAATGACTTGTAGTTGGTGACTGGCCCTCAAGTAGATGCAAACTAATGGGGTTCTTTTTTAAAATTTGGACAAAGCTGGGGATGCATCTGGCCCCTCGCAGTGCCAGGAAGATGAGAAAATGCCCTGAGATGAGGAGAGGAGATTAAAAAAGAAGGAAATGAAGTTGTCTTTGGATGAGTGCACCTCGAATACTGTGTTCAGTTCTGGGCCCTGTTCAATGTCTTTATCAATGACCTGGATGAAGGCATCGAGTGCACCCTTAGCAAGTTTGCAGATTTCACTAAGCTAGGTGGAAGTGTTGATCTGCTGGAGGGTAGGGAGGCTCTCCAAAGGGATGTGAAGAGGCTGGACTTCTGGTTTGAGACCAATGGCATGAGGTTTAACAAGGCCAAGTGCCGGGTCCTGCACTTGGGGCACAACAACCCTGTGCAGTGCTACAGACTAGGAGAAGTCTGTCTAGAAAGCTGCCTGGAGGAGAAAGACCTGGGCGTGTTGGTTGACAGCTGACTGAACATGAGCCAGCAGTGTGCCCAGGTGGCCAAGAAGGCCAATGGCATCTTGGCTTGTATCAGAAACGGTGTGACCAGCAGGTCCAGGGAGGTTATTCTCCCTCTGTACTCGGCACTGGTGAGACCGCTCCTTGAATCCTGTGTTCAGTTCTGGGCCCCCCACCACAAGAAGGATGTTGAGGCTCTGGAGTGAGTCCAGAGAAGAGCAACGAAGCTGGTGAAGGGGCTGGAGAACAGGCCTTATGAGGAATGGCTGAGAGAGCTGGGGTTGTTTAACCTGGAGAGGAGGAGGCTGAGGGGAGACCTTATTGCTCTCTACAGCTACCTGAAAGGAGGTTGTGGAGATCAGGGAACTGGCCTCTTCTCCCAGGTGACAGGGGACAGGACAAGAGGGAATGGCCTCAAGCTCCACCACGAGAGGTTCAGGCTTTTCATGGAAAGGGTGATTGGGCACTGGAACAGGCTGCCCATGAAGGTGGTTGATTCACCTTCCCTGGAGGTGTTTAAAGGACAGGTGGATGAGGTGCTGAGGGGTATGGTTTAGTGATTGATAGGAATGGTTGGACTCGATGATCTTGTGGGTCCTTTCCAACCTAGTGATTCTATGATTCTATGATTTCATGATTCCCATTTCTCTGTGACTTGCAGGGTACACAACTTCAGCCTTCGTGACTAGCATTTGTTGTCAGTACCATGTTTTCTCAGAGTTTTTATGGTGTGTTTCATGCCTGAAGAAACCAGTATCCCCTCCTTGGAGTTTTAGACTAGTAGGAAGAGAAATTAAATAAATGGACAAATAAATGGAAGAGTAATCCATCTGAAGTTGCAACTTCATGAAGGCGGGAGAGTAGTTCAGGGGTGTATCATGCTGTGCTTATCCTCTTCTGATGCTGTTTAGGCATTGTCCCTTACCTACTGATCCCTGTCAGAGAAAAGACTGTGGTCTGTGTAGACCTTTGGAGTACATTTCATATCAAGGCAACTATGCAAATTTAATTGACCCTTCACTAGTCTGAACCTGATGGATTCCGGTCATGATTCTGATGTTGTCATATTTCTGTACTGCACTTCACTCAGTTCAGTTAGTCTGGAGATGTTGTCTGCAAAATTGAGGAGAAAAAAAGCTTTGGCATAGCATAGAAGGGTTTCTTTTGGCTGAGTGAACCACTCCCCCATGTCATAGGAGAGTTAGGCTTAATTAAGAAATAGTTCGGCCGTTGACCTATTTCTCGGAAGGTACTTTTTCATGTATTCCTTCCTTATTTCCCCTTTGACTACTTCTGGGCCTAAATATTTATTCATAACAGATGAAGATATCTCAATACATACACTTAGCAGTTCATTCTACTATCTGCTTTTAATAAAGATTAATCAGTAGTGTATAATAAAGTTATTTGGAATAAGTGGTCCATCAATCTCACTGAAACAGAATATATCTCTGATTCTGAAAGCAGAACTCTGAAAGACCCGTTTGTATATGGATGCTTTCTTTCACCTCATATAAAAGAGGTATCTGCTTCTCGGTGCTTTGCATTGACCTCTTGTGTTCCACTCACAAATGAAGGCACAGATTTACTGTCTACAGGAAGAGAGGGCTAGTGTGCCTCCTACTCCTGCCCTAATGGCAATCCAAGGGAAGGATATCTGCAGTTCTACATTGTGTAGCTGTATAAGAATTTTAATGATTTTGCTTTGAAACTTTGAGGTCCAAGTGCAGAGACATTTGTTTCAGGGCTCACTTGAAATTAGTTCATCTGCTTGAAAATTCGGCAAGCTTCAACTGAACAATACTCCACAACTGATGTTCATATACCTGCAAAATTTTGAAAAACTCATTTCATAGAATCACAGAGTCATGGAATGGGTTGGGTTGGAAGGGACCTTAAAGATCATCCAGATTAAACCCCCTTGCCATGGGCAGTGACACTTCCCACTAGACCAGACTGTTCAAAGCCCCATCCAACCTGTCCTGTTCCAGGGATGGGGCGCCCACAGCTTCTATGGGCAACTTATTCCAGTGTCTTACCACCCTAATCATGAAGAATTTCTTCCTATTATCTAATCTAAAGCTTCCCTCTCCAGCTTTCTTGTAGGCCCCTTTCAGGTATTGCAAGGTCACTATAAGGTCTCCCCAGAGCCTTCTCTTCCCCAGTCTGAACGACCTCAACTCTCTCTGCCTGTCCTTATAACAGAGGTTCTCTGGTCCTCTGATCATCTTTGTGGCTCTCCTCTGGACCTGTTCCGACAGTTCCATATACTTCTTATGTTGGGAATTCCAGAAATGGACACAGTACTCCAGGTCAGGTCTCACGAGAGTGGAGTAGAGGGGGAGAATCGCCTCCCTTGACCTGCTAGCAGTGCTTCTTTTGATGCAGCCCAGGATACAAGTGGCCTTCTGGGCTGTGAGGGCACATTGCCAATTCATGTTGAGCTTCTCACCAATTAGATCCTCTGAGTCCTTCTCTACAGGGCTGCTCTCAATCACGTCATCCCCCATCCTGTATTGAAACCGCAGAACTCTCTGACCTTGCACTTGGCCTTGTTGAACCTCATGAGGTCCACACAGGCCCATTCCCCCAGCTTGTCCATGACCCTCTGGATGACATCCTGTCCTTCTGGCGTGACAACTGCACCACTCAGCTTGGTGTTATTTGCAAACTTGTGTACTGAATTTCACTGTCTATATCATTGATGAAAATATTAAAGAGCACTGGTCCCAGTGCAGACTTCTTCAGGACACTTGCCACGGATCTGCATCTGGATGTAGAGCCATTGACCGCTGCTCTTAGAATGTGATTTTTGCTTATCCACTGAACAGTCCACCCATCAAATACATATCTTTACAATTTAAAGAGAGGGATGTTTTGGGGAACCATGTTAAAGGCTTTACAGAAGTCCAGATAGAACACATCCATTGCTTTCCCTGTATCCACTAGTGCAGTCACCTCATCATAGAAAGCCATTAGGTTGGCCAGACAAAACTTGCCTAGGTGAAGGCATGCTGGCTCTCTTGAATCACCTCCTTGCCCTCCATGTGCTTTAGCATAGCTTCTAGGAGGATCTTTTCCATGATCTTCCCAGGCACAGAGGCGAGGCTGAGAGGCTAGAGTTTCCCAGGGTCATCCTTTCTACCCTTTTTCAAAATGGGCACAATGTTGCCCTTCTTCCTGTCACCAGCAGTTTTCAGGCTTCTAATGGATTTTCTACACGTATGTTAAGTGTTTAGTGAGTGCTACAACAGAGATCTTAAAATAATGGTAAGTTTTTCATAGAAGTTCCAGTTTACTCTCATCTTAAGAGGATATCAAATGAACTGAAAAGTTTATATTCTTTTGAATTAACTTTTTTTCTTTTTTTTTATCATGTCATTTTAATTCCTTTGTAATAGAAATCAAAGAAGTTATAAGCATGCTTTCTTGCATTTCAAGGTTTACAAGTCCATAATTAGATTTCTTTTTAAAATCTTCTGGCAGCTTTCTTCTCCAATTCCTTTCTAACAGCATGATAAGGACAGAGTGAGTTGCAAAAATCTTGACTTTACTTATCATGTATTAGGCTGACTCAAACTCACTGAGAATCACATAGAGTTTTATGGCCTTTGCAACAAACATCAATGAATTAAATTGGCTAGAACAAATGAGGTGACAAAGGGTAATGATGAGTGGCAGAAGAAAAGAAAATCCTACAGTTTAAGGATTGACAAAAACCTTTGTGATGATCAGTTACAGTAACTGCATTTCTCAAAGAGATATTTTATACTTTCAGCTTTTTAATAGCAGCCTTGATTTTATTAACTCATTGAAAGGGAAACAGGGCTTGATGACCTTTTATTTTTTAGTGTACTTCCAGGATCATTGAGATCTGAGAAAGAGTGTTGGATCCTTAATATCATGAGTACAATGATTTCAGCCATGCAGACAATTGCTGGCATGGTTATATTCCTCTTCCTGATGCAGAATAATGCATGCCCACTGTTTTCTCTTGCATTTGACATTTTAATTTTGCTTCTGAGGGGGAGGGAAAGAAAGTCTAATTTGTCATTCAACTGTTCTGATAGCACTCTCACCAGCTGCTGTTCAAAATCAATATTAACAGTCAAAGGATTATATTTGCCTGGGGAAATTGACAGGAACCTCAATAGCTTTTCCTGAATAGTTCTCCATACGGACACTCAGAAATATAGATATAGATAAGCTTTGTGTATTTTGTTGCCTATTACAAAGTCCAAGGAAGTTAGTAGAAGCCCAGAAAAACTGGAATGTGCAATTTATTCACTATGTGCAATTTATTAGTATTTGCACATTTCTCAGAAATTCAATATTCTGTGTCTAGTATAATTTCTTTAGATGAGTAGGGAAGGCTGGAGACAGCACCTCTCCTTCACCCTGTAGTTTACTGCTATGTTTCCAATTACAAAGTGTTTGCCTTGTTGCTTTCTCCTGCCCTAACCTCCTTTCCCTCCCCTGGCCCTCAAGAGAAGCAGAGGATGAACAACCCCTTGCACCCACTAAAGGCAGTACTTAAGTTTCCTGCCTCAGGGACTGCTTAGGGTAAAACCAGAGACAAACTGCTACAAATTTCAGAAAGAGATGAGCCTTTCTTGTAAAGAAAAACTGATTCTGTAAAATTATATGAATGTTTCCAATCCCATTTTAGATCCATGGCCTAGCTTCAATATAAGACGACTCAGTTTTAGCAACACGCCATTTATAGTAACTCCAGCAGAAAAAATCCTTTAGTTCAGTAGTAATTGGCTCTGTGAGAATTAACATACTGCATAAAAGTGATTCTGAAGAAAGTAATCCTGTTTGTCTTGCCTCTCCCGGTGGATGCTGTATTTAATATCTAAATAGACACTTCTCCTCACTGTTCTGAATACAAATTGTCTCCCTAAAAGTGTTGCAAAAGTATGCTGAAGCCAAATTTGACCTCTCTCTTTCACGCTGATTTGGCAAATGCCAAATCCATTTCTGGAAACATCTTTCCAAGGTAACAAATATTCCATCAGATCTCAGGAGTTTGCTATTGTGAGGTTAGCTGGTTTTTAGTTTCTTTCAAGCCTGGCAACTTTCTGTGTGGTGACTCATCTGATTTTTAATAGATGTTGCATAACACTGGTTTTCATTGTTCTCGTTTTGTTTTCTGCCATATGGAGTTTCTCAGTAAGAATATACCTTAGAAGAAGGAGCTGATGCAAATGCAGTGTTTCTTTCCAATTCCTGGTTTTTGGAAAGGTGGACAAAGACAGGTCATTATTCATATGCAGAATGACTAACAGGCTAAGGGCAATGGAACTGTCAGCTTTTAATTTTATATGCTTTTCTGCGGGAGATTTAGATACATACGAGTGTTTCAAAGGACAGTAAATCCAGTTAATTCCAGCTATCATTAGGCTAAAAATAGCGGGAAAGACGTAAACAAAACAAAGTTCTCTCTTACATCACCTGCATAAGTAAATAGACCTCTGAGTATTCAGCATTACTGAAAACAGAGAAACTGGGTTTCAGGCTGGAAGAACAAACAACTGCACTTTAGATACAGACTGGATACCTTTTCTTTAATAATGGCCTAAATTTTGCACATATTTTTTTGTGTGTGTGTATTTATAAACAAAACAAAACTAAGCAAAACAAAACAAAGCAAAGAGCTCATGGAGAGGGTGGGGAAGCACAGACAAACAAATGTGTGCCAAGTGAATCCTGTATTGAGGTGCATTAGATTCTTATGTCAAGTCCATTACCACATTTTCACACCACAGATGCACAACAGCTTCATTGTCCCCTGATGATAAAGCTCCCCTGCACTTTTGCTGCCATCCAGAGTCCCCCGATTCCAGCTCAGATGTATTGCCTTATACAAGCATTGACCTAACAAAGGAGAAGTGCATGTCTTAGGTGGGTTCTGTAGGAGGGGTATTTGGCAGCTGCCAAGCTGAGTAAGATTGCTTTCTCCCCACCTCTACTTTTGCACAACTCAGTGTGAGCTTACCCCTTTTCCTCCTTCTGATCTACTCCTAGTCCTTCCTAAGTGCCATAATGGTTTTTTCTTGCTCTGGCCTTCCTCTTTTGCTATTTGGTCCTTGATAAGTCTGACTTGAAACCTTACATTTCATCTCAAACTGGCTGACAGATGACCTTCAATTGATAGCTTTAGTTATTTTGAAAATAAGGATGACATACTGTATGAATTGGAGAGAAGTTGCCTGTTGTTGTTTAGCTGCAATCTAGAGTTGAACTGATGAACTGATAAAAGCACTCAAATTTCAAATCCTTGAATTCCAATGTCTTCTTGAAAAGTGTGGATTTACGACTCATGGAAGTATGTTCTGTTCTTATCAGAAAGTGTGAACTTGTTTCAGAATGTGCTTTAGAAATAAAAATATTTTTTTAAGACTGTTTAATTTTTAATTACATAAATCTTTAGCGGAATTGCAGCTGTGAACCCATGATTTGTTAAGAGGAAACCAATGCAATTATATTTATGGCCTAATTCATTAGATGATTCAGCTGATTGAGCTTTGAAAGTATGGGACAATGAACAGAGGTCACGGAAGCAGAGCTAATCGAACTTTCATTTATAAAGAAAGGATCTGGCTTCAACAAAAGTGAAAAGAGAAAGACTATTTTGTTCTGTTCTATGAATATTATGTAGTGTAGGTACAGCATACTCATCACCTTTATTGGAGTGCAACACTGAAAGTCTCTTTCCAAGTTTTTCATGCCATAATTAATTAGCTAAATCTTTTCCTTTGGCTTTGTCTTTGGCAACTTAATATGAATTTTCATAGTACTTTATTCTCCTTGTTGCCATCTGAACTGAGCTTTTACTGCTTGTGAGAAAAGACTAGGAAGTTGTGTCTGGTCCTTGTTTCAGCAAAGTGCATTAAAATATAGAGCTTGTGCTTGTTTTATTATGTATTTTCTCTTGTTTTCCCCTGTGCTAAGTGTAATAAACCTGAAAACAGGTGCATTTGCTTGATTATTGCACTTTCTACTTGCCCTCAGACTGTTCTTAGTAAAGAAGCATAATGGTACACTATCTCTTATCCAACAATGTGTTTTGAGTTTTCTAATATCCCAATAAAATTGCTAGCAGGTAGAACTCTAGCTCCTCAGAGCAATCAACATTTTACTTTTCCACATGAAGGGAATTTCCTAGCTTTGCCCATGGGTAAGGCTAAAGTGAAGGATACAATAAAAAGTTGGCATTAATACACTAAAGCCCCTGTACATATTCTACTCTGCTATGTATATCTCAACTTCCAATAACGTAGACAGCAAAAGAGCTGGGTAAATTATGTCCTGTGTTTTCAGCCAACATTCCTTGAAATTTTCAGCTAAAGCAGTATACAGGTATAGCAATTCTGAGATCCATCTGCTGTACCAGGACTTATACTGGGAGTTTAGAAAATCAAGAGTGAGTCCTAAGGAATTACAAAATTTCTGTTGATTCATGCCATTACTTATCTTTTGGTGTTAAAGCCTTAGCAGTCCACAGGACAGGTTAAAATAAGGTTTATTTCCACTGAAAATGATAGGTTTAAACTTTTATTTAGTTGTAAAAGTGTCCTGCTTTCTGGTAGTGAAATGATTCAACATATTAAGAGATTTTCTATAAATAGCATCCTACAATAATTATGTCATTACAGTGTACGAAATATCACTGTAATATGACCTGGCATGATAGAGTTCATGCATTTCTATTACAGACAGCCAATATTTTATATTTTAATTAATGTAAACAATAAAAAAATACAATGTAATGATATAAAAAAAGAATAGCAATAATATAGGAAAATTCTGAGGATCTATCATCTCTAATTTTGACGAAGACAAATGTGAACTTCTCAGAATGAAGAATGCTTGCAATTTTTATGAGGTCACGGTCTTTCTCTGGTAAAGCAGTTGTTCTAAAAATTATTTAAGTAGAGACCATGTTCTGCCAGGACAAAGTAGTATTTCAGAAGTAACATGGAAACAGAAGTAGGGACAAGTCGATGAGAATTAAAAAAGATTATTTTAACTCTGCAGCAGATTTCTCAGCTGATTCTGGAGTGTTGGTGTGTTATAGCCTCTGACCTTTTTTTTTTTTTCAGAAGTTTAATGGGCTTTAGAAAAGTAACTTAGGAGTGATTTGATTTCCAGAAAAAGCATGTTACCTAGATAAACTAAAGAAACTCAAACTGATAAGTTTATTGAAGAACAAGGAGGCTTGAGTGTTTAGTATTCTAGTATTTACCTCGTAGACGAAATTTCTAACAATAGGCATTTATTTTGTCTAACAGAAAATCACGTGGAAAAAACTTCAGATGAGAAATATGAACAACTCTTGGTAGAGATGGTAAGAAACACTGGACAGTAGAATTTAAAGGCAATTAAAAGTGTTAAGGTATTTCCCATTAAGTTTAATTTGAAAAGTAGCAACAGGCTTTCTCTGCACTCTCTATGCTTTATCTCCCAGTAACACTTGATGTTCTCTTTTGACTTAAATAATTTATGCATCTGTCAATGACAGACAACAACACTCCTTCACCATTTAAGGGTGTACAAAGCAGTGTTGTTACCTTAAAAATAATCATAGTTCTAAAAGGAATTTATGCAAACTTACGAATTTTGCCCTTGAAAGCAAAGATAAAATATCACAGTGCATTTCTGTACTGCATGTGCAGGTTACATAAGAGCCACCTCCACTTCCCCACCCCCTAGAATACTGTGAAACTTTGATGACTGGGAGATTGCTTAAATTTAAACTAAATGGATTGATTTGGTAGGAAGTGAATCACACACACTTGGATGCCCCTCTTCTACCCTTCAACATTGTTTGATTATTTTGCTAATTCTAGAATGCTGCATTCATTCTCAGTGGATGACTATTGAATATCAATATGGATTTGTTTTCCTACCTGCTGGGCATTTGTTTTCCCAGCCTTCTCTTTTTTCAAAACTGCTGAACAGCTTTTGCTCCTTGTCTGTTTTCAGCTGCTGGTGCCAGAGATGCCATAAACGAGAGATTTTCAACAGTGTCAGTTGCAGAAGATTAAATTTAGAGGGGAAGATCCACTGTAACTGATCACCACCACTCCTGTTGCAGTCTCTTAACACCCAGCTGTTACCAAGAATGGTTAGTTCTACCTGACATGCTGAAGTAGACCTTGGTGAAGTTGCTGACCTCTTGCTCCAAGTCCATGCTCAGAGCCCTTTTCTCCCGCTGTAATCAAAGTCCTCTGATAAAGGGAGGGTGATGGCTTTCCCCTGTGTGGACATGAGCAGCCTTAGTCACAGGGCATGGTCCTACAGGTGCATGCAACAAGATCTCTTCTCAGTCCTCTGGATTGCTTTCCTTGGCCTTTACCAGAGCAGACTCTGCCAAACCCCTACTCTACATTCCTATCAGAAACTTGACAACTGAAAGGACTATTGCCCGATGAAGAACAGGCTTCTCTTCCCTCAATCCTTCTTTTTCTTTCTATCTCCCATTGCTTTTGCCTTTGCCCTTGTCCTTCCCCCTCACTCTGAAGAATCATGGGGTGAAACAGAAACAAAGGTAGGAAATTCCAAGTTATTCAAGTAGAAAAATTCTTATTTCCTTGCTAACCATATTATATATTGCTTTTGTTCAGGATTTTCAAAGTCCCATTGACTTAAGACCACGGAAACTAGAGCACTTCTCATTGTGCATCTTTTTTTGGTACTTCCTTCTTCTCACCTGCAAACCTTTTTGAAAGGAATCTGTGTGCCAAGACCATATCTAAATAAGCTCAGAAGGGACATGTAATACAGGGAAAATTAGACCATTCATCTTCCATCTAGGTAATTTTCTTTAGAAGAAAAAGTCTGAATAGTGGTCTTTCAACAGTCTCTCTGAAGAGAGAAAACTGATGTGCAGGTTGTAACACAAGCATGTTGTGAGATGCTTTGCATAATTTATAAATGATTTTGTGCTATTACTGCACTTTCAGTCTCCCCCAAAGAGGATGAAAACTGGCCTTAATACCTCATAACCCAAATCTATCAAAGCTGATATCAATATTCTACATTTCTCATTTGTTTGCATTACTATGTGCTATAAAGTTACAAGTACAGTAGTATACTTGACACATACAAAGATACAACTTTTTAAAATTCAGATTCTGAAGAGGAGATTCAGATTGATTCATTTCAATAAATTTGGGTCAATAAACCTTCCTTCTGTACCAAACTGTAATTCACATCAGAGTGTCTAGGATTTTATGCTTTGTGAAAATTTACTACCAGTAGAAACCACACAAGCGGAGCAAACATACAGTTTCCTGGAGAGGCCTACAGTCTTTATCAAACTGGGAAATTTCTGCTATTTTAAGATTTCATGCCAGAGGAAGATGAAAACATCATGACACTCATACAGTTAGAAATCTGCTTGCCGGAGACCTTTGCAGACCAAACTAGAGTCGACCTGGCATGTAATGAGCTCATCCACAAGCAATGCAAAACAGACCTGTGTCTTGAAAGCAAAATTGATCCTGGTGATAAAATTTATGTTTTCATATAAAACTGTGACATTACATAGGTTTTATACTCCCTTGATTTGTATTTATAACACCACAGAGGATTATTCTTCTTTGATGGATTATGCCCTTTGGTTTTCAGATATGCAAACAGAGCCTATTTTATGATAGTGCAAGTAGTTGTTAGGGTGCTTTTATTTAAATGCTGTGCATTATTTGTAAATGAATGACTTCTGATGCTTCTGAATATGTACAAAATGTCTAGAAATTGTATTTAGGTTTAGGATCTCATCTGATATAAAGCTATTTTGACCTGTGTCTCAATTAGAGGAATGAAAGAGAAATTAAATTAAATAAATTAGTTAAAAAATTTAAATTAATAAAGATTAAATACATGGGTTTTTTTTCTCATATTCTTCTTCCCCTACTATACAAAGGATACATTTTCTTAAACGACAGGATTCCCTGACCTGTCTTTTCCTACATCCTCTTTTGTGTGGGGAAAAAAGTGGGGAGAGGGAAAGTTTTAAAATATAAGAGAAAAAACACAATGCAGAATAGTGTTTATGGTTCCTCTGAAACTCTTGTTTTCCACTGGCTGTGCCAGACACTGCTGGGTCAGTCTCTCATTTTCTCATTCTACACTATTTCACCCTCATTTAAGAACATCTGAAGCCTGCAGAAGTTACTAGATGTCCTAACAGGGTACAGAGATCTGGTGATCTTCCTCTTTCCTCCCTCCCTCTCCCTCTCCCTCTCCCTCTCCCTCTCCCTCTCCCTCTCCCTTGTGGAGAACAGTGATGTTATACGGAGTGCAACTTCCAATCTGTGGGTTGTTTCCCCGAGGAATGCATGTTTCATAGCCTAAGCTCTTCATGGATGTTCTCACATGTTGAGGTCAATTGCTTTAGGTGTGTGGTTGGCAGTGTTCCTGAAGACTATGGAAAATATAGCCAACTTGTGAGGGCTGACATTTCTTTCATGAGCCTGAGTATTGACATGCATTTCCTCAGAGCTATTGTTTATACTTTCAGTGGGTGTCTTTGTTGATGTGCCTTTCTAAAAATAGGTGTTAAGCAAGATACTGAATAATGTTCCTTAAACCTGCTATGTACAGGTGGCCAAACCATTCCAATCTAAAGGCAGATCTAGGAGATTCGCTTATGGTTGCTTGTCATAATCTCTTCATGAGAATGGATGCACTTCATAAGAGTGGGATTTATGTGATTTAAAAAATAAACAAAACTGTGAAAATTTTCTTTTGAACTGCAGTAGGAGAAATGGTGAGGCAGCTTCTCTGGAGATTACTGTACTTGCTGCTGTAGTGAATCTCAACACTTAAATTTTCTTTTACATTATATATTTTGTTTTGTTTGATGGTAATTTTTTATATTTACATTTACAGATATCAGCTGAAATCGAAGCAATTGGTTATGCCAAGACATAGATAACATATGTGCAAGGAATGCTAACAGACAAGTTTAATTTACTGGGCACTGACACCTACTAGCATGGGCTGGCTTATGTCTAAAAAACTATTCTCAACTTTCAAACCACAGAGTTGCACACAAACTGTGTATTGGCAATGGTCCCTGGATCACACTGACTGGCAAACCACGCCTAAGTCATGGAGACTGCTAACTAAAAAATGCCAAATTTGGTATGATAAACAAAAATAATTTATTGAAAGGGTTTGAGTGATTTTAATTAAGGTAGATAAAACCATTTACATTACATCCAGCTGGAGGCCAGTTACAAGTGGGGTTCCCCAGGGCCCAGTTCTGGGTCCAGCCCTGTTCAATGTCTTTATCAATGACCTGGATGAAGGCATCGAGTGCACCCTTAGCAAGTTTGCAGATTTCACTAAGCTAGGTGGAAGTGTTGATCTGGGAGGCTCTCCAAAGGGATGTGAAGAGGCTGGACTTCTGGTTTGAGACCAATGGCATGAGGTTTAACAAGGCCAAGTGCCGGGTCCTGCACTTGGGGCACAACAACCCTGTGCAGTGCTACAGACTAGGAGAAGTCTATCTAGAAAGCTGCCTGGAGGAGAAAGACCTGGGCGTGTTGGTTGACAGCCGACTGAACATGAGCCAGCAGTGTGCCCAGGTGGCCAAGAAGGCCAATGGCATCTTGGCTTGTATCAGAAACGGCGTGACCAGCAGGTCCAGGGAGGTTATTCTCCCTCTGTACTCAGCACAGGTGAGACCGCTCCTTGAATCCTGTGTTCAGTTCTGGGCCCCTCACCACAAGAAGGATGTTGAGGCTCTGGAGCGAGTCCAGAGAAGAGCAATGAAGCTGGTGAAGGGGCTGGAGAACAGGCCTTATGAGGAATGGCTGAGAGCACTGGGGTTGTTTAGCCTGGAGAAGAGGAGGCTGAGTGGAGACCTCATTGCTCTCTATAACTACCTGAAAGGAGGTTGTAGAGAGGAGGGAGCTGGCCTCTTCTCCCAAGTGACGGGGACAGGATGAGAACCTCCACCAGGGGAGGTTTAGGCTGAACATTAGGAAATAATTTTTCACAGAAAGGGTGATTGGGCACTGGAACAGGCTACCCATGGAGGTGGTTGAGTCACCTTCCCTGGAGGTGTTTGAGGCACAGGTGGATGAGGTGCTGAGGGTCATGGTTTAGTGGTTGATGGGAATGGTTGGACTCAATGATCCAGTGGGTCTCTTCCAACCTGATGATTCTATGATTATTCTAGATGATTATTCTTTAGATTCTATAGACCATCCACATTGGATGGTCTCAGTATCGATTTTGTCTGTTTGATTAGAATACAAAACTGAAACACTAGCATTTAAATTAAAACTAGTTGCTCCTGAGCTGTATTATTGTATGAAATAGAGATGCATTTCACAAGTGGCAAGCTGTGCTTTCTTCTTCTAGTGTGGTTATGTCATGACGGACTTCAGGGCTGGAAGGGATGTTGAGAGGTTGTCTTGTTTGTCCTCTGGCCAACAGGGAAAAACAATGTCTAAACACCTCCAGTAATGGAGAGTTTCTGGTCTTCAGAGGTACCTATTCCAGTACCTGACTACAGTAACCATTGGAAAATATTTTCCTAAAATTCTTTTACTTCACTTTAAGGCCTTTTTTATATTTTCAACAGTGATTAAAAAGAAAAAAATCTCAATAATCTTTGGCAACTAATCTGCCCGTTCTGTTGTTTCTTTACTCATATATAGTACAGGAGTATACTCATGCAGTCAGCCGTTCCTACATAAGGTTATTCAGGTGCTATTTATTTTAGATAATTTCTCTGATTTTTATTCTTTGAAATGCTTGTAACCACTCTTCTCTTGAGAGACATTGCTTGCAAATGTGATAAACATACTTGTTATTCTCTCTTCCAAGGCAGACATGACTGTGACATGGAGCTATGCTTAGAATAGACCCTTTACAGACCCATCCATGCACTCTTCTAGCTAGGTAATGATATAAATTTGTTGACTGCTCTTTAAATGCAATTTTGAATCAATTGAATGTATGCCTTATGCTAATTTCTTCCATACCATATCTTTGTAATCTGAACAAACAGTCCTCACATTGTGTAGTCGTCTATTGCTAAAGTTGAGGGTGGGATCAGGATGTTCAGGACAATAGCTGTTGCTAGGAAAACTTCACAGTATTTAAAAGAAGCTGGAACATCAACTTTGGAGTTTGTGTCCCAACCTCACATTTGGACATAATCCATTTTGTCCTGGTCTGAAGTAATGTGGTGAGCTGGGTGGATGATACAGGAAAACAGATATTTCTCAGAGAACAGAAAGTCTTCTTTTAGATGTAAGGGAAGTGGAAGAAGTAAAACTGAGGAAAAAGAAGACTTGAGAAGATAGGATGGCTGGGGGTCTCTCAAACACTAGACTGAGAATCGGCAGTTCCTGCAGTGCTAAGAAAGAGAAGTCTATATGGGTGGTACTGAAGGAGGAAGAGAAGATATCTCCATTAACAGCATATCAGGTAAGAAAAATATCCCAATCCATCCCACAAAATCTCCCCAAAAGCCTGAGAATGACCATTTTCTTCCTTAAGCCTGTCCATTGCTTAAGCCTCCTGACTTCTTCCCACTATCCATCTAAAACTCCTTTCCATTCTCAGTACCAGCAAAATATTGAATTTTACTGCCTCCTACTTTAGATGCTTTGGCTTCATCCAAGGTAAAACATTTCAGTTTGTCTATCCTTCTGAGCTGCCTTTGAATAGCATGAATAGCTGGAACCTCTTGGGAAATGAAGAATATCTCTGGACAGCATGCGGAAGAAGAACAATCTGCCAGTAGGTGAACTGTAGAAAAAGAGCCCTTCTGAAAATGACTTGAACAGCAGGACAAAAGCAGCTGCGTAGAGAAAGCAGCAATGATACTCCAGCTGCTGTTAAATTTATTATGTGAACAAATAGAAGAACAATTTTTCCTCCTTTTCTTCAATTTCAACTTTTTATTGTAGCATCCTTAGTTGTACAGAGATAAAACTATATATTCACTATGGCAACTTTTAAACATAATTGTAGATTTTGTTCCTGTAGTATTTTATTCTTCACCCTAAATATCCCTGCAAAATCTTTCAGTATCTCCTCATAATTTTTTTTTTTTAATAGTAATGGCTAACAAATTTTCAGACAGAATTAAGAAACTCCTTTCAAACTCCGTGGGATTCCTTTCATTGTGAACATTTAACCTGGGAGGAAATTATAATAGCATAAAGAACAGTTATGTAAATATTGCTCTATGGAAGAAATATAAAGGGTATAAACAATAGATGATTAAGTATCTGTTATGAAATCACAGAAAGCCTGCTGAGATGCTGCTTTTTTCATTCTCCTAGAATAAATGAAAAAAATACTGCTAGTTTTAGAATGCACACCAAATTCCTGGCATGAGAAGCTATGCTTCTTTTTTCCCTCCAGTAAAGTCTTATTATTTGTATCTTCATGTATTATTGTTTACTTGATTCTGCCTGTGACTGATGCATAAACAGATGGACACAGTGAATTTCTGGAGAAGTCCTGCAGTTTGATTGGATTGTTTATTTGCAGATTTTGGCTAAGTCTGGGGAAATATAACAAGGAGAAAAGTCTAAGGTCAAAATTTAGATGCAGGTGTTTTCATAAACTTTCAGCTGTAGTGCTGACTTTCCATATGGGTATGAATTTGTTCCCACGTTTGCTCATGCAGCCCTAGTAATTTTATTTTTATTAGTAATAACCTTTCTTTCAACAGCTACATTACACATGATTTGTTTGGTTTTTTTTTTATTTGAGAAAGAGTGCCTAACTTTTTTTATAAAGGCCAAAATTCTCCACAGTTGTGCAGAATTATTATAAGATATAAATTCTGCTCTTCCATGATTTTAAGGTCTATATGATCAAAACTTGCCTCTACTTAACCAGATTACCCCAAGTTTGGGCCAGAATGTTCTGGCACATCGATTCATGCTGTGTATGAACCCACTTGCTGAATCCTGCTTGTGTCACTAGCCCAAACAAACCGTACTCCCAAGGCACACAGCTGCCAAATAAATTATAGTGAGGAATCAGGTGTTTCTGCATGATTTTCCAGCTATTAGCCCCCCTAAATAAAGAAAAAATTACTTGTCGCTACATTACCTTACATTGAAAGATAGATTTTGCGTCTTTTACATTCTCTCTGGAGCAGAAAAGAAGGTATGAGTCCTTGGTTAAAGATGTCATAATTTGCAATGTCAATTGCCCTATCATCTCTTTATCCTCCAGAATTTTCAGCAGTAAGTAAATAATACGTTCAGTTGTGCTGGAATAATCAGGATTATCACCTCTGTATATGAAAAGTGCTTTCTGAGAAGTATAATTTTGTTGTGTATATCCTTCTAAACATTCAGGTTCTAAGTGAAAAATTATCTAATCTTGGATGCTAGATATACAACCTATTGCTGTGATGGAGAACCAATGCAATGGAATGACATCGTGCATAAAGGATAGTAGATTAACAGTCCTTTATCACTTTTGATATGAAGAACAGGATATGGTTTATTTTCCTAAGTCTGATCAGTCATATAAAACTTAAAATTCAATATGGTATTTGATCAGAAAGAGTTATTTTGCCATTAGTATTTATTATTTGCACTGTGAATGGCCTTGAACTAGAAGTCTCCCGCATGCAACTATATAGCCAAGACAATTCCAATTCCAGCCAGCAGGGGTGAAGGCACATGAAGGAAGCTTTAGCACTGCTCTGTAGATGAGTCCAATGAGATTTCCAAGGAGACAAAAACATCAGGAAAAATGGTCAGTCTAGCTATTATGGTTGTCAGTTCTACAGGACGGCTCACTTCCCTGGGCTTGTGAGAAGTTTTATGGGTACTTGTCCCTCAGATTAATGTATAAAGAGGAATTACAATTCAGCCAAACTTAATACCTCCAAAATTGTTCATGTTGTGCCTGCCAAGCGCTCTTTGTTGCCTTAAAAATAGGGAATCTTTGCAATAATAAAACAACATCTGTTGTAATCTGTTTTCAATATTTGAGCCTTCAAATTGAACTTAACTTTAGTTAGGAGGACTTGATTTTTTCTTTTTTAAATTTTTACCACATAACACTGGAAGCTCAGAAAAAAATATAATCTTGTGAAAGAGAAGTGGAAGATGACGGAACCAGAATTAAAGAGTAATTAAACCTGGTAAACCTAAAATCCGCCAGTGAAAGAAATTCTGTTTTCAGAACAAGTCTGAAATGAAGAAAAAAACCCAGTACAATCCAATGAAAGAAAAGAAATACCTTAGTATCTTAAGTGATATATTAGAAAGCAAAATAATATAAGAACTATTATTAACAATTAAATGCATGAATTAATATATTAAAATACAAATATATTTATTTTATTTTTTAATCTTGCTGAGATCTTGATGCTAACATTGTATTATCTTGTATTTCCATGTCAAGATCTGTAACAGAAACTTGAATTCTGGTGTTAAAGGTACCTGCCACAGCTCATATAAATCACATATAGAGCTTGTACTAGATATTGTGTTTCTCATGCATTATATGTATTCTACACAGAAGAATGGTAGTTAAAGTGCTCCGTGTGTGGTAAAGTTTATTTGCTCTGTTCAGCAAACATCCAGCACTGACTTGAGGAGAAACCTTACAAGCTGCCAAAAGTTTAGCAGCACTCAGCAGCTTTGCTTCTCTTGCATCTGGTTTTCATTCTGCCTTACTCTTATCAAAGGCTGTTTCAAGCTCAGAGGACAGGTAGAATTCAAAAAAGACACCTGTGCATCAGGCATACCGGCTCCTGCAAGAAAGCAGCCTGGTACTTTTCAAGCATGGAATTGTCCTGCCTTGGTAGACTACTATGCTCATAATCTGCAGACCAGGCACTACAAACACTTTAGAGGATGAGCTAAGCAAACATAAGACCATGTAGGTGCAGATGTGCTTAATGTTTATGCACTGTGGTTGCATTCAAAAGATTAATGTTCCCAGAAGAGATTCACAAAATAGGTGGGGATGTCTAGCTGAATTTAGAGGCTGAAATTCAGGTTTATCTGAAGCATGAGAAATTATTATGTGCTTATCTGGATTTCTTGCTGTCAAGTTAATGCTGGAGATGATCCAAGTCAGAAACATTTCACCGAAGGACAGCGAGTATTGGATGAAAAACTAGATGTGTCACAAAAGCAAATTAATTAATGTGAAGTTTGTAATGGAGATATTGTTCCAAGCTGAACATGGGAGAAAGGTGGGTGGAGGATTTTACCTAGCAGGAAAGAAATAAATAGTGTCCCAGTGCTCTATAAAACCTAACGCAGGCTTCTGTCAAGTCTACTTCTCATGATTGAGGAACACTATAAACACCAATACCAGCAACATCACTGAAGGTGCAGGGCTATGAAGACCTCTCTGCCCTATAGGTATCTACCCAGGAACAATCTGCATAGTGAAGGACTGAGCATGCTTTTGCTGGATTTCATCAGGAATAGTGCTATTTTTGCAGATTCCTGCCAGGAATCAGTTGCTAGAGATGAGCCCAATATGCTAGACATTTTACTTGGGAGAGTACCCATTCACACTGACTAGTTTAGCCTAGGGTCAGCCACCCTTTCACTCAAATGATCCCAGTTATATTGAAGAGCATCACCACTCTTTTCTTCCAGACAGGAATAGAGTCTCTCTAGAAGAAATGCAACATTACTGCTAGCTGTGTGTGGCTACTTGTGTCCTTTGGACTAGGGGTAACCCTAGAGGGACAAGTTACTCTTGTAGTAGGATTTGGATAGTAGAAGTTGGAAGAAGAAAGGCTTTTAGGGCATGAAAAGAAACAATCCTGCACTAGCTACTGTATTTTCCACTATGTTTATACCCCCTGTTGTTTTAAGACAGAAGGATAGCAAGAAAGTGATTATATTGATTTTGCATCTTTACACCTGACTGATAAGAAGTTTAGCTATTGACGTTTTCATGAGTTGATTAGTGGAATAAAACCAAAAGTAAACAAATATAGAAGTAAAATTCATTGAGCTTGATTAAATCCATACAATCTGTGTATTTAAAAATACAGCCCTGATTTAGCTCTGTTTCAAATCACTGAACCACTGGATGTTGTTTGAAGTTTTACTGGCCCTGATCTTGTAGCAATCACATAATGATCAAAGCTGAATAGTTACAAAAACTGCCAAGGAAAGCAAGGGAGACTGTTCTATTGATACAGCTTGAAAGATTTAAAACAGAGAAATTGAGCATTAAGTTTTCAGGTCAGAATGAAAAAGGTCTCAGGGACAAAATGCTATAAGCTGTCAATGCAAGGAAACCTTTCAAGAAAATAGGCTTTATAGAAACAAATGGGATCCAGAGGTGAACAGCTTTATAGGACTGCATTCACGAAAGAAGGTCTACAGAATGACAGAGAATAACGATGACTGCACTGCAGAAGTCTGAAAAATTTCATTCAGTTCTGAGAAAACCTGAAAGATCTGATAAGAGCTCAGTGTCCATATGAACTTGAGAAACTGGGCAAGAAATCTCGTAACAGAAGATTCAGTCATAAAAGGACCAGTACTTTCTGTCCATGGCCCCTTGTGATGCATCGTTGTGGGGGGTTGACTCAGGCAGGACACTAAGTGCCCACAGAAGATGCTCTATCACTTCCTTTCCTCACCTAGACAGAGAAGAGAAAATACAACAAAAGGCTTATGGGGCGAGATAAGGACAGGGAGAGATTACCGATCAGGGCGAAACAGACTCAGCTTGGGGAAATTAACTTAATTTATTGCCAATCAAATCAGAGCAGAATAATGAAAAATAAGATTAAATCTAAAAAAAACCTTTTCCCCTACCTCTCCTGCCGTCCTGCCTCAGATTTACTCCTGAGTTCTCTATGTTCCCCCTCTTAGTGACGCAGAGGGATGGGGAATGGGGATTGTGGTCAGTTCATCACACACTGTCTCTGCCACTTCTTCCTCCTCAGGACTATGACACAAACTCTTCCCCTGCTCCAGCTTCAGGTCCTTCCCATGGGAGACAGTCCTCCATGAACTTCTTCAATGTAAATAATTCCCATGATTCTTTATGAACTGTTCCAGTGTGGGTCATTTCCATGGAGTGAAGTTGAAGAACAGACTGCTCCAGCATGGATCCTCCATGGGTTTACAAGTCCTGCCAGCAAATCTGCTCCAATATTGGGTCCTGTCCTCTCCCCATGAGCCAACAGCCTGTTCCAACATGCACATCTGACAGGGTCACACACTTCTTTGGGCATCTGCCTGCTCTGATGTAGGGTCATCCACAGTCTGCAGGTGGATATCTGCTCCACTGTTAGCCTCTGTGGGCTGCAGAGGGACAGCCTGCCTCACCATGGTCTTCACCATGAGTTGCAAGGGATTGTTCTGGTGCCTGGAGCATTGCCTCCTCCTCCTTTCTTTACTGACCTTGGTGTCTGCATAGCTATTTCTCTTGCATATTCTCACTTCTCTCTCCAGATGAATGTTCCTTTGCACATTTTTTTCCCTTCTTCTTAAATATGTTATCACAAAGGTGCTACTATCACCACTGATGGGCTTGGCCTTGGCCAGTGGTGGGTCTGTCTTGGAGCTGGCTGGCATTGGCTCTGTTTCACACAGGGGAAGCTTCCAGCAGCATCTCACGGAAGTCACCGCTGTAGAACCCTAGTACCAAAACGTTGCTACATAAACCCAATACAATCATGGAGACTCTCACACTGAACATAGGCTGAGGCCAGGAGATAAAAATGTGTCAGAAAAACAGAAGCATTCACTATGTGTTTTGTATGGGTTTTCTTCGTTAAACCATACCAACTAGGACATAGCAAGCAACTCAGCAAACACCAGTGTTGGAAAATTTTGAGGAGAAATCAGCTGTAATATCTAACAGCATGTACTTCCGTGAGGATATACATCTCTCGTTGTCACTTCTAATTGTACTGTGTGTCTGATTTGAAAATGAAATCATGAGCCAGAGCCTTACATTAAAGGTACATACTGGGACTTGGGGGGAGCGCTTTTCATGCTTGTTGCACATCAATGGGAGCAGTTTTATGGGTGTCAGCAGGCTTGGCAGAGGCTGCCTTTCAGCCACAAGGTTTTGCTGCAGAACAGCAACAGTTTAGACAAGACCAAAACCAGTCCAGGCTAGCCATCAGTGGCTGAGGGATGAGACCATAAGGAAGGGTGTAAAAGAGTTCTTAAACACAGTAATGCCCCATGCACATTTCTCAGAGTGTCCCTTCCCCAAACCCAGACAACTGTACCTCCTGTACTGGAGAACTACTTGAAGTTCTATCTTATGGTAATTCTCTGTGCCTCTATTTCAATGCAGAGCAAGAAGCAGATAGTTTACTATTTCCCTGAAGAACTCATGCACTTTGCTACCCTGCAATAAAGGAGTTAAGTTGCTTTACTGAGCAGATAACCAAAGCAGTGGGAACTATGACTCAAAACACACAGCAGCTGCAGAGACCTGAACTATGTGGGAGGAGGGCTCTGCTGGAGGATGGGCATTGTGAGATAAACTACCAGGGAGGGGGCAGGCTGGAGACAGCAGAAATGCCAGAGAAGCTGACAGCCAAGGCTGCAGAAAGTCAGAGAAAGATTTTTTGTATCACGTGGGAGAACCCTAGAGACAGAGTTTGTAGGGAGAGTCTTGTCAAGGAAGAGGCTTGGAGATCTTTGAATCCAATGGCATGTGGAGGAAAGGGTTGGTCTCCCTTCTCCATACAAAAACAATCATTGACCAGAGATAGACAAGGTTTGAGACCCACAGCACTGCTGGTGTGACTGCTGAGGTGATCACCTCAGGACCCAGCTGAGCTGCAGCAGTCCAGCCTAGAGAAGACCTAATATTTATGGCATTTCATCTCATCTGGCTTTTTTTTCTTAAACTGAAGCAGAGAGTGCTTGTCTGAATAGTTATGCCAGGTCCACAAGTCAGTAACCTCCAGAAAAGTGGTGGCGGCAGAGAGCTGGGAGCAAGCTGAAGCTGGCAGCTTCATCGTTTGGCTCTGCTCCAGCCAGATCAGAGTGTGTGACCACAGCCTCGATATGTTGATTAGCCATGCAGGTCAAAAAGGGTAAGTACCTTTGGAAGTACTTGCATTGTTATTTTCATGTTCATATGCTAATTTGTGAGAAACCAGGCAGCAGTTTTCTCCCTTATTTGATCCTCTAGAAAGAAGGGGACCCTTCTTCGTCCTTATGTGACCAGTATTAGAAAAGCTTCATTTCTCTTCATTAAGAAGATACAGAAGAAAATATTGAGAAACTTCCTGCAGTTTTTCTAGACTCTCAGCTGTGGGGAAAATGGTGACATATGTGAATGGCTGCTGTGCTTCCTCTGTCACACTCAAGACTGCATTGCTACTGTTTTCTTTAAATGGAGACAGTCAAGGCATTTTTTTCCTTTCCTCCAAGCTTTCTGGGCATATTGTGTCATGTTTTGGTTCTGCGACTACACTGCTTTCTGTCAGATTGCCCATTCCTGCCACTTTGGCTTCCCTTTATTTCTGGAGTGTGTGTACTTCCCCCTGCACCCTCCACCTACTCCTTTAATATCCCATTCTTCATCTTTACATGGTGCTGAGGCTGCAATGACCCTGAGGGTTGCTTTGTGCGGCTGGAATTAATCTTGCACCTGAACTGAGCACTACAGGAGGAGAACAGAGGGCTTAGGCAAGAAGTGCTGCTGAGCTCTGGGCCTGGGAGACAGTTTGGCAGACTTACAGTCAGTCAAGGCAACCAAGGGACTTCTGAATGTGTTTCTTTCAATTGTGGCACTTTCTCTCAATCAAGTTTGTTAACTTTCTTCTACAGCCATCAAAGACAAAACCAAATTTTTCAACTGGGGGGGGGGAGTGGAAACAAGCAGGAAAAGGAGGCAGAAAACAAGACAGATTTTCACCAACTTACATTGCCTCCTCAAGAGAGGCTTTAGAAAATAGTGTTATCTACAATGACAAACTAGTAGGAAGGGAAAGACAACTTAACCATGCCAGGGAGAAGCCGAGAATGCCCCAAAGAAGTTTTCATACTTTTTTGTTTACTTGCCACCAGGTTATACTTTTGAGTATTAATGGAAAGGTGATATGACTCAGAAGGGGCTGCACTGGTTGGTGGACAAATAAAGGTTCACGGATATAAAGCTAATAGAATATGGTTCAGGGATATAAAGATTCTGAAAAAGAAATTATTTTTCTCATCTCCTGTGGCTTTAGCAATGTAAAAGGACCTTCAACACAGAGAAGTTTGATTTCCAAATGTATGACTTGTGATATTTATCATAGTACTGTGGTACTGCTTTTTTTAGGTTTTATTCTTTTTGTAATCTCTGAAGCAGGTACACTGCAAATCTGGTTCTTCTGCAGGAATGAGGCTGTTTGTCTCTTTTATTAGAAGACTTCTATTGATTCCAGAATCATGGAGCCCCTTTCTTGGATGGAATTTACTTGCATCTGGGCTACTTGTTTAAACCTCCTTTCTTATCAATGGAGACTAAAAAAATTTGCTGAAGTATGAGTCATCTCATTCTTCAGCAGATCTCTGAGACAGGTCAGATGAATAATTTTTCTTGGTACCTGCTTCTCCCATCTGACAATACCGGGAGTCTAACAGAGAAGCTCTGATATATCCATACTTGTTGTAGACCTCTAAAGATACCTGCAATGAATCTGCCCTCCAGAGTTCATGGAAGATGTACACGTTCTATCAACATGAACGGATTTCTGGGTGAAATGGAAGGTACGGGTATATAACCTGCTAGCAAAGCTCTGTCCTCCACTATCCATGTAATCGTGTTGCCTATAGTAATAACTTTTGTCTTTTTGTTACTATTGTAGTGTACTGATTGCCTGTGTAGAAGGGCTTCCTGCTGTATTTCAGAGTAAAAAAAAGAAACAACAATAGTATTGAGCCTGCTGATTTTCATCAAGTATATGGCACTTTTCCAGTGAAGGCTCTCATGCCTGTTCCATTTAATTGGAAAACTCCTGGCTTGTTCTAACTAGGGCATTTGCTGCCATGTAAAGCAGTAACATTAGCCATCCTCTGAAATGGGTTATGGCAAATGTCAGCTAGAAGGTAGCCAATGGGCTGTACAACTTAATATAGATGAGTTAATGATATTCTGATTGTCTTTCATGGAAGTATCTACTTTTCTTCATGGATATCAGGCATTTAACTTTGGTTCTCTGATTCACATCTGACTTAGATATCTATCATAACTTTGAATTTCTGAACTTGGAGCACCTGCATGGCACTGAATCAATGTAAAGAAGTATGTTGTGGGCTTAATTAACCAGCCCAGTTTCGATCTCAACAACTGTTCAGTAATGCTAATGTACACACACACACACACACTCACACTCACTCACTCACACACATGCACATGTTCAAAAAGACTAATTAATCTGACCTGTGGTTGCTTCCATCATTTATTATTAAACAATTGAGAATAGAGTAAAATGCATGATGGACTAACCAGATACAGCTTTTAAAAATGAAAATATGAACTATGTGAACTTAAGTCCAACATTTTAAGAATTTGACCAATTCTGTTAGAATCTTTAATCAACACTAACTCCTAAAGAAAATGTGATCTGACTGTTCAAAGAGCTGGAGATTTTCTAAGAGTCACAATCATAAGTCCTTCTGCTATCACAATCAAGACATATTAATTCCATTCATTATTAGAATTTTGGAATCAGAATTATATTTTTTCTGCATAATAATTTGCAACACACTTCATGCACTCATTCTGCACTCAGATCTCTCTTAAGAAAACAGGAAATAAAGAGTGACACATGACCCAATTCTGAGAATGTACTTGGAAGATCACCTTCCATGGGATCTTCGAGGCCGGAAAAGGGACCTCAGTAGGTCATCTGCTCCGACATCTTGCTTTAAGCACTTAAACCAGGTTGCTCAGGACTTTGTGAGTTAAGTCCTTCAAACCTTAATGGCAAAAATTCCACAACGTTCTGGGTAGCCTGTCCCAATGCTTGGCTGTGCTCTTGGAGAGCCTTTGGCAGTTTGTTTCCTTGAACCAACTGGAACTTCCCATCTTTCAATCTGGGACTCATCTCTCATTCATCTACCAAGCACCTCCGTAACAAGGTTTTATATTCTTGCTAACTTCCTGGTAGATATGGCCAGGCTGCTGTTGGGTGCCCCTAAAGCCATCTTGTCTTCAGATTTAACCAATGCTGGTCCTGTAGCTTCTGCAACATCTTTCTTGTCCTGGGGTCCAAAACTGGAAGCGTTATTCAAGATGTAATATAACGAATACCAGATAAAGGCAAATAATCACTTTGTTTCATCAGTTGCCTGTGTTTTTATAAATAAATCCAGTATGAGAGCATATCCTGCTGACTCATTTTTAGACATAAGCGTGCATTGATGTAGCACCAGACTATTCTACTGCATCTCAAGGATCTTCAGGCAAACACTGTTTTTCAGCCAGAGGTAGCATCTTTGTCTAGACAATCTTGCATTGTTTCATAGAATCATAGAATCATGGTATAACCAGGTTGGAAGAGACCCACCGGATCATCGAGTCCAACCATTCCTATCAAACACTAAACCGTGCCATGTTTGTGGCAAAATATTTCAAACCTATCTGTCTGTCTGACATGAACCCCAGTAAGTCACATAGTCTCAGAGTGAGCAACTTTATTGTACAGCACAAATGCCAAAGGAATGTCTACTCTGCAAGTATAAGATGATTTTGTCTGATACTTCCCCTTTTTGACTGAAAGGTAAGATATACCTAAACCCCCCTTTCCTAAACAAAAGAAACCTCCCAAAACCCCAAACACCTATTTTTCCACACAACTGTCTTTTTTCTTTCTTTTTTTTTCTTTTTTTTTGTGGAAAATATGAAAATCTCTAGGCAAATCTGTTTAAAAGGAGATACTCAGACAACTGGTAGCTGGACCACAGTGGTTCTTCCTCACCTCTTCCTTGCTGTCATGCTGTGGGGCCTAGAGTACTGGGTCTGGATCTAGTCTGGTGTCACTGAGCTCCTCTGTGCTCCTAAGTCAGGGAAGTTAATGCAGAGACAGTCATATTGGCCCAGCACAGATCTGGCAAAGTCTACTAGCTGGGCTTTGTGCCGTAGGTAATAAAAATGTTTCCTTTTCATGGATTTATTGAGTATTTATGTTCTATGCATGAGTAAAGCCCTGTATATATATCCAATATAGCAAAACTGGACATATTTTCTTGTTTTGCAGCTCCCAGTGAGACCAGCTATAGATGAAATGGGAGATAGCTGGTGTCACTGGGAGCTGCAAAGCAAGAAAATATGGCCAATTTTGCTATATTGGCTACATATACAGGGTTTTACCTATGTATATAATGTAAATACTCAATAAAACTTTCTCCACATGCACTCGGTCTTCAGCTGAGTATAGTCCTGTCTCCTGAAAGACTTTCTCAAACTTTTCAAGTTATCTAATTCCTTAGACTTCTACTGAAAGTTCACAGTGCAAAAGACAAAGGGCCTGGTACACTTAGAACATGTTTGGTATGTTCCCCTCTTACCCAATGTTTTCTTCTCTACATTACTTGTTTATACTTTCTAAGTTCCAATCTTCTGTGCTTCATGCATGTGGTTTTTCATCCAGCACTATATTTCCACTTCGCTTGTAGACTAAGTGTTCATGTCCAGTTGTTTTTTAGATTTATAATCCTTAGTTTTTGGCTAAAAAATTGTCCAATACTCTGGTCATCCGCTGTGTCCATGCTTTACGTGTGGTGCCAGAGCTTGTAAGCGTAGTCCCATATGGAGTGTACCTCTGTTTCCAACACTTGTTACTGCCTTGGCTCGTCATGTTTACCACACTGCATTCAACTCTATCTGTTGTTGAGGCATTCTAACTTTGCTTTTACAGTATTTTTCCTCTGATGTCCTTTTTTTTTCTTAGCTGGCTTATATATCTACCTCAGAGGACTGATTCATATTCTGCAAATTTCATTTTTCATTGGGTAACTTATTTACTCTGAAAGCCATAACTGCTTTCTCAAGGGTTAATCCTGAATCTTCCAGTAGTTTCTCTGTTTTGCCTTAGATTCACTCCAGATTGGTGGTTCAGATTTTCTGTCTACTTATCTTTCAAATGACATCTTGCATTTTCAGATCTAGTGTGAAAGGGCATTTAGATACTTTTCCAGCAGTCTTTCACATATAGCAGGTCATTTACAATCTGTCTGCTCAGGGCTGCATTGTATTTGTTTGTTTGTTTCATTGTTTTTAGTTTGTTGTACCCTTCCTGTTCTGAAAACCTTAAAGACAAGGATTGTGGCAGATATCTCATGCTTTCTTACTTGTCACCATGATGTGAGTTAAATATCCAACTTCACACATCAAAGGTACAAAGTGTCTCTTGTGAAAGCCATTAGAGTAACAGCTACACACACTGATGGACCTGCTCCCTTCCCTTCCCTTCCCTTCCCTTCCCTTCCCTTCCCTTCCCTTCCCTTCCCTTCCCTTCCCTTCCCTTCCTTCCCTTCCCTTCCCTTCCCTTCCCTTCCCTTCCCTTCCCTTCCCTTCCCTTCCCTTCCCTTCCCTTCCCTTCCCTTCCCTTCCCTTCCCTTCCCTTCCCTTCCCTTCCCTTCCCTTCCCTTCCCTTCCCTTCCCTTCCCTTCCCTTCCCTTCCCTTCCCTTCCCTTCCCTTCCCTTCCCTTCCCTTCCCTTCCCTTCCCTTCCCTTCCCTTCCCTTCCCTTCCCTTCCCTTCCCTTCCCTTCCCTTCCCTTCCCTTCCCTTCCCTTCCCTTCCCTTCCCTTCCCTTCCCTTCCCTTCCCTTCCCTTCCCTTCCCTTCCCTTCCCTTCCCTTCCCTTCCCTTCCCTTCCCTTCCCTTCCCACAGCTAAGTTTGTTCTCTTCTTCTGAGCAGAAATAGGATGGAATGATAAATACTGCTCACTGTAGTACCTGTGCACTTGTACTCGTATTTATAAGAGTCTCTCCAGAAGAGAGGAGGCACACATTTAGCCAAACAGCTAGAGAGGTATAATATAACATCTTAGGTCACATCTAGCATGTGTATATATACATAGGAGTAAGAGCAGCAAGGTCTGAGTGTGATCCAAGCTCACTTTACCTCTATAGCCCTTTAATGTAGAGAGCTAGCGGGGATAGCTGCTGACTGAAGGATCTAGTCTTGCCTGTACAGCAAAGATGACTTACCATAGCTGTCTGCATATTAACTGCTGAATTCATTTATCTTTTTGCATTCGTATCTTCAGGTGCAGTCCTTACTAACAAGGACCACTTGTTGGGGCACTTGGCCAAACTAGCAGTAAGACTTGCTGCTAATTTCTTTTCACGGGGAGCCCTGCAGCCTATGTTGACTTTATACATACATTACTTCCCTGTGCTGCATGGATGTTATCGAGATGAGACATCGCTGTGAAGAGTAATTTGAAAATAACAGGTTGATTATGCTTCTTTAGTTTTCAGTTGGTCTATAGCACTTTGGTAACCAAAGTTATTGCAAGTTAAAGTAATCCTTAAGAAACTCCAGGTCTCACCTGGTAACAGCACCCACAAATAAAAATAATAATCTTACAAGCTATGCAGTTTGGGGACCTGTGGCTTAACACAAATGCACATAAAATGTGTATGCCACTTGCTCAGAAATGGAGATTGCAAATGTCAAAACATTTGATGACAGGAGTGTTTGTAATTATTATTTTTTGCTGGAAAAATAGTCTGTGTTTATATCTGCTTGATTTACTGAAAATGTGATAATTTAACTTTTCCATATAATAACATTTTATTTTAAATAACATAACATGTGTTTAATATGCATGCTGCCATTTAAGAGAAGTAAAAATATTTTCTGTTTTCCAAAATAACATGTTTGTTTTCAAATCCCACCTGAAGAAAAATATCTAGAAATGTTGATTTTTCACCATTGAAGCACAAGTAATTAGAAAATCTTTGGGATTTCCCCCAAGAAAGAAATTTCTGTTCTAAACTGATGCTCTGATTTCTTGTAAAAGCATCTGGCTTATAAACTGTGCTGCCTATGCTAATTTATGCAACATTTAACTAAATAGATCCCATCGATGGAGGAAGGGAAAATATTTACATGTTTTGGTCCAGCGCACTTTTGTTTTACAAAGAACTCTCACAGGCCTAGGGTTTATAATCATTCAGATGAATATTGGCACTGGTAATGCTCAACCAAGTTGGGGCCTCATTGTAGTGGATGCTACATAAACATACGGTGTGTGCAAGCCTGTGTCTCAGAGTGTACACAGTTTGAAAACACAAGCTGTAGCAGGTGGATGACAAACAAGAAGAGAAGGTGAAGTAACTTGTATGGCAGAATGTTTTAGTACAACTAATTAGTTGTGCAGCTCAAAGCCTGTTGATGACAGCAATGAAGAAATGTTTTGAGGAAGATATAAAAAACCAGTATCTCCTTCAGTTTCAGTTTTCGAATAATATGTGCAAAACTGTTGTCAGAAATACTTTACCAAATATAGTCCATTTTTTCACAATAATGAGGCAGTATGATCTGCCCTGTGAAGTAATCAGCCCCTGAAAGACTTTTGAGAATTCATAAAGCTCTTCTAAAGCATGGACTGCAAAATAAAAATGAAATATTAGTTTAATAACATGACCAACAATTTAATGTGCTAATAATTTTCAAAGAACCAAAGCAGTAAGCATCAAGAGCTGATATTAAATCCTGTTTTCTTATTTTAAAATTACTTTACATTTCCCAATGAAGACTTGAAAGGTTTGCTGTTGCTGAGGACCACCAGTACATCACCACGCAGAAAGTGGGGGAGAACACACCTGGGGTGCTAAGGGAGATACAGGCACTCTGGCGCTAGCTACTCCAGTTACCAGGCAATTGGGAATGAACTCTGTTCCCTCTAAGAAGGCTGAAGGCTCGGCAGCTCAGCTTAAGTGCATTTACACCAATGCACGCAGCATGGGGAATAAGAAGGAAGAGCTGGAAGCTGTTGTAGGGCAAGGAGCCTATGATGTCGTTGCCATCATGGAAACGTGGTGGGATGACTCATATAACTGGAGTGCAGCTATGGTGGGGTACAAACTCTTCAGGCGAGATAGGAAGGGTAGGAGAGGAGGCGGGGTAGCCCTCTTTGTAAGGGAGGATTTGGACAACATTGGGATGGATTGTAGCGATGAGGAGATTGAGTGCCTGTTGGTTAAAATCAGAGGAGCGCACAAGAAGGTAGATTTTGTGATGGGAGTCTGTTACAGACCACCCAGCCAAGGAGAAGCAGCTGATGAGCTCTTCTATAAACAGCTGGGGTTAATCTCTAGATCAATGCCTCTTGTTCTTGTGGGAGACTTCAATCTTCCTGATATCTGCTGGAAGTACAATAGAGCAGAAAGAAAGCAGTCTACGAGGTTCCTGGAGCGCATGGGAGACAACTTCCTTGCACAGCTGGTGAATGAACCAACAAGGGAAGGTGCCCTCCTGGACCTGCTGTTTGTGAACAGAGAAGGCCTTGTGGGGGATGTGGCAGTAGGTGGATGCCTAGGACGAAGTGATCATGAGATGATAGGGTTTTCTGTTCTAGGTGAAGTGAAGAGGGTGCAGGACAGTAGCATTAAATTTCCAGAGGGCAGACTTTGAAATCTTCAGAAGGCTAGTTGGCAAAGTCTCATGGGAGACAGTACTTAAGGGCAAGGGAGCCCATGAGGGCTGGGAGCTCTTCAAAAAGGAAATCCTAGCAGCTCAGGAGAAAGCCATCCCCATGTTCCAGAAAAAAAGCCGACAGGGGAAAAAACCAGCTTGGTTGAACAGAGAGATCTTGAGTGATATCAAAAAGAAGAGAAATGTTTATGGACTCTGGCAGAGGGGACAGGCCTCTTGGGTGGACTACAGGAGGGAAGTGAGATTGTGTAGAGAAAAATTCAGAAGGGCTAAGGCTCAACTAGAAATCAGATTGGCAAAATCTGTGAAAGATAACAAAAACTCCTTCTATAAATATATAAATAATAAAGGGAGGACTAGGGAGACCATACAGTCCCTATTGGATGCAGAAGGAACAACAGTGACAGGGGATGAGGAAAAGGCTGAGGTACTTAATGCCTTCTTTGCCTCAGTCTTGAATTGTAAAGAAAGTTGTTCTGTCTGTGTACAAACCCAGGAGCTAGAGGAGCAAAATGAGGCTCCCACGATCCAAGAGGAGGTGGTCAGAGCCTTGCTAACCCGACTAGACACCCACAAGTCTATGGGGCCAGATGGGATTCATCGAAGGGTGTTGAAGGAGCTGTCGGATGTGCTGGCCAAACCCCTTTCCATCATCTTCCAACAGTCCTGGAAGACTGGGGAAGTCCCACTGGACTGGAGGCTGGCTGATGTTGTGCCCATCTACAAGAAGGGTCGCAGGGAGGACCCAGGGAACAACAGGCCTGTCAGTCTGACCTCAGTGCCAGGGAAAGTCATGGAGCAGGTGATCTTGAGTGCTATCATGAAGCCCATGCAAGAGAACCGGGTGATCAGGCCCAGTCAACACGGGATCACAAAACGCAGGTCTTGCCAAACTAACCTGATCGCCTTCTATAACAAAGTGACTCGGCTGCTGGATGAAGGGAAGGCTGTGGATGTGGTCTTCCTGGACTTCAGTAAAGCCTTTGACACAGTTTCTCACAGCATTCTGCTTGAGAAACTGTCAGCCTGTGGCCTGGACAGGCGCACACTCTCCTGGGTGGAAAACTGGTTGGATGGCCGGGCCCAGAGAGTGGTGGGAAATGGTGCAAAATCCAGCTGGAGGCCAGTGACAAGTGGGGTTCCCCAGGGCTCAGTGCTGGGTCCAGCCCTGTTCAATGTCTTTATCAATGACCTGGATGAAGGCATCGAGTGCACCCTTAGCAAGTTTGTGGACGACACTAAGCTGGGTGGAAGTGTTGATCTGCTGGAGGGTAGGGAGGCTCTGCAAAGGGATCTGAACAGGCTGGACCGCTGGGCAGAGTCCAATGGCATGAGGTTTAACAAGGCCAAATGCCGAGTCCTGCACTTGGGGCACAACAACCCTGTGCAGTGCTACAGACTAGGAGAAGTCTGTCTAGAAAGCTCCCTGGAGGAGAAAGACCTGGGGGTGTTGGTTGACAGCCGACTGAACACGAGCCAGCAGTGTGCCCAGGTGGCCAAGAAGGCCAATGGGATCTTGGCTTGTATCAGAAACGGCGTGACCAGCAGGTCCAGGGAGGTTATTCTCCCTCTGTACTCGGCACTGGTGAGACCGCTCCTTGAATCCTGTGTTCAGTTCTGGGCCCCTCACCACAAGAAGGATGTTGAGGCTCTGGAGCAAGTCCAGAGAAGAGAAATGAAGCTGGTGAAGGGGCTGAAGAACAGGCCTTATGAGGAACAGCTGAGAGAGCTGGGGTCATTTAGCCTGGAGAAGAGGAGGCTGAGTGGAGACCTCATTGCTCTCTATAACTACCCGAAAGGAGGTTGTAGAGAGGAGGGTGCTGGCCTCTTCTCCCAAGTGACGGGGGACAGGACAAGAGGGAATGGCCTCAAGCTCCGCCAGGGGAGGTTCAGGCTGGACATTATGAAAAAATTTTTCATGGATAGGGTGATTGGGCACTGGAACAGGCTACCCATGGTGGTAGTTGATTCACCTTCCCTGGAGGTGTTTGAGGCAGGGGTGGACGAGGTGCTAAGGGGCATGGTTTAATGTTTGATAGGAATGGTTGGACTCGATGATCCAGTGGGTCTTTTCCAACCTGGTTATTCTATGATTCTATGATTCCATCTGAAGAGAATCATGTATGACAGCACAGATGAAAATGTAAAAGTTAGCACAACCAGGGATCTTACATCTGCCAATATCTCGTTTTCCCCCAATTTATTCTTGGAATTCCTAAGTGTTATTGAGTTAGTGCTTCTAGTAAGACATAACTGTCCATCCTTTGGAAAAATCTCACCTTAATTACAGAATTTTTGAAGTGCGTGGGGTTTTCTTTGTTGTTAATTTTTTTTTTTAAAAAAAATAAACAGCCACCCTTCAGGTGAATTGTAGAACATCTTGAAATTTGTTAAGGACTTCTAATCTTATATAATGTCTTTTGACAAGTTAGTTGCAGTAAGTATGCAGAGATATCTACTACTTCAACATCTGACCTGAACTGTAAGTACAGACTCCAAGTACACTCACCACATTGATGTTTCTCCACTGCAGCAGTGTTGTACTACATAAATATAATTGTCAGATTCAGATGTAGCTTCTAAGGAGAAAAGCAGGCCTCCTCCCTGATTTATTTTAAGTCCAGACAAAGGAAACACTTGCTAAAACAGGGATTATTACTTGAATGAAGAAAACCCACAAGCTAATAGATAGTTTCCAGCTGTAGTTTCTGTATATATAGCTTTTCCTCTGTTTAAACGTATTTCTCATTCATAGAAGTTTTTAACATACCTCTATGCTATTTTCATTTGATTGCACAAAAAAATTCTTATATTTTCTGAAAAGTCACTAAGTATGTGCATAGAGCAGGATCAGCTTTCAAGGCTGTGAGTGTTTTGATAAAATAATTAAAGCAGAATTTAATGGAATATCTTCTCTCTCATTTTGCCTACTGGATATTTTTTCCTTTGCAAAAAGTAATATCTCTTTATGCATCAATCTTTATTGATTCAGGAAGCACAGGTGATATTTACAAGTTTTATACTGAAGGGTAGGACCTCATGAATGCAACTTATGAGATCACTGTTCTAAACTTCGAGGTGCTCGCAATCCTACCATTTTCCATTGTCATTGATTTCTTCGGTTAACTTTTGTTCTTCTCTAACTCACCAGTGAGATCTTATACCTTTGTGTCTCAGGAAATGCCCTGTCAATACTTTTGCCAGGGGTTTTGCCCTTTTCTTGACATGAAAGGCTTTCTGTTTGTAAGAATGTACACTGTTTTCTAAGAAATAAAAAGCAAAGAAGGAAATGGAATCAGAGGAGAGGAGAGTGAATTTGTCCCTTTCTTTAGCTCTCTTGTATTTGTTCAAGGAGGAACAGCTCCAAGTATAACTTAGGTAAGCCATGAAGGGTTGCCTGATATATGAGAGCTGCCTCTTTCTAGATAAAGCAATTTTACCTGCCTTTGCCTAGGGCTCTCTTTCATGTTATAACACATATGAGGTTTATCAGACTTTTTCCAACTTCTGTTGGTTGTGAAGGCTTCTAAATTTCTCCTAATTTCAACTCTGCTACGAGTTACATCAATGATGCATTCGCAACTTAGAGTTTTCTTGTTATACATAGTATAGCATGTGATACCTTATAATGTATAGGATGTGATGTCATATTGTCACATGAATTTTTACTGCAGAAAACTAGAATGAAAATATCATGTACAGGCAGGAGAAAATTTTGTTTCTGACCACTAAGAGAGTTTATGTTGGTGTCTGGAATAGGCCTTTGCACTATGAACAAGGATGCAATCGTTATTTATGCCAAACAAATAGTAGGTAGCACTATGAAAACTGTCTGGCCTTTTTATTTATCATGCATGACCTTGTTAGACAGCAACTTCACTCTGGTGAGTTGCGTTACAGTCCAAGCCTAGTTGAGGAATGTGGTCTAGTGATTATAAGTGCACACCCTGGCATGCACACAAAATCACACATAAATAGCAACTGTTATAAAGGTGCAATTAGAGCCTTGCTAACCAAGAGTGTACACCTTGGTCCTCTCCTGTTATACGGTGACAACAAATGTGCATGAGCTGTGCAGTCAACCCATCCATCTGCTTTAAGACCTGGGATTCTCAGTCGATGTCCCTGCTCCCTATCCTAGACTGAGTAGACATTTATCATAAGGACTGTGATTGCATTTGTTATTTTGGGATGCTTAGAGAAGCCAGGAAAAACTGCATACCTTTTTGTAAGAACTTTTTTTCTGCGCTTCTTATTTCTGTGCTTTGCTTATTTAAGGGAACTACATTTTTGCTTCTCCAACTGCAGCTGTGGTTACAAACATCTTTATCTTTTTGGACTAATGGAACATTTGATATTCCACTCCTGTCCTTTTTTCTGTGGCAATACTTTCATTTCCAGTCAGAAAGCATTCCTTTTCTGTGTAAATAGCCTTCTAAGATATACTTCAACTTCAGCATTGTATTTAATGAGGATAAAATTGGTAGTGAAGCAGAAAGACCAACAAGTGACTCCGCTTTTCTGCTCTTCATGTTTTAATTTGATCTCTCTTTTCTCTTTAGCCAAATAAAATAAAATAAAATAACTTTTACTCCAACATACCTGTTTTCCTGGCAGTGTCTTGAGAGACAGTTCTTTAAAACGGATTTCCATTTATTGAGTTATTTCTAAAATATTTATGGGCTCTTAGGCATTAACATTTTTCCCAACATTTAAAACATGCATAAGCACTTTCTAGGTAGTTCTCAAGTTTTATGGAGGAGAATCTTTTGAAAGTGGAAAAAGTCCTCATTTTTGTACAGGTTCTGTATCCTGAGAGATAATCAATGCTAGACAAAAGGTATGCTCCTTAGCTGTGGGTTGAATCACTTACTGTGTCTGTTGCTCCTAGATCTTTCATCATAAGTTGAATAGCCTCTCATATTCCATATTTTGTTTCATGAGAGTCTATATTTATCCCTGTATAAATCTTATGCCTTGTTAAAATCTATGCCCTGATCCCAAACCTGATGATTAAAGTATACTGCTATACTTCCACAAAAGTTGGGCTGAGCTCATAAAGTCTGTTCTAAATTATAGTTATGCTCAGAACACATGGAGAAGACCACATTTGAGGTAAACTACTAGCAGCAAAGGCTCACTACATTGGATAGGAATAGTTAGATGTCTCAGGTTTGGACTAACTATGAAGCTGGCTCAGAAATGTTTTTCTTGTTTTGGTAAGAACTGTGAAATTAATTAGGACAGAACAGAAACTTTGGAACATTTAAAAAAAATCTCCGTGGTCCAAAAATTTCAGTGTTTCACTTTGAGACTAAATGAAAGACATTTACATAAATATACACTTTTATCATACCTTTTTTGTCCAGTAAAGATTAAGCCATTTTAGAGTAAAAATTAAAATTTCGGGAAGAAGCAGGAAATGCTTTAGAAACACTGAAATAAAACAGTTAATTTAAAATAAATAATAAAGAAAAAAAAATTACATTGCCCTCTAAGTTTTTTTAAACTGCCCATAACTATTTTCCATTTTCTCAAGGTGTTACTTTTCCCAAAGTTCTACTTTAATTTCATGTGCATATTAATTTTCTGTTAGCTGAAAATGAAAATCAACTCCAGTTAACCTCAGCCAACATTCCAAATTAGGAACACTAGGACACAATGAAATCAGGATTGCTCCTTAACTGTTACTACTCTGCAGGACAGAGATGTTTTCATGTGTGTCTCAAGAAAAATATCTCCTTTCACTTACAGTTCATATTCCTAAAGTGCCTTCTGGATTGTACTGCTTCTGCTCTTCATTTCGAAACAAGAGTGGACATCAGTCAGTCTTTCAAAATGTGGTCACACAAAGAGGAAATGTTGGTTGTGCTTCTTATTTTATTCCATCACTTGTTTAATGGTACACCTGTAGTGTGGGAAGTGAGGCAATGGAGTTGCCTCTTTGGAATGATAGGTAAAGACAGGCACATGGAAATATTAGAGGGTCTGAAGAGGGAAGCTTAGTCAACGAGGAGGCCATCATTCCGGAAAGCAAGACTTGATCTGCTCTGGGGTTTCTGAAACAGGCGTTTTCAGAGAATTATGAGGAAATTTTGACAGTGTTAAAGGACATCTTACAAATCCAGGGACTTGGGCAAGCACACAGTGCTGCCTTTTGGAAACGTGGCAAACCCACAGCAGACATGTGGGTGGTGGCTGATCAGATGCAGGACAAAAGATCTTGCTAATGGAAGAGAGATACTGGGCAGGATGCAGAGTAAGGTGTCTAATGTCCCTCACTGATCTTGAAGGTAAAAGCAAGTAGCATATATTTGTTTTGAGAGTCACCTGCAAGGTTTCCAGAGCATATGGAGCTAGCAATATGCACCTGTTTGCTTGCAAGACCAAAACGTCTGATTTGCAAAGAGGAACGGTGCTGAAGTCTAGGAAGCCAGGCAAAAGCTGGTGAAGTACTGCTGTTGCTAGTTATCACATGCTTTTAAGTAGCTACTTGGTTTTTATGAAAAGCTTTGTTGGTGGAAAGGAAACCACAGAATTCACAGTGCTCAGGTAGTCAATTTCAAGGTGGAAAATCAAGTCAGGAAGCAATCTGCTGGCTATGTTAGACACTTTGTCAATTTAAAGCTGGAAAGGGAGACTTCAGACACTGTCTAGAAGTAATCTTACAAATAAATGGAGATGCTTTTACTGCTAGAAAAGTGGCAGGTTTGCAGCTGTGGCATTCAAACCAGGAGGTCCCAGGTCTTCTAGAGCTACTCAGGCTGAATTCTTCATTCAGGAAACACAGTTTTTATTCCGAATTCAGGCATGAATTCATCAAGACTCTTCAACCCATGCTTAAATCAATGATTTTTAAACACAAATTTGTAATTAGAGCATATGTTTTACAGTCTTTGTTACTTGAAGAGCTTAGCCCTTTTCCTGATCAGCCAGCTGGTAAGTTATATATACACTGAATACCAGCTATGTGAAAATGAGGTCCTGAAAAAACTGAAAAAAATAAAACCCAGAATGTCACAGTAGTGTTTTTTATTTAAGTATTTATTTTTGGTTCCTTTTGCCTAAAATCTTCTTCATCTCCTTGTTGCCTAGATAAATATTCTCTGGCTAAAAATTTAGGTATCCCTCAAATAAATTAATACAGCATTTGCTACATGAATCTTCACTATTATAGAGCACAGGAAGTGTTCATGCTATTTTACCTTGAAATTGTAGGGAATATCTGATTATTAGTAAGTGGTAGTATTAATTATATTATTACAAAAATTATGTTCCTATGTATTTATAATAATGCTAAATAATCAAGCTATGACGTTAAAGAATGATCACATAATACAAGTTGGTCCATGTGCATTTGACTTCTTCACAAGGAGCAGTTGGGTGAAAGTTTTGAATTGGAGGACAAGTGCTTTGTTCAAGGTGGATGCAACTGTAGGGTCTAGATGTATCTGTCTTTGAAGTATATTGGAATGTAATTTCTGAGAAATGGCAGCTTCTGGGAAAAAAGTGCCTAGTTGAAACTGAAGTGTGGTTGAAGAGAGTACAGAACAACATAATATTCCTAGAAATCTTTGTCAAAAAACAACCCATGCTAAATGTGTGATTAATATACTTCTCTGTATTCAATTTCTTTTTGTTTTCAAATCTGAGTTCATATTTGGAATTTTTAGTTACGTGTAACATCCTTCTGCAAAGGAATTCCAAAGTCCTGTTCCAACACAGTAACCTGAAGAAACGTTATTCATTTTTGATTATTGAAGCTTGTAGTAAAATTATAGCTTTCCTGCAATTACATCAACACAAAGACTGAAAGGGACCATCTAGGAGATTTTGTTCTCAATTTAAAAGTCAGTCTTCTCTTCGCTCACTGAACAATTTTTGGATAAGAATCAAATTTCCCTTACAGAGAAGTTTATTGTTATCACTAGCTCTGTCATTATGTTTTGATAGCCCTCCACTTCCCACTGCACCAGGCACTCTAGAGATGAATGTTAAGCACGTCCATACAGCTTGCACTCTCAGCTGCCAATTCAGGGAGGAGTTGGAGAAATAAGACCATAAGGAGCTAAGATGATTTTCTAGAAAGACTAGAACATTTCAAAAATGCCAGAGAGAAATTGTGTGTAATAGGAACACAGATCAATGCAGAAGGTGCAAGTCCTCTGTTGGTATTCAAGTCTGTATTGTGCCATCTACCCTCTCCTCTGTGTATCTGCCATGACTCTGGGAGAATAGGGAACTTCCCAGGACAGTGGCTTTTGGAAAGGTGGTAGGGAAAAGTAAATCTCAGATGAAAAATCTGAGACCAAGTGACACCACAAGACTCATGCATGCTGTGACTTTCCCTGCATGTAGGGACTGTCTTTGCCAAAACAGAATTCTTGAGTTCTTGAATCCTAGTTAAGGGTCCTGTGTACTGTAGTCCAAAAATGTTCTGCTGTACAACACAGCTTAGGCTCAGCTGTTGTTGGGTTTTCTGCATCAGCTTGTGTTTAATAGTGTTCCCATTTATGACTACAGTAAAAAACACAAGCTTCACCACAGAAAAGGCAATGTTATCCCAAGCAGTTGGGAGAATTAGTAGAAATCGCTTTGAACTCAGACAATGCACCTACCTTTTGAATTATGCAGGTTTTACTCATTATGTTCTTATACCCTGTGTTTGTTGCTCTGTCTCCCAAAATGTTCCCCATTGGAGAGGAAAATATACTAATAATTATCTGCATTTTTCCCTCATGTGTTTCTAATCTGGACAACATACATGAAAAATAAATTGCACAAGCTGATATGATCAATAGCAAGGAATATCTTAAGAGGTGATATGATAAATGATAAATAATTGCAATGAAAAGTCATTATATTAAGATAATCAGTTTATGATGCCACCATAACTCAGAACCAGCGTTGATGTCAGGTAACTATCATTGCACAGAACTACAAATTTATTGTGCAGTGAGTTTTGTAATGATGATAGTTTGGATCTAAGAAGATGGAAGATATAGATGGGATGAAGAGCAGAACATGTGCACGATTCTGAAAAACCTCTCTGTGTTGTGGTACAGCAAGCTATAACTGTTCATTTCATTATTGGGTTCCTGTAGTGTAAGTGTGGTAAGAATAGATGGCTCCCATTCATTTAATTGCTTCCCATCCCTTTCCAGCCAACTGTTACACATCTTCACATCTTATTGCCTGAGCCTCTTGCTTCTATGTTCCCTTCTAACTCCTCTGAGTCACGACTAAATTTTCTACCCTTTAGCTGCAACTTATTGGCAGATGGTTTTAAATGAATTTAGACAGGCACAGATTCCTTCATGCTTGCTGTCTTTGCAATTAGAAAAAAAAGAAGCAAAAAACCCCATGATGAACTTCATGTTCCTTTCCTTCACCGTTTGTGTGGGCAAGTGTACATGTGAGCTATCTATGCCTCCATGAACGTTTGACCTGCCCTGAAAAAGAAGGGATAATGGCAAAGAGACACATTGTACTGACAAGTAATAAGAGTTGGCATATATTTTTATATTGTTTTATTTTCAGAAGGACTAGGAGTTTATAGATCATTTGCAAGTCTCATTTAGTACAGAACATATTTAGAAATGGAGCTAGAGCTAGTAAATCCTTCCCACGAGTCGACTGCATATCTGATAATCTTCTGTAGGATATCTATGGCTCTCTCTTTCATTCTTTAGTGTTTTCTTATAATTTTGTTCTCTTTAACTCTTAATATTTGGCTCAATGAAGAGAGGGAAAGGTTGTTAGCATTTAGGTAACAACAACAAAAGAGAATTAAGAGTTTCACAGCCTCAATCTTTTCAGAAAAAAGTTGTTCCACAAAATAGTTCCACATACCTCTGTGATCAATGCTGTTCCAAATTGTGACACCATTAAAGCAGATGAAAAGCTAAAATAATTAATATTTCAACACAATCCTTAATCTTCTATAGCAAGAATAAAAAATATTTTCAAATTTCAATAAATCTCTAACTGAAAGCAGTTCATAGAAAGCAGAAGAAACTACACAAATCAAAACCAAATCCTAAGGGAGGAAATGTGTTCAAATTCTGCTCTCTAACCTTCTGCCTAGTTTCTGTACATACAGGTCTGAAAGAAATAAGTCCTCCTATATCCCAGTTAGGGCTTACAAGATTCTTCCTAAAACTGGACTTGGCTATTCTCTTAATTGTGAAATTTCTGTCCTTCTCGCTTGCCAATTTTCCATCTTGTGCAAATTAGAGTAAAAAACTCCATGCTTCAATTCATGCATCTAAACTAAGAATAAAAAAACTCAACACAAACCTGAAGGGAAAGATTTTCTTTTACACCTTTTACATAACTGTAGAAACCAAACAGAAGCCACCTTGGCATTTTTTTTGCAAAACAATTCATCAGTTTTTGAGAAAAAATGAAAGATGCAGCAGTACTCTTCCCAAATATACTTCAGTAATATCAGAAGCCAAAAGTCTGCAGACTGTGAAAGAATCTCTTATACGTCTGGCTTATTTAATGTCTTACCAATAATCCGTAAGTAAACAAATCTCTTCATTGTGTTTCTGCACCTATGTAAGAGATGAAAGTTAAAAATGAAAAAGGAAAATTGTGCAACATGGATCACTAGAGGCAAACAGAGACCTATAAATTAATTTATTCTGTTGGTTCATGTTTAATTTGAATTTGAATAAATTTCATTTCACCTGAGCATTAACATCTAAATCTGATTTTAGTGAGAGATGAATGGTTTGGGAACTTCTTATTTCTTCTGAGAATTTTATCCAAAAAAGGAAAAATCATAATTATAGAAACATTATTTTTATGATAAGATTTGGTCCTGGTTTAATAACAGGAAATATAAACCTGTCATACACAGTTTTTTGAACCTGTGTATGATCTCTCTGGTAGATCTCTCTTCCAGAGGCTTAGTAAAGAAATTGGTGGAGCTTTTGTGTGAGAAGTCATTGAATTAAAAGGTGTTATGAAACAGATATAAATGTGCAGCAGCTGAGAAAAACAACTCAAACTATGTGGATGACATGCATGGGAAAGGCAGCACTTATATATTTTTTAACAGTACAACTGCTCTAAAATGTTTATCATTGTTTTGGGACAATGTTGTTTGTCACAATAATGTCTGAGTGTTTTCAAAGTGAAAATAATAGTGTTAGAGGAGATGTATGCGAATTTCATTGGGTGTCTGGCTTTCCCTCTCTGTTCACGGTGAAAATTCTACTGTTTCATAAATTAGTGTTAAAATAGGGTTATACTTGGAAGGGGAAATGGAAGGGAGACTTTTGCTGCAACTCTAAGTGAAGTAAGATTTGACTTCCACCGTTAGATCCACCATCCAATGAATTTAATGTTAATGTCAAGAGAAAACTAAGGTAGGACAAATGATCAACAATAACAAAACAGCCTACAATGTTTAAATGTGTGCATTTTTTTGTGTGTGTTGAGCTATTAACAGAGATATCTCATTCAGGCAAGTGGAAGGAGTGTTTGTAGGACTGGTGATTTAGAAAAGCACTTCAGTATTTTGTTTCTTTTTAATGTAATTTACATTAGACAATTCCTGCCCAGCTGTAAGAGATTTTTAGTGTAAACTGGAGCTGGATATTTGACATAGTTGAGTGTACATAAGAGTGCAAGTTCTCCTGTCTCTTGTGGATATTCTGTTTCCTTGCTGCTACAACTATGACCAAAGACTGCAAGACCATTTTCTTCGAAAAGATTTGACTGTCCCAAAGGCACTGGGGATTCCTGTAAGATGTATGATGAGCCACTTCTACAGCTTATGTGGTAATTGCATTATTTTATTCTTCACTATGGTAAGCAGAAAAATTTGAGATGCATCCTCCAGGCAGATGAATAGTTCTATGTGATGGACTGCTGCATCACTTGGGTTTTCAGTGTGAAGAGACAACTCATCTTCATTTTACCTTGACACTCTAAACAACATTCATGTTTAGAAAGCAGCATGGCTAGATGTTTCTGTACCTGTCTGTAAGCATGCAATTCCCTAGCTTGTAAATATAAACTACCAACTTTCTGCTCTGCTTGTCCAGTTGTACAACTCTGCAATAACTCACAAGACTCTGTGCACACTCTTTATTTATTCTCCTTTTTTTCATGTTATCCTAGAGAGCTTTTGCAGCTCTTCACAGGACAAAATTTTTGATGGCCACTTGCTGACAAACAACTAGCATTTTGCCTGTCATGAGCATTAAATACACATACGTATTTCATGAAGCATTTTTAAAAGTCTTAAATTTATAATTATTTATGAAGAAAACATGCTGCTTACAGAAGTATCCATCTGAAAGGAGCAAATACAGAGATGCAAACGGAAGGAAGGCAAATAGAGTGTAGTTAAGCACTCATAAAATGAACAGCAGCTTTTGAAAAAAGAAAGTACCAATGGATATTTAAAAATTATTTCTACTTTTTAATTATAAATATTTCGTTCTTATAGCCTCACTGGACTCAACAGTATTTTAGGACATCTGTTGTCCAATAAACACAGACGTGATTCCTAACTTTGCTTTTAATATATTTTGCATTACTGGAATTGCGTAGTACACACTATTTGTTGCTGTAGTTACAACCTTAAGCCTTGTCCTTACCAGCAGGGAACAGGAGTAGATTTAGTGCATTTATAGACTTCCATCAAGCTTAAATGATGGAACAACAGTCGCTGGCCTTTATTTTTGCCCAGTGTCACACCAAAAACAAGTTGGGTGACATTTTTTGATGATTTTTTTCCCCAGTGGGATTAGTTATCGTCTGTGCTTTTGCTGCATTTGAAAGATTGCTAGGTGGCTTGCCAAAAAATTAAGCAAAATCTACATCAGATATCTGAAACATATATTTGTGAGCTGGCTTGTTCTTCAAGTTATGGAAACTACTGCAGATGAAGGTAAAAGGCAAACACACAAACTGCATTTATGACATACAATTTTTTGTTTCTGCTCCCGAGACGTGTATAAAATATTTTTTCACTTCCATTAAACACATTCTTGAGTGCACTAAGAATTTGATTGCTTCTTTGTGAGGGTCAGCATTTGAACATCTTTTGGGCTTTCAGGCAAATATTTTTCAAGGCGAAACAAACATATGAGATGTTGATACACCAATGTTGTCACTAGAAGGATTTATCAGACAGATGTTTATTTTTTCCCTTGGAAATGTACTAAGCATTAGAAACATCTTGCCAGACATGGAGTTCCTCTTCCATTTACCTTCCCATTTGCTCAAGGTCTGTGTTTTTTTTCTACTTTAATACCCTTTTCTTCATTAAACTTCTACTCTTGCAAAAGTGAAATTCACAGAGGACAGCCAATGGGTATAATGCTGGAATTTAAGCTCATTTAGTGTGTATGCTTTCCAACCTTTTCTAGATTTTCAACTCAACTTACTTTAGTTTGATTATAGGCAAAATCTGCAAGATTTATATTGGAGAGGAAGAATCTGGTGTCAGTGTTGAGGACACAGGCTCCTAGGAATTCCCAGAATGGAACACGGTTTCTTGTCAAGATGATTTACCTCTTAGAGTCAACCTGTGTTCCCTTGTAGGGTGTATAACCCTATTACTCCTACCTCATCTCCATTTACCTGCTTTTACAAACTAATCTTCCATTACAGTTAAAAAATTAAATATAGTATTGCAAATGCTAACACAGAAGATTCTTGAGGAAATTCACAAAAATACAGTAACAAGCCTTAGACCCAACCACAGGCAAAAAAAATCCTCCTTACCCTCTAAAATGAACGTATTACTTTCTATCTCAGTATTAACTTTACCTATAATTGTACATACTAAATTCAGATTTCAAGAATTATCATGAAAACAAAATATTCTTGGAAATGGACGTGGAGGTGGTGACAATATTTCATTCCAGTCTACTCTTGGCAAGAATCAAACACCTGTACCTGTGTAGCCACAATTTTTGAAGGGAGCAGAATAAAATATTTTGTGAAAAATTATATTTTAGAACCTTTCTGGGGGTTTGAAAAGTATTATAATTTTTTCCATTTTTTCCTGTTGCAGTAAATAATATCCACTGGTAAGATGTTTTACATGGAAAAAGTTTTCATGCTGCCATTTTCTGCAACTTTTGAAGTTGAGTTCTGAAGTTAAATACCTAAAAGCCCTGCATACCCAAAGCGAATGATGCAAATCTTTACCCTGCCACTCAGTGAATTTTTTAACTGTAGAAAAGAAGTTCTGGAACTAGCAAGGTGGTAAAAGCAAGAGAGAAAAGAAGAGAGCTTATGAAAAACCCTGCTTGATAGCATTCATTTTATTGCAGTCAGGCACAAAAGGGAAGTCAGGGAATACTGTCAGCATTTTCATGTATTTTTTTCCAGTATTTCAATAAGATGTAACCATGAATTTCACAAGAATTCAAGCAAGGTGCTTTAGAATAAAAATAAATTATAATTGGAGTAGAAAAAACCTAAAATTGCAAGAATGCAGAAAAACATGTAAAGATTTAAAGAGGACTCTGCATACTCCTATTTGTATTTCTATGGAGATGGTCATTCGTGAAGTTAAAATCAAGATTATTTTTAAGTTTTATCTTGATATTTGTCTGAAATATCTTACATTAATCTATTATCATGTGATCATTTTTATCCAGCTTTCTCATTACTTTATTAGGAATCATTCTTGAGCTTGAGTACCCGAGATGCCTATTTTCCATTAAATATTGCAAACACTGGACTATCCTACAGAGAAGGAAGTAATATGTGTTTGATACTAAGATATTTTTGGACCTTATTACCTCAATACACACAGCATTGTCGAGAGGAGGATTTTATATTACTGATACCTGTTTTGACTTTTTTTTTGGAGAGGACACTCACATGAGCTAAGGATATTGTTCACATTGCAAACCCAAACACTTATGAAGTCAGGAAATGTTGACCTTAAATAAGTCTATCTGATCTTCATTTAGCCTTGCACTCTGATGACAGAAGCACATTTAAATCTTTGCACAGATGAAATGCCTCATTTAGAGACCAGTAGCAGTGATGTTTAAATCAGAACCTTATGTTCAAAAAAACCAATTTTCTCATAGTCTTCAAAATACTCTTTCTCTTCTCAGCTAATATACCAAATACTAATTGCATGCTGGCGTAAAAGCAGAACCGTTCATTTTCTCACATGCCATGCTTCTCAGTGGCATTTGCCACTGTATTACCCCAATAATTAATCAATGTATCTAGTAATGTATTAACAATTAGCTTGCTCATTTTCACAATTCCTGTGAGGTATTATCTCTGTTTTACTGCTGGGAAGTTGAAGCAATGAATACAAACCCTATCCACCTTGTCTGGGCATCTAATCTCAAACTTCCCAGAGAATAACAACTCAAACTTGAGCTTTATACTTTTAAAGCATAATCCCAGCTGATATATCTATCTAAGCACTTTAGAACATCAGATGACAGAAGCTCAAATTGGTTCCCCTGGATAAAGAACTTCTTAAATTGAAATGCCTTTCTTTGCCATTATATCTGAGGCAATGCAAGGAGCTGATTCGCCTGGACAGGAGACAGTCATTGTGCAAGGAGACTGTCCTCTCTCTATGACATGCCTCCCGCCCAGTTCCTCCCTCCCCTCCCCTCCCTGTTTTTGGACAAATAAAGGCAGGGTTCTGCAGGCAGCTCTCTCCTATGCTTCACAGCCCACATTTACACTGTTGTGCAGTATATAGGGCAGAGAAGAGGCAGAGGGTAATCAGACAAATAGAACGTGATGCCAGCCCACAGACCTGGGCAGAAGGCAACCGATTCCCTGCGCCTACCCCATATGTAGCACGCCCCACTACAGTCCAGAGATGGGAAATGTCCTACTTAGTCCAGAACAGGATATTTGTTGTGGAGTTTTCATCTGAAACTCTTTAGGATGTTTCTGCTACGTTTATGAAATAGTTTTTTTCTAAAAATATGAAGTCATATTCAGCTAGGATTTTTGCAGAGGTCAAAAGTGATAAATTTAGCATGAAAGTTAACCCCTTGTTATGTATTAAGCACAAACTCCAAGGTGTATCGTTTTGAAGGGAAGATCATAAATATTTTTTATGCTAGGCAAGAGAATGTATTTTCCTGTAATCCTTCCTTGCTATTTTTCTGAAAGAACTGAAATATTCAAGGGCATCTGTGACTCTGTGTGTGTGCACGGATATTTGTATGTGAATTTTTTTTTTTTAAATAGATGTCCATGCTGGAAAATTTCAGCCCAAGCTTTTCAAGTATTGTAAAATTATCAGCAAATGAAAATGAGCTCTGACACAGACAGCATGAAATGCCCTCATCCAAATGCAACCGTGGCAGCCTGCTTATTCTGTAGTACAGACAAGTGTTACAGAGATAATGTCCTCTTTTAATGTTGAGGATAAATAAAACCCCGATAAGAATGAATATAATGATTTAAACAAATTCAAACATTGTATTCTGACATGTTTCTAGTTAATTAAGCTGTAAGAATAATTGATTCTTTTCTGTGTGAAGTGTGAAGTGAAACAGTTTGATGACAGTGTAAATACAGCAACATGAATACCTGAAAAGATGTAATTTTGGTTGACATGTCTTTTGATGTCACCTAAAGCTTTATTTCCTAGTAGTTGTTAAACATCAAAATAGGTAATACAACCTCAAATAGGTAACAGCTTAGATGCCTTCGAGAACAAAGTCATTGCTGTGAAATAATTGTTAATGAACTTAGCATGTGGAAGATATTGGTTTTATCTGCCTCTTGTTTTTTTAAGCCAGTTTGAGCTATGTTCCCACAATTGTTTCAAAACTGTATGGCTAATCTGTGGTATGCAGGAGCATTTTTAGTCTACTAAGACCACAGACATGCCCCACTGCTTTCCTTTGCCTTATCAGGCAAAGAACTGGTAGGACACTGCTTCACAGTCTGGTGTACCTTGGTTTTCCCCAGAAGAAAACACAGGTATACGCACCAGGAGAGTGCAGCATGCATTGGCGAGGCTCCCAAGCTAAATTTAAATGCACAAGGGACAAGCCCTGGGGCATGCAAGGTGACTCTAGACACTGATTCCTGAAGTTGTGGACTATTGGTTTCACTGGGGGTGGGATTAGAAACAAATTATCCCCAGCCTGAGCATTATCCTAGCTCTCAAGCATAATAGATGAATTATTGCATATTGAGTTTCAGTAGAGTAACTGAGTGTCTTCATCTCAAAAGTGTTGTAATCTGATAGGCTGGCTACTCCTGAGTAAGTAACATAAAAGGTGTCAGGAGGAGGTGTCTCACTGTGCCCTGGGTGCGTGCCCCTGGCTGCTTCTGGCAAAGAGGGACAGTGCACCACCAGCACAGTGAATCTGCCTCACTGACCCCTTTCAAATTATTTACTAAGGATTAACTTGCTTTGATGATAATTTATGAATAAGATAAGGAGCACTGAAACCTAATTTTCAACCAATCTATTATTCTAAAATTAAATTAATCTATCTCTTCTTGTTCTCATGCTTTCTTCTACTAAACCTGGTACCTCATATATAGCTTTTACTGAAACAGTGCAGCTCAATCAATGCTTGATGGGTCAGAATTCTGTCCTTTCTTCTTTTGGAAGATCTCTCCTATTTCTGTTTCACACCTTTGGTCTTTCATGCCTTTTATCATTTCATGCCTTTGGTCTTTTTTATGTTCTTTTGCCTCTCTTCATTCCTTTGCTTCATTTGTTGCTTCTATATAGCAATATGGGAAAAGTGTGGCTAAAAAGGTAATGTGCTAGTAGTATTCAGCACTTTCTATTTTTTTTTTTTGAGTTTTAATGGCTTTTTATGCTTCCTTCTATGAAATTTGCAGTATTTGTCAGTTGGATTATTTTCTGGGTTTTTTGGAATTGTAGTTATGTATTTCTGCTTTTGTCTTGCAGAATAAATATCTGTATTTTTCTGGACAAGTCTTTTCTGATATCAACAGTAAGAAAGTGATGACAAGTTCAGTGTCTGTATGGGATTTTATTAATTTCCTTGTGACCCTGCCCCCCCAGCTGTCAGTTTCCAAGTTCACCTCAGATGGAACAATATTTGCTTGTTCATTATAGATTTCTCCCTGGAGAGGGTTTTCTCTGATGTTTTTGACACTAGTCCAAGACTACAAGTGGAAATGCAATGCTAAGTGATTAAATTAATTGCTTCACATCATGTCACAAATGTTTAAGAGACTGATTTCTTGACATAAAACAATGCAGGCTTTGAAAGGTAAGAAGCCCATCACCAGATTATAAAAACAAGCAGTGTAATCTGAATTTATTATTTTTTTTCCAAAGTATTCTTTAAAAAACACCCTTTGGTGAATTATAAATGAAGTGTGCTCCCACTGAGAATGCAGAGCAAGCACATCGTAGAGTGTGCATCCCACAGCACAACTATTAGTGACAAATCTGGGTTCCTAATGCATGAGCAATTAATGGCACTGACAATACAAAGCAGATAGGAAGAGGTTTCTAAAAGCACTGTGACAACAAGGTTTACACAATAGTTATGAGCTGACTCTTCTACATTTCTTGTTTTGTTTTATTTGTATATTACCTGTGTTTAGCCTTTATTACTGCTCTGCTTTTCAAAATTGCTACTCCTCCTGAAGTTGCACAGTTTGTTCTCTAAAAATAAAATGCATCTGGAAGGCTTCAAAGCAGTGTTCATTCATGAGGTGAGCTACACCTCAAGGCACTCAGCTGTTCCAAGGATGTCTTCCACAAGCATTGCCATGTTTTATGGGATGTAGTGTAGTTAAATCCCGGACAACTCATGAAGGAACCAAGATTCTTCATATGCTTACAAAGGGTAGAGCAACCTCAGAGACAGTATGTCTGGGCACTCTGAAACAGTGAGTAATTAATACAAATCATAAAGAAGGTCATCATAGGACTAAAGAAGCAGCTCTTCAGATTTTTTTCTAGTTTCCTTACAACATCCAGACCTTATACTGGAAACAAGTACCGTGTAGCTGGTAGCGTGAGCCATACCTAGGAGTGGAAGTTTCTAAATAAGCATACAAATGTTCCTTACAACCCAGCAGTGGGTCTGTGGTGGGCCTGAGTGCAGCCACTAGCCGGAAAACAGTTCCTGGCTAGGACAGCAGATTACTGGGAAAAGCAAATTGTTATTGCTCTGCTGCCTAATTTGGCAGAACCAAATTGCTTGAAACCCGGGGTTTCTACATCTGATGTCTGCTCACAAGGGAGTTCCTGAGTTGGCAAAAGAATGTGGGGCCACAGTTATTGCTTGGGAGGTGAAAAGGAAGTTTTGGGAACAGTGATTGCCAGCATGCTCTCCTTATCTACTAAACAATACAGGTGGCAGCAGAGCTGGCTCTTAGACCTTTGCTGCTCATCTTCTGCCCTGCCCTTTCCCTCCTGCAGCAGGAAAGGCCTTGGCCAACTGTTGGCAGCTGTACTAGCTTATGGTGTTTGCAGGGAAATTCACATTTTGCAATGTCCCATTGAACTGCGAAGTACCACAGGAGCTTCCTGAATGGCCCTTAAAATGAGCTTCAGTTTTACACTGCCTTTCAGCTTCTTTTATTCCTTGTTTCTCTTTGTATCTCTCATGTATGCCTACTTTGGGATTTGGTATCTTGCCAAGATTTTTCCTTCTCCATTATGTGCATTGCCATGCTGAACACAACTTGGCCTGCTGCCAACTGATAACAGTGCTTGAGGGTTGGATCTGTGATACTTTAAAGTGGTGACCAGAGCATGTACATGGCCTGGCGGGAGTGCTGATAGCTGCCCCAGGTTTCCCAGACACCATTCCAGACACTGGAATATGCATAAATCAATGATAATTATTACTGTAGCCTTTCAGCACATTTTTAAACTCAGACTGTTACAAGCATTTGTTTGCTTTGGGCAAGTTCTCTGACAGCTGTTTTTATTATTGAAGAATTTTAAAAATGGGAAAGGAAAATTATCCAAAAACTATGAAATCCAAACTCCCTATTTGGACAGATGATTTCCAAAGTTAAAAGCCTTTGTAAAAGTAAATAGTCTAAATTATAGAATGGGATGGGATGGACTGTATTTGTAGAAGTCAGTAGTCTAAAATTTATGATACAAAGCAACTATGAAAAATATTCTAGAATAAGGTCACAGGACTGATAAACAAATAGTAAGCAGTACTTTTAAAAGCATTTTAGCCCTTTTATATTCACACATTAAATACATTTTTATTGAAAACATGCATTTGAATTTTTTATTTATAAACAACTCATTTCTTTGTGTGATGGTATGCTGAAGTAGCCTCAGGGATCCACAGTAGCTGCAGGATAAATATCCATTTCAAAGTGAGAGGATGAATTGTTGGGTACTTCTTGATAAGCTTGTAAGATCTGAAGTGCAATTTCAGAACCTCTATGAGCCTCATGCACTGCTGCTTGTTTGTGTTCGCCTGTTCCAGCATGGCTTAAGGGATTTACTGTGGCCTATCTGCGTTGACAATTCAATCCTATCCTAGAATTTCTAATATCTTGTGTTAAAGCTCTGTCTCCAGACAATTTTCATGACAGCCTGTTGCCTCATGCAGGAATCATGAAAACTGATGACCCAAATAGAAAAGTGAAGCAAAAAAGAACATGGCTTTTCCTCGGTGGATTTTCCTCACTGATTATTAAGAACGTGAATATTTTCATTTTACTACATAGCATGCCAGCTGTTTTGGCTTTCAGGCTGCCAGAGTTTTTTTTTTAATCTTTGGTTTTGTTTTTCAGATGCTTTGTCAGAAACATTCAGTTCTCCAAGTGCAATTCCTGTTGGTTCCAGTTACCTCTCCAGAGACCAGTTCTGTGAATTCTGGGGAAGAAGAATTAGAATACTGTACTTCTCCCTTTTGAAGCTATTTAGACAAGGAAAGTACATTGTTTACATAGTCATTATTAATCAAAGATGTTCAAAGCAGTGAAACAGAAGAATGTACTGATTTACAATAATTTTCTGAAGACTCAAAACCCAATATAATTGTAGTATAAACAGTTCAGATTAAGGCATTAATAACCCTGCTACTGAGCCAGAAGCATTAGAGGTGGCACCAGTGGAAGTATTTATATCTTCTGTTTTATGTCTTTACCACCAAACCAAGCCAACATTTGGAGGGTAATTTGAAATTTTCCGAGAATCACGGGATCGCAGAATGGCTGAGGTTGGGAGGGACCTCTGGAGGTCATCTGGTCCAATCCCCCTGCTCAAGCAGTACCAGTTGCCCAGGACTGTGTTCAGACGAGGTTTGAATACCTCCAAGAATGGAAACTCAACCACATCTCTGGGCATTTGTGCCAGTACTTGGTCACCCTCATGGTAAAAGAGTGTCTCCTAACTGTTTCAGAAAACCTCCTGTGTTTCAGTTTGTGTCCATTGCCTCTGGCCCTGTCACTGGGCACCACTGGAAAAAGCCTTGGCTCTGCCCTCTTTGCACTTTGTACACATTGATAAATTCCCCTGTGCCTTCTCTTCTCCAGGCTGAAAAGTTCCAGCTCTCTCAGCCTTTCCTCATGGAATAGGATAGATGCTTCAGTCCCCCAGTCATCTAGTGGGCTCTTTGCTGCACTATCTCCAGCATGTTTACCAAAGGCCATCACTTTTTGTAAAGATGAGGAAGACTGATTCTATGATCTCTTCAATACTGCAAAGCCCAGAACTGGACACAGCACTCCAGGTGCGGCCCCATCAGTGCTTTGCCTAATGCAGCTGCCCTTGGCCTTCTTTGCTTCAAGGGCACATTGCTAGCTCATGTTCAACTTGGGGTCCAACAATATCCTAGGTCATTTTCTGTCAAGCTTGTTACTAGCCAAGGAAGCCTCTAACATGCATGGTTCATGGGACTGTTGTTCTTTGTGTGCAGGACTTTGTATATCTTGTTGAACTGTCAGCCAGTCTTAACATGTACGGATCATAACACAGCAGTTTCTCTACAAGGAGGCTGTGGGAAACTGCATCAAAAGCCTTGGGGAAATCCAGGTAAGCAAAGTCCACTGCTCATCCCACATCAGCTGAGCAGGTTACTTTGAAGGTGATTGGATTTGTGAAGCACGGTTTGCCCATGGTGAAACCATACTGGCTTTTCCCAATCACTTGCTTCATTTGAATACTGATAACCCACAGAACGATTCATTCTAACTTTCCCAGGGACTGAAGTAAGACTGATGGGCCTATAAATTCCTGAATCTTTCTTGTAGATAGGAGTGACATTATCCTTCTTCCAGTCTTGGCTTTTCAATGACGTCAGTGAGCTCTCTTAACATCCTTGGGTGGACAACATCATGGCCCATAGATTTTTAGGGGTCAAGCTCTTTTAATAGTTCACATACCAACTCTTCCTTCACTAATGGTGAGAGAGTAATTGAATCAACCTGAATTTTTGTTCCTAAGGCCTGGGACCCAACAGTGCTGGTAAAGATGGAGGTGAAGAAAGTGTTGAGAACCTCTGTCTTTTCAGCATTGTTGATGACTAATTCACCTCTCCTGTTTAACAACAGCTCAATATTTTTCTTTTGTTTCAGCTTGTTGTTTACATATGTGAAGAACCTGTCTTGTAGTTTTTGACATCTCTGGCCAACTTCAATTTGAGCTAAGTTTTGCTTTTCTAACTGCCTCTCTGCACATCCTGGCTTGTAGTTTTCAATGGACATCCATTTACTTTTCCATCTCCGGTGCGCTTCACTTTTGATTTTGAAGAAACTCAGAAGCTTGCAGCTAAGCAAGGGTGTCTCTTGCTCTGCCTACTTCCCTTAGCTCCAAAGGGAATGAACTGTTCCTGTGCTTCCATAAGAACATTCTTGAAAGAATCCCAGCACCACCTAGTTTCTTTATCCTCCATGGGATATTCCCACAGAATCCCTCCCAACTAAGCTTTGAGTGAACTGTAGTTTGCTCTTCTAAAATCTAAAATCTTTGTCTTAGTACTAACCTTCAGTGTGTTCAGCAGAATTTCAAACTCCACAATACTCTGATCACTGAAGCCAAGGCTATCACTAACCTAGACATTATAAAACATGTTTTCTTGGTTTATAAGCAGCAAATTCAGCAGTGCCTCATTGCTTGTTTAAAGAAGATGTTGAATGGGACGGGGCCCTATATTGATCCCAGGGGTAGACTGCTAATCACTGGCCCTCAGCCAGACCTCATGACACTGATCACCACTCTCTGCACTCAACCATTCAGCCAGTTGTCAATCCACCTCAGTGTCAAAAACTTTACCAAAGTCTGCTGACTTTGTCTCTTAATCTCCATTTTAATTATTTCCTTTTGGTTTCCAATTACTCTCTTCCATGTTGATGCTAGTAACAATGCAGACATTTTATTAGATAGATGGAATTAGGTATGCACTCTGCAACAACCTAAGCTTAAAACCTGTGGCACACCTCCTAAATTTCTGCCAGCTGCAAGTAAAATAATATGAGTGATTCTATTGATTAAAGATTACAAATAATAATGCAGTCAAGACTATCAAAGCTTTGCATTTTCATATTATATTCAATATAAACCGCACTTTATTTTTGAAGTATATGTTAATAGAGTTTGCTTCTTATGAGTTGCTGGAGGAAGTGGAGAGGTGGAAGTTTTGGCAACAGGGATAGGGGCATTTCAGCAGTTACCAAGTGTGGGAAGATTGAAATAGAATAATACATGAATTACGTATGTCTTGCTAAAACAACCATTAATGACATTTGTAAAGTCTGACATTTAATTAATAATCAGTGGGCCCAAAAATCAGATGTCCTCAGTTGCCAGTTTCAAGCATTTGGCCAAAGAACTGAGTGAAGGGAAGACGTTCATAATGATCAAAATAAGAATAAAATGCCATTAAATGCAAACATTTCACCAGACACTCTTTTTTTTCAAACTGTAAACAGGTGAAGAGAGAGTCTATAGTTCTCACTTCCACAAATAGAATTTTCTGTATGTGTCTATATACAAGTATGTAATTTATTCTGAAACTTCATCTAATCTGTATATTCTTACATTAGTCATCATCTGCATGTGTTAAAACTCAACAAACTTACCTAAATAGTTATGCAACAGGCAAAGGAAAGCCAAAATGTTGCTGATGACCTCTAAACTCTCATGCTGGTTGTGTTACACTCCAGGTACAGTTCTCTTACAGGAATAACTGAAATAAGTAAAACTGGAAAATAAGTGCTTTGGATCTTATATCTCCCTTCATGGAATTTAAGAGTTTTTATTCTTTCAATTTTATAACATCGTATATACATATGGTGTTCAAAAAGCCATGAGTCTCAATCCAATAAAGGCAGAAATGATGCTGTACTGCATGTTAGCTATGTAATATAAGCAACAAAAGCTTACAGAAATGGAAGCAAAGGGAAGGTATATTGACACCGTTTATTTTATTAAACAGAATGTCAGTGGCAAAATATTTTCAATATATCTGAGAAACAGTAGTACTGTCCTTGTCTTCAAGAGCTACAACCCAACATCCTGACTCTGCTGGATTGCTACAGCCCTACTGTGCCCTGGGCAAATGGTGGTAGATTGTGTCCTTTGAGAAGGGGGGAAGAAGGAGCTTTTAACAAAGGAGTCACAGAACCCTCCAGTGAACAGAAAGGTGAAAGATGAGGAACAGTTTGAAAGCAGAACATGAGGCCACCTGACAGGACTGGTAGACTCTTGCCAGCATTGTAAAAGAACCTGCATGAAGATAAGACAAAGAAAACGGCAAAGAAAATATGATGCAGTAGAGCAATAAGGCCAGAAAGGGGAATGGCAAGTCAGAAATATTGTACAAAAAGTATACATCACTGAACAGACTATTGTACATGCACACGTATATGTTTTAGTATGTAGACATTCCGGAAAAAACGATTAAATTGTTTCTTACTAAGTTGGCCTACTAATTAGAAATAATAGGCCAGATAAATTAGCCTCTCTAAAAACTAGGAAAGAATAGAGGACATTTTTCCTCATTAAAGTCTTGTGCATTTTCTTTTAAGAAGCAGTATACTTTCTGTGCTTTCATTGCAAGAAATTTGTTAGTCTTGTACACTTTTGCCATTATTTTAACAATCTGGTCATCTTCAACCAAGTCTAAAAAAAATCTTCAAGTCAGTTCTCACATGTAGCCCCCATCTGGTAAGGACAAGTACAAGGTCCGAGAAAAAAAAGGTTGTTTCTTCTGCACAGTCCAGGACTTTTCCTTTGGCACCCAGTGTTCAGACAGTAAGGGGGTGCCCACCATAGCAGAACAAGGTTATACGTGCACAACTGAGGTGGAGGGAAGACTATAATCAACTGCTTTGAAGAACTTGCAGGGAATAAAGATACGAGACCTATGAGGAGGCTGATTTTGAGAAAACAGCAAAGAAATAAGTATTGACAAGTTTGCTAGAACTCTGAGAAGTGTGAATTTGGGGAAGAGAATCAAGGACTAATAAGCTGAGTAGCTGTATCTAAGACCCATAGAGTGTTGGAGGTTACCACTCCATGCAGTAAAAGTGGTGGTCAAGGAAACTAGTGTACTAAAAAGGAAGGCAGAGGAGAAGACAGAGGCTGCTAGTACTTGAGCAGAAAGCTGGGATGAGCAGGCCTGGGTGGTCTCTGGATCCCAGCTGGGCTTGGGATAAAAGAGGATAAAATTGTAGCTGCAAGGACTGGAGGAGTCTGCATGAAGAAGGATAGAGCTGTAAAAACGTGGGAGAACCAGTGGCCAAAAAAAGCGCCACAGATGAATTTTAGGGTTTTTTTTTTTTTCATTTCTAGATTTAAGCACTTAACTGCCCAGCTTTGCTTTTGGTACTTTCAATGTTTATTGAAGGTCATCCTTACAATATCTCTTGTGAACTGGAATACCACAAGCAATATTAGTTTAGCTCCTTAACTATTGTTATAAGGTAATTGCACAAACTGAGAGAATAATCTCTTAGCAAATGTATTAAGATCTTTAAATCATAGAATCATAGAATCATAGAACAACCAGGTTGGAAGAGACCCACCGGATCATCGAGTCCAACCATTCCTATCAAACACTAAACCATGCCCCTTAGCACCTTGTCCACCCGTGCCTTAAACACCTCCAGGGAAGGTGACTCAACCACCTCCCTGGGCAGCCTGTTCCAATGCCCAATGACCCTGTCTGTGAAAAATTTTTTCATAATGCTAAATAAATATTATAATAATAATAAATAAATATTATTGTATTTTTTTATCTGTGTTGATAATGATCACTACTGTTTTGATGGTAGAGATATTTCAGGAGAAGGATCCTTGTTTTATTGATTTTTTTTTTTAGGAATTGAAGACTTTAATTTGCTTAGATGGTTAGCATGGGAGATCTGTACAACCATACTCATACCTGTTTGACAATATTAACAGAACATTTAATTGTGGAGGATGAAATCAGGGTCTCTGTGTTTCTGTGCAGCAGTTTAAGCCAGATTTCTTAAGCTTGTGATATACAGTAGGAATGATAAAGGCACAAAAATCATCACTTCTAAAGTCTCCTAAATCCCAATGATGATCATAAGAGTAAGAAGTTTGTGCGTAGCGGTCTTGCCTGACAGGTCTCCACAAAGACACAGAGCTCTCCGAATTAGGGTGTAGGTCCCCCATGTTCGTTATCCCAAAGGACTGACCAAATATCCAGGCAAGCCTTTTAATGAAGAGAAGAAAAGCTAAACGTTTCTCAAAAGTTTCACGTAAGTACTTCCCGGGAGCAAGCCCAAGCCCTCTAGTGGTCTGAGCGAGTGGAGCCAGGTCTCGGGAGTCACCGAACCATCAGAGCCGCTGATTAAACACAGCAGAAGCCTGGGAGAAGCAAGCAAACCAGCTACATGACTTTATATTTGATTGCACACAGCTTGCAACTACAGCTGGGGAGAGAAATGATTTGCAGTAGAACGTTCTCCTTCAAAACTTGGTGTATCCTCATCTCACAGCCGCGGTGCTTGCTCTGCCCCCTCTCTCCAGTTTTGGCATTTCCTACCAAAGCTGGGATGTAGCCGTAAGGCTTTTCCCTTTCCAAGCTGCCACACAGTCTGGGCTGGGAAGGGTGGAAGCTGCTGTTTCAGAGACTCAGGTCTGCACTGGCTGTGACTTTCATAAGCCTTGGGGCCTTCAAATGCCCCACAAGGGCTGCCAGGAAGCCCCCTTGGCAAGTTGACAATGGAAAATAGAAAAGAAACTGGCTTTTAACCCAAATTGGCCCATTTGTGTCTCCCAAGCCTTTCTGATTTTTGGAGTAATTCTATAAATTTTGGTAAATCAATATATTCCAAAATTTTCTCTGGATCTTTTTTTTCCCAATTAATAACTTGTAACCTTGTCCTAATAGCTTATTGTAACTATTTAGAGGCTTTGTCCTTAAAATATTCATTGGGAGAATGATACAAAACGTGTGAACATATATTTACATAAATGTGCTGGCAACACTCTTCTGCGATGAAAACCCCACTGCAAGTCAGGGAGTCTTGTGCAGAAAGACAATCGTGTGATTCAGAGGAGCAGACCCACCACATGGATAGCAAATTGTCAAGAAAAATAATAATTAAAAAAATAGAACTCTCTCCTGAGCAAGCTACAGGCTGGTATATTTACAGAAACCACTCATTGAAGAATTTTAAATAACAGCTAATTTGGGATCAGAAAAGATGCTAATGCATATAAAACCTTTTTTTCCTGTCTGTGATTAGTTTGTTTGGCTTTATTAAGTAAAGCTTATGTGTGCTGGTGGAAAGCCCAGCTGCATTACATTTTCAAGGTATGCTAGAAAATGCTGAGAAATGCTGCTGAGGGAGAAGGGGTTGAAATGTCCATCATAATAAATTGTCCTTGCCACAGCTGGCATAAGGACTGATGGCTCTCTTATACCAGGGAAAATCAGAAATAACTCCTCTAAGGCAAGATAAGAGAATGAGGACAAGTGAGTTCAGATCCAAATGAAGGGCTCTGGCTGGCTGTGCTCTCCCTGTGATGCCCCTGTGGACGTGCTCTCCAGGCGATGCTGCTACGAGCCTGGCTCTGCCCAGTGGTACCAGCTGAACCAAAGTGGCGTGGAGGGCAGATGAGGCTGAGGACATTAAACCCCAGCAGGTATTCCAGATGGAATCTCCATACCCAGGTCAAACAGTCTCGCTAGCTCCCAAAGGGCATTGCTAGATTTTCCTGTGGACATGATTGAATTTAAACAGGCTCAGCTGCATCTGATTAAAGAAAAAATAATTCTTAGAAACAGACAGGCTCCTCTGATGGAAATACAGCAGAGAAGAAAGAAGGTTGTGGTTTAAAAAAGTGGGCTATTGTATTCTGTGTGAAAAGGAATAGATCTGTTTTTATAACAGGACTGAATGCATTGTTTGCTGAAATGAAAAGCTTGGCTTATTTCTTCAGATTTTGCACAACAGTGACTCGCCTTCCAGTGTAACCAAACTACAGGGTTTTTTTCCTTTTTTTTTTTTTTGGGTTCAGAGCTATCATTCACTTGTAGCTTCCCAGATTCTAGATTTGCTGTGTTTATCCTTTAAATATATTTTGCCATTTTTTACCATTAATTTGTTGAAAAATAATTACTATCTAAGATCTACCTAGACAGTTTCTGCCATTAAAGCAGACAAATCGATGTGTAAGATCTACCTAAAGAGAATTTTATCATGTAAAAACAATTAAATATAAAGAGGGAATTTGTGGAGGAGGAAGGAATATATACATAATTATATGTTATTAGAAGGAAAGTGCTGCATTTGAAATCTGTTGGAAATTAAGCAATGCAGCAAAGAACACCAGAATCTTTCCAAAATTTGGATGTTTTGCATTTAACTAGTGTCAATAAATTATCATTAGAATATGTTTTGCATGAAGATCCTTCTACTTGTATACATATATGTGTGTGTATATATATATACACACACACACATATATATAGATAAAATATTTTTATTTCAGCTTCTCAAGTGAAGACACAAGGTTAGTTTGGATACCTTCCAAGTTTGCAAGCTATAGTTTTAGAAGGAACTTCAGTGCAGCTATGCTCTATTTAACTTTGTTAAATAATGCTTCATTACAGTGGTCATGAGTGGTACTTGTCATTGGTTTTCTCTCCCTCATTCTCTGCTTATAGAAACAGAAACTGAATATGTAAGGCAGATGGTTTGAAAATGGATAAACATTTCAATTTATAAGTAATTTTGGGCCCAGAAGATCTCACTTTTCTTTGTTCTGATGGCAAGGAATTAATCTGACAGCAACATACTTATATAGAACTATTGACCACAATAAAGATTAATAATATTTTTCAGTGTAAGTACCATCTGCTGTGTTGTGTCATCTCATCCCAAAATGTCCCCAGGCAAGCCACAGCAACAACCTATGAGTCAGAAGCAGGAATTGGTACTGGGCAGTGGAGAGTAATGACTAAGGGAAAAGCAGGGATACCTGAGCATCCAGATCTGCCACTGCCTTTCACTGTGACTTTGAAAATGCCAGTTGACAGTAACAGGCTAGATTCACAGGATGGCCTTGTTGCTTCTTTGCCTTTTCAGAGCTGTAAATCCAAAACATTAGGTGTGAAAAGCCCTTGACCTGGCTTGGTGTTATCACCTAGTGACACCCATTAGGCACAGCCTTGCTGGGCTGCTCAGCATGTCCATCATGAACTCCTTCCACCCATAGAACCCAACCAGAATGAGAAAAGAGGAGCCCCACATAGCAAATCCTCTACTGGAAATCATTTCTTTGTTAGGCAGAGCTGGAAGTCATGGTTCCCATCAGCTGGGAAACTAGCCTGATGTGCTTTGGTACAATCCCTGTCTGCTGTGTAAAACTCCCCTGTGGATCAGGAGAAGCACTGAGACCGAAATGTTCTACTCACACTGGGTGTGCAGCTATTCTGCCCCTTTGCCTACTGAATATTTACCAAAAGGGCATTGTGTAATGCATCAGTGATGGTATAATAACTAGTTTTCTACAACAGAAGAAAACAAAACTAAATATTTTACAGCAGGGTTGTTAGACCATTCTTTCTGGATTGAAAGAAGTTTGGGCTCCGGTTCTCTCAGGCAAGGAAAAAGGCTGGATTTGGCAACCTTTTCCTCAGTTAGGTGCTCTCTACTACAGCTAGCTGGGAAGCATGCTAATCCTAGGGTTTTCAGCAGATCTTTAATGTGTGGGTTTACACGCCCAGCTTAGGTGCTGTGGGAGAAGTCCCAAAGCTATGCCGTATTTATTGGCACTGTCCTCTGTATCATAGCATTTCCAAATTCAGGCTCAATCTGATATTCAGATCCTCGGAAATACTTAAATGTTTGATTATCATGAGGCTTTGGTGCAAGCAGCTCTCCATGCGTTCATCTGGGGTCTTGACTGGGGTGGGGAAGCCCACTACGCAGAAAGGTTTCTGAAAGTCAGAGGTTTCTTTGGATATCTATTCTAAGAAATAATTAACTGCATTGAAGTGAAATGTAAAACAGGTGCACAAACTACACTGCTTTGCCAGTCATGTTCAAGCAGACAACTTTGGTTTGAGTAAAGAGATAGAATTATACAAATCAATACAGAGGTGTTATGTAATAGTTTTTTGGCATATACTGTTAGTCACTGTCATGTCATATAGGCACATTAAGAAAAGAAACAATTAAATAAAAAATAAATCAATATTATTTCATTTTTTATTGCATAGAGAGAAAATGAAATTTAGAGGAAGTGGGTGTCTTGAAAAAGGAGGAAGAATATAAAAATTGGTGTCTGCCTCTGAACCACAGAAATAATATTTGAATTAGATTTATTCTGTGTCATTTGGCAGGAGACATGGAGAGAGATTATATATTATTAAATTTTACTTTATTGTAGATATTTCAGAAGTCATACTAGGAGGTTTCAATAGATGGGGAGGTGCAATCCAGAAAAAAAGATCCAAATATTGACTTACCTATGGTCTTCACTAGCATATAACAGTGATATTCAAAGTCTGGTGATCCTAATTATATCAGGGAGAGTGTTCTGTGGACACCAATGAGATATAAAGAACCCTAGTAGATATATTTGGCAATATGGAAGGCATATTGTGTTGTTAATCATAGTAATTGTGGGAGATGAAGTTAGGAAAACAAGTTGTATAATAGCTGATGGTACCTCAAAGACTACTTTCAAGAATACTATTATAGTTCCAGAACTGAAAAAAAAAGATTATTAACCTGATGTGGACAAAAGTTAAGAAATGGCTTTGGTATATATCAATTTTATCCTTTCCATGTTGCTCTCCCTTCATTGGTAAAATAAGCAGCTAAAAAAATGAGAATCCAAACTTATTTGTTAACAGAAATGTCTAGACCCTCCATCCCAAAGAAAGTACTGTGTAGTGGGCAATCTTCTGCAAAAGAAAAATCTTTTCTCAAGAGTGAAAAAAATCTCCAACAAATTTCTGTAACTCTTGTAGCAAAGGGTTACAGTTGTAGCAAAGGGCTTCTATTTCTTTCTGTGAAGCATTGCAGCTTAGACATCACTTCTACTTATGCTTGAAATTCCAGTGTGATCATGTGAAATTAAAATATTTGTCTCAATGGCCAATCTAAACAGCTCAATCTGGGATTTAAGAGATTTCATTGGCAGAAGGAAAGGTCTCTCTCCCCTCCCTTCCCTCCTCCCTTCATGTCTTTCTTCCCTCTGTTCCTCCCTCTTTCATTCTTTCTGTCCCTCTCTTCATCTTCTTTCTCTCTTCCCCTCTCCATTCACCTTCTTTTTTTTTTGTCCTAAAGCAGACCCCATTTCTTCACCTTGGGAAGAAACAGAGGTCACAACTTGCAGCCTCCACCTCCCTCCTAGTCCACTTTGGAGTGTGGTTGCCACACCTCACTCTAAACAAGTTCAGTCCATGACATTTCCCTGTCGCCTCCAAGCAATTTTTATTTTTCTCCTGATGCATTGCTAGAAGTAATGCAGGCTGATACTCGCTGGGCTTGGACGCAGGTTCGAAAGGATGGAAAAATACCTCTCTGGGGAAGAAAGGAACTACAGATAACAGTTCCCGGTGATTTAATACCAAATGGCAATGTTTCATTTGTTATTTTTGTATCCAACTATGTTGGGACTTTGTGGAGGGATAAGGAATGGCAGGAGAATGTGAATAGCCTATCAAGTAGTCTGAGCAGTAAAGCATACAATATGCTCCTTCACCACCAATTTCATCACTTGCTTTAAGTCCACATACTTCATGGAAATGTGAGAGGCATACTGGGAACCAGCCAACAGGAAAACAGCATTTACTAATTTATGCTTTGGTGCTTAATTTTAGCTGGAGTGACTTAGTTTCGTTGACTTTGGTGAGGCTGCTCTGTGCAGAAAACTCCTTGAAACCTCAAAACATTCACTAGAGCACAACATTTGTAAAAAATAACTTTCTTCAACTTTAGAAAGCAAAAATTCAAAAAAAAAAGAAAAAAGTGAAATTAGCCTTTCTCATTTGCAACTTAGTTTTTGTATACAATCCTTATTACAACAGATTACAGCCTTGCAAAGAACTACATAATTAGCTTTTTTTCCTCAATTAGGAGATTGTGAGCTTGCCAAAGAAAACATATTTTGAATGTATCTTTTATCACATGGATCAAAGATCACATATATCTGTGCCTATAATGAGGATCTCATGTGCTAATGTTCTGTAGTGGTCCAAAATTTACAATTGCAAAAACCTTTGAAGTATCACTAATTGGTTTTAGCACTATAGATTAGGTGCTGAAATCAGTAGGCAAGAAATTATGAGTAGTAGGTGGTGAAGGGATAATTCTGATTCTTGCCATATGCTTTGAGAAATTTAAATCATTACAGCATAAGTAGAAGAAAAAAGCAGAATTTGTTGCCTTTTTATTTTCAAGAGACTCTCATAGATTATCTGTATGATCCAAAAATATGCTTTATTCTAAATCATTAAAAAATCTCTATTTCACAGTTTTTATTTTTGTAGAAACAACACCCATCTCGCCTGCAATATGCTGTGCATTCTAACACTTAATGTGTGGTGAAGAACATAGTAACAGGGGAAATATATCTGCATAACACGTGAAAAGTGCCAAACCTTTAATTCATTTCAGACCCTATATGACAAAATAAAAAACTCTAACTATAGGCTCCATCTACACCATGCAGAAACAGGAAAAGGAGATGAGTGATGTCGTACGTGGTCTCATAATTGCCCATATTACATCTTTGATAGCTTCTTCATTATAAACATTTATTATTCAAACTGTAATGAAAATAATTGGTGACATTGCCTAAGGTTTACTGGTAAGCTGGGAAGACAGAACTCTATTCTGGGCTGAAAGCAATAAGGCTGGTCTACACAGAGGAAGCTACAGAAGCATGATACAGCATGCATGATCTCTGGCTTTAAGATATGCTCAAATGTCCAATGTTTGTTTTCTCTTAGTGAAGATAAAATGATTTTAATCATTCTGCAGAAGCATGCACATGCTCCCTTCCAGCATGCCTTGGTCTTGCTACCCATTTATTCCCAAAACTCAAGTTTTTGTGTTTAAAGCAAAAAATATGGTAAAACAGTTTATCTAAATATTCTACAACTTAAAAAAATGTAGGACGAAAGGCATTGTAAATCTACATTAAACCAAGCTGATGACTCTTCTTTTGCTAGACAACTGGTGTAAACAAGAATTAGGTCCACTATTTACAACTGGAAATCCTATTCAGAAGAGTCACTCAGGTCTTCCAGCTTCATTCTTTATTGCAAACAGTATTTTAAATGTTGCTTTAAAGGAACAAAATGGGTGAGACAAAATGCACAACGTTGCAGTAGGTTTCTCTTGAAAGTGAACCATAGGGTATCCTCCTTTGCTGGCAGGGTGAAATCTGAAGGCAATAGTGATAACTGTGCATTTGGCCTTCATTCAAATACTCACTACTGACTTTGATGGTGTCCTGAAAGTGCTGTTTTCTTTCTTGATTCTCATCTTTGGCGTAGTTTACTAATTTAATGTAGAACATCTGTACATTTTTCATAGCTGATCATCGTACTTTTATCTCAGTAGCAGAGCATCATATTTTTACATTAAAAAATCTTCGTTGAAGTAGTTTTTCATCATCATTACTCCCCTTACATTTACTTATTTAAAAATAATGCCTCCTCTTCCCTTCCCTCCACCCCTACTTTCTTCAAATATTTTACTTATTAGAAAAAGATACTTGTATCTGAAACAAGGTCAGTATTTTTGGAACAATGCAGGTAATTTCTTTACACAGTGATATTTCTGGCTGATCCATTCAGTTTCTCTCTGTCACTGTTACAGCGATGGTGCCTTAGCAGAGCTTGGCACTGACTGTTTTCCTCTGGCTGACTTTCACATTGTTGCACTGATGTGGTGGATACTGATGTGCCAATGTTGATGCACATTAACAGGGCAGCATCTGGCTGAATAGGTGATGTTACAAATGACCATATGCAAACCCACTTTCCTTACATCTTAGGAGTGGTGCATAAGTCAGTAAGCTTTCTTTAACATCAAGAAAGGTTCTTTTCAACAGATTTGCTTGCTTTCCCATATCCCCTGAAGTTAGCTTTAAACCTGGCTGTGTATTGTTGACTCAGACAATTCCTTTCTTTTTGCAGTCATCAAGGATCAAGTATGCAAGGTAATGTCTTCAACTGCTAGGCTGGACAACACAGGGCTGACCTAGGAGGTCATAAACCCTTTTTCTTCTCTAGGCTGTAGCAGAGAACTGCGTCCATTATATTGGGCTTTACAGATTAATTATAAAGTGTAGCAGAACCAAAATTAGCACAGAAGACAGAACTCTTTCCATATAGCTTGTTGTTTCTGAGATTTGTCATAAAAGAAAGCACTTAAGATACTTTGTAAACATGGTATTTGCAGCTGAAAATTAGTATCTGTGTGTTATCTGTTATTTATGTATCTAGGCTAACAAAAATGATGGAGTGTTATTACCCCAATGCTACTGATGCCAGTTCTGAACTTAAAATGGTATTTGCACCACCTATCTCAGATAATGTCAGATAGATACATTACTCAGGTGCAGCAAAGAACACTGAAAATAGGACCTCCAAGTCCTGATGTAGTCCCTGGAAGCTGTGTGTGGTCTCAAGAGACTGCTGGAGGTATCTGTGCTGGAAGCACAAATAACGTGCTTTGAATCAACCATGAGTATCTATGCAAACATCATTGGAAGAAAATATTTTGGGAGCTTCAGGTTGAGATTTACAGCTTTGGAGAGCAAAAGTTCCACAGATATTGAGATATTGTAATCAATTTCTTGTGCACATACAGAACAAGTCTAAGGTTTCTGGGAAGAAACAATCCGGTACTGGCAACACTAACAAAAAAACAAACCCCAAATTTGAAAGTCATTAATATTCATGTCTCAAGAAATATTTGTGATGGAGTATGTCTGTCCTTCTTTCTTTAACACCAATATTGTTTTGAATATAAATAGTTGTAAATTAACCAACAGTGCATAGGTTGCATTGCAACAGAAATGGCATTAAATCTTAAATATACCAATTAATATAGACAGGAAGGATATTAAATATGAGACTGCTAATGTAGCAAGCTCCTTATAAAGAAGAGTTGAGTTGACTTCCCACAAAACACCAATGTGGTGTAAATTGCCATTCCACAGCCACTGACTATCATAGTGATGAATATTGCACTACTGTGCCTGCAGATTTAAAAATAAAACTTGTGTGAGTACAGAGGGAGGGAAAGGGAGATAGTTGCCAAAATAGGGTGTGCAAAATGTTTCCATTTTCTCTTTTTGAGGTGTTGTCGATTAAGTTGGTATCAGAAAAATTCCAGCTGTCTCAACTTACTCGTGATGCTTGCCTCCTTATTAGATGTGCTTACAGGATGACTTACCTTTAGATGCTTACAGAAATATTCTGTGTTATAAATCAGAGCAGAGCCAGTATAAATAGCTGCTGGTAGTTGCTACTGCTGGATATCATCATGAGTGAAATGGGAGAAAAGTCGCTGAACAGTGAAAACAAAGAGACCTTTGATTATAATTATAGGACAAAACACCTATTACAATATTATTACAGTGGGAACAAGAGATAATCTATTTTCTTTGAAACCGAGATGGAAATAAGAACACCCCAGACACCCGTGGTAAGGAGAAAGTTTTGAGAACAGTTGACCTAAATGAGTGGTCTTCCTTCAGTTGTGAATTGCATCACATTATTAAATGGCAGCTTCAGACACTTGTCTTCAGCATCTCCCCAGCCATAAGCATAGCAAGTATCGCCACTTACAGGGAAGCTTTTGTTCCGGCGCGAGCTACATGAGCCAAAACCCCACTTATGAGTCGTAAACTGATGGACCAGTTAGTTTTGCTGTACCTGCAGTAGATCAAAGATAAGAGGGATGTTGGATGCTAGATGCTAAATCTCATTCAGCAGCCATGTGCAACATGTTGTAAAGCTGAAAAACTTCCATCTTGTCCTTCAACTTTGGCCCAGTAAGGTTTGGTGGGTAGCAGCGTATGTCTCAAAATAGAAACACAGTTGGTTCACTCTGATCCTGTATTGTGTGAAATGCTGCAATACCGAAGAGCAAGAAGTGGATTATTGATATTTAAACAATGCCAGTTCTTGGACCCTACCTGAACCTAAATCCTCTATACAGATGTGCAGTGGCATGTTCTGCTCTTCCCACCTCTGCAGAGCAGAGGCAACAAAAGCACTTAAGCATTTTACTTGTCTCTGATCTGACTGACATTTTTATGGAGGGTTTTTTCTCTCAGTGTCAGGATGTGCCACTGTTCCTGGTGATTGCATAGCAAATACTGCAGCAAGCCCCATCACTCATTAGAATGCTATGTCTGAACAGTACATTACACTGTGGTAAACTGATTAAAAGGGCCTGTAATTGATAGTTTAAGAAAGAAAGAATGCACGTCAATATAGTTAATGTCTCTCTTAGTATTCCTGCTAGAGCTTTTCTTTCTGTTGGTTTATTCTCCTGCCCTGTAGTTGTCCCCTTCTTTTGGCAGAAAAAAATTAAGGGAAGGTAGCATGGACTGGCTAGGCAATTCTTGCCTTGTCATTAATCTCATAGCTTTGTTTATGCATTGGTCTTGAAATACTGGACAAAGTCCTGAAATCAAGATCAAACTTCTCATCACAAATGAGATATAAAATACAATAATATCTGGTAGCATTAAAAAGAAAAATCAACCGTTCAAAAAAACTTCCAAAGTGTTAGAATTCTTCATTTTCCAGGTGATGAAATATGTTTTTTTTTAAAAGCAGAATACATGCTCTTTTAGTGTTTTAGAATTTCACCTATAGTTTCACTTTTTTTCTTTGCCTCATTTTCCCTGTGACAACTAGGGAAAAACAACAAAAGAAAGGAAAAACTGCTCATTTTTGTGACTTCTTGACTAAAGAAAATCTCAGAGCCTGAATAAAAGGAAAAAAAATATGTTTAATAAAACACAGAATTTTAAAATTTTGATATGTTTCTGAATGGAAAACATATAATCCTCAGATTATTACTACCTTATGCTATTAAAAAGTAGAGTTTCAGGCTTTGTTATTGAGAAAGAAAGTCTTAGGTTTTGCCACTACATATTTTTGGAACACAGTGCTTTTGAAAATATTGCTGAAATGATTCTCATACTATTACATAACTTTAGTGAGAGACATCAAAGAGGAAAACATGCCTCTCTAATGGTGGATTGAAACCTCATAACAGCTTAAAAATATGCAATATATGGGACAGATGCAAATAATTTAAATGTAAGAAGTATTGCAGTCTTTCTGCAAGTGAATAGTCTCATACCCAGAAAATAAAAAAAGGCATTGTGAATACTGCCCCAGAGAAGTTGTGGACATCCCTGGAGGTATTCAAGATGGGCTTTGATGCAGCTATGAGCAGCCTGATGTAGTACAAGATGTCCCTGTCCATTGCAGGAACTAAATGATCTTTAATGTCCTTCCAACCAAAGCCATTCAATGATTTTGTGATTCTATGATACTATTTACACAGTTTGATTTTCACAAGACTTCTAAGTGTCTTTGCCAATCTAGATTGAAGTCAATGAGGACTTAGGAAGGTTGTTTTTACAACATCAATAATCTTTTATAAATCAAATGAAGTCTGATGGCCTCATGTTCTGAATGTCTATTTGAAAGAACAGGAGCTGGATTTCACAAATGCAGTATTTTTCTGTTTAAAATGCATAGAATTCAGACATTCCGTTTAAAAATTTGTCTCATATTCTTACTGGAAGGATACAGTGTATGAATTCTCCTAGTAGACTTAAAAATATTGAAGAAATATTTTAAAAAATTCTTAAATCTAAAAAAAATTTTTTAGGGGTGCTTGTCTAGCAAGATGAGGTGGAAACTGCAGCGTGGATGTGCTAATGCTACACAGTATTTTCATGAGGTTTAAACAACTAGTGATAGCTAATTTAGAGGTAGTCTTAGTCTCTGACCAAAACTACCATGAAGGTCCTGTGGGCAATGTTATGATAGATTAGCAGTCAAGGAGGTTCTAAGTCCTTACCCAGTCTGAGTCACTTAGTGTGGCTTTGGGCAGGCCATTATAGCCATACTCCTCTCCCAGTCTATCTAAAGAATGTACTAAAAATCATAACCCTGCTGAAAAAAATCCCCAAGTGCTGATTCTGCACTAAGAATTTTTTTTAAAAAAATAAAATTTTAAGTAGTAAAGAAATATCCTTAGTCCTTAAATGTATTTTCAGCCTAAATGCAAAGTCCATTATTTTCCTCATTTTCAGCTGATGCCACAGAACAACAGAAGTGTCACTTTTTGTCAATATATATCATGACATGTCAGGACACTTTAACAACAGATGTGAACTGCAACAGAAATGACAGATTTTGCTGTATTTTCCACAGTATGTTCATTGATACTTTTCCCTTTTCTTCATATTTTTTATTAAGAACTAAATTTAGCATCTTTGCTTCTGTACATGCCCATAGGCAAGACTCTTCTTTGCTGACCTGTCATATTATAAAAATACTCTTCGAAGTGCCTTCTTTGGAAAGAAGCTGATAGGCATGTCATGACCATGTCCTGACTCTTGAAACGATGCTCACTGCCTTTACAAACTTGTCATACCAAGATGCAGCAGCTTGAAATCTAAGTTCTTGTTGTTTTTCAGCAGCGTGAATGAAAATGGGAAATCTTTCGTATCATCAGCATATTCTTAGAAGTAAGCAAGGATTCATTATCTACTCAAACAACCAGTTGTGACAAAGGAAAGGCATTTTACTGGTAAGGGCATTAATCTAAGGGATCAGTGCCCCACTTTGCCACAGGCATTTCTTTAACCTGAGAAAAGCATTTAGTCTCTCTGTCTCTCAGTTCTGCATCCATCAGGGGTATAGGAGGCATTTCGTGACCTCACATGAGTTTTGTCAAAATAAATGTATCACTGTACTGAGATACTGATGAGAGTGTCTCTAATCTACATATTATTATATTCTGCTAAGAAACTACAACTAAGAAAATGATGGTAGTTGAAGGATAGGATTGCAGTCAAATGAGAGGGAAAACTTCAGAGAAATATACCGCTAGTACATCTTTTCTTTTTCTATTTTCTTTTTTTTTTTTATCCATTTAGCCTGATTTCAGTAGTTAATTGAGAAGTTAATGGAAAGGGAACATTCATATTTACTCAAGTTCATGACAGTCAGTAATTCTATGCAGAGATAAAAATCAGGGTCTCCCGTACCTTTTGAAAGATTCGTTTTGGCAGTATTGAAGCTGGTGTAACAGTCACAGTCTGTAAAGAGATTTGCCTCAAGTTACATAATAACTTTTTGATATTCATTCCACCAATGACAGGAATAAATGTATGTGAAGAAATGGCAGTAACCATTTTTGATGTTATTCATGACGTTATTTGCTAACTGTCTAAGTTTTGTGGAATCCCTTCCTGCTTTCTGGTGTGGAGGAACACAATGCTAAGAGGACCTGGAATATTTTGAGGGACTGTTTCAGAACAGGAGTTATCTGGTAATTTGTGTGTCCATGAGTATATATCAAATGAATGTACATCACTAGGTATACAAAGACATAGAGGATTGCTTGATTAGACACTGAAATTGCTTCTCTGAAACACCGAAGGAAGAAAGAAAGAAGGTCAGTCAGCTTTCAGCGAAAAGGACAAAGTTGACAAAAAGGAAAAAAAGCTAAATGTGCTGTATCTTGTAAGGAAATCAGTATGTGTCTCACATAAAGTTTTATTCTTAGAAGTAAGGAAGAAATAGGGATACTGTAAGAAAGGAACAGCAAAAGACAACTAGACCCCCATGCCCGAAACTGCAATGTGCTATTGAAATGTGGAATCTATTGTTTCCTTCCTTTCAGACCTTATGAAGTATGAAAACAATATACTTTTCTGAGAAACCTCCTTTTAGCTGGGCAGCTAAGAAATACTACTTGAGTATCAGAATATAAAAAATTATCTGAGAAGTACAAAGCTCTAATGCAAATATTATAAAACTTTACAGGAATAGGAATAACGTGGTTTAAAATGCTGGTTCTCCTTCAGAGGATCTCACTGTGGATCCCATTCTGTCCTGGCAGACGATGATCAAAGCAGTGATGGCATATGACAATCTGTCTCTGAAGCAGAAAGCAGAGTTGAGAGACAAATCTCAAGTTTGTGTTCTCCAGAAATCATCCCTGTACACAGGCCAAACATAGGACATCTTCTGGACAGCTGTCACATCACAAGGGACCTAAATGAAGTGTAGGCGACAGTGCAGACTGACACCTTGCTGTAGAAGTCGTCTGTCTGTCACACAGCCCCTGGGTCACCACTGCGCAAGGCACAAAGCTAGGCAGCCCTGTGAGATCCTGTGTTTATTACAGGCATCTAGGCACTGTTACAATATTGGATGTCTACCCAATGCCAGGAATAAATTAAATGACAGACAGACTCAGCAGAGCAAAATGTATAACCTCAGTAGACCGTTCTACAGAGTCCTGGCAAACAGCCTTAGATGGTGCTACCCAATTAAATTTGCTTTCATCAGTCTCCTGGGGGTTTGAGTGTTTAAGGTTATAGACACTTTTCAGAGGCTTGTAAATAAATTAAGAGACAAGTAAAACTTTGACAAAGTGTAAATATTGATGAAGTAATTGTTTATAGCCATACCAGGGACCTAATCCATGTGAGAGCCGTGATCTCTCAGAACCCAGAAGCTAGATTAAAAATGAAAGTATTCTCAATGTGACATTTATTCCTGAAATAGTATCTGGACTCAGGTGGGAAAGAATGATGTTTCCTTGCACTCTGGAGGCAATACTATAGGCTGTCTTAGTTCCTCGCCATTACAATTTGATCTTTACCAGACTTACTACTCCAATCCCTGAGCTAAACAAACATAAAAAAACCCAGTTCAAAAAGATACCAGAGTAGATGGGCATCCGTATTTATTTGACGACATCTTGGAATTTTGTGTTTATTAAACTAAACTTAGAGAAACTTATAAAGCATCTTACCTGCCTGTTAACTGTGGTCTCTAGAAGTTACAAAGCTATCACATAGTTTAAAATACAACTGTGATGATTAAACATGGTGGAGCTTAGAGCTGATCTGGTGAAGAAGAGAACAACATTGGTTGTGCATACAGTGAAAAAATACCTCCCTGAGAGTAAAATGGTAATGTAACTTTTCTACAGGATGAACTATTAGAAAATCCCTCCCTCTTTTCCTTGTCTTAACAACAAACAAAATGGACAAATACTAAATTCATGAGATTAGGTAGCAACATGATACAGATTTTGTTAATTTAGAATGTGCAAAGCCCAAGGAACAAATCTACTATCCTCAGTGGATAATCCACATGGGAAAAATAGGAGCTACATCTTCACATACCAGAGTTTCCATTTCACTCCAAAAGGAGGAAGGAATACTGGAGAAAATGTCATGCTAACATGAAATGGGAGTTTCTGAAGTATTATTGCAGTTAAAAATGTTGTACGGAATTGCTGAATGAGGGTCAAAGTAGCATGTACTCTGATTACCAGGGGACAAGGGCTCTTGCAAGAAGCTTGTTCTGAGTAAAGAGGCTTGGCAACTGGGAAAACCAGTCAGTTATTCAGGAGAGAAGGAGCAAGAAAGCTCATAAAGGAAAGATGGATGTGGTAGGAAATCATAGTATGTTCCATGTAAAATGAGGTTTTGCTCTGGTTAAGGGGGAAATGGCTATTAACTATCAGTAGGTGTTTATATTAGGTATATATTTGGAGAGTTTTCATAAAGAACAAGCAGTTTTACTATTTTAGAGATTTTTTTTAAAAAAACACTTATTGACAGTATTACAAATACTACATTTTATCTTCAATATACATATGCGAGCTCTCTAGGTTTATTATATATTCACTTTATAAGAATCTACATTGCAATATTCCCTCACAAATTGACCAAAAAACTTTTCATCCAGTAAACTGGTCTTTTAAGTGCAGTAGCCCAAAGCTTTACCTCTGCAACATGTCCCTGAAAGTACTTTTTATTTCAGGCTCTTACTTGTGTCTCAGATGAGAATCAAGCTGGCATCAAGGAATAAAGGGATGATAGAGTTGTATATAAAATTGCTTCCGAATCTCCTTACCCGTCACAGTGTCTGTTAACATTCTTCAGGACTGAGACTTTTATGGCCCTTAAGGAGTGTTTCTTGTATGCCCTGCTTCAAGGAAATGTATACTTCAAGAATACAGTGCTAAAAGTATTTATTTCTAGCCCCATTTTGTGTGTACTTTTGATATTTCAGTATATGAAAATAGTGTCATGATTACAGAGAGGACAGTAGCTTAACACTCCCCCTCTCCCCTCTTCTTTACATGCAAAATGCACCAGAGCTTTCAGATATTACATGAAATTGACTGGGCTTTTGCCTTCTGGAAGTCAAGAAACACTGTTGACAATTGGAAAGGGTTTCATTGTAGGTACTACTAAAAAGTGAAAACAAAACTACAGACAATAATATTGTACAACAATTTATTCTGTGACTATAACCTCTTTCTCTACTTGTGGGATAGCAGTTTCCTCTGCGGCTACAGCATTTGCAGAAGCACTCTAATTCATAAATGTCATTAATAAAAATAACTTTACAATCCCATTTCATTAAAATTGTGCATTAGTCAGTGCATTGTACAACTGTTAATGGCTTTGTCTCTTTGGACTGCTCATTTATAGTACCTTGTGAACACCCAGTACTTGAGGTGCAATGACTATTTGTAGTTGGCTGGATAAGTCACATGGCAGTATTTTTTTGTGTAGTTTAATGAATGTGTTGGTGTACATATTGGTGCTTGTAAATGTAAAATTTTATCACTATGTGAATATTCATGCATGTTATTTCTGTAAATAGCTGTGCCAGAAAACTCTGTTTTATGAATATTTGCAGAAGGGGAACAGATAAATGAGACAGCAGTTGGAGGCAAATAATTTGAACGTTTGTGGTAATATTCAGGCTGAATGTTTTGCAAGATTTGCCTAGCCTTGCTTAAGAACAGCTTTCCTGTAAATGAATAGAGAGTTTCGCCTATACCTGCCTCCTTGCTTCAAGGGGGAAGTGCAGAAACCTTGTTGTCCCAACATGCGTTGGCAGGTCTGACCTATTGTACCACCAAATCTGGCCAGGTCTCCAGAGGACATAAGGCTGAAGGAAAATGTCAAGAAATGCTGCACATGTGGAGCATACGAGGTGAAACAGAAAGCCTTTGAATTACTTCTAATACACCCCCAAAACAGAAATTTCCTTCTCAAGTCATGACATTCTGTAATCATATTAATTTGAATATTTGATGTCTGTTCTCATGGTGCTGACCTTGCTCCCTACAGCTACTTACAGTACACTCTTCCTGCAATTTATAACAGAAAGTGAGAATTAAAGCAAAACCACATACTTGTAAGTAAGCATGGCTTTCAACTCAGCATGCAGCTGCAGATATGCCATGACTGTTATGCTATATCTGACATTTTCAAGGCATTTGTCCAGCCAGTGACAAAAATCCATTTGATTGTGTGAAATTTCTTTGGAGAGCGGATGGACTTTTGTACAAGCGCAGCCTCTGCATCTTCAGTATTGCACAAGGAGGACAGGCAGATGCTTGAGGCTCTGTGGCAGGATCCTGAATTGGAGAAGCTCCTGCTGGGCATTTGGCCATTACTCTGGGATAGAAGAGCTGTGCCTTGGGGCACCCAGGTGGAATGGACTAGTGATGTGTCAGTAGAAGAGGTACAAGGGGCGTGAGTGGCTTCTGCTGCACCTGTGTAGCCAGTTCCTGACAGTGAGATCAGAGTGACTCACCATTAACTGAGCAGACTTTGTAGTCAGAGACACAGTTTATGTGAGCTTTACTTGCAGGAACTGGTAATGTTCTGGCAATCTGGTGATGTTCTCTCATGGTAAAGCCTTGTCTCCAAATAACTACAACAATTTAAACAAAATGTAATTTTACCACTGGGCAGTATCTCCAGGGGATAAAATGCCTTTATGAAATCCCCATGGGCAGCATGGTGTACTTTTTCAGACAGGCTGAGTGTAAATGTGACAACGTTCTGAGTTTTCTACCTGTTGAAAGATATTTGCCTCCACGTATCAATGAGTTTCCAGACTACATTGCCTGTCAGCTCTTCAAAAGTCCAACAGAGCACCAAACGCACAAACGTCTGTGCAGCTCTGTCAGCAAACTTAGGGTTCTCCTTCAGCAACAAGCAAGAGAAAGCATGTATGCCAGGGACAGAGGAAAAGCAAACAAAATCAGTGCTCTCCAGTCAACCACCTACTCAGATGCTAGAGCAGTAGCAATGCCCTTCTGAGCCTCTACACCCTCTCAGGAGGAGCCTTGCCAAGCATGCCTTGGTGTGAAGGACCATGCTGCCCGCCCTCTGCCTGAAGTGCTCTGCTTAGGCAGGAGAATTTGAGGGAGGATGAGAATCCGGAGTTGAAAGAACAAAATAAGGGAAAACAGGGTCTCAGAGCCAAGAAACTGTGCTGCATGAACCATGCCTGTTTGTATAGACTTTCACTGTTAAAGTCAAGTGCTTGCAAAATTGGGTAGGGCTGGAACAACCATGACATCTCTTTTATGGCTGCTGCTGCCTCTCAGCTGCCACATGCTTTCACTTCACTGGAGAGAATACTGGCTAGGGACCACTGACCAAAGTAAAATTCTTTTGCCTTTGAAACTTTCTAATTTGAGCACATGCCTCACCAATTTTGGTTAATTATACAAGAAGTTATTGATAAGGAAGAGTAAGAAACGTGCAAACATGGTGTGTCACATGTAGGGACAGCAGCATTTTCTGGAGAGTGATCCCCTATTTTACGACAACCTCACTTACTACAGTCTCTTGATGAAATAAATCATTTCACAGGCAGTGTATAATGCAGTCTAAAATATGATGGTTCTCACTGTTTGAAATCTAAATTGGATATGCCCTTACTGCCCTCTTTGCCAGAGCTATCAAGGGCTTAATAGCTTTCTTGTGCTTGTGTGATTATTTTGAATCACCTTTTCAGTAACTTATATTTTTACCATAGATTATATTTGATCACGTTTGAACTTACAAACATACTATTTAAAAGCTTTACTTTGTTACTTGATAACTGATTTCATGTATGATTTGCAAAACGAAACACATCTTTCTCATTGACCCTGTGACAAAATTTTTCTCCCCTGTTGTCTGTCTCCACCTTAGGAATTGTCTCCTCCTCCTCCCTGGCTTGCATTGCTTTAATCTTATTCTCTCTTTTGTTACTTTAGAGATCTATGAGTAATGACTACATCTGTCTTTGAACCACTCCACTGGCTTCCACATTGCTTCTACTTTTGCATTCACAGCTCTACCAACTGCACTGTGGTCTCTTACAAATCTTCACTCCTCTGGTTAATCCTGCTTCACCGCTGACAGAGATGATGTTACTGTGTTACCCAGCTGCTCCATCCTCACCTACTTTCATCTTGCTGGTTAGATTTTGTGATAAAAGCACAACATCTGCCTGATAAACTGCTGTGATTTTTTTGCTTTGTGAAGCTCACTGTGTGGCTTATAAAAGTGGTGAGCAAACTTTGGAAGCTTTAGTACAGAAATGTGTTAGTTTTCTTTCCCCCTTCTCTTAAATCATCTGACTTCCAATTCTATGTCTATTTATTAGCTTAAAAATTCACTGGGCTCACATTGGTTTCTCAGTGCAGTACCTATTTCCATTTAACCCCTTCAAGGGCGGTTCTAGAGTAGATCCAATTAAACCATTTATTGAAATGTCACTTAGTTCCTTCCTTGTGTCTCTCCCTTGCTGTAACCTGCCTCCAGCCCCACTGTAGCCTACCTTCAGCCCATGGTGTTCTTCCTGACTGCTGTTTCTCCTCTGGTGAATGGCACGACAGAGGCAGGGCTCAGTGGGCAAGCCCATCTCCATACATCTCTCTTTCCACTTCTACCTACTCATTGGATACAGACATGAGTGTCACCAGAGAAGAATGCAAAGGAAAAATCCACTCTAGACTATCTGTCATCAGAAATAATTTATTTTCCAGGACAGCACAACCCTACCTAAAGCAGTAAGAAAGAGGAAACATGAAGAAAATATGCCAAAGAGAATGGAAAATATCCACTGTTACCAGTGTAAAACAGTGCTACTTCCTTCCGGAATAAGTCAGTGAGGGCCAAGACCAAACTATTCAGGAATTCTGCAGTAGCTGCAAAACATCTGCTTGACCTGCAAATTGAATAACAAAATCTTTGAAGGTGAAACCCGCCTGTATTTGTCTTGAGGTTTTGAAAAACACCTGGATCTTATACTAGTAGCTCCATAGAGAATATTAATTCAGAAAACAAGGCTGCAGATATGTGCACTCTTATGTCTTTTTTTCTTATACATATTCATACACTATAACCCTGACTGGACTCTCAAACTTTTCTGTAGACGTTGGGTTTTGACCTGTGGGTCTCAGAGGTCCAGGGATGCAGTATAGTTGCTTGGCAACGTGAACACAACAGTTCTTTGGGGGTGATGAACATTTTTTAAGGAACAGTTTCCTTTCTCTTCAGCTGAATGGATAAGAGCACAGATGACTCAGACTATGATGCCTGACCTGGGGTTTTGTGTCTGTAATTCATGGTTTTATGGATGCAGAGTTCTGGTTTACACGGGTGAATTTGGACCTAGACTTGACTTTCAATGACCCCAGGGATGGGGTAATTATCTTGAGATTTTCGAGTGTTTAAGATTTGGGATTTTGCCTCAGACAAAAATATTATTATTATTTCTTTTAAGTCCTTTTTTTTTTAAACTCACCATGAAGGCAGAGTGCACAATTCCAGTCTGGGCAAGATTTTGCAGGGGAGAATACTGCCTTCTGTGCAAAGGCAATGCTTTTCTGTCTGCTCTAGGGAAGACCAACTTGCTAGCTCTCTTACAAGAATTTCTGCATGTGAAAGGCACAGTAGATGCCATCTCATGTTGCACCAGCCACTGCATGACTGGCAGTTTTTACAGTCATCTCCATGCACTGGATTTCACAAGCCCATGCACATATGGTACCTGAGCCTTAGGGAGCTTGTAGTGAGTGTAAAGGCATATAAGAGAATGATACCCTGACCTTTATCTAAGTTTCAGCCTTGCTAAAGTCCAGCTGCTTCATCACTAAGGTAGCTGAATCTCTGTGCTTCTGGGTTTTTTGAGCACCTATACTGGCACAGCTCTCATTTTCTGATCAAGAGGTTCTGATTTGAGTGTTTCCCCTTCTATAGTTCTTTGTAATCCTTGTTATTATCAATTTAATTATATTAATATTTTAAGAAATCTTATTTTATAATTCCTATAATTCTCTGAGTATTTTCCAACTGGGTTTACTTTACAAGCCTTCAGTAAATTTGCTGTCTCACTGTGGCAAGAAATTAGGTAATTCAGTAAATGAACAGGAAGGCCAGTACATATACCTCTTGACTTTAAGAAAATGTCAGGTAGAGATAGAGGAAACCAAGAGCAGCCAGATTTTGGAAGTTCTAGTTGTGTTTGACGTACACACAGTGCCTCCAGTCTTTACTTAGAATTGATGTAAGCCACAGTAAATTAGACAGCCTCTGGGCTTACATTCTGAATTTAGTCCTATAACATTTTTTTCCTCCAAAGCAGCAATCAAGTCATCGATCAGGTTGTCAGCAAATTGTCTGTATGCCATATATTAATCTCACTTTTCATATCCCCATCGTCCTTTGTTTCAGTGGGAGTTCATTTGCAGATGAAGTCTGCTTAGGCCACAATCTTCCACAAATAATGTATCTCAAGAAAGAGTTAACTAATAAAAAAAAGCATGATATCTAAGCTGGTGCTCTGTGGGTACACAGTGCTAAATGGGTGCTGTAGGGAGGACAGTAGCAGGAAATTCTTACTTAAAAAAACCAGCATGTAGCGTTTGACTTGCTTCCTACTAGGTGATCAGCAGCAGGCTTTAAGTTAACAGTGATACCAAATAGTTTATTTAGCTGTCAGCTTCAAGGAAACAGTTTATAGTGGTTACAAACAGGCAGCCTACGATGACATCTTTAAGAGAAGTCTGCTTTCAGACAACTGTGAAAGCATGGACTAGCATGCAACAGGAACAAATCTCATAGAATATTTTATTCAAGGCTCCTGCTTTGGTTCTAAGTTTCCTGCAGGGAATGTTGGCTTGTGTTGCTACCCAAAACTGAATCATAAACAAAAGCAAAGTGAATTTGAAAAAGGAACCAGAATTTGTGCCATGTCACCTTTCCTTATGTTTGCTTTCACACAGCAATCCATCAATACAAAACAAAACTTTAATGATACAGTGTGTCAGTACAGGCCCATGTTGCAACAATCTTTTCAGCTTCTTTTCCTTTAAAAATAAAGTGAAGGAAAGTGTGTTTTGAAGCACCACCTTTGTATCTCCTAGAAACGGCCAGTGACAAAATAACAAGTTATGGCAAGAGAACGAAGTTGCTCAGCTGACAAAGGAACTGTTGAATTTCATCATTTTCTTCCTTAGTAGTAGGTCATGTAGCATGTCAGAAATAAATGCTACATCTTTCAATGAATGGCTCTTCTCTGTAGGTGTAGGAATCCCTGATGGGTAAAGGGAATTTAATAAGAATATGCACAAGTTCCTTGTGGTTGAATTTGTGTGTGACACCAGTTTCAGATACACTTATTTGAGCAACCTTTTTAACATTTTTTTTCTAGAAAATATAGTACTGATAGCAAAAAGAAAGCTATTTTCAACAGCACAAGAAGTTTATTTATCTGGTGGTGGGAAATAGATCCACCCAATGATACTGAAATAAGGTAAGATATGCTTTTATACTACTTCACATGAAGCAAGTGGTCTGACAGGGAATTCCCTGGAGGCACATTTTGTCTCTGGCCAGGGTTGGGCACTCTTGATCTGGTGGCTGTGCAAGTACTGAATTCTAGGAAGCCACTGGAGCTTTCTACAAGCTTATAGTCCTTGAGTGGACCATGTTGGGAGCTGGTTGCAGCTTCTGTCTCCCCTGGCTATCCTTCTTTCCACCATGTGCAAACAAGGTAGGAACGGTTGGACTCGGTGATCCGGTGGGTCTCTTCCAACCTGGTTATTCTGTGATTCTGTGAAGGACACGGAAAGAGAGGTGCGTAGGATCCTGATACACAGCTAGGTCTCATTACAGTCTTACGCTGAGAAGAGGACTTGTCCCAAAGCTTCTAGTTTTGACGTATGGTGATATGAGAAGAGTGTATATTTTGATGGCTATTTGAGTATAGAATATATTTCAATGTGTTTGCCTAATTCTCCTCTTTAATTTTAGTCTTTTTATTAACATTGAAATGATGGAAAAAGCCTTTTAAAAATTCTGAGACTGTGGCTTCTACTAGCCTAAGCTCTTGACAGGTACTAAACAGAAAAGTAAGATCAGAATGCCATTTTCATTTCTCCTGGGGTTTTTTGATATCTACATCTCATTTGCAAAGCCTATGGCTTTCTCAGTGCTTATACTATTCTCTTGTAAAAGAAACTTGCAGAAGGATTAGGTGGGAGGGAGATGGTTATTTCCGTAAGGCCACTTCATTGATGTGGGATCAACATAGCATTAGGATCATAGAATCATAGAGTGGTTCGTGTTGGAAAAGACCATAGACACCATGTAGTTCCACCTCCCCTTGCATGGGCAGGGACACTTTCCACTGGATCTTTAGGTTTATCTCATAAGAGTATTATTTTTAAAAACCAAAATAAAAAAGTCAGCAGAAAAGGACAGGTAAAAAAACCCCAAACCCTGACTTTTAAAATAAGTAAAAGTAACATAATCTAACGGTAGAGGAAATAAATCAATAAAAGTAATTTTGTGTTATGTGCGAAGGCTTCACAGTCTTAGCTTACAACTTTCTGTCAATCTTACAGTTTTAATTCACTTATGGAATTTTAAATTGAACCTATTTTTGTCCAGTCATCCACTTTCTCAAGGTAGTTTATCAAATCTAGGTTTGAAACACACCATCCAAACAGAGATGGGCTTTGTAACCCACAGGCTCTGGCCACGTGTGGTATGAAAAACATGCTCAGGAATCCAGGGAAACACATAATGTGATTCTGGAACTGGAGGTATTGGGGATATCAGCTGAATTGCACCTGGGCTTTAGAGGTGCAGTAGTCAGGGCAACGGCAGTTATGAGTTTGAAATCTGTATACCCATTTAATAGGTAAATATTGTGGAAATGCAATCAAGTGGAAGTGATGCAAAGAGAAATGTTTTGTTTTCTCTTTACATCTGCCACCCAAAAGTGGGACTCCTATCACAAGGTACAGTATAAGCTTAATCTACAAAAACTACAGGTGACTCTGCCTCAGAGTAAAACTTTTCAAAAACATCTGAAGAAAACAGAAGAATAGGTTCCTTTGCATGTGACCCCTGGGCTACTTAATCTCAGCTTCCTGCACTGTTGCAGACTTTGCTGAACGTATCCAGGAAGAAGTAAGCCCCCTGTGTGTGCAGCCTTTGCCTGGGGGGCAGATCGAGCCCCAGTCTCTGCCTGGGGCAGATTTGTAAACTCCGTGATGGCCAGAGGATGCTCCAGAGAGGAAACACAGGACCTGTTGAGTGGCCTGCCTGGCTCAATCAATGCTAAAAATAAGTTATGACTTGTATAAGGAATCATCAGGTGCAGAACATCAATTGGGAGACCCACTAATTTGAAACATGCATCAATCATATGTTAGGAGCACATACAGGCCTTCACTTGGGCTTCTGGAAAGACTTTTCATTGCAGAATCCCTTTTTGTAGAATAAATTTTTGGCACTCACCGGAGTGATGTACAGAAAACTCTGTAATTGGAACATCTTTCTCCAAGTTCTCTGGATGTTAAATATTTTTACAACTCAACTCCTTTTCTTGAAATCTACAAAAATATATAATTTTTTTGAGAGCATGGTTTCTAATTCCAGACATTTAATGAACAAATCTGAAACAGTGGGGCTCTCCAGCCCATATGATGAGGCCAGTTTACATTTGTCACTAGATTCCCCAAAGGGAATTTCTAGGAAAAGACAGAAGCGCTTTATGAGTCTATAAATAAAAAAATATCAGAGATTGAAAGCGATTGTACTACTGCTTATGGAACCAGGGGATTTATCTCTTTTTAGCTGCTTATCAAGAAAATAAATGAACCTAATAAGCATCACTAGCTCTATCAAAACTTGCGAGCACTATCAAGATCCACTGAAGGCAAGCAAAGGCACCGAAGTCCCTTTGGCTCCCTGTAAGCTAACTAATTTGTAGGAAAGTGTTAAAACAAGAAGCAGCCCCGGGGAGAGGTTCCCCCGCCCACTCGCAGATATTCTGCTGGTTTTCTCCTTCTCCCATGGCCACCAGGTGGGGCAGCGAAAAGCCGAGAGTTGCAAACTTAATTAAAAAAAAAAAAAAAAGAGAGAGAGAGAGAGAGAGAGAGAAAGGAGCAAATTGCCTGTGTTCTTCTGCAAACGCTGGAAGCCGGAATATCCACATTTTCTTCACGTGTGGCAATTAGAAGAGGAGAAATCACTCCACTCACTCTTGAAGGGTGTCTTGGTGGAGGTGGTTCCTTCCTGGTATTAGATAACAATTTGCTCTGCACCAGAGCCCTACACTTCATCTGAGGAATCGTAGGTTTCCTACAGCACCTAAAGATTACCTTTATGATTCTCACATTTCCATAAATAAATAAAAAAACCATACAGCCTAGCCCACTGATACAATTGCATCAAACCTACGCTATAGGGGCTAGAAAACAACACTGTTTTTCAAATGTGTAAGAGAAATCTTAAATTAATCCTCCCTGACCAGAATCACCAGCATGGTAAAGGTTAGGAAAAGGGGGGGAAGGGGGAAGGAGTATCATATGAAAGTCTGCCTCATAAAGTGAGCAAATTCCTGCCCACATCATTTTGCAGTTTGTTTACTTGTGGCTTCATTAAAATTGCATTCAGATCCAATGACTAGGTTTTGTTAATGGCCCGCAGAGGGATAATCATTGCTGAAGCCTGAACACCGTGATCCATTTTCCCTAATTATTACTTTGTAACCGTTTCTAATTTGACAGCTCCTGCTGAACAAGGGTTCATTTATTTTGTTTCATTGTTTCATGTAAGGAAACACCAGATAAGCATAACAGCAGAGCATTAATAAGGAGACCCACTAATTTAAAACATACATTAATTGTATGTTAAGAGCACATAATGGCCTTCATTTGGGCTCCTGGAAAGATTTTTCATTGCAAAATCCTTTTAAAGGGTATAAATCACAGGGCTGTGTTGCATGCTTAACAAGGACCAGGAAGAATTCTAATTCCTTATAGCCTACTAGTCAAGAATGTAGAGGGGCAAAGAGGTTCATTTTCCTCTTCGACTTTTTTATAACTGTCAAAAAGATGGAATAAAGATGTATGTATTTCCTCACAATGAATTTGTTTCTACACTTGCATAGTTATTAGGTATATGTCAGCAGGCTTGGGGCAGTTCAGTTGTTTTTCTCGGAAGAGAAACATGTAGGATGGTCAGGTGTTTCTAAAAATTCAGTGTAACTTGTGGCTTTTTGAGGGCTTTAACAAGCAGTTACATGTTTCTAAAGAAACAATGTAGGAATACACAACTACACAAGCAAACTAGTCCAGTCTCTTGGTAGCTCAGTCAATTGTATCAATATTTCTTTCATGAACTCATGGTGTTCTATCTTAAATGTATTAAGGTTTTTAATTTTGTTCCTTTTTATTCCTATAACCTAATTTTAGAAGGCTATTTCTAAACTCTGTTTTATTGACTTGCCTCAAAATTTGTGTCATCAGGAAATTTCATTATCTCACTCTCCTACTTCCTATTAGCCCCATCCTTATTCATTTCATGCTATAACTAGTCCCTAGCTACAGTCTAAGTGTTTGATATTTGTATATGTGTTTTGATGCCCCTATCTCTGCTGCTATGATGACCATTAGATGCTTCCATGGTGTTTACCCCACTTTATGAAAACACATTTGATTTCAAGCTTCATTTTGCTAAGCTAAATAAGGCAAGCTCCTTTGTTCTCATTTGGTAAGATACACTTATTCCTTTTCTGAATTCCAGTTTGACTTTGTCTTTTATGACTACAAAGGATGAGAAATATGAATTCTTCTCCAGGTGGAATTGCCTCAATACTTTGTGCAGTGACATTAACACATCTTTCACTTCTCTGGAAATGCTGCAACTGATAAATTCCTTGGGTTTTGATTTGGTTTTTTTTTTTTTTCCTGCTGCAACACGTTGGTAGATTGTTGCTCTTCTAACAATACATTGGTTTGCCCAGAAGTTTTTATCATTTTTAGCTCTCAGCTGATGATGAGTCAGCTTGGAGCAGTCATTTTTGCCATCTTTTTACTGAGGTATGATTTGCACTTTCGCACATGGCACTTTTGAATTTAAACTATTTCTATCTTTCCAATCCTCATGATCATTCAGTTATTCCCATAAAATATTCTGATCTTCCTCAGATATTGGCAGTGTCTCAAAATTCGTGTCACTAGGAGGTTTTTCACCTCTCACTGTTTCACGTTAGCCAGTTTTTACTTGCTCTGTGATTTAACTAGCTCTTGTCTTCTCCAGCGTGTTCTACTTTAAATATCTCTCTGAAGTTCGCATAGATTAGGTATACTGTGTGCCTGGTTACTCTAGATCTTTAAATAGCTTCTTCATACAGATATCAAATTGACCTCCTTTAGTCTGCCGCAGTTTATCCTATTTCCCCTTTCCTTTCCATTCATTTTTCATTCCTTCATAGTTTGATCTAGAGCCCTGTATAAGGCAGAAGTCAGACTAAAGGGCTCATGGTTGTCTGAAACACCACATATTCTTAAATCTAATTACTAAATCTTTTATTCTCCTATTGCACAGTGATATCCCTTCCTGTTTTTTCAAAGCCTAGTTAGCAAACAAAATCCATCAGCGATGAAATCCAGCAGTAACTGGGTTCTCCCTTCACCTGTATACGTTGCCCTGTTTTTATCTGAGATAGTCATCTTTTCCTTCTCTCTCTCAAAACATTTTACAGTTTTCTACTCAATACTGCCACTGAACATGCTCAGTCTATACATCAACACCCAACGAGTGGGATTTCTTCTGTCAATCTCTTCACAAATTATTTTGCACAGGTAGGATGTCTAGTTGTCCTATATTATTTTTCTCGTCTCTCAAACTGTTGGCACTCAGTCCTTATATATTGTTGTTGTCTCTCAGGTGTTACAGTTTCTTCATTTTGTCACCATTGTACCTTCTAAGAGAGTATATTAAAAGTGTCCTCTTGTGCCCCATGTTACCCCTTGGCTCTGCTCTGACACTGCAAGCTCTCATCTAACATCCTGTGGAACTGCAGGGGATCTCTCCAGCACTGACGGGCTGCTTTTACCCACTCTGAACTTTGGATTTGAATTGCAAATAATGTTCACTGCCTAAGAAAGGAAGGGGTCCCCATACAGTCACTACCAGCTCAGAGAAATATGTGCAATGGCCACTCTAGTCAGGGAAAGTTAAGAAATGACCAAAAAATCAGAGATCATCTAGAAGGTACTGTATTATGTGTGGTTTGCAGTAACATTCTGTTTAGACTTTTGGCTTTTAACAAAGATTGCCATGGCTGTTTCATTACATTCAGATCATATAGAAGGTAGATCAAATCCAGTAGGCTGTGTTACTGTCTCCAGTGTTGTGCTCTGATAGAGCAGTATTGGCTGCATTTATTTACCTAGGAAGGCAAAACTACTCGTTCTGTTGTTTTCATTCTAAATACTCCTCAGTGACAACACGGTACTGCAATACCAGGCTGTGGTTTCTCACAGAGTGCCCCAGCTTTGCTCTCACTAGCTATGTCCTGCTGCACCACTAACATTCATGCTTCTTCTGACTGGCTCTATCCTTACGACTCTTCAGTTTTCTTCTAACCAGTATCAAATCACCTTTTAACTGAATTTCCTCATTAGCTTCTGTTAACAAGCCTCTCCCAACCTTCTTGCCATAGGAGAATATAAGTTATCAGTCCTTGTTCAACCTGGGATAGGCATATCATTGTGCAACAGTTCACAGGCAGTGAGAGGCACTGTGTGGGCAGTCCACACCTAAAGGAGGTAGGCTGATTAGCTGAGAGGAGCGTGCTCACTCATGACTTTCAAAAGAGAAGAAATGTACCAGCATCAAACCCAGTGGATCAGCAGCGCTGTAACCTTTCTTCCACAAGAGTCCTGACAAAGCAGGTAAGAAGTTGTCGTTGCTCAGCAAGAACCATTGCTTGCATGCTGCAAAAGTGATACAAAGGAGGAGGAGCTCATCCTGGTCCTCTACTCTCTGTCCTGCTGCACTGTATGCCTGCAGTCCCAGTATGTTTAATGACCTTCTGCTGGCATTCGTTTCAGCTTTCAGTCTGGATGGTCAGGGCGTGCAGCAGTTCTCTCTCTGTTGTGTTCTGGTAGGAGCTTCCTGCTTATCAGTTGTAAACTGTACTGAACAATGCTTCCCTGGCTGCCTTCATCTTCAAATATGACCCTTTTTTCAGGTAATACACTGAACAGAGATTGTTGATAATTTAGACCCGATTTCTTGTACTCCATCCAGATACTCTTTGCCACACCACCTTCCTTGACTGTTATTTGAAGTACATTGTTACTCCAGGGTAGAATATATTTGTAGATTTAAGGAGAAATGAAGCAAGTTAAGCCATAAATATTCTCATCTCATTCTTGCCATTTGCTGGTTACAAGTTCTCCTGCAAATAAGACTTTCAATGCTCGCTTTTCTTTTTTCTTTTTCTACGTATTTTTAGAGCAACTCTTGCCTTTCTTATGTCCTTCTAAGCAATGACTCACTTTGATTTCCTGATTTATGTTTTTCTAACTTATAGATGCTATTTCTCTCCTCCTCCTCCTCCCTCCCCCCCAAGTGAACATCTACTAATGCCATTTATTAACAGGTTTTGTGCCTGGAATATACTTTCAGCTAACTTAGCTAACTTTAACATCCTTCCCCACTACGTTTTTTGTTTCTGAATTTCTTGGTCCAAACAGAGCATTCCAGTTGAATAGAATGCTGCATTTTAAGACTACGTATCCACTAAAGCAGGTACTTTGGGGTGAAAATGACATTATGAGTTTGAATAATGAAAATAAGTGAGTTTCACATGCCAATGAACTTGGGCTCCAAGACTGGCCTTCCTTTTTCCTTTGTTCTGTTTTATATGTTTATATATGTATGTATATGTATATGTATATGTATATGTATATGTATATGTATATGTATATGTATATGTATATGTATATGTATGTATATATGTTTATATGTATATGTTTATATGTTTCATATATATATGTTTCCCTGGAGGTGTTTAAGGCATGGGTGGACAAGGTGCTAAGGGGAATGGTTTAGTGTTTGATAGGAATGGTTGGACTCGATGATCCAGTGGGTCTCTTCCAACCTGGTTATTCTATGATTCTATGATTCTATATCCCAGGCAGCTACTGCCATGCATTACTGTCCATAAACGCATAGCTGGGCCCAGCCTAACGATTCAGAAGCTGTCTGAAAATCTTTTCACAGCTTTCCATCTTCTGGTTACAAGCTCAATGTTAAAATTTTCTCTGTTTTAAAACCACTAGTCATATATGTTTATTTTCAAACAGATAGTCTGCATTTTCTAGTGGTTGCTCATGAAAAATCTTGTCTGACCCAGACCTCCTGCAGTACTATAGCATTTTGCAATACTTCATATCCAATAGTTATCTTGTTAGGTTGATCTGCATTGCTTCCCTCATTAATTACTACTGATCATAAAAACAGGTATTGCTTTCAATTTATGCCAATTTCTACAAAAGTCGTCACTTTTGATTAGTAACGTTCAGATTATATAAATTGTGGCTTCTTTGGCAGTGTTATTCCAGAATAAAATCTTGTAAAAATCACAACGGTGGAAGGAAAACAATTTTATTACATGAGCAGCTCAACATCACTATTGGAAGAACTTCACATTTAGCTTCCAGAAGTAAATGAGAAGGAAAACCCATAAAATCTATAGAAATCTATTAAAAAAATCCAAAACCTGTGATTAATTTACACATTCAAGCACCTCAGGATTTAATTTTTCATTCTAGAAAATGAAAATAAAATAATTAAAAGATTATTCCTACAATTATTTTTTTCATTTGTATAATCCACTGGGCTTAGGAGCTGGAGTATAAGGTAGCTTTCAAGCTGCTTATATCTGGACATTACCCTAAACCAGAAGATGTCTGAGACCTCAATGTGTTTGGGTCAATTCCTACTTAGAAAATATGACTGTCTAAGAAGATTCTACTGTGAGTATAGATTATGCCAAAAGAAAGTACCTAGGGACTTTTACCCTTGTCTGCTAGGGAGTACTTAGGGTTTCCTCTTATAACAGTTCCTTTATATTGCCAGGAACCCCAGAAGCAGTCTTTGATGTAGAGATATTTTGTTGGATCTTGTATGTTACCTTAGCTGAAAAATTGTTTTCTCTTCTTTGATGGCTAACAGGTAGGTTTTTTATTGCTTGTTTGTTTGTTTTAACAGAATTTTGCATATTTTTTTGTTTTATTTTGGAGTGTTTTTTTGTACTAAGAGTAAAGAAATTCCTGCAATCAAATCTTCATTTATTAGAAATCAAATTATCTTTATTGGCTTCAAGGGACCTACTTTGCCTTATACAACTAGATGGTAAAATACATTGTATGATATCATAGACCTTTTTGCTAGTAAAATTTAGCAATAAATTCATTTTGCTAATAATTTTTTAAATTAAAACTAGAAACATGGTGCTGGAAAACATGGAAAATAGACTTTTACTTTATGTCTTGATTTAACCAAATATCCCTGTAGTTCTTCAGTTCTATATCTGTAAAACCACTTTCTAAAAATCTTCTGGATAAGGAGAATTTCCAGTCTCTGCAGGTTACATGTCATGAAACTCACGGGATGTCGCTTCATGACTAGAAAGATTTCTACTTGTTCTTTGCCTTCTTATTAAATTATTTTTTTAATGTATGTGTGCTGAGGGCACAAAGTGTGATTAAACAATCATTTTTAAGACAACCTTATATTTAGTGGTAGGCTGCTACTGATACAAGAAGTAGTTGCTATTACAAAAATTAGAGTATTTTTTATTTAAGCTAAAATAGAGTTAATTTTCATCTAAGTATTTGTATTCTTTGAAAGTTAGATAGAATGTCCCTCTGATAGCATGTTTTTCTTTCAAGGAGTGTTTTTCCAAACACTGTTCATTCTTTGGTGAGGATAACGTCTTGTGTTCAGTCTGATCTGTCCTGAACATATGTCTTTTCTTCTGTAATCACCTCTGTTTGCAGTCTTTCCCAATCTCAAATGCAAGGTCAGGCAGAGACCTAGCTCCAAAGCTCCAAATTAGCAAAGAGATTTGACTGTTGTGAAGTTCATAATAGCATTAAATTTAGTCCTTGGAAAGTGACAGAATATACATAATATTTCTGGGGAAATTTGAACATATGCATGTAAGCGGGAAATATATTCTGTAACCAGCTTTTGTCTCATTTCACATGACTTAGGTAGATCACTCCCTCACGTTGCCCAGGCCTGAAAGCTTGCTTTCTAAAACTCCAAAAAGAGTCTTAGAGAGTCTATTTGCTGGCATTTTTGCTATCATTAACAAACTTACTTTCTCTTTTCTTATCCTCTCTCACCTGTTTTCACTGCCTGGACCAAATTGTATGTATATAACTTTCATTTAAGTTACTTACTCCCTTTACCTTTCAATAATGATGTATTATCTACACTCTGTGACTATTTTTTTTGCGGCTGCTATTCATCCACATTGAAATGATTTTGTTTTGATTGTAAATCATAATTCTGCTGAGAAGTGTATTACTAGGGACAAATGTCAAATCTGCTTAGTAAAGTGAAGTTTTAATAGTTGAGTTAAGTTTGAAGACAAGGGAAGTAGTTTGATTTCGCATAATCTGTATTTGGTGAGTATATTTGCCTTTGAAAAAAATATAGAAATATCTGGGCATTTCTAAACTCTATTAACTAACTAAACTATTTTCATCATATATTTCATCACTATCAGTCTCATTACTTAGATTAACTTCTTCAAAAGACCCTGCTACTCCACCTATCCTTCATACAGGTCAAAACTTACCTAACTATTGAGAAATATCTCCTACTAGTGCTTTAAGTATGCTAAAGAGGGTATTTCAGAGCAATAACTGCATGCACATGGATGTTTGTAAATTACTGTGCATTATGAGCATATTTAGGCCTCCCTAAAATTTGTGCTGCTCTCTTGGGATTTGTGTTCTAGGTATGCCCTTGTACTCTGAGGTATGCTTACATTAAAAATACCCTCTGGTTTTGTCGCTCTGTCCTCTATCAGCTGCTACTACTACTATGTACTCTGAAAAATTGCTTTTAAAAAATCTGATTTTTCAAGGACTCTAATCTCTCTCATAGGATAAAATCCTATTATCATTACCCCAATTGCTCACATAGGAAACTAGCCATTCCATCAAAATCAAAACAAACAAAAATAATTTCTTTAGATTTATTTCCATTCCTTTTCATTACTTTCTTCTTATTGTATTTTAGTATTAATGTATTATTTCAATAGAAAAAACTTGTTACAGCTCAAGGAGAAAAAGCTGCAACATAGTTCTTATTGCTATTTAGAATTCAAGCTATTAGAGTTGAATGTTATGCTCTACTCTTCTCACCTGAAAGTATCATTACTGCTGTTGTGGGTCTTAGTGCCTTTAAATTCAAGGTCATCTTTCAGTTACATGACATTATTTTTTCCCAGTTGTTATTAAAGATGAGGCTCTGAAAATTGTGGATTTGGGTAGAAGTAAAAATAAGTTTAAAGCAATTTAAAAGCAGAATGTTTTATTTCAAACCGAAGTGAAAATCTAAGAGGAGAAAATCTCCATAGATGAATTATGTCCTTTAATTCTGCTTGAATATAAATTACGCATACTGTGAAATATCATGTAAAAAGGTAAAGTTTATTTTTTCCCCAGGGGTACATAACATAGAATAAGAACTTCGGGGATTTTAATCTTGATCTCTTAGTATCATAAGTGCCTGTCTCATATAATCATTACTTAGATACTTTTAGAAACAAATTGGTTTCTGCTTCTAATACATATTAAATTCAACAATTGCTCTGAATCCTTTTGAGATTTCTTTTACCTAAAAAAAAAATTTAAATACATTTTGAATCAAACTCTCAAATTGTTTCAGTTGTTCCACATATGTATTTTGCTTTAAAATATTTTAACTCTCATGCTTTTTCCCATTTTTAAGGACTACTACATTAAAGTTTATTGAAATCTTCTAATCAGTGTTTGGAAAGAGATTGGATAATTATTAAAAAAAAAATGGAGAATTATAATTTTTCAGTCAACAAAAAAAAAAAACGAAACAAATGCAGACATTTAAATTGTAAATAAGTTGTACATAAAGATCAACACTGGAAAAAACTGGAAGTGTTTGAATAGTCTGGTTTACATAGTGCAGCTCTTTCAGTAAAATGAGTACTCCATCTAAATGTTGCTAGCAAACCCTATTTGAGTGCTTTCTCCTCTTTAATTCATACATAGAAGAGGAAAATGGATTCTAGTGGAGGGTTTACTGCAGTATACAACCAAGTACACTTTCTCATAGAAAACTCTGTGTTATTCAGTGACATTCTGGTTATTTCCTACAGAATGACTCAGACTGATATAATGAACGAGACTTTTGCTGGTAAAGTGCCTACTCCATTCATCTGAGGAGCAAGAGTGCAGTGCATGACTGCTGACACAAGAAATGCAGCCTTGTACCTAATGCTATTAAAGAACTCTCCAGTAACAACTACATTGTCTCCTAATCTCTTCCATAAAGTCACATTTTTCACATTTTTTTTCTTCCTTTCTGGGTGTCTCCTTTGGGATACATGGGAGCTGTGAAGTGGATGTGCTGAACACTTGTATAGACTACTGGAAGAAGAGAAACACAGAAATCTTCCACTCAAAGTCCCCCTCTGCTCTGATACCTACCATGACTCTGGACATACCGGGCATTCTGACTTGATTTTTATTTTAATTTCCATTTGGAATCAAAGCAGATTTGTCATTTTAGAATTTCCTGTAGAGTCAAAAGTACATAGGACCTTCTATGCAGCTCTGCTAGCAATCTTCTTTGGATACAGCACTTTTCCAGGGTATTACACTTGATATTCTCAATATTTTCTTGTTTCAAATATATTTTAAATATGTTTGTATATAATGCTTTAATAAGTATTTATCTCTTAAAAATTTTATCAGAAGGTTTTTTTAGACAAAGAATTTATAGCTCTTGAAGATACATGTCTGATCCTGTATATATAGGTTTTCTGTGAATGGATTCTTCCCTGAGAAATGCCGACTGATTTGGAACTATTTCAGCTAGATTTTTTTTTTCAACCAGTTCTGAAATAAAATGTTTTCTTATTAATTATGAAATTCTATTAAAAATAAACATTTTTTGGTGTCTCTGAGTAGAGTGAACATTTTATTTTATTTTTGACACAACTCAGAAAACTTTAGAACCCTGAAATTTTATCATGGAGTTTTTTTTTTTTAGTGGAGGAACAATGTTAACTTGCCTTCTTTAAAGGATGTGCAGATGGAAAAGAAATTTAAAGGATAGTAGAGTCCTTTCAAAAGACTGAAAGAATATTGTTGCTCAACTTTATATCAGGCAGCTGATGCCTATCTTTGTTTTGATAGTTTTTCATTTTTCAGGAACAAAAAATTGTCTATTGTGTTTTGATTTCAGACTGTCTTGCTTCCTACATGTTGCAGCTTCAGGTTTGTTCTAGTGGAGCCTCCTGCCTTTTTCATGTGACCATATTCCTTGGAAGATGAGGGCTATTACATTCACTTGAAAGAAATAAATCACTCTAGCATGCTAGGGAATATGCTCCACCTTTGTCATTTCATTTTGGGGGAAAAAAAATGGCAAAATAGAACATTATGATAAGTTGCCCACCTTATTTACCTATGTAACTGTTAAAGAAACACTGAAAACAGGACAGATACATAGCACAGAAAGAATTACCATTCACAGGGATCATCATCAACATTTTAGGCACTAGGTAAGTCAATCAAAAAAATCCATATTCCCAATCTGCCTGTACTCTCTAGCCCTGAAAATGATGTGGGAAAGGCCACAGACTTTGTGGATGTGGCAACCGATTCCTGGGGGCACACTACCCCATCCCCAAATCTCAATAACTATCTGAAAATGCATGTGTTGCTTACATTATTTTTATCAAGAATAACATGTACTTGGAAGGGGAAAATACTAATTTTAAAATATTAAGTGACAGTTTCCTTTCTTTCTCAAAGAAAAAGAACCTTTTTGGCTGTGAAAGAATTTTCTTAATGAATATAAAAATTGCTTCTGTCCTCTTTGAAAATCGATCAATTAAAAAAACCCTATAAACATAATCTTTGTGTTTTACTGTAACTTCTGCATAATTTTTCACATGGCATTGCAGTCTACCATGTCACATGTTCATAGCCTATGAGGATTTTTCTATTGTTTCACTGTGATTCAGAAAATACTGTCAAAGAGAACTGAAAGCCTTGCAAAGAGAAATGAATGAATGTTTAAAAATCAAGTCTGTTCCATGACATAGTGTAAACACACATAGTCCCTTTCAGAACCACCATGCCTTTTCACTCTTGTTAAAAAGTATCACACTAAAGTGCTGATGGATGATAATTCAAATTCAGGACCATACACACCCTAAGGACTTTTTCAGCTCCCTGCGGCCCAGATAGCACATGAATGGGTGGGCTAACATTTTCAAAGGTTTGTAAAATACTCAGAAAAATTCTAACCTTTATATCCTATCTGAGATTTAAACAGATGCTTTTTTTTGGATATCCAACAGAGAGGAAAACACAATTGAAAACGTTACGTATTTCTCTATCGCTCTTTCATCATGCAGCAAACTCTTTTCACTATGAGAATGGGAACACTGCAGGACACACAGATCATCAAAAGATAATTTGTGTTTTCTTTGAAAGTTCCTGAAGTGTTTATTTTCTGCATGTATCTCAGCAACCCACCTTGCTAATTTTAAATATTACTTCATTTCCTTGCAAACTAATTGCAAATTTAGACCTTGAATATTGCTGTCAGTTCTCAACCCTCCAGTGTCTGATGTTCTGTCTTTCCCACACTCCTTTTATATCTTTTCCATCTACACTTTTTCTCATCCCTCAGTTTCACCATGACCAAATATAGCCTGTGAGCAATTATTCAAGAGTTTAAGGTTCATGCAACTTGTTTAGTTTGTCATTGTTAGAGTATGAACAGACTGGTAGGACCTTGCCTAGAACAGAAAATGTTAAATGCACCTTTATTTTAATTCCTAAAAGTATGTAATTCAAAAGTACTTATTTGGTAATGTATAACTTTGCTGGGTTGTGTGTGAACAACATAATTTCTTCCAAAAGAATAAAGCTGCAACTATTTATTTCCAAATGATTCTTTTTCCTTTTTTTTTCCCCCCTTATGCCTCTGTACTTTTCTTCAGATTTCTTAATTTCTCTGATCTCAGAAAAGTCCAGAAATTCATGCAATTCGAGGAGTACAGCAAGAGTAGCCATGATTTCCAGATCCACTAAGGCAGATAGCAGCATGCAAATGACGGTTTAGGGCAGAGGAAAAAGAAAAAGGAAATATATTTATCTAAAATTACAGTGGACTGCATTCAATTGCTTCTTGTTTTGGCTAAAAGAATATATTAACCATGTCAAAGAGACAACTGAACTTTGTAGGAATGGAGTATTTTTCTTTCTTTAAAGCAGGCTTATGAAGACAAATACCTTAAGCAAACTTTCAGTAATTGCAATGGATTTTCTTATATAAGATTTTCTTTGTGCGCAGAGGATAAAACTCAGAACTAAGAACTTTGCCTCAGAGATTTTAACAGATATAATGAAATGCAGTTTCTGGCAAAATGCACTGTTTCATAGCTGTATTGACTTTTTAGCAGCCGTACTTAACTTCAGCCTTTCCATTGACTTGCTTTATGGGAGGTATTAATTGTGTTAACAAGGTGTTGTTCTCACAATGATGAAATGAAGGCAGGATTTGTGAAGTGGAAAGAAAAGTGACAATGTTTTTCCATGATCATTTTTTTGGAAACACAACAGGAAAGTTTGTGGCTGGTCTTTCATTTAATTTAAGATGTCATAGATACCTATCATGTAACATCCCTCCATCATCCTAATCCAATACTAGTAACCTAGAAAGGAGTGGTGAGAAACATGGGAACACTGTTAATCCATCACATAAATCTATGGCACACTAATGCCTCAGATGGTATGTACAGACCTGATTCCCCACATCAATAAATGTATGGTAGGACTGGGAGATGTTTAGAAGGGTAACAAGGGTGATAAGAAATATTGGATTACACTCATGAAGAGTTAATAAAAAAAGACTTTGACAGTCAGGAAAAGAGATGAGGATAAACGTTATGCACATTTATAAAAACTGTATCACAGAGGGTGAGATAAGGAGAGAAACTATTGACTGTCTGTCTCAGTATAAAATGACAGAGAATCGTGTTTACTTAACAAACAATGCATTCAAAACTAACAGAAGAGTTTGACCTGTGGCACAGTTCATAGGTAAGCTTGGGAGTTTTTCCTGTTTGATATGGTTGGCATAAAATTTGTGTAACTTCAAAGGAAAGCAGGGAAATTTGTGGAAAAAGAGCCCTTTGAGGCTATTCTACGTAAATAACCACATACGGCTCAGCCAAAAACTGCTGAAGGACTGGAGAGTGTTCTGGAGAAATGTTGGGTTTCATTATCTACACTTACCTGAAGACCAGCTGTGGCCGATGGTCTTCTGCAATATCAGAGAATCCTGCTAAATTTCTATGACTTTAAATTTTTCTGATTTTGCAGATTTTCATAGAATCATAAAAGCGTAGAATCATTAAAGTTGGCAAATACCTCTAAGACCATAAAGTCCAACCATCAGCCCAACATCACCATGCCTACTAAACCATGTCCCAAAGTGACACATCTACATGTTTTTGAGCACTTCAAGAGAAGGATGCTACACCACTTCTCTGGGCAGCTTGTTCCAATGCTTCACCACTCTTTCAGTAAAGATTTTTTTCTCTAATATCCAATCCAAACCTCTCCTGGTGCAACTAGAGGCTATTGCCTCTCATCCTACCACATGTTACTTGGGAGAAGTAACTTGTTCTGTGTTTTGTAGGTTGCTGTTTTCTCTGTGATCTGTCTTCTTGCTGATGTTCAAAACCTCAGTCTTCTGTAAGTTTCTTCTGCTGGGAATTAACTTCCCCTACAGCAGTGTTTGAATTTCATTCAGATGAATTTGTTTGGCTTAATAATTTGTTTACTGGAAAGCACACTGGTCAATATGCCAGTGCACATCCAACTTGTATTATGGGTGAGGGATATAGAACGTGAGAATATTAAAATATTATAATAATATTTTTCAAAATTATTTCATAACAAACGCTTTTGTTTTCAAAGCGTGTATGGGGAGAATAACTATAGAGATGTTATTAATTCAGAAGTTTTTATGAAGAAAATTAAAATCAAATATAAAAATTATAAACTGGGTAAAATTAAATGTTTGAGAAAAACAATATATTATTTGAATATTTTTTCAGCAACAAAATTCTCAGATCATTTTTTCCCCACAGTCTCTATAAGATCTTATCCAGACCAGACAACTTAAGAATTGATTTTCCACTTTCTATCACACTAGCTTAAACAATCAATAAAGAAAAGAATTTTTTACTTAACTGACATTTCCCTCTACCACAGATAACTGCCAACAAACAAACTCCACTGTGTTTTCTTGCTCTGGATGCCATTCCTTCGGCAATATTTATTACAATTCAAAGTGATTCCAATAATTCCATTAATATCGACACTACCTTGGATTTTCACGAAAATATTTAAAGCAATAACTAACCTGTACTCTTGATACAAGATTTTTTCAAAGGTTAGGCAGGAAATGACTATGGTTGGGACTAAACACATCCATATTTCAAACTAAGGACCTGCATTTGGCATCACATTATGTTTACTGTACAATAAGTCTGCTGACAGCAATGATTGTAAATAAAATTATATTTGAGAGCAAGATGATATCAGAGAACACAAAATAAGCCTCATATGTAACTTTTAACTTGTAAACTTTATTTCTCAGATAATTTTTCTCAAAACCAGGAGAGAATTAGTTCTATGGTCATTTTTTTTTAAATGGGTTTGAGAAAAAACACAAATGCTTTCGAAAGTCTTCTTGATTTTTTTAAGATTTGGGATTGTCTGTTTTTTTAATTCTAAAGACTCCCAAGAAGCAAAATAAAACTTGAATAATCCTCACCCTCTTGTTCCCTTACCACAAATATAGAACTGCTTGCAAAAATAACAGCAAATGTAAAGAAGAACTTATACCTACCTGAAGTTATGGCTACCTAGAAAGAAGAACTTGAAGAAGTTCATTAAAAGAATAACATCTGTGTACAATAGGCTGAAAATAGGCTGTAGCAGCTAAGCAAGTTGACTTACATGTTGTCTCTGTTGAAAGCTCTGGTTATGTCTGGTTTCAGTCCCAAATGGGCAGACTCAAAACAAATATGTCAATTAAATGCTTAGACAAATTTCAGCTTTTTCTTTATGAAAATTTCTGCACTAACTTTGTCAGCAGAAAAAGAATACCAACTGCACTATGCCTTTCCTTGCATTTGGAGAAAGGGAAGGCAGAGATTTATGAAGTTTGTATGGCTGAACATCTAGCTGTGGTCCCTTGCTTCAAAACTCTTAATGAACTGGTTCATTAAAAAGACCTTGCAACTTCCCAGTCTCTATATGAATACGAGATTGAGTTTTATATTTTGTTACCTATGGTACAAAAAACTTATCATGTTATAATTTGTTTCATTGGATCTAACTTTTAGATACTTTATTTTACATTGACTGCAATCTGCTTTTTTTAATGTATTTTCATTTTAGTTACATAAATTTTAATAACTCTGTCAAACGTGTGCTGTCTATTTTTGGAAATGGGCAGCTAGACTATCTAGGGGTGTCAATTGTTTAACATTCAAGGAATTATAAACAGTTATTAACTGGGTCTAGTACTAAAAAACCAGACTAAATTATAAAGCATTAAAATCAATGCAGTCTTCAGGTTTTTACCATCCAGCTGCAATAATAGAGAATGTATATTTCATATTTCACAAAATCTGAAGGGAGATTGCAAAATATCTGTTTGACAGATCATAGTTCATTTTCAAATTGGAAGAAAATGAATGAATGAATGAATGAATGAATGAATGAATGAAAAATTAATCTTTCCATGCATACTTGCATATACATATTTGTGTGTGTGTGTGTGCGCGCGCGCATGCGTTTGTATAAATATAGTTATATAGTAAAATAACTCCTCTGTCATCATAGGTCAAAGATGGTCTGAAATGTTAATACAGATGTGAAGAAATTATCTTAATCAAAATGAATCAGAAGAGAAAGACTCTTAGAAGATTTGCTAACTGAATTTGATAGCAAACCTTACTGCTGATTCCTGCAGTTAGGAAAAGTGCTTGGATCAGAGAGGAGGACTGCCTGCAGCCCCAGTGAGGCAGGGATTCAAGGGGCTGTGTGACTGCTGCCCCGTCATACAGATTTCACTGCAGCAGTCTCTGATTGTAAATCCATGACAGGCTTTTGAAGCTTTGATGAAATATTTCTGGGGATTGCTATGAATGTTTAGTGCAACTGTTACTGGTCGTCATAGATGATCTTTAGATATGTGGCCTTAATAACTTTGTTATCGGCAACGGTACTGTGCTTTTTGCTGTATTTTATCCTGTACTTTTTTGACTACTGTTTTCTTACAACATTTACAGGTTGCTTACTAACAGACTGTAAATTCTTCTCGACTCATGGCAGGTAACAGGCCTTCAGGTAAAGGTTCAGCTGTGGAAGAAAGAATTGGATATAAGATCAATCAGACATCAGCAGTAGAGGTCAACGTTGCCTTTTCCCTGGTACCAGACATAGCCCTTAGTCCGGGAGCTAATCACAGGGGAGGGATTAATTTCTGCTCCTCTGCACCATGGTTTAAACTCAAAGGGAAAGTGATGTGCGTTTTCTGGCCAACTGGAGAACTTGGTGTTATCATTGTAGTCTTACTCATCTCAAACTCCCTTGTGTCTTGCAGTATGTAACAGTCACCTGCTGTTGTGGGATACATACCCTCGCAGACCCACACTGTTCTGTAGCTATCCTAACCTTTGCTGAAAATAGGATGGATCCTTACCTGAAATGTCATATGTATTTTAATGAAAACATCATCCTTATTTATCAGCAGCAAAATAATACCTGCAGACATACATATACACTTACAACTCTCGAAGGTGTTTGTGGGATGTGTTTATTTTCATTGATAGACCAGAGAGAAGAAACTTCTTTAGAAGATGAGATGAAATTCAAGGATTTTATTTCTTTTCAGCTGTTTTTTTTCTCCAGATTACCTTATCTTCCTGAATCCCATGGTCATGTGAGTTATTGTTACAGTGGGTCAGGTCAGCAGCATCTTTTATTTTAGCTTTTTAAAAAGTGGTGTTACCATGGAAACTGCCATATCACCTCTTTGAAATAACATGCACATTATAGAATTCAATCTTTTACAATGTAGAAAGTTCAAGGGAAAATAGTCAGTGTTAAGCACTTCCTTTTTTCCCAAATTTTAATGATATTTGAATGTTTTTAATGATTTGCTTATCTGCTTTTCTCATTTAAAATACTTCTATAGAGAAAACAAATGAGTGCACCAGTGTGTACATCTGTCCCTATCGACCCCCTCAGTTAGTGACAGCACTGACAGTACACATCATTTCCCACACATATATTATTGAAGTTATGTCAATGATTTATTTCAATCATTGCACTCCACTTACTCCATTTCCCTCAAATATTTCAGACAATAAGGTCATTAAGATAAGGGAGACAAAAAGATTTTTCCTCAGCTCACATTTATCTAAATTATTTTATTAAAAAATTCATAGATTTTGAGACCAGAAGTGACGTTTGTGATTAACTCATCTGGAATATTGCACAGCACAAATCACAGAATTTCACCCAGCAATCACTCAGCAAGCCACAAATATCTTGCTGAACTTTAGGAACAGACCCTCACTAATGCCCTTTGTGCAGCAAATGCAAACAAATGTCCAGACTGGGGTCAACTTTTATTGCTGCCAGTGTGAAGGCAAAATATGTATCTCATATTTTGCGTGCTTTGACTTGTCCTGGACCTTCTTAGGCCTGGCCTTTGGAGCAATTTATTGTGGCATGATTATGTGCTTCAGCTTCTGAGGGGCATATAAGCTTTCTGGTTTCTAAGTGTTGTGGGGATACTTGTTACCAATGCCTCAACAATAACAACAACAACCAAATAGATTTTTCACTCAAAAAATTTGCATTTTGAAAAAATAAACCAAAATGTCAAGCAGAGCATTTGATTCAATCATCTATGATTGTCCCATTCCTGCTCCCAGAGTTGCCAGTGATGTAACTCATCCCTCCCCAGCACATACTCCTAGTCCTTTTCCCACTTCTGTTTGCCCTTAAATGTCATTGATTTCCTATCAGTCATTCAGCTGCCACTTATGCCTTTCAGAATCTCTGCAGATTGCTAAAGCCATCTGGAAATTAACCTACTAAGCAGATGCTGATAATTTTAAGCTAGTAAGATTTATCAAGACAGCAAAGACATATTTCTCTACTAGTACATAACCCTTTTCTTTCTTGGTTGAGTCACAAAGCTGGCAACAATATTTGCCGAGCCTGCATAAATTAATGAGCACTTTCATGTAAATGAGTGTGGTCAGATTTCAAAGGAGAGTTTGCTAGCATAGCAAATATTAGAAAAATATATTCAGTGAAAACTTCCGTCATGATTTTTCTTTGAAACCTCAAAATCCAAAAATTTTTCTATGAATTCTTTTGGAATGTTTTGTCCTATCTGTGGGACATTTTTTCTTTTTTTTCTCAATTCTATTAAAGAATTTTCAAAAGAAATGGGATTTTTATTGACAAATTTGCATTATTAGTATTAGCTGCATGCATCACACAAAAAAAAATTGATCTTAAATATTTTTCCTCTGAGAGGTTACATAAGTTTGCTGAATTCAGTGAAGTTACACAGTTGGGGATCCAAACTAAATGAGAAGAAATCCAGCTGTTTCTATGAAATTTTAGAGCACTGTGGGTGTTTTGCATATTTTGAAACATTACTTCTATAGATTTTAATAGCTTTTATTTATTAGAGAAGATAATTAAAAGAAAAATGTCTATTCATTGTTTCAAGCTTTGGTTTTCTACGCCTGACTGAAGTAATAAAGAGTGGTCTTAATGCTACTAAGAAATATAAATCTTTCAGAATTATTCTCCTGGGCTGTACGTGTAGCTATGGCAATATTGCAAAAGCTTATACTATATAAAAAAGCCAAACATGGCACTCAGTTACTTTGTGCTTGGATAAAGTGACTTCTACACTTGTTTCAAGCAATGAAACAAAACAGAGAAAATGCATTGTGCTGGAAATGCAGGAGGAGACAAACGAATCACTAGTAAATGAGAATACTGAAACAAATGAAGTCACATTGCTTCTCCTCTCTAGATTGTAGAAAAAGATATTGCATGCCCGACATTACAAGCTCTCTTTGAACTTCCCAGGAGTTAGGACTGGTTTTGTACTAATAACTGAAAATTACCGTCTGAGGTTGTCCAAATCTGTAAAATATTCTCAGGAGTTGAGGCTGTTAGACCCCTGTAATGACCAGGCAAAATCCCTCTAGTAGTTTCAAACTCTCTAAAAATGATCAGATATTAAACCGACTGCTATAAACCCAATAGAAGATCGTGCTTATGAGGTTTTTACCCACCCCAGTCCTCTAAAAACTGACATTTTAATTTTGATAAATATATAATAAAGACAATAATATAAATATATCTCCCACTTGAAAGAAGGCATTGTTTTAATATAATACTTTTCTACTTTTCTAAGGGTAAGGCATTATAAAATCACATTCGTGTTTGCAAAACAAACTCATTTCTGGAGCTGCATTTTTAGAGCATTCCATTTGTCTGCTCCATGCATCTCCTCCCTTGAGGTTTAATCAACATGGGAACAGTGCACTCATTAGATTTGTTTGGAATACACATTTCACACCACCTAAGAAGTCCTTGCATGTACTCAGAAGAAAACACATGGTTAGGATCATTAATTTTTTATCAGCAATGTATTACTTTCCTTACATCTTTTTATATGGACAAAATCACATACTATAACCATGGAAATCCAGTTCATTTCATGGATAAATTGGTATCTGCCACCCTTACGTTTCCTGGTAACCAGTGAAGACCACACAGTGGGATGACATTTAACCATGCAATAGATGACTCTCCTGGTGGGCAAAATGCTGGGAATTCCAACATGAAATTTAGCCAAGTTGATAGGCTACATACTAAGTAAATGTGCTAGGATTTTCTCCAGCAAGCACTCATTACATCACTTAATTTACAGGTTTATTTCACAACTTAGTCACAGGGACAGTGACGAGTATCACTGCCCAAGATTGTGCTTTTATAAAAAAAGCTTTCTTGACTGTCCCTTAAACATTGCCTGGATGAAAGCTGAATGCTGCTTAGCTAACCAAAGACTGATAGTGCATGGTTATGCTTATGATAGTTACATAGCTAAAGAAAGTAGCATGATTCAGAAGAGCTGAGTATTTAAAATGATCCAGCATCTGGATTTCAGATTTGCCATCTCTCTGTTTCTGCCTTAGGTCTAGCTAATTTTGAAATCTATTGTGCCATTTTCTGAATTATAGAATGCAAATTAAATAATATCAGAACTATCAAAGCCCTTCAGGTGTGAATACTATATTTAAAGGTAACCTTTTTTTAATCAAATAAATAAATAAAAGCATTCATAGAACAGATACGTAAGTAGAGAGATAAAATAGCACAAGGCATTACATAAAGTGCAAATTGTCAAAACATATTTCATAATAAACTTGTAATTTCATAATAACCTTAGCATCTGCAGTCCTTTTTAATCTGCTGTTTAAAGCAGACTTTATTACAAGGAGAAAAAGATTATTTTTCTCATTAACGTTAAAAATTAGCAAAATAAGACAGTCGGATATCTCCTCCACATTTCTGGTATGAGCATTAGAAAGAACTATTTGCACTCAAAAGCAGGAAGAGATTAAGGAGACTAAAATGTCTGTTCTTGTTTTTTTCTCACAGATACCACATTTATCCATATGTTACAGACATTTGGCTTTGGAACCTGGCTGCCCCTATTTAAATGTAATCACTTTTACATTTTTGAGCTTTCCTAGTCCTGCAGACACAGAACCCTTGAGGAAAGAGGTCATCCAAAGCCTTGCCTCAGCAGCAAAATTTGCAACTGAACAATACGAGGAAACCTAATAGGCAAGAGAGATGGATTTGGTGGTACATGAAAGGGAGAAAAGAGAACTGGAGCAACAGGAGGTGAAAAGTTCCTAGGCAGATTTTAGGAGATTTAGAACAGAAAAATGGAAGAGGCAGGCACTGGTAGCATGAATACGGTGGTGTTCTTGGGTAGGTTTGGTGTGGTTCCTGTGCTGAGGGTGCCCCTTACTGATGAGGGTGTGATTGTCCAAGGGTTTGGTATTGGGATAACCTGAATTTCTGTCTCCTGTAGAATGTGAGTTTGAAGGTAGAGCCTAGGGAGATGAAGACCTGTCTCCTGCAGAAAAGTGGGGTGCTGTAGCACCCTCACACCACAAAAGCTCTTGGGTTCCCATCCTTGTGCTTCCCCAGGGAGCATGTTCTGTCGTTAGTTGCTATGCAGCTCAAGCGGGCTTGAAAACTATGCACCCAGGGATGAGAATAATAAAACACAGTGGTGGATATAAGGATAATGCAGTTTCATTATGTATTTTTGTTCCTGAGGACTTTTCCTCTAGTTAATAAGATCATGAGGTCTAGATTCCTTGTAATGGCTTCACTTTTGGAGGTGGCATGACTTTGATTTAAGCATGAATAAAAAAAAGTGTTGCATTGTTGCATTTGGATGTGTAGGAAATGTCAATGTGGCATAATGTTGTGTGGTGTAGGGATTTCAGAAATAGCTTGCCTTTATGAAGCAGTCTTTCTGCCTTCATCTGGTACTCCACATGGGCTGATTTACGTTTCTCCTTAGACAGTGAGGTCTGTGAAGAGTAACGCGAAAAAATGAAATACCTAAAAGAAACTTAAGTGATAGTAGCAATTCTGGATCCTACGGTACAGTAGTCAAACATCTCAAAACCAGAAGATGCATTGTTTCACAGATTTGGATATTTCAGGAAATGCAAAATATTGAGGGCATGTAGAAAGCCATTATAAAAGCAAATAAGATGAGTATCATAGATAATTAGAGGTGACTGCATTTGAGTTGGAGCTTTTTCTACCCATATAGAAAATTTAAGGACACATGGAACTAGATTACACTGAAATCAAAATGAAAACAAATGGCTCAAACTGGTTTCCTATTGAAACAATGGAAAAACATCTCTTGCTTACAGAGGTAAATCATTTGTTTCAAAAGGAAGTGAGCTGATTTGTCTAGCCAGGGAAAAGTATATAGGCTTGGATGCTGTGTTCACAGGAACACTAACTTCAGCTGACTAATAAAGAAAATATTTGATCAGGGAATAACAGAAAGAGAAAGAGAAATATGGATAAAGCCCTAAACCAGAAGCTCCATAACGGAAAGAAATATTACCTATAATGGTGGATAGTCTTTTTTTTTTCAAGGAATATTCAGGACCTTGAGATGAAAAAGAGAAAGAAAATATCGTTCAATGTAAAAAGTGGAGGGCCAAGACAAAAAAAAAAAAAACAAAAGCAAAACTCTAATTAAAATTTCAGGGCCTAAAAGACTTTTTGTTCTCCCTTTAAACTAATAGTATAGAAAAACACTGTAGACGGTATTACTGGTGGTTCCTACCACCAGTTTGAAAACCACCCTGACAGGAACACATCAAGAATTCTTGTCTTATAATAAAGAGGATACACTCTTCCTCCTTATTGCTCTGTTGTTCTAAAGGGCTATGAAGACACACACTACTAGGTAAAATTGCATTTGCTACTACTCCTTAGCCTGTATTAGTCCAAAGTCTCATATAGTATCTCCTTGCATGAAGTGAAGGGAAAACAGAAGTCCAAAATGTGTCTTACTGGAACACCATTGAGAAAATGACTAAAAAACCCTACCCATTCTTTCTAAATTTTTCTATGCCTTCTTTCTAATGGCAAGATTTTTCTTCTTTGTTTGGGACCATGTTGCAAACTGCTGTTGGTTTTTAAGACCAAATCTTATCCTAAGGTATTACAGGAAGTCCTTTAAAGTCTCAGGGGTATTTTTCTCTGAAAGAATCATAGAATTATTAAGTTGGAAAAGACCTTAGAGATCATCAACTCCAACCGTACCTGCCTACTACTAAATCATCTACCTGCCTTTTAAACACTTTCAGGGATGGTGACTCAACCACCTCCCTGGGCAGCCTGTTCCAGTGCTTGATAACCCTTTCTGTGAAGAAATTTTTCCTAATGTCCAACATAAACTTCCCCTGATGCAGCTTGATGCCATTCCTTCTTGTCCTATCACCTATCACCTGGGAGAAGAGAGCAACACCCACCTTGTTACAACCTCCCTTCAGGTAGTTGTAGAGAGCAGTAATGTCTCCCCTCAGCCTTCTCTGCTCTAGGCTAAACAACCCCAGTTCCCTCAGCTGCTCCCAAGACTTGTTTTCCAGCTCCTTCACCAGTTTTTTTTCTCTTCTCTGGACATGATCCAGGACCCCGAAGTCTTTCTTATAGTGAAGGGCCCAAAACTGAACACAGTACACAAGGTGTGGCCTCACCAGTACAGAGTACAAGGGGAGAATCACTTGCCTGGTTCTGCTGGCCACACATTTTTTTTTATACAAGTCAAGATGCTATTGGCCTCCTTGGCCACCTGGGCACACTGTTGACTCACATTCAGTCAGTTGTTGACTAACACCCCAAGATCTTTCTCTGCCAAACAGCTTTCAAGCCATTCTTCCCAAAGTCTGTAGTGCTGTATGGGTTTTTTTTGTCCCAAATACAGGACTCTGTACTTGGCCTTGTTAAACCTCATCCCACTGGCCTCAGCCCATCAATCCAACCTGTAGAGATCCCTTTGCAGAGCCTCCCTACCCTCCAACAGATTGACTCTTCCTCCCAGTTTAGTGTCATCCACAAACTTGCTGAGGGTGGATTTGATCCCCCTATCCAAGTCATTAATGAAGATATTGAACAGGACTGGACCCAGCACTGAGCCCTGGGGACCACCACTTTTGACCGGTTGACAGCTGGATTTAACTCCATTTACCACGACTTTCTCTTTTAACCCAGCAGAGGATACGCCCATCCAGACCAGTGGCAGCCAGTTTCTCAAGCAGGATAGTGTGAGATATTGTGTCAAGGGCTTTACTGAAGTCCGGGTACACTACATCCACAGCCTTTCCCTCATCCATCAAGTGGGTCACCTTGTCATAGAAGAAGATTAGGTTAGTTTGGCAGGACCTGCCTTTCATATACCTGTGTTGGATCAACCTGATCACTGTTGAAAACTCTGGAAGCTCCATCACAATCAGATAGATTCATTGGAAATACGCAGTGATGTAACTAATCATAGAACAGACCTTTCTGGCAACAAGCATTTCTGAAGATGTCTGATATGAGCTTCGGGATATATGTTCGGAAGCAAAAGATTTCTTTTTTTCCCTTTCCAAGTGGAAGTATGACAAGTGTTTTTGTTCCATAAGGGTGGAAAAACTTACAATCAGGAATGATTCTCTTCATGAGTGTTAACACTGATATTAGCATTTAGAACATAGCATATTTCTATCAGAAAAAAAGAGACCATGAGGGCTAGGTTCTGTCTTCTCACTTCATGGTCAATAGTACCTTACTTTTCAAAACAAAATTGATTTCATTATTATCTCAGTTAGAAAAAAAGGAGATTAAATAGGCCTGCCCTTACCTAACAGGAAATCTGTGCATCAAAAAACAAAAAAAGATTTTAAAAGATCAAGTATTATCATATTGCTGACATTTCTCATTTATATATTTTTTATGCGTATCTTATTTTTTGTTTAGGAAACATCAGCAATTTAATGGACATTTATTAACAGAAAGCTTACAAGGTAGGAAAATATTATATTTCACTTTTTTATAACAAATAGAGACATGGGAATGAAAATAACTATTCCAAATCCTAACTGGCAGCCATTGACAGCTCTGGAGTACATATTTTAATAATCCTCAACAGTCATTAAAATAATTGCCTTTCCATACAGCTAATATTCAGCTGGGTGGCTATGATCGTATCTAATAAGTAAATGACAAATAAATGATTTGTCATTTTTAGTCTGGGAGACCACAAAGTCAAGCTACAGCAGATAGCTAAACGCCCAATGCAAATACATCAACAGAATAATCTAGGAAAAGCCTCTGGATTTAGTTCCTCTTTGGAACTAAATTTGGTGTCTCTGATTTATGCTTTTAATGTGAAGTATTCAGTTCCTGATGAGATCCTGTGGCAGGCATCTGAAATTCCTAGGATCATTTCTGATCTACCTAGAGGAATCCCATTCAGAGGTCATGAATATAGTCTTTCTCTGAAGAGGAGCCTTGGTGTGGTTGCTTAGGAACCAGACAAAGGGATTCAAGGGAGAAAGAAGGTGAAATGGTAATGAATGAAAATATAATCTGTGGCAACACATAACACGAGTAACTTGAAGAGGCTTTGTGCTTGTACAGTTGATAAAATTATATTTTCATTTCCATCAATTCATTCTTCTCAGACAAATCTTAACTCTCTTAATTATAATTTAGTTATAAATTATGCCTGTATTCACAAAATCTTGTCAGAGTTGGTATGTATTATCTGAGGGAACCAGAAATTAAGGAATTTTTCCTGAGAAAAACTTCCAACAAGCCAATAAAAATCAGTTTCATTTGTAACTTTTTTTACAGAGCAGCACTTGGGCAACATTTGTCTTGGGATCTCTGATTACACTCAGGTACGGTAGATAAAGGCTGATGATGATCTCAGTATCACATAAATAAACTTCTGGCATAATTGCTGCATCAAGCTATCCGTGGCTGGAGGGTGCTTGTGATTCAGCTCTCTGTTGCCTCCTCAGTGAATGAACATGCACCAGCTGCATGGAAAACGTCAGCATATGGTGATACAATAGCATAAGGTGAAGATACCTCAGACCTTTAGATCTACATACAAATAGGCTGACAGCACCATACACTGTTAATGGGATGTATAGCATGTAACCTGCTCAGCCCAGGACAAAAGGTGGGTGGTGTCTGCTGAGCTGCCATCTGCCTGCACCCCCTGGCTGTACCACTAGCATGCTCGTTTGCTCTCTAAAACTGGTAGTTTGTGAATTGCACATAGTTTGGAGAAGTCCTTCTTACAGTGAACCTCTGAAAGGCCAAAAAGTGAAATAAAGCAAACAGCTACAACTCCCACCGAGCGTACTGGCTTTTGGAAACATACCTGGAATTCAGGCACCATATTTTCAATGGCATGGTCAGGACACTACACTCAACTCTACAAATATACCATTTCTTTGAAGTTAACTCTCTCTGATTTTTGTGTATGACAAAAACGCACACTTCCATAAGTGGAAGGTCAGCACACTTCAGCTACTGCATGTTAAATCTTCCTTTATATCCACAGAACTGTGTTAAAGATTTTAGGTTTTATTGCTATATCTCCCCAAGTAAAGATTTGAAAAGATACTGAAATCTTTGTGAGGGTGTTGTGCAGTGAAAGAAAACAATAATTCCTCATCCTGGACCCAACTCACTTTCCCCTCACCTTCAAACTTTCCACTGTGAGCTACAGTTCAGATTTCTTCCTCTTTTTTTCTTTTCTTCTTCCAAATGTGTAAGAGTTTTGAGAACATCAGTTTGTTTCTTCACAGCAAGAGTCGTACTGACCGTATCACAGAATCATGGAATAACTCCATTTGGAAGGGGCCTCTGGAGGTCATCTTGTCCAAACCCCTGCTCAAGCAGGGCCACGTAAAGTAGGTTACCCAGGAAAATGTCCATATGGTTTCCAAATGTCTCCTGTGTTTCCGGTTGCACTAATTGCCTCTGATCTTGTCACTAGGCACCACTGAAAAGAACCTGTCTCTGTCTTTTTGCACCATCTCTTCAGGTATTTGTATACACTGATGGGATCTCCCCTGAGCCTTCTCGTCTCCGAGTCGAGCAGTGACAGCTCTTTTAGCCTTTCCTCATGTCAGATGCTCCAGTCCCTTAATCATCTTCATTGGATTCTCTCCAGTATGTCCATATCTCTCTTTTAATGGGGAGGTCAGAACTGGACCCAGTACTCCAGATGCGGCCTCACCACTACTGGTTAGAGACAAAGGATCTCCTCACTTGACCTGCTGGTAACGCTCCTCCTAACACAGCCCAGGCTGTCATTAGCATTCTCTGCACATTGATGGCTCATGTTCAACCTGGTGTCCACCAGGACCCTCAAGTCCTTTTCTGCCATTCTGCTTTCCATCTGGATGGCCCCCAACATGTACCTCTCCAAGTATAGAACTTTGCATTTCCTCTTGTTGAACTCACTTTATATTGGTAACAACATATTGTAACATATATTCTCATTATATTCATGACAAAGAACAAGTTGTTTACATAATCATAAATAATTTAATAAATTTATTAGAATATGGATTACTTCATTACACTTTCTTTTATACATATTAATACTCATTAGTAAGATTGTTAAAAGGATTTGGAAGGTAACAAATGCACACATAACCTGGATCCAGAGGAGTGATGAGATGGGATTTTGTTACTAGCTTTTGTTACTAGCTTTTAGGAATGAGAGTTTTATTGTTTTGTCACAGGTTATGAAACAAAATTTACATTGTATTTTCATTAATTAAATAATAAGATAAATGATTAAAAGTAAAACCAATACCCCTCTTCACCCTGGGCCGTATGTTATTACTCTGAGAAACACTCCTAAAAGGTCTAACAGCACTAAAACCTGAGCCTAAAGACACAAGCACAAAAAAAGTGCAGAAAGTTGTCACTCTTGATTTTTATGTATGCACCTGGCCTCCTTCTGTCAGCAGGAGGCCAGGTTTTCACATTTAACCCCCAAGTGAATAGTCAGCAGAGTTGCTTTACGTTTTTACCATGAAGGGGTGGGTTTTTTTGGCTTTTCACTTGAAGTTTTCCTTCTTTAGTCTGTGAGGAAGAGGAAGCAGAAGGTGCTGCCAAGAGTAAGATGGTAAACTAGCTCTTGTCATCTGATTGTATAGGTGATCATCTGCTTGGTCAGCTCTAAAGAGTTAAGCACTGGTGACCAGCCTTAGGTATTTGAGGTGGTTATGTGGACCTTATCAAGACAAAAACAGGTCAAGTGAAACCAGAACCCAAATGGCTGAGTGGAGAATTTCCTCACTGCCCTAGCCTCTGTGCACATTTGCAGGAGAACTGGATGTTAACACCATGGATGTAACCCAAAACCTCCTTTCATGTCAGCCAACACCCTACAAGACATTTTTTCAAGGAACACCTAAAGTCATGAGTAAAATAGACTAAAACTCATATCTTGTTTTACTCAGTTGTGTTTAAAACATTGGTTACAGACATTAATAGTGAAGTCTCAGCAAGCTTCAGATTAAGGGGTTTAAAATCCTTTCAGAATACGGTGGGTGTGAGCTTCAAATTAAAATGAAATAAGATCGTGACACAGTGGTGTCTCTTTAACTCAGTCTTTTCCTTTTGCAGAACCTGTTTTTCATGTCAGCACTATTGTCTTAGCAAACCTACAGCAGCATCCAAGGAAACACAATTGATTTGTTGAGCTGTTTTCTGCTGGCAATACTATTTAATTCTCTCTTGTGCCATAATTGTGTCATTTCTTTCAGATTCAGGTTTGAAAGTGACTTTTGCTACAATTTGTTGCTTGCTGTTTTGACATTGAGGTGCAGGCACTGGCTTAACTTCAGATTTGCTGCATCAAATTTTGACAAAAATGCCTAGAAGTGATGCCTGGCCATTTGATTTGAGAAGAAAGAGAGGTTTATCAAGTGTGAAGGGCCTATGGGCAGACTAGAGTGGGGAGGAATGAAAAAAATTTGTTGTGGGAAGGAAAAAGGGCTACTGGGACAAGGACCTGGAGGAGGCCCTAGGAAATGAGAGATTTCAGTCCTGCTGCTTTAAGGAACCAGCGTGGATGTATGGATTGCTACTCCAGATGGGAGGGAAGCAGGGAAGGTAGGAGGGGAGAAGAGCTCCTCAGGGCACGAAAGGCCTGATCTGCTCAGGATGTGGCAGCTGAACTGCTCCTGAGAGGAGCAGCCTACCCCATTGACGTAGCTTGAGAGATAACAGCACCACTGTGGTCTGATAAAGAATAACCTTCTGTAAACCTGAGCTGACCCCTCTTAATGCCTTTCACTGTTAATTCTTGTGTAATTTCTTGTGTCAGTTTGTCTGGGATCCACTGTGAGACTAATAATCCTACAGTAATTTTCACAGCCCCTGTTCACCAGCACGGTGCAATGACAGATTTCTTCCAACCAACCAAAATGCCTGCAATGCCCAAGCACCTGCTGATGTCAAATTCCAGTGTGCCAGAGCCGACTCTGGTAACATTCCTAGAAAAAAAAAGCTGTATTGACATGATAATGTTAAAAAGTATAACCGATATTTAAAGTTTTCCGAAGTTTCTGCTGTAATGGAGACTACCTCATAATATGTCATCTGGCTTTTTCATGAAATATTCGATACAAGTATCCATAGGAAAATGTGAATTTTCCACACTATTATTGACAGTTGTAAATTTCCCTTTAAAATGGGTAAAATATACCTGAAAAGTTTCATCACTGCTCTTAATGCTCCAAGAGACAGATCTTTCCCAGAAATTTTTATTGCTTATTAATTCTTAATAAGTTTGTAACTTCTGATTAATATCCATTGTCAGCTTTTCCTTTCATATATACATGCATATTTCAGAAAAGAGCATCATTAGAAAGAATGGTAATAGTAGTTAAAGAAAATTTATGGAGAAATGAATATGAAAGTGCTTTGTACATCTTGGTTGATTATCATCTAGTTCAACCCATTTACCCACTGACTTTTCTGAATATTTTTTACCCTGTCTTTTTCTCTTTCCTGGAAATTGTGCCACTCTCTGTAACAGCTTGTTTATGTGAAAAGTTCCAGTTTTGCCTGGTAGAAATTTCCAAGTAAAATAATATTTCAGACAAAATTTCCTAACGTCTCAATACTAATAAAGTGATAGTGGAATGTGGGAAAACAACCAGGCTTCTCCCTTCTTTCTTTTATACACTTACTAAAAAAATGCCTTTTTCCCTCTAGTCCATTCACTAAGCATCCCTCATCTACTTGTCACTGGCAAAGAACAGTTCTGGATGTAGTGGAGATGCAAAAATTACTGTTTGCCTCATTTGGTCAGATCTGTTTGGCCCTGTCTTGACATCTATCCACAATGCAAAGCCACCACCCCGTCTCTCAAAACCAACAATTACTGTACTTTTTCTCTGTGGTCAGGATACTCTGTCTCTAGTCCTGCTCTTTTTGCCTCTCCCTGTGTGCTTGTTTGTTTGGAGCTGGTTTATTCCTGTATCTGCTTTCAGCTGCTATCTTTACTTACTAACCAACCTCTTTTCCCTATCTTCTCTCCCCTTTTTCTGTAATTTTCAGGTGCCCAAACTCTTTACTTCTGGCTACTTTCTCTCCTCTGAAATATTTTTATAATTTTATTCTTATCTAGGCTTTTATACATATATCTTTCTCTTTTATATAGTTTGCCTTTTTGGTAAGATAGGCTTTCTTCAGATTTACCTCAATTTTCCATATCTAGGTTGTAGGGCAACCTATGGTTTGAGTCTGCACTACCTACATCTCTCTGGATTTTTCAAAGTGAAGTTTTGTTTTATGCACTCAAATTAATTTCACACAATTTTAAATGTATGATTTTTTTTTATTCAGTCAGATATACATTTCACACAGAACAAGTTGATAAAAAACGTTTTATATTTCTATCTTTTCTAACTCTTCGTCTTTATCTAAGAGTTTTGGCCTACTCCCATCAGCTATGTTTGCTTTCCTTTCTGAGTTTGCAAAAGAAACTACTGTCTACTGCAGCTTCTGTCTTCAACTCCCTTCGGAGTTCCTTTCTGTCTTCTGTTGCTGACAGTCACCTCCTTTTTCTGAGGCTCCTGCATCATTAATATTTAGTATTGCCTTTGATCCTTGGGTCTCCTGTCAGCTTAAATGAAGCCAGGCAAAAGAAATCCATCAATGAGTCCTTTGCTGCGTTCCCTTATAGAGACCTGACTCTATTGCATTTTCTTGCTCTTAACTGCATTATTTCATTTAATTCTGCAAAGCAAATCCCGGTGTTTTCAAATGCATAAAATGCGGAACACTGGAAAGTCATAGTAGGGACTCTTATTTTCATTCCAAAAGTTAGGTAATTGTAGAAAAGATCTGTGTATTACTGTAAAAAAAAGCTTTAAGTAGAAACAAAACAAAATGTAATTATTCATGAAATTTCAGTTCTTGCTTTTCTTTTTTCCTGTACATCTTGCTGCTATTCATGTGGATACAATATTTCATGCAAGGATACTTAATGAAAAGCAAACAGTTGTTTCATGTCTTACTATAAAACGTGGCCATTTCAGTTGGTAACATACGAAAGTAGAGACAAATCCATAAACATGGATTGACAGTCATACAGTCAATTTGCAGAGGTTAGGGTTTTGCTTAAGGGTGCATGCAGTAGCCCATTGGCCTCACTGACACCCTGAACAACCGTGGAACCCTGTGTTGCATCTTTTGACAAGACCTGAGTCTTAAGGAATAACATCACCAAGTATCAGAAATGCATTTGTTTGAGTTTTTTTTTTCTTTTTCTGGTGCTTGATTGATATGTTTTGTATGAAATATATTTTAATACATGGATTTTTTAAGAACTTTGTCTGAAATCTGTATGCTCCCAGAAGATGAAAGTTTATAGCATTATTTGTCACATTATGTTTTTACTACGAACAGTTTAAGATTAAAGGCGCATTTATTGTAAGTACTGAAGCGATGAATTATATATTGTATGTTTCATCTATCCTTGTCATGATGCTATAGAGCTTGTTAGCAGTCTAGCATATGCAATGATTTAATGCTGGGTTAACATTCAGTTTTCTGTTTCATGCTTAGGATTTACAATTATCTTGTCATAGTATTTCAAAACGCAGAATGTTGACTCCTTACAAAAAACCCCATCCACTTAATGACTTAATAAGTATCTGTGTAAGAAGCAATGATCATTTCTAAGGGAAAAGTATTTTTCTTCACATTGTCATGCTCAGATACCTTCCTTATAAAATAAGCAGCAAGTTCATTACCTGAACAAGTAGCTGAGTCAAGAGATGTGAATTTGGTCCATGAATTGTATGCCTATGACACATGAATTTTGTGCAACTTCAAGTAAAATTTTCTCACTTATTTTGCTGATTAATTCCCTCATGTATGCACTGTAGGGAAAATACAAACCTTACATATTTGCTGTTAATTTGGTGAATTACTTTGCTTTTCTTTACTGTAAAGTATACAGAGAAGATGCTTAACTATTACAATTTTTGTTTGTAGTTGCTGCAAATTAAAACCTCGTGTTTCTATGACTGTAGATTCATAGCTCAACCACTGCTAACCAGCATTATAATTTTAGCAATTACCATCCGTAAAACCAAAGTATCCCAATGCTGAACAACAAAACTCTTCCAAATATGCCAAGTTGTCACGGAATCCCAGTGGTTTCTGTGGTGCTTCTCTAGTACAACAAAACTGTGACAGCTACTAGTGATTAGTCTGAATATGTGAATTGCATGACTGTATGTGTAATCAGTGTATGAACACAGGAATGATGGCTGAAAGTGGAAGAAGCTTTGCCAGGCATTCATGGAAACCAGGTTTTAAATTTTCACTAGAACAACTACCCTGAAAGCTTTGTGTGAGTGATGAAGAGGTATGAGCTCAGGAAGGAAAGATGAAGTGGAAGGAGTGGTGAGGAGATCCACTCAGGAGGTGTCATTTGAATCTGTGAAGGATGCTAGTTGTAGGAAGGGCAATCCCATATGGTACCATTTGTACCAAACACGTACAGCTGACATTGATAGCAGTCTGTCAGGCCTCAGCTTCTTCAGTTCACCTCTGATCATTGTTTTCAGCAACACTGATGACCACAAGAAGAAACAGACAGGGTAAGAATCATGTCTGTAGTGGAAAATAAGGGCATGACACTAATGGCAGGAATAGGAATAGGAATAGGAAATTGCAACTACAAAATTGTTGGAATATTGAAGGACTTTCTCATGGAAAATGGGTATGTGAACAATCTGGCCTATGAGTTGATAGACTAAAAAGTTACAAACCAAGGACAACTGAAGAGCGATACCCATGAGAAATAAGGGAGTACAAGAATGAACAACTCCCTGATGTTGGAAAGAGGAACTTTGGGCCTGTGTATATGTGGCGTACGTGCAAAACTGTTCAGCTAGCAATTATTCTTGCTGAGGATACTAACCAATCAGACAATCAGTGTATTCGCATGGACAGCTTATATTAACCAATGATAAAGAAAAGATTTACATACCGGTCACGTGTACTATTGCCTTTTCTATAAAAGCTTCATGCAGGCTGTAATAAATTGAACATTCGCTGATCATATTGATCTCTGCGTTTGATTCCGTGATGCTCCCGCCAACACAAAATGTCTGTGTCCACTATTGCCTTCTTTAACTCAAAGCAGATAGCAATCCTGTGGTCTTTTTGTGTGACTGGGTCATAAACAGAGGCTTGCCCAGACTGGACATGAAATAACTCAGCAGGGAGAAAAGCAAAGAGTGAGAGATGAGGAATGAACACTGGAGGATGAACTGTGGGCTTTATAGTAAAGTCTGTCTGTGCTGCGGTTTGTAAACATGTTGAAACCTCAAGCGATTGACCCTTCACTTGTATTCTGGTTTTCATCTGCATTCATACTTCTTGCAATTTGCTGCAATATGTACTGGTGTCATATTGGACAGTAAGATGAAAGGATGATTTGTTAAGCATAGGATAATTATGAAGTTCTTGATGTAACCAGTTGCTCTAAATTGATAATATCTGCAGGTTTTTTTACTGGGAGATAATGGTTGATTTTTGTCTTTGCAGGCCTTTTTTCAATTAATTTTATATGAAGGGTGCTTCAGGCTCTCTGCTTCTCACGTATCTTACATCCTTCATGACACACTGTGGAGAAGGGAAAAGAGCATTATATAAGTTCTGATGACAGAAAACTCCTTTGCATCACTGGTTCTGTGATTCACATAAATAGAGTCTCTTTTGTGAGTGTGAGAAGGGCCAGAAGTTCAGGTGCCCTGAGTCAGTTTATCTCTGTGGAAAACTGTGCCAATCAATATGACAAATAACAGTAAAATATCTCAAACTACTTTAAAGTAGAAGCTTACATATCTTTCCCCAGAAAGCAGAAGGGCAATTCTACCTCAAACAAAGGCTTAACTAAAATTTGTAAGCACAGAAGAATTTGATACACTATAAAAACCCTAATAACAGCTGATGTAGATGAGAAACATGTTAAAGACAGTTGTTCTAAAGACCATCTTTAGGGAGAAGGAGAAAGCTGCATAAAATACGGTGTTTCTATGGTAATTTTATGGACACAATATTGAAAGAATGGATGATAATTCAGGGTTTTGCTTTCAAGAAATATATTCACCTGGAGATAGCAGGCTGTCAAAATTGAATAAAAAATCTGAGGACACATTGCTTTTCATAGAATTATTTAGATTGGAAAAGACAGAACATCCTGTTCAACCCTTAAGTTAGCACCAACATGTTCACCACTAAACCATGTCCCTAAGCACCACATCTACATGTCTTTTAAATACCTACAGTGGTGGTGACTCAACCACTCCTCTGGGCAGCCTGTTCCAACTCTTAATAACCCATTTGGAGGAGATATTTTTCCTCGTATACTACCTAAACGTCCCTTGGAGCCACTTCCTCTTCTCCTGCCACATATCACCTGGGAGAAGAGACAAACACCTGCCTTGCTACAACTTCCTTTCAGATGGTTGTTGAGAGTGATAAGGTCTCCCCTTAGCCTCCTTTTGTCCAGATTAAACAACTGTAGTTCCTTCATTTTCCCCTTGTAAGATTTGTGCTCTAGACCATTCACCAGCTTTGTTGCCCTTCTCTGGACATGCTCCAGCACCTTAGTGTTTTTCTTGTACTGAGGAGCCCAAAACTGAACACAGTATTCAAGGTGCAACCTCAGCAGTGTTGAGTACAGGGGGACAACAATTTCCTACTCCTGCTAGCCATGCTGTTTCTGATACAAGCCAGGATGCTATTGGCCTTCTTGGCTACCTGGGCACACTGCTGGCTCATATTCAGCTGGCTATTGGCTAGCGCATCCAGGTACTTTTCCACTGGGCAGAATTCCAACCACACTTCCCCAGACCTGTAGCACTGCATGGGATTATTGTGACCCAGTGCAGGACCCAACACTTAGCTTCATTGAATCTCATACAGTTGGGCTTGTTCCATGGATCCAGCCTGTCCAGATCTCTCTCTAGTACCTTCCTTCCCTGAAGCAGTTCAACACTCCTGCCTAACTTGGTGTCGCCTGCAAACTCACTGAGGGTGCATTAAATCCTCTCATTCAGATATTAAACAAAATCAGTCCCAAACCTGACCCATGACAACACCTCTTGTGACTGGCTGCCAAATGGATTCACCTCCATTCATCATAACTTTTTGGGCTTGGTCACACTATATTCCAAAAGTCAAGATATGAGAATAGCATAAGGGAGCTACCCTTTTTTTGAAGCTTATGTTCAAGTGAGGCTAAAATTTAAGATAGTAGATTTTAAAATTCCCTGCTGTCTTTTAGAGAGAGTACAAGATCTATAAAGGATGAGAACTCTGTGTTAGCATTAGAATTGACACTGTCATTAAACTATGTTTTATTTATATGACTGCAATAAAAAATGAATACTGTTTGAAATGTGGCAATAAGACAAAAGAGAATGAGTAAAATGAGGAAGCACCCCTCAATGGTTGTCAAATATTCAATTCCAGTCTCCTTTACTCATGTATTTAGTATCTTGTGAAACACTTATATAGTAATTAATAACATCCAGTCAATTCTGGATTTGGTAAGAGATCTGAAATGTTGAATCTTAGATATTAAGGACCTGATCCTCTGCTTTGTGGCTTAGTATTCAGCTTAATGGATTTGCAGGATGCTAATTCAAATTCAGTACCATCTTCTAGGTATTCCACATACCTGGAAGGGATGCCTGGGGTATGGGACATTTGGAAGATTGTTGTGTTCTCCTTTTGCATTTCTGTATTCTGTTTCCTTTGCTTAAAGCTGATCTTATGAAAACAGGGAATAATTTCTGAGAGTGTTTACAGTGCAAATTATCCTCTTTTCTTCTGTTTCAGATTATAATTTTGTCCCTATTTCATGTATGTTGGTGTAATGTGACATAATTTTTTCTACTTCCCTATTTCTGGAGTGAAGTTGGAAAATTTCCCTGTTATTTTACTTTAAAAGTGGAATGACTTCTTATTTCTTCTCCTTGTTATTAGGAAAAGTGATCTTTTTCTTTGACTTTCACTTTTTAAAAGGTAAAAGACAAGATCCTGAATGCCTTCTCTCCCTGTGCAATATTTGAATGTCTCTAGAATTATTAAAAATGTGACTGCCATAGATTCCCTGGTTTAAATTGGTTGTAGTCACTACTCTGTGGTTCTCATTAATCAAGTGTTGTATTATCCTGTATTTTCTTAATTTGCCATTTGTGGCAGGCTGTGCATTTGAGTCTAATATGGAGGATTCAAAAGCTCTCTTTGCAGAGTATTTTTCCAGACCTGCACCGTGTCATACTACTATAGCACCTCTGTGTTGGACATTGATCCCTTGACAGAACTGAATAATTTCTAAACTAAAACTAAAAGTCTTTTTCTCAGGAATGACAAAGTCATAGCTTTTTTTCCCTTCCCTAGTGCTTCCTACCTACTGATAGTTGAATGAAAGAACATGAGATAGCTGAATTAATAGAACACAAAGAGAAAACACTTTCTAGTTGTAAGGACATATGAAAGATATCCTTAAAGTAACCCCGTTGAAGTGCCTCTGAATTTTACTGGGTGTGATCAGTGTCAAAGTGGTGTCCATGCAAAAGGAGTCCTCTTCAGTCTATACTCATCAGCTGCCAACAAAGAGCTTGTTCTCTTTTTTTACGTGGTCTCAAGCTACAGCCAAACTCTTTAGGACAACATGACACCTGTTCAGATGATTTCATAAGGATGAACAGCCCACAGATGTAATAGTGGGATCCAAATTCCTTCACCACTTGTGAAGTGAAGAGACAGATGCCCTTATACCATACATCTGCTGCATTGTTTAGGACTGTAGAAGGGAGGGACTCCTCAGTTTCGCATTCAGGACATTTAGAGGTATTCTATGCAAGTAAAGCAGTGATTTATTTTTTTTTATGTTAACTAGTACTGTTCATCATTGTGCTGTTGGCATTCTGATGAGGTAGATTAAGGAAATTTAGAACCTGCTATCTATCTATATGGGTGCAGGTAGTGCTGCTATAGTACATTTGGCCTAGCAGCCCTTCAGTTTCTGAAAAAGATGAGATGAAGGTTTACAGGAGAGTGAGGTGAGACTATAATGCAAGCAGAAATTATGTTGACTTGGATGTTACTATCTTAGCAAAGGATATCCAGTGAGAGTTCATTTTTTACAGTCTCAGATTAGCTTTTGCTAGTTTATCTTCAATAAAATTCTTTCTTGATAGTAACATAACTGTGCTGTGGTTTTTGTGGTTTTGTGTGAGTAAGCTGACCTTGGAGGAGATAATTCCAGATGTGATTGCCTTCTCACATCCATGACCAGAGAGCAAGTCTTCAACTCTCAGGGCTTATCTGTCCCCTGTAACAGCAAACACTCAACTTGATCTACTTGTGAACCAAAAGGATTGAAGGGTTGATGACTGTAGATACAGAGACATCTAAGCTAGATTTGTGTGTCTAGTAGCTATACTTGAGGGACAAGATGTCTGAGGCACTAAATACTATGAGAAAAGGATTACTATATGCAACAATGTTCTGCTTGGAGGCAGGTGTTCTGCTTCAAGATTTGACATATTATGTCCCTGTAGCACTATAATGTAATATAATTCTAGAATCATATTAGCTTCCTGATGGAGGAAAATGAAGCATAAAGATCTTGTAATTTTCCCAAGGCAAGCCACTGCCAAAGCTAGGAACAGAATAATAATAGGCAACAGTATGGTAGGAATTGTAGGAATATCACAATTTGAATTGTCCACGGTACTGCAGGATGTCAAAATGATTAGATACTGACACTGCATATAGTCATACATAACAATGTTAGCACCAAACCTCTCATCCTTTTGTCCTATGGCTCCCAGGGCTGAACTACCTGCTACCCAAGCAACGATATGGGAGGAGGGCTGAAGCAGTAACTGGAGCCGTTTCCTTGGTATTGCTTCCTCCTCTCTGGGGGTGCTGGAGCAGAGACCAGGTGCTTGCACATGTGTGTACTGGTGGATACTACTTTATGGGTAAATGGGAGAAGGAGTTTAACTGAGCAGCAGATGTTGGAGGAGATCTCAGCATCATTTGGATCTCTGGCTGTTTCCACCCAAAAGCAAGTCCTTCAGAGTTTGGCACAGATTCCTAAGAGGATCAGATTGTCTGGGGAACCAGAGCTGAGTAAGAAGAGACTGAGCAAAGTGCAACCTCCCTTGTTGCCAGCCTTCTCTTGCCCACTGACCCTCTGTAGAAGGGAGTGCAAAGACTCACCTGGCACCTCTATTCTTCTTTTAGGAACTGGTCTGGTGAATGTTCAAATGACAACATTACCCATTTGCACCGGCCCAGGCAGGCTGGCCATTTCACTTCCACTGGCACTGTAACTTGACAAAGCATCACAATGACCTAAGTAAGGAGGCAGTGTGCTGTGTGGGACCAAGGCACCTGTTAGAGATTTGCTTCCCTGATATGAACTCTCTGATCCACCTCTTTCCTAGTCACTGGGAAAGGACAGAAGAAAATACTTAAAGGAGTGAAGGCGAGGGGAGGGAGAGGGGATGAAGAGGATGCACGGGAAAACTCAGATCAACTTTTCATATGTCCCTGAGATTGTGTGGCCCATTAGCCTGTTGTCCAGCCCTTCCAGCACATCTCAATTTCTATTTCACTTTCCTATTTCACTTTCCTATTTCACTTTTCTATTTCACTTTTCTATTTCTTGCTATGAAGCAAGATTGTCAACATGCCATTACAGTCTTGATGATCATTGCTTCAGATGTGCATTATCAACTGGCATCCTGTAATTCTCCCCCAGCCTTTCATAAGGGGATAACACCCGCTGCACATGGCTAAGCAGTTGGTTGTCATTATTTCTACACACTAAAACTCAGTATCAAACTCAGCTGGTGATTTAACAATACATTTTGAAAAGAAAGGTCTTTGTCTTGTGTAATAATGAGGGTTTCTCCTGTCTGCATGAAGTCAGAAGTTTTAAAATACTGTACCAGAAAGAAAGGAATCATCATTCCCCTTACTTGAGGGCTGAAATGCTGGATCCTACCTAGTTGTCTAGATTTTAAGCATATTTTTAAAACTTCATATTTTATTTAACAATAACAGGGTTTAATTACCACAGTCATGTTTCTTTCTACATTCTTAAAACTCCATATGTTTTAAATGAATCTTCTAGTTAAATTAAAGCCAGACTCCATCATCTTTTCTTACTGAGTAACCTTTTAAGCTATAACTGATCTTATGTAAATCAAAGGTCTGGTTCTTGGAATGAAGTAAATGATAAGGGAAGCAATGAAGACATTAAGAAGCTTAATCTTGTGAGTGCAGGTTTACGGTGACAAATTCCTTAAAGTTTAAGTGTTTCTCTTCTGTTGACTGTGGTAAATTGTTCCAGACAAGCATGAAGACTTTTGTCTTGTATTAAGCATTTTTTTTGTGATTGTTAAATATCATTTGTGATTGGAATAAGTGCTTAGATACTCAGCATATTTTTGGTCATGAACAAAATTTCATTGCATAGTTATTTTGATTTTTATATATATTGTTTCAGCCTCTAGAATACTTAGAGTGTTCATTTATCTTTGTGTTGAGAAACACCACAAAACCAAGAAATGCACTCTGTTCCTCACTGATTACAAAATTTTTGTATTATTTAAATAATATACCATTTTAAAAAATAACTATTTACTTTTTGTTTAGCGCCAACAGCTGCTGTTTTCTGAATGTGTGTCTTCAAGCTAAATGGTCAAACCATGAGTGGGAATACTGCAGGAAAGATTTGAGGGTCAAGCTTCTTGAGGAGCTACCAATTCCAAAACACGCCGTAAGTGAATTTGCATAGACGAATTAAATGACCCATATCAACTTCTAGTGCTAACAAATACTATCGTGAAAGTGACAGGAAGTGTATTTCTACCCCTTAACCATTAAAGAAGCTAAACAAGTAAATTAGGTTATGCCACTTCATCTTCATAAATTGATGATTCAATAAATCACACTTGAGAAACAGCTGAGTAATTACAGGATGATGCTTGAAGCAATAGACACCTCATTTGCATATTAACAGACATTTGTTGCAATAAGTCCTGTCATGGACCGGTAAATGTTAGACATGATTAATTCTGTGAGCATGACGGTTTGACTTCTACAGCACAAAGGAAGAACTGACATACTAAAGGCTGAAAATATGGTATGCGTGTGCTCTTCTGCAGCAGCAGTAAGGCACCCTGGTCTAATTAGCACTATGAACTTACCTAGGCAGAGGCTCCTTGGAGAATATTTTTCCTCAGGGTCTTATCATGCAAAAGGCCTTGTGAAGCAGTCTCAAACGATTGGAAGAAAGGGAAATACAAACCCATGAATTGTTCTAAGCAGCAAATACGGCAGAGTTCTTTTTTTCAAATTCCTAAAATTGATACAGAGACAAGATGAAACAGATTTCAATACAGGTTTTATTTTATTTGAAAAATTATTCAACCTGAAGACATAGCAGCATATGTCATGTAAAGTTGCTAATGAGTTTTTTACCTCATGATTTTGCTTGGCTTTCTTTGTTAGCACTGCTGGTAACAGATAACTTGGTGGCACTTATACCACTCTGCTTGTTTAATCTGTGGCCCTAACACATCTAATTCACCTTAGTTAATGTCAGTTTGTTCTCTAACAATTATCTGCCCTTCCTGTGTATTTACAACAACTTAGGAGCAATAGTTCCCTAACCAATCTAACATTGCACCCTTTTGTGCCAATAAATAAGTCATTTAGGGCACAAAAAGATAAAATATTTAGAAATGTGTATCAACAGAAACTGGAAGCCAGCTTGTCTTATGGGCCAAAATGTTACCTGGTCTCTCCATAAATGTATTTCAGTCGAACGAAGATATATGATTCTCAGAACTGATTGCAAAGCCACCTCCTGTTTCAGTTTGAGCATATTAAGAGTCTCCCATGTTAGTCAAAAATAACCTAATGGGATTTACTAAGCAACTTGAACTGATGGGAAAAGCTGCTTGCAGAACATTAGCTTATCACTTTTCCTATATCAACTGTAAGACAGACAAAAAGTTTCCATGGGATATTCACCTTTCATACTGTAGCTTTACCTGTTGATTTTTTTTTTAATTACTAAAGAAGATGTACTATAAAAAACAATAAATATATTAACAACAAAAGGAGGGCTGGGGAGAATCTCCATCCTATATTTTGTGGGGGGCATGCAACACAGTAACAAAGAACAAGGAAATAGCTGAGATACTTAATGTCTTTGTCTCAGTCCTTAACAGTCAGGATGATTACTCTAGGGATGTCCAGTCTGCTGAGCAGGGAAGATAGGGACTGGGAACTGCATGAAGCCCTCCCGATCCAAGAAGATTAGCAACCTGCTGCACCACTTAGATCCACACAAGTCCATAGGACCAGATGAGTTTCACCCAAGGATATTAAGGTAGCTGGCAGAAGTGCTCGTTAAGCCACCTTCCGTCATTTGTCAACCTGGAGGTTTAATGTGACTCTCATATACAAGAAGGGCTAGAAGGAGAATCCAGGGAACTATAGGCCTGTCAACCTGACCCTGGTGCCAGGGAAGGTTATGGAGCAGATGATCTTGAGTGTCATCATACAGCATATATGGGACAATGAGGTGATCAGGCCCAGGCAAATTTTATAAAAGGCAAGTCGTGCTTAACTACCCTGATCTCCTTCTATGACCTGTTGATGTTGTCTACCTAGACTTTAATAAAGCTTTGGCACAGTGTCCCACAGAATTCTCCTGGAAAAACTGGCTGCTCATGGCTTGGACAGGCACTATTAGCTGGGTTAAAAAACTGGCTGGCTGGCCAAGCCCAGAGAGTTGTGATGAATGGATTTCAATCAAGTTGGTGGCCAGTCACAACTGGTGTACCCCAGGGCTTGCTTTTAAGGCCAGTTCTGTTTAATATCTTTATCAATGATCTGGATGAGAGGATTTAATGCACCCTCAGTGAGTTTGCAGGCGACACCAAGTTAGGCAGGAGTGTTGAACTGCTTCAGGGAAGGAAGGTACTAGAGAGAGATCTGGACAGGCTGGATCCATGGAACAAGCCCAACCGTATGAGATTCAATGAAGCTAAGTGTTGGGTCCTGCACTGGGTCACAATAATCCCATGCAGTGCTACAGGTCTGGGGAAGTGTGGTTGGAATTCTGCCCAGTGGAAAAGTACCTGGATGCGCTAGCCAATAGCCAGCTGAATATGAGCCAGCAGTGTGCCCAGGTAGCCAAGAAGGCCAATAGCATCCTGGCTTGTATCAGAAATAGCATGACTTGCAGAAGAAGGAAAGTGTTGCCTCCCTGTACTCAGCATTGGTAAGGCTGTACCTCAAATATCATACCCAGATTTTAGCCCCTCTCTACGGAAGATAAATTGAAGGAGGGCAATGAAGCTGGTGAACACTCTAGATCGCAAGAGTAATGAGGAGCAGTTGAGGGAATTGTAGTTGTTTAGTCTGGAGAAAGGAGGCTGAGGACAGGCCTTATCACTGTCTGCCAGAAAGGAAGTTGTAAAAAGATGGGTGTTGGTGTCTTCTCCCAAGTAACAAGTGATAGGACCAGAGGAAATGGCCTCAGGTTGCACCAGGCAAGGTTTAAATTAGGTATTAGGAAAAATGTCTTCTATGAAAGGGTTATCAAGAATCGCAACAGGCTATCCATGGAAGTGGTTGAGTCGCTACCCCTGGAGGTAAAGTATGTGTAGATGTGGTGCGTAGGGACACGGTTTAGCAGTGAACTTGTTAGTATTAGGTTAACGGTTGGACTGGAGCATATCAGATTTCTTTTCCAAAGTAAATAACGCTATGATTCTAATTGTGTTTCCATGTGTTTTGGGAAGTCCACCTCCCTAGGGAGTTGAGCCTTTCTATGGCTTTGCTGTGATCAAGAAGGTTGAGGGATCCAGGCCCCACCAGGATGACATTTTTTCCACTACTTTTACATGAAGGGACTCTTCAGCCATTGATCACTACAGTAAGTTGTATGAAAAGGTATGACATGAATCTGCATTAGAACTGTAACTTGTTCCCTACTCCTAAAATCTTTTTCTGAGTAACAGAGAAAAAAGGAGCCTCATTTTTGTCAACTCAATTGCTCCTCTGTTTGTCCATTGCCAGAACAGGCTGACTCAGACCATCTGTGGGACGTCCTCAGCCTCCTTCTTTAATCAAGAGTTTGGTGCTTCTGAAGTGCAATGTATATATTGATTAGGGGCTGCCTTGAGCTAGTCAATAGGAGTGGTAGGCAGAAGGTCATATCTAACTTCTTCCTCTGAAACACGCATCACAGCCACTGGTACAAGGCCTCTGCCTCTCTGAGATCAAAATGATCACATTGGTGTACTGTAGTTGTTTGCAATGAGTATCCCCCAATTAAAGATGATGTGAAGAGTTCATGAATAAGTTGCTTGCATTGTTTCTGTGTTATTTGACACTTCTCTGTTCTGAGGGAAAAAAATTGCTTCTGTAGTAAAAAATAAGACTCTGGAATCAGAGATCCTCACGATGGGGGTGAGATGTTGTATCCGTGAATTGCTGAACTATGCCCTCTGTGGCACTGTCAAGGTAAGCTCTCTTCAGTGGCTCCATCCAGAAAAACGTAAGCATTTTCATTTGTTCGAGAAATGTGTCCGTAGACCACGGTTTTTCAGTTTTCCAAGTGGTAATTATGCAATACATTCTGGAAAAGAGAAGAGGGCAAATTGACTTGGGACCTAATTACTGTAAGGGACAATTCTCCTGCAGAGCAAAGAATCTTACTATGATACATAACACATACATATTGGAAACTGCCTGCTTTTTGTGGGCTTTTTTATTTTGGGGATTTGGGATTTTAGGAGTGTGGAGTTTAAAACCTTGGCTTTGATCAGTAAAGTTCTAAATGGTTAGGGACCTCTGTGTTTTGTGTAATACTATCACAGTAGTAGTCAGCAGAGGCAGCTAAATTGGGAATGCCTTGGGAAAAAAAATGAAGAGAAAGAAACAGAGGAGCAAAAGAATTAAAGAACACAACATCCTGAGACAACACCTCACATTTCTCTAAGCGTCTCACTTTGCTCATGAGAATGTTCCTCTGAAGGTACCAGTGATATTAGCAGCAGTATCAAAAGTCAATTTTTTTCCCTTATGCCCAGTAACAAAATTATTCTTTTTTTAAGGGCTAAAGTGACTCTAGTGATTCTGAATATTTATATTTCATTTTAATCCATATGTTGGCTTATGGACTCAGAGTCACAAATCACTGAATCTCTGAGCAGTGGGGTTCATATTTAGCTTTTGGAATTAGCTAAAAGATGCATAAAAACCCATTTAGTGAAATAGCTTCATTTCACTTAAATCATTCATCTTAGACTATACTATTGAACTGTCTAGACAAATGACAGAGGTCTTTTTTTCCTCTCTCTCAGTTTATCTTCTCACTAAAATAAAAGTAGAAATACAAAAGTAGACACTGAATAGCTTTGTGAAGATTTCTAATGGTCCCTAAAGTAACACAAACTGCTGTGTAAAGTATAGCGAAGCAGAAATATTGTGTAAATATCAAGAACCTAGTCTTGATCAAACTATCCTGGACTACTGTTTTACTGGATTACTTTGCCTAACAGAGTTGATTTCACAGATGATGGCAAGAGAAGAAAAACCAACCCCGCATGTATTCTATTAACCTCCCTACCTTTGAGAGATTCTGCATCACAAACCCACAGGTACAAAAAGATAAACAAGTATAAAGCCATATAGTGATCTGTCCCTTCTGGTAATAGGCAGATGTCTAGAGAGCTCAGACAGTCTACCAAGCATTTGCTTGTCATTTACGAAGTATGTACTTTATTCCTCATTTTAATATAGGCAATGAAGCTCTAAGGGAGGTCTACTAAAAATGAACACAGTTCTTTTTGTTCCTCTCATTACCTAGACTTCCAAAATACATTGACTAGGGAAAAGTAGCCTTTGAAATCTCTCTAACTCCATTTTCCTTGCTTCCTTCTTTTTTGCCATTGTCCAAGATAATCATGTAAAAGAAATCCTATCACAGAAGTAAACAAAGCAGGTTAAGTGTTCAAGTCAATTGGAAGTCTCATAAAGCTGAAATTAAAGTGAAAGCTCAACTTTTTTCAATACTAGAGTCTTAAGAAGACAAAAGGATAATACAGTGAGAATAAAATAAATTGGGTTTGATGGGTATAACATATATATTAAGTTTCCTACTCAGCATTTAATTACAGATTAAACAGTGATATATTGCTATGTTAGTGTAGATTCTCCTATTGTTAAAGATGTTGAACTGGGTTTTGCTGTTTCATGAGTTGCACAATAGTTTATCTTTGCATACATACAGTATCATTGTATAATACAGTTTATTATGCAGTTAATGCTGTTTCATGAACTGCACAAGACAGTTTAATACCATGCTTTCTTTTTAAAAGATGTGTTCCTTAACATCCATATTTGAGTGTTTGTCAGGTCAAGATTAACTGAGAAGCTATATAAAACATAGCTGCCCCAAATCACAGACAGAGAAAATATTTACTACTGTTGTATAAGTCCTCACAGGTTTTAAAATGTAGTAAGGCTATCTGCATCAATTCCCTTTTAATAGGAACTTTTATAGTGTTTCTATAAGCAAAGAAAATATGTATATATAAAAACCAGAACCAAACTATAAAAAGGAGGACGGTGATATAACTGAATGTACATAAGTTAGTTATGCTCATGTTTTTTTAAGCTTTTGATGGGGGCAGTTTCTGTAGTATCATAATGAGCAAAGTGTGTGATGCCCATGTATCAGAGAACACACCCCTTCCATTACCATCGTTCTCACTGAGCTGCCCACATTGGTTTGGCCAGCGGCCACCCATCACACAGCAGTGTGCAGAGCAGTGGGGACTAGACAGCCACTATTATCCCTGCAAGGCTGTAATGTGCAAGCTGGACCCTTAGTTACAACTGTGTGCAAATCTAAGCAGAAAATTAAGGATATTGTAGGACAATCAGTGGTAAAGTTTTTCTCAAACTGGTCACCGCTACATTGTTGTTCATATTTCAGTCTCTTAAGTTAGGGAACAGGGGCTGGAGAACTGTTATTCTGGGATTATTTATTCCTAGGATGCAAACCCAAATTGTTCTGGATTATGACAGCCTTGGTCATCACAGAGTTACCATCATGTTCTTCCTGCTGACTCTTTCATTTAGCAATATTCTTGGCTTCCTAGGTGTTGGAGCTTAGGACATTACATTCACATATATATTAATTTCTGTTGTTGAAAATAAACTTCATTTCCTCAGCCATCTGGGCCAAAACCTTCAGATATTCTGCCTTTATTCTTGTCCTAACAGTCATTTAAGGGATGACAAGTGAATGGCAAACTGTGCTATCCTTCAGTCCTCTCCCTTTCTCCTAACATTTGCAAAAATGCATTCAGGACCACTAATTACAGCATCTTAGAAACTCCTTGGTGACTTGCCAAAAGGTCCACCACAGTTTCCTGACTACTTCTTCACCATCATCAGCATAACAGACCAGTACTCATTGTATCAGAGAGGCCTATTTGCCAGATACATACCAGGGAGAAGTCCTCCTTTTTGGACAGTGTCACATTTCCACTTCTGTCTCTGTGAAAAGCACTTTCAAGTCCTCCAGAAGACTGATTTGACTTTTCTCAGTTTAAAGGTATCAGAACAATTTTGGTGAAGGTGTTTAGGAAGGAATATTAATCTGTGATCTTTGGATTAGTTCATGTTTTAGTATGCCACTTTTTGGCAGGCAAATCCCTAAGCCTGGATGGAGAGACACTAGGATGAATAAGGTCCGTACCCACCCACATTTACCTGAATTTGTCTCCTTACCTTTTATCTGTGGTAATGCATAAAATAATGGCTTTGTATGTATCTCTTAAATTTTTAATAAGATATTAAACCAAATAAATTATCATTTAAAACCATCATTAAACACAAATTAACATTTTAATACATGCGATCAGTAATTTATGTTGGTGCAAATTGGTCCAGAGTCTTTATTGTACCAATAACTCCAGCTATTAAGAATATCAACCTGTCACAGACAGCCTGACACTTTCTGGCTGCAGAAGTCTAATGCTAGAAGCATTGTGTTTCATTCGGCATACATTAAGAAAGAAATAATTGAGACAAAGCAAGAATGTGTGCTTGAAAATGTAGATGAGAAATATTTTTAAAATATATATATCAAATTCAACAAGAAAAATGATGAAGACGAGCACTTCAGAAAGATAAGTGTGGAGTGGTGAAGGGAACGCCTTCACTGCTTATACCAGATTTTAGAGGATTAATTCTTAAATGCAGTGACCCGTTCACTAAACTAGCTCTTTCCTATGACAATGTGAAAATGAAAATCATGTAAATTTATAAGTATGCTCCAGGTGTTTTGTGACAGTTCAGCCATAAATCTACCTTAATGCTTAGAAATTGATAGTGAATCTGTCCCAGATACTATCCGTACTGTATAATTGTTATTACACAGTTTGTTTAAAGGTTTGTGACAAAAATTAAGTGATTTGAAAGAGATTTCACAACAATCAGTGCCCTATACAATTTGGTGAAGAAAATATGTGGACAAGTTGGTCTTAAAAACAGGGTGATAAGATGTTGGTTTTAGGAGGTCTCTTTTCTGAAAAGAAGCTGGAAAAGAGGGCTGGAGACCTTTAAACAATAAGCTGTAAGTACCTCTAGTCATAAGTTGTAGTGATAAAGTTTATGTTGTTAAGGATGACCACAGTACTGCAAATTAAATCTTGGTGAAGAACATTGCTTCCTCCCTTACAAGGTAGAAATTAAAGATTTTCATGAAATCTTTCTCCAAGGAAAAGGAAATGTAATGATCCTGTAAGTCCCAAGGGCTCTCTAGCTATCTCTGAATGGAGGAGAACAAAAGACAAATACATGATATTTCTTTAGACTGAAGTGATAAGTGGAAAAACAAAGTTTGAGTGTCCTTAAAATAATGGGAAGAAAGTCTTGATTTAAGAAGTGTTAGAGGCCTTAGGGAGGTATATAAAAGGTTTACATTTCCAGGCCCATCTAACTCAATTAATCTTTCAAGCATGAAGGATTTTAAAGAGCTTCAGGTGCAACAATAATAAAGTTTATGCAGAACTAATGATCTCCTGTAGAAATTATCTGTGTATGGAGTAAGATACATGCAAGAGAACATCATACAGCTTTACTCCTCTGGGAAACCAAAAACTGCAATTAGATGATGTGCATAGTTTATCAGTATCCACAAACACTCTCATACTGAAATCAGGTTGAACATACACAATACTGATGTTCACATATTATCCTTGGGTTTATTTGGGTTGGGGTTTTTTTCAACTTTGTTTTCCTCTTATTTGCATCAGTGAGAGATCAGAGTACTGAAAACTGATTGTGGTTCTCAGATGCTGTGAGTTTATGGAACATTTTTTATAATTGAATTCAGTTTGCTCATGTTTTAGGCACTATCAATACATAAATCTATTATATTAATGGTAACCTTATGCCATTCCTTTCCTTCATTCCTTTATTAATTAAAAAATTAATATATTTTTGTGAGTCGTCTGTTCATTCTGCTTGGAACCACTTGTAAATTTTAATATGAGATACAATGGAAAGATTCTAATTTTGACAGACTTTGAAAGGAGACTGAAGAGATCATTATGCCCATCCCTGAGCGTGTTGCCATTATGTTCAGGCTGACATATTTTTCTTAGAGACAAGAATAATATGTGATTTTTCAGTGCTTTTCCTTGAGAAAACAGTGGCCTGCCAGGTAGAAGCAGTATAGAGAGGGTGAGAAAGACCATGCAGTGACAATGTAATGAACAAAATCACTTTTGCTGTCCTATTGCAAAACATTTTACTCTTTTAAAAAGCTGGAGGAAACTCTATGGTTATCCACAAAAGGTAGTTCTCCACTGCTTTGATGAAAGTGAATACATGACTATGCATGAGCTGTGTAAAAAACCTGTAATTTGATTTACAAGCCTGAATATCTTTACAATCAGTGGAGAATGAGGTCTCCAGTGCTGTAAAAAGTCTAGATTAATTTTTTCTGTTCATTCAGATTCTTTACTGTGTGAGTTGTGCTGTCTCATCTGGTGTTTATCATGGTTACAAAGCTTTTTTCTCTAAGGAATAAAAGATAGACTTCTGTCTCACCTTCTACAGGACCAGGAGTCTTCCTTTAAAATACTTATGTCCTCCTCTTACTCTACAGCAACAAAGCAGACATATAAATTTTAAAGAACATTCACAATTACTTAAAAATTTTTCAAAATCATGTAAAAGCCTGACATTTTTCAGCTGTTGGTTTCACAAACACTTTTGTTTAACCATTGTTCTTCAGGATAGTGGTACATGTCCTATTTGAGAGTCTTGTTCCAAGAACAGAAAATAGATTTTCTTGCTACTATTTAAGTCTTCACTTCCAAGGGATTTCCAAAGAGAAGGGATTACGTGTTGCAATATTGTAGACATATAGTGTCTTTATGCACTCTACAAGACGTTCTGCTTTTCTGCATGATAACCTGTCTTTCCAGAAAAGGAGAATATGGTTGGTGTGCTAGATGTTACTGGTATGGCACTCAGAACTGGAAAAAATTGCAGTGTTGCCAGCTACAGGACAGAAATCCATAATGATTATGTTTGTTTATTTGCAAGTTGAAATAAGCATAAATAATCATAGTAATAGTTAAAATAACTTTCAAAATGAGAGTGCGAGACCTTATATTGAAGGAAATAAGAAAATACAAGGGTAAAGCTGACAGTAATGGAGAGCATCACTTTTATGTTACTAAAACTTCCACATAGGAATTTTTGTAACGCTTTTAGAGGCATGTATAGTAGTAAAGAAGAACATGCCAAATTTTGGATTTTGTTCCAGCAGATCTCAGAACTCATCAGTATGATCTGCTTCTTTTGGAAAGCATCCATTTTCTGTTTTCCCTTCAACAATCTGCTTACTTTTGGCCTTTCAGAGCTCCATTCATCTACTGCATTTTAGGCAGTGAGTAGGTGAAGCTGCCTGTTTTAAGCTTTTTTTTTTAGCTGGTAAGAGGTGTTTTTACAGTTTATGTCCACTCATTGGTGTATGGGACTGGATCAAGTGATGTTCCTGAGCCCATGCTCTGCATGAAGAGGCCACTTCTCAGAAAGCAGGGCACTTTTCCTCTATTCCAGCATTACACATCCCACCTCTGTAGCAGCTTCCTATTTCTGTAACTAAAGTGGGATGCAGATGTCTGCTATCTTATAAAACCCTACATTATTACTCTTGTGCGAAAGTGAATAGTGGTGTGGTGGTTGGACATTAAGCCTTAGTATTTGATTACTGTACTGCCAGATTTGTTTTCCTGTCTTGTGATGTAAAGTGACCTTTTCCAGCAATATCAGGTTTGGAATAGATGAGGGAAAATAAACATTATTGAGAGTTTGGCAACCCCTCTGACAAAGAGGCTGTTAAGTATGCATTAGGGGATGAAATAAGAGCTCTGTACTCTGACCTTAAGGAACAGACAAGTCTTGAAGTAAAGGTACAGAAAGGGCTGAAAATTCTCTCTTGATTTAGGGTGGGGTTTTTAATCATGAAAATATGGGTGAGGAAAAAAGCAAATGTTATCAGAGCAATTGACTGTTTTGCTTGAAACCCTACACCTAATAACAATGTAGCTCTGGCTAGTGGATGTTATTTTGTGTTTCTCTGTGATTACTGAAGATACTGTAATCGGATTCTTACCACGTTCATTTTCTTTCACCAAAAACTTATTCCTGAATCATATTAGGATGAGCCTTATTTCTTCACTAGTGTTTTTAGGGCAAAACTGTGTTGAGGACGTCCTATTATCTATTTTACAGTGTTGAAAAGTTAAGTTTTATTTCTCTAATCTAGAGGATTTTACTGGTCTTCCTGGTTTCTGAACAAATTCCTAGCAAATAATGATAATGTACTTTAATCTTTTTTTTTATTTTTTTGAGGAACCCAAATGCATTCAACAAGGAAGTCCAATACTGGAGGTAAAACTGCATCATCTTTTCAAAATCCCTATATCCTGATTTGCAAAGTTTGTGCAAAATCTTGTTTCACTGACACTGAGGAAGTGTTAATACGTTTCATTAAATACAGGGTATGGCAGTTTTCTGCACTGTTTTTTGTAACAGCTTTTACAAGCGTGAGGATGCTGAACAAGATAGACAGTTTTACATTTGAAAGGAATTCCTCAGTGTTAGTATGCCACCTAACCTATATCTGAAATACACACATTTCTAAACTGCTGAGTGCAAATTTGCTGCAAAATAACACTGAAACGATCTATGATTAAACATCTACCTCACCATAACATCTGAAAGGTCTGCATGGGCTTTGAACAGGAAAATATTTACGCTATGTATACTCTAGGGCTCACTCCTGGAGTCAGAATCTCAACTCATTTAAAAAAAAAAAGGCAACTGGGTTCTATTGTTAAAAGCTTTTCTACGTGCAAACTAGCAGACAGCGTGAGGATGAGGGAGGACTTTTCCAGTTGCTGAAATAAGGAGATTACGATCCTGCGGATGCTTTCCTCTGCACCCAGGTGCCTTCCAGGGCACAGAGTGATATCAGAAGGCAGTGCAGGTAGATGAGCTGTTGACGTCTCCACAATCCCACAGCTCCTGCTGCGTGGAGCGTTGCAGCTTGCTGGGAGCCTCGTGTTTTGTTGCACTGTGCGTTCCATGCATGCCTTGCGTGGTGTGGGTGATTGCAGGCCCACTTTAGCAACCTGACCTGCTCTTGATCTGCCTGAATCTCTCTTGATGAAATATTAAAAAGGTCATGTTGTGTTTAAAATATTGGTTCTGCAGAAATTTAGATCTCAAGGCACTGTCATAGTTTTTCCAGTAGAATTGCAAGGTTTTAGAGGAGTAAGTAGGGCTTAGCTTGTGGATTTGAGTGGGTTATTCTGAATGTTTTGCTTGGGGTATTTTACGTCTTCCTTTTTCCTTTTTTTATCAATACAGGACCAGAACGTTGTTAAATGTCTTTAGAAATGAAGTTTTCAGATTTGGCCTTTTATATCACTATTGTAAAAAAGGAAAGTCTCCAAGTGAGTCAGTAAATCATTAATGAAATTGAATAAGGTGGTGCATGATGAATTGGTAAAACAGACTCACTGATCAAGTTATCCTTGGCTTTGCCATTAACATCAGCTAACACTGTAAATATCAGCTGAATTAAAGCTTAGAACTATGTAGGTCTTTAGTGCAAAAGGAAGCGGCCAGCTATGCTGAGTGATTTTCATGTAAGTAGATGTGGATGTAATGAACAAGTAAATGGGTTATTTGCCACACTGGTAATATATTTACATCATATATTATTATTTCCCGGTTATGATAAGAAAAAGTAAAAGAAGAGATACCCTGAGGAAATGAGGTACCAGAGGGGGTGACTTTTGAACAAAATTGCACTAGGTTGTGAATCAAAAAATGTGATTACTCAATTCAAGGACAAAATCAAGAGGAGTTCTGCTCCACTTTATTACAACTTGGGAGATACTGTGTTATATGAAGGGTTACAAGTCTAGACCTGCTTCCAGGACGGTATTTCCCATATACAAATACTTCAAGAAATTGAGTCCTGAGCAAGTTAACTGATTTCTAAGCTGAATTTAATTTTTAGTGAACACCTCATTCAGCAGCTTGGCAATAGATGCAGACATAAATGGCCTAAATCTGTTTTTTGAAGGGAAAGGTATCACAAGTTGCAAAGGAAAAGCTTGTGTAGAAGCAGAGCTTTCTCACCTGATAACCTTGAAAGCTATCACAAAGCTTGTTATGATCTTTTCATTTAAGGAAAAAAATATTGCACAGATCAACAAAGACACACTCTCTATTTTGTGATTTGCTTTGTGTTGACTCTTACTGTTTCCAGCCTAAAATTCACCACCAATGTACAGTCCTCTCTCCTTAATTTTTACATCCTGATAATTTATTGACTGCAATAGTTTCTCCTCTCAGCCTCAGTTTTGTTAGATTAAAAAAGTTAAACACTTCTATTCTCTTGTGTAAGATAGGATTTTATTCTCCTTTCTATCATCACAGTTACTCCATGCACCTGTTTCAGCCAGAGAAAAAGGCTTTTAAAAGTGAATAAGGTGTGCCATGAATGAGGTTTTCCAAAACCTTACACGAAGGCATTAATTTTTTCTCTATTGCTCTGGAAAATGCTTCACCTCACAGTCTAAGATTGCAATCTGTTTTTTTTTTCTTCAGAGACAGAGAGTATGTCTCGAAGTTATTCTATCATCCACAAATCCGTTCAGATTTTTTCTTCTTTTACTTCCAATGTGTGATTTCCCAACCTGTAGCAAAATTTTCCAGTTTGCTAGTGCAAATATCTGTACCTGAACTAGATATTGGAAGAAGGATTAAAGGAAATTGAGAAGTCTACTGTTCATGGCTGGTGATGGTGTGGTCCCTCCATACCCCAGCTTGACCTCTTCCGGTAATCCTAACCAAGCGATAACCACCAGAGGTAGTTGTGATGGCTGCATCCAGCTCAAGGTAATCTCAGGGGAAGCAGATAACAACACAGTAGTCAAGGGTTAATCTATGATAAAGCACCCACCTGGCTGCAGTGCTGGTCAGTGTCCGACTCAAGCCAAATTTGAAAGAAACTTGCACTTGCAGTTGACTATGAGTCAATCAGATTACTCCATAAATAGTGGATAAAACAAGGGTATTTTGAACTCTCCTACAGAGCAGGGTAAGATATCCCCTTGAAAAGGACACCTCTTAAAGTTAATCCTTGGAAGCTGAAAGAATCCTTGTTCCAACAGATCTTTGGTAAGTGAATTGTGAATAAATGAACTGAAACTTTGAAATCTTAGTGAAGTGATATAAAGAATCAATTGTGCATACATAATCCTCTATAAAATGTTGATCAAGCTTGGGGCTAATTTTGGATCCAGTGACACTTGGACTCCTCTCTGAGAAGGAATTTAGAAAACAAGGAAGGCCTTTCTGAATCTCATGACTCAACAGAAAGGTCTCCTTGTCAACTTTTGTCTGACCCGGTCCTCTATGTAGTAAATCATAGAATCATAGAATCATCAGGTTGGAAGAGACCGACCAGATCATTGAGTCTAACCATTCCTATCAATCACTAAACCATGCCTCTCAGCACCTTGTCCACCCGTGCATTAAACACCTCCAGGGAAGGTGACTCAACCACCTCCCTGGGCAGCCTGTTCCAGTGCACAATGACCCTTTCCACAAAAAATTTTTTCCCAATGTTCAGCCTAAACCTCCCCTGGTGGAGCTTGAGGTCATTCCCTCTCGTCCTGTCCCCTGTCACTTGGGAGAAGAGGCCAGCTCCCTCCTCTCTACAACCTCCTTTCAGGTAGTTATAGAGAGCAATGAGGTCTCCCCTCAGCCTCCTCTTCTCAAGGCTAAATGACCCCAGCTCTCTCAGCTGTTCCTCATAATGCCTGTTCTCCAGCCCCTTCACCAGCTTTGTTGCTCTTCTCTGGACTCACTCCAGAGCCCCAACATCCTTCTTGTGGTGAGGGGCCCAGAACTGAACACAGGATTCAAGGAGCGGTCTCACCAGTGCTGAGTACAGAGGGAGAATAACCTCCCTGGACCTTCTGGTCACGCCATTTCTGATACAAGCCAAGATGCCATTGGTCTTCTTGGCCACCTGGGCACACTGCTGGCTCATGTTCAGTCGCTGTCAACCAATATCCCTTTCTCCTCCAGGCAGCTTTCTAGACAGACTTCCCCTAGTCTGTAGCACTGCATGGGGTTGTTGTGCCCCAAGTGCAGGACCCAGCACTTGGCCTTGTTAAACCTCATGCCATTGGACTCTGCCCAGGGGTCCAGCCTGTCCAGATCACTTTGCAGAGCTTCTCTACCCTCCAGCAGATCAACACTTCCACCCAGCTTAGTGTCATCCGCAAACTTGCTGAGGGTGCACTCGATGCCTTCATCCAGGTCATTGAGGAAGACATTGAACAGGGCTGGACCCAGCACTGAGCCCTGGGGAACCCCACTTGTCACTGGCCTCCAGCTGGATTTCACACCATTTCCCACCACTCTCTGGGCCCGGCCATCCAACCATTTTTCCACCCAGGAGAGTGTGCGCCTGTCCAGCCCAGAGGCTGACAGTTTCCTAAGCAGAATGCTGTGAGAAACTGTGTCAAAGGCTTTACTGAAATCCAGGAAGATCACATCCACAGCCTTTCCCTCATTCAGTAGTCGAGTCACTTTATCACAGAAGGTGTACCTCGCAACTGAATCTTGTTATATCACTGTTGCATTTACTATTAATCTTTGTTAAAACAGAATGAAGTGCATCTCTTTATGTGCAACAACAGCTGTGAACACTTTTCTTTCTATACTTTGCTAACCTTCAATCCCATTAGGTATCTTCTTCCTCAATGTATATTAGTGGCTGTCAAAATCAGATTCACCACCTGCCCTAGTAGGAAACTGGGAAGTTAATTCTCACATACAACATGCAGAAACGCTCCAGTGCCATCAAGTCGCCCCACTGAACTTCCCAGATGGCTTTTCATGGGGTCTCCTGGGGATATTTTGGCACACAGATTTTATGTATGTTGCTGGTCAACTTCAGGAAGCATGTAAATTTGAGGCATGCTGTTCCTAGGACTATCCTTCAGAAGTGATTTAGATAAAACTATGAGAAGTCTCTTTGTATTTGTTGGCACTGTAAGCCGCTACATTCCTTTCAAATGCCAATGGAGCAGCTCTTGAGATGGTGGTGACTGCAGTTATTAGGTCTGCATATCACCTGACTCATATGTACATTGGGAACATCTGGAATTCTTGATTTTCCATACTTCTTGCTTCAAACACCAGAATCAGAAAATTCTTCTACTTAAATCCCCCTGAAATTCAAAAATTCAAAAAGTCTTTCTCTGAAATCCAAACTGATAAAAAATAGTAGTTTGCCTTGATACATTTATTTATCAAACACAGAGCAACAAGACAAAAAGATAAAAAAACCTCCAGAAGTACAAGATACTAGATATTGAAATTTTCTTGAAAACAAAGCTGATGATTAAATCTACAAATTGCCCTCAGACACTCAAGCACCAGGAAATCATCCTTTTTTCTTATAAATTCAAATAGAACAAGGCAGCATAACAGGTATTTTCAGTTTCACATGGTGAATATTTTCTGTGAAATGCAACTGAACAATCTCAATTATAATTTATATCATGTCTGTATTTTGCCATCTCCTACCATCACTTGCCATGGTTTATAGTTTTATGTTATAACACCTATGCTATGCATGGAGTTGAGCACATAGTTCATTATGGATCATTCTTTCAATTCCAATAATCCTGCTGATGTGCATGATACTGACTTAGCTCAGTATGGGTCTTTGAAATAGCATGCACATAATCATGTGTGTATAAATTAAGAAGAAGGGAAAAAAGACAGAAGGAGATTAAGGATAAAGAAGAGGGAGATAGCAGAGCTTAAAGACCAAGCCACAGCTAATAACATTTAGTGAACATTACAGAAAAACAAACTGAGATTCAATAATCACACACAGGCAATGAATTCTGCAAAGTCTTGCAGTAGTTTGCAAGATATTGCAGTTACAGCTTTTGATTATCTTCAATATTATTATCCAAATGCACAATGGTATCTAGATTTTCAGCTTATTTTTCTGTTGTTGCTGTTCATGACATGTAATATATCACCTTATTTTGCAACTTTTGAAAGTTTTACAACCCCAAAATAATAAAAGTGTCATGTTTCTTAAAATAGTATATTGAGAAAGAGATACAAGGAAATATTTTTTTTTCTTCCATAAGGAGACTAGAAACAGCCAAGTTGTGTTACAGGTGTCAGTTTAGCTCCTATATACATAGGCTGCTGCTTATGTAAGTCTTATATGCAGACTGTGTGATATGGAGTAATTCAGCAACTGCTTATTGGCACTGAAGAAGAAAGAACACAAGCAAAGTTTGCAATCACTATGGAAACTGCCCCTCTTGTTGCTTCGTTGGCACTGGCACATCTGTCAGTTGTCCTACAGGATTCCTTCCAACAAAGCTCTTCCTGAGACTTGTAGCTGGGACCTGGCCCAGAGCTGCAGGGTTTGTTTCAATAAGAATCCAACATCCTCCACAAGCATGATTTTATTCTTCACTGTGCCCTTTTAAGGAAACTATGTATTTTCTTCTCAATATTTGAAGAACTTGCAGAGTAAAACACCTTAAGGAATGACATGCAAATCTTTTCTACTGTGTGGTTCACAGCCTAGATATTATGGTAAATGAAGAAAGAGTCCACCTAGCAGAAAATGGAGAACTCGATGATTCCTCAGTGTTCCTGTTAAAAACCCATTACTTCTGAATTTAGGGGTTTGGCACAAATTATTGTATAGTAGGGTTTTTTCTTATGCTGCTTTATGTATGAGATGATACTTTGCTTTCTTCATCAGCACTCCAACACAAATTCATCTGTGCAGCGTGCCTACTATGTACACCAGTATAAAAAAGTACTTCCTGGCATCAACCTCAACAGAATTGTTCTGAATTGAAGCAGAGGGCAGGGTGTCTGTGGACAGCACTGTTTTTGGGGAAAACAGCCACCAGCAAAGGCATAGATATTTTTATGTCTTACAAGTAAAGGCACACTGGAATTTTCATGAACCAGAGACTCTTGTCAAGATAATATTTGTCTTTAAATACACAACACAAATTAATGTTTATTTTGTTTAATATGAAGTATGTTACCTTAAATAAATCAGTCTTTAGAGCATTGCATGGACATATTTGAAGGAAAGCACACTCTCAGGCATAATTTTACTGAGCTAATGTCATCCATGGAGCTACCTAATAAATGATGAATTCTAACGAAACCCTGCTTGCTCAGTAGACAGTAGCTCAGTCTTTTTGTTCTGGGAAACTTTTCAAAATCTGGCCATGATCTTTGCTTCCAGTGATAATGGGTCATCGTATATTTTGTATCATACAAGCTCTTCACCATTTGCAATACCTTTTAAAAGACAACCTATTAAAACAATTTCTTGGGGTGACGGTAGAGTGCATATATTCCTGTAGTGAATGCAGCAATTGGTCATGAAAGAATGTAAGATAACAAAACAAATTTAAGCTGATGCAAGCCAGCCCAATTGGGCTGGCTTGAGAGGTACAGTTATAATTTAATGTCATTAGTATGTGAAAACAAGAGGAAAAAGAGCCTGATACAATATGGAATATTTAAGCTAAAGTACAGTAACATTTTATCTAAGCTGCTGTGGTTTGTGAAAGTTAGACAAAATGTCCCTCTGATAGCAGATTTCTTTACGACAGTGTTTTCTAGACATTGTTCATTCCTTGAAAATGATAATGTATTATGTGAGGAATGATTTGTGCTGAACAGATGTCTCTTTGTCTCTTCTTCTGTAATCACCTCTCTTCGGAAAGGCAAAGTCAAGCAGAGAGCTACAGCCACCTTCAAATTAGCAAGAGTTTTGACCGTTGCAAAGTTTCATAACATTAAAATTATCCCTTGGAAAGTAATAGAATATGCATAAGATCTCTGGGAAAATTTATATATATGCGTAAGTGGGAAATAAATTCTGTAACTAGCCTTTGTCTCATTGTACATGATTGATGGAGGTCATTCCTGCATGTTGCCCAGGCCTGATAAAGGATGCTTGCTTTCTGACACTCCAAAACGAGTTGTAGAGAGTTTTATTTGTCAACATTTTTGGTATCAAGTCATGTAACCGACTTATTAATCACAGACCTCTTCAAAATGCTCCATAGTTTCCCTTAAAAGAACTGGTGTTATACTTCAATATCTTCCATTATTTGTCTCTTTGGAATGGGTATTTTCTTTCTTGAGGAAGCATGTGCCTAAATTTCTAAAATAAATTGGCACATCCAAGAAAGCAGATTGTTGAATTTGCTGATCCAGATGTACTTCCCTAATTGTACTCCAAGCTAATATTGCAATATCTAGTTGGAAAGAAAATTCTAAGTTTCTGCTTTTAGGATTTATATTGCATAAAAATGCTTACTCTGCCATAACAAACAGTTACTTTTTACCTTTGCTTATATATAATTGACTTCAGAGAGAAGACGTTGTTAATTTTCAGCTAATAGTTTATATAATTAATGGTGCATTTATATAAATCATAGAATCATACAATAGCTTGGGCTGGAAGGGACCTTAAAGATCATCTAGTTCCAACCCACCTGCCATGGGCAGGGATATCCCACCAGATCAGGTTACCCAAGGCGCCATCCAACCTGGCCTTGAACACCTCCAGGGATGCGACAATGTTTACAGAAAAAGTAGTGTTGTCATATTTAGTACTTGAAATCTACTAAGGCAGCACTTTTGCTGTGGTTAGAAAGAATTCAGGCATGAAGTCCATTGAATTGTTGTTTGATAACTAAATCTCCTTAAATGCTTTGTTACATTTGTTTGTACTCCCAGTTCAAATGGAAAGTCTGTTTCTTTGACTCCAGTAATCACCGGGAAGGAAAAGTAGGTGAAAAAAAGATACCATCCTGTCTGCCAGAATACTAATTTTGTTGCAGAAGAAAGGAAAAAAAAAAAAGAGAAAGCCTGTTGTTTTAATTGCAAATAGTTTTGTAGAATAAAATAAGTCTTTTTTGATGCTATTTAATCATTGCTTTGGAAGACTATTCAGATGATGGACTTCATGAAGAAAGATTGTAGCTGTTAGATGGAGTTAGTCTGAAAATATCTTAGCGAGTTTAATTACCATGTTCACTATCTGTAAGGGTTGCCTTAACATAAGCGAAATCTTTAAGTCAGAAAAATCTTAACGTTTGAACTCCTCTTCATTGTAATTCTAGACCTGAATTTTGTATTCTATGTGTAAATAGATACACTGAAGCACTCGGCAACCACTGGGCTGGGCTGGAGCACAGGCACAGACAAAGATAGTTCTGATGAGTTTATTTAGCAGCAGAACAACATCAGGATCTGCACTGCTGAAGGGCATGGTCACGCTTCACTCTCAGGAGCAAGTACTGCCAAAGGAAGTTCAAAGAGCCATGTTTACAACCATGAAACAAGCTCCCTGCTGATTTCAGTACCTGACTTTACATAGATATACAAACTCAGTGGAAATTGTCCCATCTGTCCCTCCTCCTTGCTATCTGTAGTAGCAGCACAAGTACAGTAGTCCCTTCTCCTGACATGCGAACCATCCTACCAATGATGCAGGTACAGGAGAAGAGGAAATAGAAGCCATATATAAAAGTTTCTCACTTAGTAAAATACACCGTGGATGTACTAGAGTGTGTAATTGTTTCCTGATGTGAATTTTCTCAGGCAGACACAGATGAAAAAGAGAGAGTAGTTTGTCTTCCCAAAACTACACAAGCAACGACATAGACATGGCTTTTGCTCAGGAGATTCTGGACTCCTCATATCTTATGGACAGTGATGTGTTCTTCTGTATGTTGGCAGGTAGAGCTGGCTTAAATAGCTGTTTTTTTATTCTGCAAATATGTTATTTCATTGTTGTGCAATATTGCAAACAATCAAAAAGTTTGGAATGTATTTCCAACTCAGCAAGATTTTTACGGACAGTGAAATTAGCCACCGGAGTTAGGTCTCTGTAAACAGTCACTACTGGAGAACCAAAGTGCCATTAAAGGTGTTCTGTTTTTTCTGATACTAGCATTTTCTGGAAGCGTTACTCACAGGAATGAAAGGTTCCAAACCACAGAACTACATTTCTTCAGAAATAATGGAAGCAATTTTGTTGCAGAATTTCAGAGATGCTGCAGGAATTAGGTTGCTCAGAAGGAATTGACTTATCAAATTTTGCAAACCCCTGGGAAAACAGGAAATTAACTTTCACCCAATTGAATTATCATTTCATGCAATCCCCTTTTCTTCATTCAGTTTACCTTCAGGACTCCTCAGAATTGTTAATGAACAAAAAAGCTTGATTACAGTCTAAAAATTGTCAATATTACACAAAAAAATTCCTTTTCTTTGGACTGCTTGCTCAGTATTTTCCATTGCTGAACTACTGTGTAACCATGACAAGTCTTACCAGCACATTATTACACCTTGCACTGCTTTGATATTCATACCTTTCAACTTGCTGTATTTCAGATTTTTCATTCCACTTTGATTCCATGAATTGACACTTTTTCCAAAAATACTTCTTGGTTCTGCTTGTTTTTTATGAGATCTTTCATTATGCATATGTTGCTTAGTAGACCTACTGCTTTTGTTATTAACATGTAAACTGGAATTTTTTCTCTCTGTGTTAAACATGCTGGTGTTCCCTGATTTCTCATTGATAAGACAGTTCCTTTCAAGTAGGTCCTCACTCTGAGATTCTTTCTGTTTTTTCCCTTCAAGTTTAGTATTTCTCCACAGTATTTAGTATTCCTCCAGGTACCTTTGGGCACTGACTTTGGGTGGGTAATGTACTGTGCTTTCCTCCCTGCTTAAGCTTACACAAACCTCCCATCTCATGGAAACTGCCTGTTAGAAAATGTTTAATGATTTTTTTGTCGTTTTTCTCAAGCACTTAGACAGTAAACTACCAGCAAAGACATTAACTTACAGCTACGGATAGCAGTGAAAACGCTAAAAGGATACTGAAGCAAATTTGGTGTCAACAATTCAACATGGTTGTTAAAAAGCTACAGGAGATTTAGATCAAAGCTGTAAGAATAAATAGAGGGCTGAAAGCTATGCTTTATAGAGAATGGCATGAGATGTTATATTTACATAGACAAAGAAGAAGGTTGGAGTTATACACTGAGTTCAGGGCTGGAAGGAACAATTAACTCATATTTTTTGATCTGTTTATTCAGAAGATATTCGTGTTGCCCAACTTCTTTACATTAAATCCAAAGACATTTTCTAGATAAGCCAGATAGTTCAGTCTTCAGTTCAGTCTTCAAAAGATGTCTGTTACAGGTAGTGAATAATTAGTCCAGTTTATGACCAATGCTTCTGCAATGGGAAGGATATTATCAGATACCTTAAACCAAGATGATTCCAACAGATAAACTATATCTTTTGGTGCACCAGAAGGTTGAGAAGTATAATAAATTAACAGCATGCTCCATCACCCTGACTAGAACAGAAAGACCTGTCCAGACTTCAGTATATACGTAGACACATCAAGGACACAAATTTTCTTCAGAGTAGTGGTGTAAGTGCTCTGTTTTTCAGTCCAGATGTTGCCAACCACTACAACATCAGAGGAAGATAAAAAAACAAATAATAACAGCAGGATTTTTTTCCTAATCCCCTGTAATTAGCTAAATGATACCCTTAAGCCTTGATTAATATAATTAGGTTAAAGCTTAAGTATTATAAGAGTATTGAGATAGTAGAAGGCATCCTTAAGCCAGGTTATAAAAAGAAGAGAAGGAAATGGGATGAGATTTCTTAGTTCATAAAGAAGGTTGAAATTTGGAGTCATTGACAATTAGAAAGAAGAACTGTGCAGATTGTCACAAAGCCTCTCTGTGAGTTGCATAAAAGGTACATGCTTTAAAAATATGGTCTATGCCCCCCCCCCGGTTATTACTGATAATTATTTTTACTTTATTATAAAGCTGAATTTTTATGATTTCTATTATGGGACACGATTCTTCCAACACCAATAATGGCAATGTTGTAAAATGTCTTTTATCCAACACTGGCAGCCTGTATCACAACCAGATTCATCAAGTATCTCCACTTGTTTAAGAACAGAACAAAATAAACTACTATGAGCTCAACAAGGCTGATTTTAAATTCTCTGATCACATTTGTGGCTTTTCATTTTAATCTTCTCTTTATATGTCTATATCTTTCAAGTTGTGATTGCCATAGCTGGATGTCGTAACCAGCTACAATTTAATGAAAGGCCCATGCTGGATATGGGATTTTTAATCAGCTACTGTCAGTCTACTGTGTAAGGATGGAATGAGGATCATAAGCTGTAAAAGTAGGAAAAGTTGTACCAGACATTTATTAAGAATAATGGTGTTTAAGCATTTTAACATTTTAGTTGATGTTGTGGTAAGTTCTTCATGAGCAAAAACATTGCAGTCACAGTTGAATGTGTCTCTTGATAGTGCATGTTGGTTCTCACTGTTCTGTGGAAGGGATTACCCCAGAGCAGAGAGCGATGGACCTTCCTGTCTTTATAATCTGTGGGGTAAAACCCACATGACTTTATACCACTCCACAGAAATAACAGCTCTAATGCAATGGCACAGAAGCATGACAAATCGCTCTGTCTGTGATAGGCAAAGAAGGCTTGAGGTGCTCTGCTAGATGAAGGGCAGTTCTCCTCCTCTTCTGATTTCTCGTAGACACTTTTACAATGCCTGTATCTGTGGTTCTGCCAAATTCTGTAGAAATGGATCATACTTGGACTAGTGTAAGTGAGATAAAGACCCACCTGTTTTTTTATGAAGATGTCCTGACTGACTTATCATCAGTGCAGATAAAGACTCAAGTGAGGAGTTATCAAGAAATAAAAAGGGAAGTAGAAGACATACTAGTTAATGTTTCATGGAAAGTTTGTTGCTGTGATGAATACAAACAACAGCTATTCACTTTAGAGGAAATAATGTTCCAACTGCAATCTATATACTTTGTTTGCATATCACTGCAACCAGAGCTATCAGCCAAGCTGACTGCCAGATCACATTATTTTGTAATATTTTTACTTTGAAAAGAATCAACTTCGTTAAAAGGAGACGAAGATCTGACTTATAAAATGTGGTGGGATATTAATTTCCTGTGGGCAAGAGATACTTACAAACCTTAAGAAGATACATGCTTCTAATAGGCTGAGAAATTAGGACATTTCCTTTTTTTTTGTCTCCTTGAAGGCATGAAATGGGCATATTTCTCCCTCTAACAGCTCTCTTCTATTTCCAAAGCAAAACTACTTTTTTTTTTCTTGTGGTCTCAATTTCACATACTCCTTCCTCCCCCAAGAAAAAAGTAAATGAGATTCCCTGTCTCATATGGGGTTTATTTTCTCTGGTTATCTGGCCAGCACATACACTACTGCAGCCCTCTCTTTTCTCCTTATTGTCTGGCACACATCTTCCAGCCTTTTCTGCACAGAATTAATCCTAAGCAAACCAGTTTCTTTCAAACAGCCTTCCTTTAAGTTTCGTCCCAGGTGACTTGATGCAGTCCCTGTTTCTCTCTGTGTTTCTTGAGTGCTGACCCTGCTGACATGCCAGTTCAGTCCAGGGGTCCAAGCTGGAGCATCAAGTAGCCACCTTGCAAGGGGAACAGGTGCTGGAGAGCGGGGGTCTTCTGCTCCCAAAGTCTTGTGCATGCAGGACACCTCAAGCACTCCTGTCCTTCACTCACGAGATTGCTTCACTTATTTCTCACTTGTTTGACTAAATCAGTAGGCATTGGTGATTGTGGTTTTGTTTGTTTTGTTGTTTATTTCTTTTCATTGTTGTTGTTGATCCAAGTCCTGCCTTTGTTTCCACTCAGGAGATTTTCTTTAGAGTATCATAGTAGGACTCCTAAAATTTTTTTCCTCTGCTTCATCCTGCAAGGGACAGAGATACAGAGAAGGAGACTGCAAAATAATAAAAAAAAAGTTAAACAATGTTCTGCTTTTGCACCTCTATACAGAAGTTGTTTTACTCTACTCTGTCAATGTAAAGGGGCATAAAAATTTCATTTACTTCCCTTTCACTGTCCAAATGGAGGCATGAAGCCCTGACATAATTAAGAGTCAGGCTTTCCAAGTATGTTAATTCAGTAAGTTCAGAAGATTTGTGGTTGCAGGAAAGAAGGCAAAGATGTATATGGATTACTGTTACAAAGTTGAATATGACATATTTTGAATTATTTAAATTTAATGAACCCCAGAAAGCATTTTTAGTGTTTACTTTTTCCTCATTTGACTTTAATTAACCTTTCCCATGATTCACATGTCTGACAAATGTGGAGGGCTGCAGGGCTAAGTGTTTTTTTCCCATGATTGACTTTAATTAAGCTTGCTTTAGGCTTGAAATCCTTGTAAACTTAGAGAACTTTATTTTAATTGCCTTCTGCCAGTTTTACTTATACTAGGCAAATATTATAAATCAAATACTAAAGCTATTAGAAGAACAAAGAACTGACAAAGTAGTAGTCTGTCATGGTGAAATGCATTACACTCTAAATTGGACTAGAAAGTGCTATGGTGGGAGAAAAATGACTGATTTCATATAGGCAACTTCTGGAGCATTAACACCTTTTCCTTTTCTGCAGGGTAGGTACATTAAGATTCCAACTTTCAAACTAATGTTATTCTTCTCCAGTTTCACTTATATTCATTCATACTAGAAATTATTAGGTGGATACTCTAAGAACTTATTTCATGATTTGGACTGCTCACCAGGTCTCTTGCGCCTGTTATAATGAGTCACCTCAATCTCAATTTCAGTGACTATGTCACTTAAATCTCATGGCATTTCTGCTCTCTGAGCCTTTACTAAGAGAGTTATCAGGAGAACCGGACAAACAGTCAAGCAACAATACTCATACAAGTAAATACTGATTCTGTTATTCAAGCTATTGTACGCAAAAATATGATCTAACTGGTATTTGAAGAAATAAATTAGAGATTATCCATAACTTTTAAGTGAACAGGAAGGTTTTATCCCAACAAATGTTTGTAAGTTTTTTTAGTGTTGCCTGTCAAACAGAAGAACTTTATATTAAAATTCTTTTGGGTGATGAATGGGGAACATGCTCACTATGCAAAGCAACAGCAAATCTTGTTTTCAGTCTATGTTGCATTGCTACGAATTGAATTGTGAACTGTAGAGAGGCATCCTGAATTACACAAAGGCAATATACTGTGCATTTTTGTTCCTCTTCCATCATACAATGTATTCTGAAGGGTCAATAGAGCTATATTTATTTACTTAGTTACACTTCTTTTAGACAATCTCCTTATGCTTGATGTGAATGGTGTGGCTGTCATGCCAGAATGCCATCCTGAGAAAACCTTCTGCACTTGCTGTGGCTGAAAGTGCTCATCTTTAGTAGAAAAGGTTCTGGGGAGGTTTTGCTGGAAAGAAGCCTAAACACAAAACTGCCTTTGTGCTTAATTACAGTATAGCAGTGGTTTGAAATAAGGATCAACCTCTTCCTTCAGTAACCAACATAATGAAAACAGGTGTCAGCAGAGGTTAACCACGGTGTCTCAATTTTTACAGATCTGCGTTTCCTTCCATTTTTTCCCTCCTTTTTCTAACACAATGCAGAATACTCTATATTGTAATCATTATTGTGAATGTGGCTTAGATCAAATTAATTCCCAAAACAGAATCCTTGCATCTGGGCCCACAAATATGGATAAGAAAAAGCCGAAATACTTAATCATATTATATTAATATGAATAATACATACATAAGCATGCATCTATATATCTATATGTGTAACTGCTTAAGGCAACTATTTTATCTGAATACAGATCCTGCACAAAGTAGTAGACTGATGGTTCTGTTAGCTCTATTTATCCAGCTAATGTGTATTGCCAAAGCCATTGCAGACAAAGGGTCTCCATGGGACTACCTTTTGCTTAGCATGAACAATTACATTTCTGTATCTTGTTGATATTCCAAAAATGCTAATATAAATATCGTACCAAGGTAACAACTTTCAGACCCCATCCTGGGACCCCAAGACCCCTTAAACCAACCTAAAATCAGGTGCCAGATACTGCATAAAGCTTTTAAGTCAGAAGAACAACTGTTAGCTTTTATGGAGCCCTCAAGGATGGTGGTTTAACGCTGGAGTGTGACACATTTAGCAGTTCTGTTGGAGGACTCCAGAGCTTGTTCAAGGAAAGCAAGGATACATGCTAAGAGATGTCAAGTATGGAATTCTACACTTGGTGCACAAAGCCATTTGTTTTAGAAGTACTCAGAGCCCTCTAAAGAGCAGAGCATTACCTAATGAAATGAAGATATAAACTATTTGATGTAATATGGCTTTTTTATGTTTGTGCATCTTCGTTCGGTCAGAATCACAATTATTCATGGGAAAAAAATCTACAGCCATTTCCTAGTTTTAATTAATTCTATTTTACATCCTGATGTTTCACCTTGCTCTTGATCAGTTTCTAAGTGATCTGTTTGACATGTCTATCTCTAATTCAGAGTAAATGCCAAATCAGTTTGCAATTTATCAGAAATATGAAGAATAACTCTAGCCAGAAAGACCTATTTTTCTTTGAGAGTGAAAGTAAGCTATTATAAAGGGCATGGGAGATTTAAGCAAAATGGTTATGTCATACGAATTTTTTGAGTGGGAGATCCTCTTCAGATTTCTAGCAAGAATTTTAAGTATTTTCTGCATTCCATAAATATTACAATGATCTGACTTGAATGAAAAATGTTTCCTACATTCTATTGCCTGATGTAGACTTAGTTGAAAGCCCTGCAATCTATTACAATCTGTTGTATGTTCTTGTTTTGTGCAGATGTTTTCAACGCCATGCATATACTGGGTGAGAGTGTTGACTATTGGTATTGGTTTTCAACACCACTTGTAATTACAAACCAAACAGTAATGTGCCTTCCTCAAAATTTCCTTGACATGTTTTTTTTAAATTCTACATAATAATTATTATAACTGAAAAAAGAGCTTATTTTCTCAGCTTGTTCATTGCATACAAAATCCCAGGTAGGGAAAGGCACATCTCCTCCCTATTGAGTCATTGTTATTTGTGTGTAAGCCTTTTGCCAGCTGCCAACAGTGTGAACAAGGATCTTACACAGAAAGGTCCTTTCCCAAAACTGATTAAACTGTGACCTATGCACATTTATGTTTTTCATCTGGCTCTGGGAAATTGAAGCAGAGCTGTGCCTTATCCAAATACTTTAATGAATTGGAAGCTTGTGAAAAAATAAAAAAGGCAGATCTAGGATAATTTTGCAACTTAGTGAAGTTGGGGCAAAACTGATGTGAAATTTTATTCCAGAAGAAGAAATGGAGGAAATACTTTCTTCGAGCTATCTTGTTTCAAAATGTACACCATGTAATGATGTGGCTTTTCACAGAGAGTAAATTTTTCAGTGTGAAATTCACTAATAACTTTAAGATTATTTTAAAAAAGGAGCAAAGACAAAAATACAACAGTGACATGACAATAGAACACTAAAGATTACTCCAAAATGTTTTTTCCTCCACATGGTCAAGAAGTGGTTATTCAGGGTCATAACCACTGCTTAAACCATGCTTCCAGAAAGTTTGCCCAGTGACAGTGCAGAAGGGACGAAACTGCATATACTGGTATTTTTAAAGACTGAGCAGTGCAAAGTACGAAGTACTATAGCTGTGCCATAGTACCAATGGCACAGCTGCAATGTATTCCATTACCCCACCAGTAGACACTAAGAACAGACATACAGCAATTCCTTGTGGTGCTCACAGTCTGACTTACTGATAATTAGAGGTGGTGGGGACAAGTGCTACTTCCCTCCGCTCCAGTGAGGACCATGCTTCCTCCTCTAATATGGGCTATCCCTTCCCCTTTTCTATGCTGCTAGCAAAATCCCTTTCTTGGTCCTTGCTTCAAAGTTAGCTGTACCCTGCTATGCTTTCCATCAGTGCTTCTTTGCTTATCAGAGCACAGTGCATTTTAGTCTACATCATGTCCTTCTTGAAAAAGCCAGGCTACCTAAAGTAAAGAATTATGCAACACGGGGGCACAACACTGTTTCTATAGAGAAAAGAGGTGAAAATTTATCCCCCATGTCCAAAGAACAACTTATCTTTCCTCTGTGTTACTTGTGGCTTGACTGTTCCTTCCTGTCCAGGAGGGGGAAAAAAAACCCCAAAAACCCCAGAAGACAGAAAACAGCTGGAAAATAATGAAGGAGCATACAAAAAACCCTACTGAAGGATGACATGATGTGCACATTTTTTTTTAGTTAGGGTTTGGGTTGGTATGGGTTTTTTAAAAATAAAAATCCTTCCTGAAAGCAATGATTATTTTACAAATCGCAAAAAGGTAAATTTCTTTGAAGCATTTTCTTGTGCTTGAATTAGTGGGTTGAAAGAATATTCGTTGTGGCTATACTTTGACTCACATCAAACTTAGCCTCATGAAGTAACTTGCCATATTGCTGCAGCTGGCTGGATAATGTCTATTCCTGTGTTTGTCATTACCAAGCAAAGAAACTCACCAAATTATACAAAAGTGTATTGCAGTCCCAGCACCTCTTATTATTTCTTTTGCTCCTTGCTCCCGTTTGTTTCATGTTGTTCTGGTACAGAGGGATATTATGAAGAAGTTACATAACTAATTAAAGCAGATGTATTTTTAATAAAGATTTTGGGACTGATTTTTTTTGAGAATTAGCAGATTAAATTCTCAAGTGTATCTCAACACTATTAAAAAATGTTTGATTAATTTGTTTTGACTTTGAGGAGTGCTGTTCTGGTATAGATTTTCCCAAAGACTTAAGGTCTTTTCTTGGTTTACTAGTCCTCAATGTAGATAACCCATGACCATTTAAGCATGCTGCCAGATCGGAAGCAAAGGTGTAACTAATGCAGGGCTGCCTTTGCAGGATTTTATAATCTGTTTTATTCATAACTTTATTAAGATGTAAATATAGCTTCATTTTGATCACAAAGTGTATAAAAGCAGTGATTGTTTGCCAAAAAAGGGATATGAAAGGAGGGCTTATTGAAATTATTGAAACAATTCACACTGATTCTACTGATCATGGATGAATATTAAAGGACACATAGAATCCTATTGTGATCAGTTGTTTTAATTAAAAATTTGTAATTGATGTCTGAAGATTTATAATTGTAGAGGGAAGAAAGGTTAGAAAAACTAGGAAATATTATTTGTGATATAAATCAAAGGGTCTGTTAGTCTGAGGCAGTAAGTAGAGGAAGGAAAGATTTGAAAATTTCCCTTTTTATAACCAGAGCTCCTGAATAAAAATCTCCAGTTTCTGATGGTCTGTTTTTTCTGGTTGGAAAGCTTATGATTTCTTTCCTCACTCTTTGTATTTTCTTCCTTCCTTCTTCTCTAGTTCTATTATCTTTCTTCTGCATGAAGGAGAACAGAAGGGAACAATATAGAAGAGAAGAAGAAAAGGAAAGCCGCATTTTGGGATCAGAAAAAATAAGGAAAGAGAAGGCTCCATGCATTCCCTCTTAACCCCCCAAGGAAATATTTGTGAAGAGATAATTGACACAGATTTCCACAATCATTACCTATATAAAAAAATCAATAATTATTAATAGCAATTGAAGTATTTGATATTTGGAGAAAAATATCTCTCCCCAGTCACTTGTTAGAAGATATCACCACAGAATATCAAAGGCCAAGTTTAAAGTACAGTAAATATGCTTAATTTTGAGCTGCCATGGTCCGAGTTCTCTTTCTTTTTAATATATTCAAAATGTTCATATGTGTTGGATAGCTTGGTGTCAAATAGCTACTTTGCCATAAATTATACATTTTAGGTTGCACATTTTCAAATTTTGTAGTCTGACCCCAGGATTGATTTTTCCTCCCTTCTTTTAAACCCATAAATACTGCTCTACCTCTATGTCTCTACTGTGTTCTGGTTGTCTGGAACATTGAACCTCTTGCTCACAAATAACCACTCGTGAAAAAGTTGGGATGAGATTAACCTTGCAAGGGTCTACTTCAGTCTTGGGCTATTCAGTAGTGACTGGTGATGTATGTGGGGATCCAAATCTCTTTTTCTCTGTACGAATGATGTTGAAAGCAGCCAGCAAGGTTTTCCACATTTTGATCACAGAGTAGTCTTTTCTGTGGCCTGTGGTTGTCTAAACTTGGAAATACCAAGTGGCTGAGTGATGAACAATGGGGATATTGTAATCAGTCTTTGTGTACATGTATGTGTATGTGCATAGCTCAATGCACACACATAAGAAACTCTGATGTTTCAGGCACTTTTTTCTTGTGAAATAGCTGCAAGGTGACTGAGATGAATCAAATGGCTTGGAAGAACAAAAGTTCAGGGGAATAGGTATAGCAATAAACCCAGTGATTTATGAAAACTGTGAAGGATTTACCACGTTCTTGCATCAGTTCACATGATAAATTTGCTTTGGTCACTGCCTTCTAACTCACCATGAGAACTAATCTGCAAACCTAAGATATCTGAATTGTAAATTATTCTGTTTGTTATCCATGATGAATAGAATATCATTATTAAATTCCCTTTTTTTCATTTAAGAATTGAGATTGATTTAAAATGAAAGATGTTAAGGTAAGTCTTCAAGTTGGCATATATATTTTTTTCTATTCACTCTTCCTGACATTGTCTTTCAGTCTACTTTTATTTGAAATGTTCTCTTTTTTTCCCAGTTGTTCAAGTGTACAGCAGACTGATTTCCCAATATTGGTGCTGTTTTGTTTTCTTTTTTTTTTTCCCTGTTCCTATTCTTCTACCTTTGTTCTCTGCTGTTCCTTGCACAGTGAAAAGTGTGCTGATTAACACCAAGACAGGAAAAAAAGTGCAGGCAAATGTTTCAAAAAGGCCACTCAGATTTCTCTAAAATGTTGTGGGAAGTCTGTAGCAGGAACAAGTGTGTTAATTCCTGCTATACGTGTAAATTGTTTGAACTCACATTGCAATGAGAATTCCATTTCGAAGGAATGGGTTTTAATTTCTAGGTATTATTTTAAAGGTCATCCAGCCTAGGCAAGTAGCATATTAATGGCATGAGTTAATCATTTAGCTATCAGGATATAACAGTGTTAACTCACAAGAAATACAAGGAAATCATCGCACTGATAAATTTCCTTTAGGAAAGCAACAGTGCATATTCATGTGGGTCCAGCTAGATAATCAAGAATTTGAGTGGGATGGGAACTTGCAAGCATGTAACATATTCCCTGACAACTCTGTGTGTACCCTATGATAATTTCACAACCTTGTCACTGATGTGAGCATTTTGCATATCCTTCACTGGGGATCAGAAGACTTTCATTTATCAGAATGTACAAGATTATTGTAGCAGCAACCTCACAGATCAGCTTTGGTCCTGATAACTTGTTAGTCTACCTGTGTTCTGGGAAGACAAGCAGAAATATCTCAATAACTCCCACTCTCTGGGAATACAGGGTAGGGTAGACATTGGCATTTTGGGAACATCTGGACAAAAGTGAGTAGACCCTCATAAATCCCACAGCTCTTGCAAAAGAATTATGAATTACGATCATAGAATCACCAGGTTGGAAAAGACCTCTTGGATCATCGAGTCCAACCATTCCTCTTCTCCCAAGTGACAGGGGACAGGACAAGAGGAAATGGCCTCAAGCTCCGCCGGGGAGATTCAGGCTAGACATTAGGAAAAAAATTTTCACAGAAAGGGTCATTGGGCACTGGAACAGGCTGCCCAGGGAGGTGGTTGAGTCACCTTCCCTGGAGGTGTTTAAGACACGGGTGGATGAGGTGCTAAGGGTCATGGTTTAGTGTTTGATAGGAATGGTTGGACTCGATCCGGTGGGTCTCTTCCAACCTGATGATTCTATGATTCTATGATTCTATGATAAACCATGTCCCTGAGCATCTTGTCTACCCATCTTTTAAATACCTCCAGGGAAGGTGACTCAACAACCTCCCTGGGCAGCTTGTTCCAGTGCCCAATGACCCTTTCTGTGAAAAATTTCTTTCTCATATCTCGTTTGAACCTCCCCTGGCAGAGCATGAGGCCATTTCCTCTTGTCCTGTCCCCTGTCACTTGGGAAGAGAGGCCAGCACCCTCCTCTCTACAACCTCCTTTCAGGTAGTTATAGAGAGCAATGAGGTCTCCCCTCAGCCTCCTCTTCTCAAGGCTAAACAACCCCAGCTCCCTCAGCCACTCCTCGTAAGATTTTTTCTCCAGCCTCTTCACCAGCTTGATCGCTCTTCTCTGGACCCACTCCAGAGCCTCAACATCCTTCTTGTGGTGAGGGGCCCAGAACTGAACACAGTATTCGAGGAGCAGTCTCACCAGTGCCGAGTACAGAGGGAGGATAACCTCCCTGGACCTGCTGGTCACGCCGTTTCTGATACAAGCCAAGATGCCATTGGCCTTCTTGGCCACCTAGTCACACTTATTTTCAGGTTCTTTCTATTTCAAGAGCAGATCTGAAAAACTAGGAATACACATCTTCATGCATTAACAGCATAATGCCTTTTTGATCAATCAAAGCTGCTTTGGTCAAGATTTTAAAAATTGCTTACCTCATTTTACCTCATAAAACCTCATTGTTTTACCTCATAAAACCTCATTTTCAGAAAGTACCAAGTACTGACTGAAAACTAGGCCAACTGATGTGTCTGAAGGAGTAGGTGCAGATTATTCCTGATCATCTCTGAAATACATGGTTAATTTTATGGAGCCACCTCAAAAAGCTGTGTAGCAAACATAAGATTTGTTTTTTGTTTCACAGGGCACCTCACAATTGTGAGTCATTTGCCCACCTGCTGCCCACTGCTCCAATAGTGATATTCATTCCTTGGACAGGACGGGCAGAAACATTGACATTCTGTACTAAAACAATGGCTTTAAATCTAGCTGAGGTTTCATAGGAGTCCTGTGAGCTTCCTGACATATACATTCCCAGCTAGCTTTGGCAATGTTAAAGCTATTTGTTTTTTCTGGGGTAATAATAATCACTTGGTTTGCAATTCAGACAAATGAAGGGCATAAGGACCATGACAGAAAACTTGCCAGAACAGACGCAAACCCTTGCAGAAGTAATGACTGTAGGGAAATGTATTTGGCAGTGAAGTTGAGGCTATGGTGAGAGGAGAAGGAGATGCTAAGAAAGTGAAAACCAAAGCCAGAACACTGCATGACAATCCAGATCTAGACAACAGGCATCAGTGAATAATTACAGGTATAAACTGATATTGAGCAAGAACAAAATGTGAAACTAAAGTTTTCACTTTGAGGATATGCTTTCTTGCATGACTGGAAATGCTTTGCTTCATGTTTCCCTCTATAGTGACCACTTCTTCCCCAAAAGATTGGGTCAAAATCTCTTTCTCATTCAGGACTTGTACAGTCATTTAATCACAGGCAATAACATGCACAATGAATACTGCAACGAATGGAGATCCTTATGCTTCCCACCAAAAAACACTCTGCTGATTCACTTTGAACTTCTGTCAGGGGCCCATAGGGAACAGTAACTCTTTGGTGATCCCTTCCAACAAGAGTGGTAGCTTTAACATACTGTATTCTTCTACACCAGCAAATAGGATGATCTGTGATAGAAACAGTGACCTGAAGAAACGGAGAGGGAAAGGCTGTTTCATGAAAATGTAAATCTTTTGTGAGTATTTAGAAAGTGTGTAAGGACACCATCACATTACCAAGGCTTACTATTGTGCGTATCATAAAAACATAATAGTACAGAGGAGACATCTGTCTGCTAAAAAAAATACTTGCTATATTGCTTATAAATGAGGAAAAATAAAAACCAAATGACAGCCAGCCTAAGCAATTCAAGCATCAAATAAGCTTTGATAAACAGCTTCTGTAGAGCTTGTGCAAATACAGATTAGCTTTAAAAATGCTGTTCTTCCCAGTGGACAGATGTTCAGCTGCTGAAGTTGAGAGACAATCAAGGATAGTAGATAGCATGCTGAGTGCTACTGAAGGATTGTGAGTGAAGATATGCAAGATGACAACATGCAGAGGACATCAAATAACTCTTCCTGTCTCTATAAGTGCCAGAAACCCTTTTTTTCTGAAGAAACTGCATTGCATCTGGAGATGGAAGTACATTACCCAGACAGTATCTCCTGGGGCACTTAACTTGAAGCTGACCTGCTGTTACCTTGTCGATTTCTATAGCTTTAGTCACCCAGTACAGTAAAATCTCTCTAAAAATATGTATCCTGAATGTCTTCCTCAAACCACATCAGTGCACCGAGGACAATCCTACAGCCACAGGAATTTTGCAATTGAAGGGGAATGTTCGGTTTAGGGACCAAGTTAAGGCCTCAAAGTCACATCACTGTTGTAGTGCAAAACCTTATATCCTTACTATATATGCTTAATTTTATGATGCAAACCTGGTGGTACTCTTTCCTTGATAACAGTAAATATGCAGATTATTACAATATCTATAGGAATAATTACATTTTCAATTTCTTCTCCTTGTTTATGCTTTTGCATATTTTATTTTTAGGAGCTGGAAATAGTTGTCAGCTCTCATTTTAGTTTCCAATCTTGTCAGTGTACTCTGTAGTTGGTACTGAGGCTAGCAAACAGTTCTGAAAAAGTGGAGAAGGACCTTAATTTTCTAATAATTATTTAAAAATACTTACATATTAGTCTAAAATGAAAAAAAGTCATTAAAATATTCTCATGTATCTTGGTATGGCTGCAATTTTGTTTTAATAAACCTCAGATTTTATGCAAAGTTAACTTGTTAACATCCAGACAATTGCTGTTGTAAAAAAAAATGAGGTGAAACATTACTTCTGGTTCCAGTTCTGACTTATTAGTGGGGTCTGGGGAAGAATAAAAACCAAGCCCCAGAAGGTAATTAATATTTGTATAAGGAGTGGTAAGCAATTGGAATAAATCATTATGAAAAGTGGGCAATGTGTGAAACAGGCAACAAATAACTGGAGGGCACCTTTTCATTGCTGGTCAGTACCAAAGTCTGTTTGTAACCATGGCAACTAGGAGTCCAAATTTACAGCATTGCTATCAAAAAATATTGAAGAGTAACTTACAGCACTTTTCTCATTCAAGCAATATTACCTGTTTTTCCCACTGTGCCCTACAGACATGTCCTCTAACCCCAAGCTTCTTGCCTTAGGTGGACAATCTGCAATAAGACCAGTTAAGCCCTGAAAGTACGCATTCCTTCTTCATGTCAAGCAGACTGGCACACATCATGCATTCTTTCTTTGGCTATTTGGTGTTATATTCCATCCCAAAGATGATGTGTGGCAAGTAATAAAATTTTCTTCAGGTAGTGAGGTGAAATCTTTACTGAATTCCGAGACCAAGTACATTTTGTTAGAAGCATTTTGCAGGTTGTTTCACGCTCTAGTCACAAGCAGAAGTCCTTCAGAAGAATGGTGCTCAAGAACTTCTAGAAAGTTGGTGTCTGAAACTCTCTGAATCTATTTCTGAATAATCTCTGTTAAAATGCATTCACCAAATGTATTTACAGAATCACAGAATCACAGAATCACAGAATAACCAGGTTGGAAGAGACCCACCGGATCATCGAGTCCAACCGTTCCTACCAAACACTAAACCATATCCCTCAGCACCTCGTCCACCCGTGCCTTAAACACCTCCAGGGAAGGTGACTCAACCACCTCCCTGGGCAGCCTGTTCCAGTGCCCAATGACCCTTTCTGTAAAGAATTTTTTCCTAACGTCTAGCCTAAACCTCCCCTGGCGGAGCTTGAGGCCATTCCCTCTTGTCCTGTCCCCTGTCACTTGGCAGAAGAGGCCAGGACCCTCCTCTCTACAACCTCCTTTCAGGTAGTTGCAGACAGCAATGAGGTCTCCCCTCAGCCTCCTCTTCTCCAGGCTAAACAACCCCAGCTCTCTTAGCTGCTCCTCATAAGGCCTGTTCTCCAGCCCTTTCACCAGCTTTGTTGCTCTTCTCTGGACTCTCTCCAGAGCCTCAACATCCTTCTTGTGGTGAGGGGCCCAGAACTGAACACAGGATTTGAGGAGCGGTCTCACCAGTGCCGAGTACAGAGGGAGGATAACCTCCCTGGACCTGCTGGTCACGCCGTTTCTGATACAAGCCAAGATGCCATTGGCCTTCTTGGCCACCTGGGCACACTGCTGGCTCATATTCAGTCGGCTGTCAACCAACACCCCCAGGTCCCTCTCCTCCAGGCAGCTTTCTAGACAGACTTCTCCCAGTCTGTAGCACTGCATAGGGTTGTTGTGCCCCAAGTGCAGGACCCGGCATTTGGCCTTGTTAAACCTCATGCCATTGGACTCTGCCCAGCAGTCCAGCCTGTTCAGATCCCTTTGCAGACCCTCCCGACCCTCCAGCAGATCGACACTTCCACCCAGCTTAGTGTCATCCGCAAACTTGCTGAGGGTGCACTCGATGCCTTCATCCAGGTCATTGATGAAGACATTGAACAGGGCTGGACCCAGCACTGAGCCCTGGGGAACCCCACTTGTCACTGGCCTCCAGTTGGATTTCACACCATTTACCACCACTCTCTGGGCCCGGCCATCCAACCAGTTTTCCACCCAGGAGAGTGTGCGCCTGTCCAGCCCAGAGGCTGACAGATTCTCAAGCAGAACGCTGTGAGAAACTGTGTCAAAGGCTTTGCTGAAGTCCAGGAAGACCACATCCACAGCCTTTCCCTCATCCAGTAGCCGGGTCACTTTGTCATAGAAGGCGATCAGGTTAGTCTGGCAAGACCTGCCTTTTGTGAACCCATGTTGACTGGGCCTGATCACCCGGTTCTCTTGCATGTGCTTCATGATAGCACTCAAGATCACCTGTTCCATGACTTTCCCTGGCACTGAGGTCAGACTGACAGGCCTGTAGTTTCCTGGGTCCTCCCTGCGGCCCTTTTTGTAGATGGGCACAACATCAGCCAGCCTCCAGTCCAGTGGGACTTCCCCAGTCTTCCAGGACTGTTAGAAGATGATGGAAAGGGGTTTGGCCAGCACATCCGCCATTTAGTTGCATAATAAAAGTCAATATCCCTGTCTTTTCCTTTCACAATTAAATTATAAGAAAAAACCAAATTATTCTGGATATAAAACACAAAGAGACAGACCTCAGTAAAGATCCTGTTGTGCCTGGACCTAAAAGCTAATCCACAGTGTATTTTTCTACTTAAGTAATTATTTTTCTTGATGACAGAAGTCTCTTAAGCATTTCCCTACCTTTTAAATATATGAACTGTTTGTAACTTAAATGAGTCTCTGCTCTAAAGTATCCTACAACCACATATACTCATTTTTATTGGGAGCTTAATTATATAACTTCATTACAGCTAGATATGTACTTAGGTGTTTTCTTATGTTAACTTGTTAAATCAGCATTTCAGTCTTTCCTAATTGTTTAGAATACCAATGCTGTATGGGTAGGTTGAGTTATTCCTATGGTATTACTCAAATGTAAGCAAAGACAATATTTTCCTAGTCCTTTTGTGGTTCTATGATAAAAAGAAAATGATTTGCGTAAAGCTAAAGCCTGATTTATTCCTGCTATTTGTCATACTACAGTTTCTGTTTTTATCAAGGCATTCTTTTTTTCTCATTTACTCATTTCTCAAGGATCATTTTGGAGTTTTACAGGGTGGTCCAACTATCCCACAGGGGATAGGAAGATAACTCTGATGTACTAAAGAGGCAATGTCATCTAGAAGTGCAGTAAACAGTGTGATAATAAAAGGTCAAATGATCCATTGAGATGTTTATGCACACCTACATTCAAACACTGCATCAAAATATTCAAACAAATATTCTGGAATAAACATAAGAAAAATACGATGTCTTCTTTTCTTTCCTGAGGTGCTCTCCTGCACTCTCCTGAAGTGCCACCTGTACCTGTGTCTTAAATGAAACCACTGCAGCTACATTGCCTGTAAATGCGCATTCTCTAAGCATATAGGATTCTTTTAAACTGAATGTAAATTCCGAACTTAGTATTTTTCTGTTGTTCTTGTTGGGTTTTTTTCCTTCTTAGCCTCTAACACTATTTATGTCAGAACATGCTACCTGTTTTCATCAAACAACTATCCAAATAACGAAACTGAATAAAAACCATGTCCCTCGTAATCTACAGATCGGAAGTCTCAGTTAGTAGAGTGGGACTAGTAATGTGTTTTTATGATAATATGTATCTTGCAGCCAGCAAAAAAATACACAACACCGGGCACATTTGTCACAGGTACTTTATTTTTATTTATAGTGATAATGAGAAAGAGAAAAACAAAGAATTTTTTACAGGCTATTAAGATTTTGATAACATTGAGATTATAAAGCTCTGTTTTGGAAATCATAGGACATATAAAGGATCATAATTGCTTTTGTTTTTCTGGCATAGCACATTGAAACTACTTATATTTGAGTCAGTGTGAAGCCAATAAAGCAAATTAACGCTCAAACAATTGTTGCTTGGTACTATTATTTAATCTTCATATTGAATTTTTAATCTTGCTGCTGCATGAATTGTTAGAAACATTAAATCCTCCAACCTAATGGAAATTTGCTCTACAGCAGGAGTGGGCTTTTCATGGAATGTTGCAGCAAAAAGAAAACCACTTAATATTATATTTTTAATTTTTCCACTAAAATTCATCAACAGCAATAAATACTTCATTAAAGACATAGTGCCTAGTACCTTCCTGGCATAGATTCTCAATACTTGTAATTCTGCACCTATGTTTGCCTCTATGGCATAGAAGCTACTCCTAAATTTTATGAGAGAAAAGAAGAATTTCATCATAATTTAACATCTATCAAATTCATGACCTATTATATTTTTTGCCAAGCAGATTCCATAAGCCCATCCCACTGACTTATTTTTGTGCTCTAGAAGTTTCCTCAGCCTCCTCAAATGCACACATGTGGCATGAACAGGAATTTATTAGCTGAAAAAAAAAAGAATAAACCCTTACTTCAAAAAAGAATAAACCCTTACTTTAATGATAAATTGCTTAGAGTTTGGGGGTACTTGCTTCAACAGCTATCAATTTCATAGGCAGATATGTTAGTGTAAAAAGTGCTAAACATTATTTCAGTCCATAAATACTGATCTGATAAAAACAACCCAAAAGAATAAACCTTGATTTTACTTTTCAAAGCACTGAGGCTCATCAGTTGGTGTGGATTGAATTAAAAATATAGAGTTTTCACTACTTTGGGAGTCTAGACTGTGCAGTTTTCTCTAATTCATCTGAGGAACAGTTATCTAAAACTAAAGACTACAAAATACTCAAAGAAGAAGAGAGAACCCAAGTTAATGTCAAAATCATTAAATCCCCAACTGAGAGGAATAATCACTCTTTTCCAGCTCCTGGGAGATACTTGACATGAACAACTAGACCTTTGCATGTCAATAGTTATGAAGGAGATGTGCAGGCTGAAATGTTTGGGTGGTTGGTGTGACCATATTTGACATAGTGGCTTTTTCCTTTATTACTTATACAACACCTGCTGGCTGGCCTGAGAGATGCCCTTGCTAGGAGATACCCTTATGCCTTTAACCTGAGGACTATCTACGTCCTAATGTGCTCTACAGGTACTTTTTGCCACATTGTTCAAAGTCCTTCTGAAAGCACAACTTTTGTATGACTGAAACATCTATTTTGTGGAACTCATTTCTACTATCCTGACTAGGAGGAACCAGATGAATTCTAGCAAGTGAAAAATTGAAGACAATCAGCAGACCTGTACGATATTCCAGCCCCCTTTACTCTAAAAGTTTGGTTTGTCTCCACATAAGTGAAAAATAAAGAAGTGTATTTGCTGTTGATTTTTCTTGCTTCTGGCCTTGTAAATCTCTCAACAGGATATCAAGACAGTTTATTTATTATAACTTTTTGGTAGCCTGAATAAACCTATTAAAAGAGAAAAATGTAAAAGATGGCATAGAAATTCAGCAGGTTTTTTTCAGGACTTTGATAGAATGTGTAAGAAATAAAGACATTTACTCACTGCAGACTCTCCTTCCTTCATCAAAATGTCCTGGGACATTTTGGTGGTAAGATGGCGAGAATTTGTGGAAGCCTTTAGCACTTTCCATGACAGACCCCACTTTTTTTCCTTCTTCATCCAGACAATGCTGCTGAGCCCAGGCCACTGTGACTGGTGGCTTTTCCTTCCTTTGTTGGATGGAGGGCCAGACAAGGAGAAAGCTCCCTGAGGCACATGTTCTCTGTGCAGACTTTGAAGGTCACCTTCCCAGCCATTAACCAAGTTCTTTCTGGAAACCAAAGACGGTCTCCCAACTGGGGGCTTCAAGAGCCCATGCTGTGACCATTCACATGTAGCTGTGCCCCTGGAGCAAAAGGGAAACACATCTAACGAGGACCACAAAACTTCCGTCTACAGTTGGAACTCACAAGAGACTTGGCTGCAGAACAGCCTCATGGCTGGGGATGTGTTGATGCTTTGACCTTGCGATGTCCCTTCCTTCCAAAAGCACAGAAAACCCCCGAAGGCTAAGTAACTCAAAATATTTCAAAAACTTTTGCCTTTGGTCACTCTCTCTTGTCATTCTCTCAATGTCCCGGTCTATCTGTTCTTTGATTTTTATTTGTATGTCAAGCTCATAAAAAGAAAATCCTCCTCTCTTTATATCCTGGAGGCTGACACGCTTTTATATCTAGTTCCTTCTTCGGAAATAGATGATATTTAACGTCCTTTCCAACCCAAACTATTCTATGATTCCATATAATTTTTATTTCACTGTTTATGAATGGGAGCAGGCTAGAGTACTGTGCTAAGACATTTCTGTCTCCCAGGTCCCTGTCTCATACGACTGAAGCAATCAGTTCAGCACAGCATGATGGAGAAAGGGCAGATTGAACAGATGATTCAGAGGTGAGATGAGGACAAATGTATATTTGAATTGGGGGATGCTTGAGTTAACTTTTTTGAAGCTTACCTAAATAATAACCTTTTTCCTTGTTTTCAAACTCAGCTGGCTTTCCAGAGCATGAATGAAACATTTGGTTGTAGCAAATTTGTTTGCAGTTGCTTTAACAGTTAGCAATAACAATTCATTATATTAATCACTCTCAATTACTATTTTTTTTTCAAAGACATCAGATAGTTTAGTCAAACACATGCTATGTATCTATCGATTTGTTTGATTAAAAAATACTTAATATATTCTGTACCAAACCAATATGGAAAACATAGCTTTGACTTTGAGTCTTACTTAAGACAGGTTTTAATCAGCTTGGTCATACTTAAGAATAAATGTCAGTACTGTGACAGCTTCTTATGATATCCAGGACATTACCTGTGATTTGTTAGAGCAATTATTTACTAGTACACACTTAAATGGTACTTGAGTAACTTTTCTGCCTGTAGTAATGGGTTAAGCAGCTTTGTGTGTGGTGTTATCCTGTTCTTTCTTGTAGCAAAGATCCTCTTGTCTGAGATTATGACTAATGGAGTTCACTGGATCTCATGAATGAATTTTGGGAAAACAAGGGTAATGTTTGTTTGTGAGTAGAGATTTGATATTTGACCCAGTAAAAAAAATTCTTTGATATTCAACATCTCACATTTGCACATAAACTTAGTACGACATAGAGCCCTTTCTTGCATTAAAGGCAAAGTATAGTACACAGGCCTCGTATTCTTTAGTTAAACAGAACAAGATTAGAAGTTTCATGGAAAAAAAAAAGGAAAAAAACCTGCATAGGTGTCAGAAATGTGTTGATTCTGGACGATACCTTTTGTTGAATTTTATATGCAATATTAAATTTCATGTTTGCATCCAGATGTAAATAGCACACTCAGTAGGCAGTAAGGCTTTATGTAGGGAGTATGTAGGTTTGCAGTGGGCTGCTTAGCAATAGTGGGCCAGTTCCAAACTGGAATAAGCTGGAAGAGCTCCTAGTGAGGTTTACATCTACTGCATGTGTCCTAGCATTTACATAGCTCCAAGCATTTGCACTTGTCAGTGTCAGGGAGAGAGCATGAGAGTAAATGGACCTTTGGCCTGATTCAGTGCAGCCATTTTCATATGAATGGTGAATTTTACTCGTTTTCCACTATCATTATATTGCAATTAATGGTGAATAATAATAATAATAATAATAATAATAATAATAATAGCAGTAGTAGTAGTAGTAGTTGTTGTTGTTAATTCAAAAGCATACGTAGAAAAACCTAGGCACACATTCTGCTCCACAGGTCAGCTTCTGCCAGGGAATGAGGTATCACAGCAGCACTGGCCTGGGTTTAGCAAGTACTGCATAGCTTTCCCCCTGCACACATCTTGGAAGCCATGCTTGTGGCATCCTCACCCTCCAGAGTACCAGTGAGTAGCTGTTGAGATCCCTCTGGTACCTCATTGTTGATGCTGGAAATGATTTGATGCTGTTCTGATGGGCTCCAGAACCTTCTGCAGGCGCGGTACACCCCAGCTACAGTGTCACATGAAACAAGCTTTGCATGCTTCCCAACCCCAGCATTTTCAGGTATGTTCCCCATCTGAAGGCTCTGTGTGAATAACCCAAAATGCTGAATCACAAGCCACTCACCTTCTCTCTGGCCATCAGCTGGTGAGACAGAATGGGGTCCAATGTTTCTAAACGAAGTCTGTTCATGTAGTACATCAGCTAACTGTGGGCATGTGTTTATGAACAGGTTCAGATTAGCAAAAGGAAAGCAAGTTATCATCTCAGTGTTAGTAAGTATCAATCAAAGTCTGCTGTTCTAACTTTGATAAGAGATACCTGTAACTACCAGCATTTTTGTTTGAATTAAGAAGTGTTTCTTTTAAGTATATCAGAAACTATGTACAGTGTTAGTCCACACAAGTAAGGATAACAGAATCTTTACCGGAGTTTGCTAATGATCTGTTGATAAAGAAGTAGAAAAACACTTCTTTCAGATCTACATTGAATTGCCTTTTTTGGGTGAGACTGATGGGCCACATATCTGTGTAATTCTCAAGTCTCATGGGAGGCCAGAGATGTATTTTCTTGAAAGTTCTTACTGTTTGTCAGAGGAGATTTGTGCTTATTAATTAGCATCTGGAGAAGACTATTTCAAGAACATATGTGGGAGTAGTTTGGTTAATTAGGGACTATCAGAAAACATATATCAACACAGTTCGGATGTTCATTAATATTTTGGTGTCTATTATTTCATCAAGACACAGCGTTTAGTGAAATACTTGACCTAGTTCTCAGTTCCAGAAGCTGAGACTACAGGACCTCCTTATATCTCAGCCAATTTATGAATTAGTTGGTTGTTACATGGTTATCAAGAGCATCAAAGTTAAAATATTGAAAATAAATTAAATAAATAAAAATAAAGAAATAAAAGTATTAAGGGACTGTTACATTTGAGCAGATTAGTCAGCGGCATTACATTTCCGTCATGAATACATAAAATAATAAACAAAAAGAAAAGTGGATCACTAATATTGAATATTGGGCTGGGTGGATGTTTCTTTTTTTTAAAGTTTTAATTGCATAATAAAACTCATTCTGTTAATTCATTTACTACAGTTATTCCTTCGGCTGGCAGTGAAGAACAGGTGAGCACCTGTTACATTTTAGAGTTTAATAGCCCCTGGCACAAATCTTCTATTTCCTGTCTTCCTCCTAAAAAGAGGATTGTTTGTACAAGGGATTCTATCAAATAGAAAGGTATGACAAATGAGATTGTATATTTCTCATGTTAGACCTATCAAGATCTGCATCGACAGTGATCTAGCTTTTGTGTTCATTTCTCAAGTGATGGCCCCAGAGATATATCACTCTGTGTTTTAGTGGAAACTTTGAGTGCTGTGAAGAAATTTGCCCTTTTTATTTAACTATCTTGTTATTGTTCTCCTTCATGGCTTCCTGAAGTACAAAATACTTAGGACACATTTCATTTACTGATCCCCTTAGCCACTCATACAGTCTCATGTTCTGCTTCTATGCAATCATTTAAATAATCACAAGAACTATTCACCATTAAAATTTCTTGTTATGTTTTACAAGTAAGAACAGGAATTAAATAATAGAGTAGGTTAGATACCTGAGCAGGAAACTCTTGCCCAGGAGGAGAAAGTACAGGCATTTTACTACAGCATCACCATGTTTTAATAACTTCCCTGCTTGTGCATACTGCTGCTAAAATAGCCCCCTGATCCTAATGTTCCTTATTTCCGTCTCTAGTTTTGTGTTGTTTCTTTGAAGGTACAGATCAATTCATTTTCTGGGAATGGCACTTTTGAAGGAATTATAAGGTGCAAGTTATATATGGGAAAGCATGTTATTTTAAAAGCATTCTCTTTGTTAGTGACTACCAGGAAGTGATTCTTGAACCCATGGACAGTCCCACACAAGATCACTGGGGAGCAGAGACCAGGACAGTAACTTCAGATGGAGCAGACAGGAAGAGAGGAGGCTGGGGCTGAAGGGAAAGAAGATGCAAAAGAAAGGACATAGAGGGTAATTTCTGGCTTTCCCATTTTAACATCCCTAAAGAAAAGTGTTTACTCTGTCTTGGAGCTAATATATGCAGTATTTTAAAATTCTATGTTTCACTAAAATTAAAATTTTGTGGACATGAACACTGGGTCAGGAAAAAAAGTGCTCCACTGTCCAGGTTCTCACATTCCAGATGATGGTGCTCATAGTTTTCTATGGGAAGTTTAGTCTCACATGTGGTGTTGATATAGGAAAAACCTCACAAAATCCAGAAACCTAATTCTTTAATTTATACTTCAAATTAGAAAATACTAGTCAGACATTGTTTCTTTTCCTTATCTATTGTTTAAACAAATATTGTTAATGTGGAAAGCATATTCTAATTAAAGCTGCTCTTTATTTGACAAGTATCATAGCTGAGGGATTTAAAGGAAACTTGCTTCTATCCTTTGGTCAGTGCTAGTTAGAAGCACTGTAAACTGATCAGAAGAGATTACTTTTCACCTCTGCACAATTTTTTCTCATGGATACATTTATTTTCTAAGCATCAGGTTCAGACTTTTAAGGAAAAAGTTTAATTCCCAGTAAGAAGTCAAGCACTTAACAGGCTGTTGACTTTGAAAAATTCTGAGAATTAATGAAATGAATTATTGGATGCACTTGAATCAAGAACAAATTGCCTTTAGCTCAAAGTCCAAACATCTCTGTTCACAGCAGTTAGTTGTTTTTAAATTAATGATACATTCCAATAAGTTTATAGAAATTTACAAAAGATAGTTAACTCCACGGCTATATTTATGATAATGTATTAACCTAGGCTATCAGCACATCAGTTTTAATAACTTCAAGACATGACAGAATTCTAGAGTCATTTAGGTTGGAAAAGACTTTTAAGAGTAAACCGTAAACCTACACACTGCCAAATCTACTGCAAGTTGGATTCCTAAAAAGATTGGAAATGGGGAATGTAGCATAGATAAACTAAATATAAGAATTCTGAATATAACAAAATAATTACAAGAGTATGTATAACAGGCTACTAGAATGCGAGTTATGCTGGACAGGAAAAAATTACATCTGTGCCCATCTCCTTTCCTAGATAAATAAACACTGTAACCTCTTATATGGATTTCTATAACCATAAATTTTGTAGAAAAGAAAGCCAATAATGTAGTGGAAACTTTTTGTCTTAATCTTAAGTGCTTCAATAGTCAAAAGATATTACGTAGAATATGGAAATTAGACTAATGAAGCAGCAAAAAGATACAAAGGGACAAATCCCCAGAGCAAATATGTGCTAAAGACATTTTTCTTTAAAATAGGTTGCCCTTGCATCACTTCATTGATAAATGTTGCTGTTATTAAGTGTTATGTTAGTGCCTAAGAATATTAAATCAGAACTGAAGTGCATGAGTAGCTTTTCAGAAACATGGTAAAAAGAAGCTGTCCCCTCCTTGCGATATTCACTATCCAACTGCCATATAGCATGAAAGATAAACGTGCAAGTAGGATGGGAATAAAATAAGAGACTGAAGTGATGATATTAAGGGTTTTAACAGAAAAGAGATGTTTCAATGCTCACTTCGCTTCTTTAGTACCCATACATTTCAAGTGTACCTCTGCACATATTTGGTGGGTAGTACTCAGAAAGAGCACAACTCCAGTTTCCTACTGCCACATCTTCATTCTATAATCCTTTACAAAGCTATTAAATTTCCCTTCTAATAAGCACAGCAACTCTTTCAAAAATTTTCAAATCTCATATCAACCAAAAAATAAGTGCTAATAAAAAAAACCTTTTGGAAGAAGTTCCCAACACACAGCTGACAACCATGGCACCATACAGTGTGTCCAGCTGTTGGTCCACGTAGTGTAAGCACCAAAGTTTCTTGGATAGCTTCTGAACTTGCGAGGCATCTGATAATATATTGTATTGTTATGCATTAATGTACGTAGCAATGTATGTATCACTATAGCATATAATATAGCTAGATAACAAGAAAAGCATTCCAAATAAATATAACACTTTGCAAGTATCCTCAGGGTGACACAAGCAGTTGGAAAGAGCTCTAACACAATGGTCCAATGCAGACTGTGAAGGAAAGTTATAAAAGTTGTACAGCATTGCTATAGGTTATTTTACAGACATGTAGTTTGATTATTGGTAATTGCTTGGTTATCCTACTGAAACAATATCTTTAATCATATTCTAGACCTACACACAATTAGGAGAAGGAGACTGCTTGACCTGTAACCTATCTAATGTAGAAAAAGAGGCTGCTAATTTTATACTCTAAATATCCTCACTGAAAGCTGTTGACATGCAGGTATTTTTGCAAGCTTTTTTTACTTCCCCTTAACAATGATGAAGTGGAAAGCATTTTGATGGGAGAATGTTTTTCTTGCTGAATTATCACCTGTTCTTCTGAGTATCAGTTAACTACTTACTAATTACTGTCTGAAAGGAGTATCTGCTATATGGTTGCATGCTTGGAATTAAAAGAACACCTAGGATAAAAAATGCTTTCTGGTTTTCTATGACCCTAAATCAAACCAAGTAGAAGTATAGTTTCTACTGTCTGTATTTAATAACCATCGCATAGTAGTTAAGCATGTAATCTTTGTAATAATTAACATAAACCTCATCGTGATGAGACACAGGTAAGAGATATTTTAGCCTGCGCCTAATACACAATAGAAGACAATTTGTTTGCTGACACTTCTCTTTGAAATGAACACGGTCCTATTTGTACACCCCTGAAGAATCCAATGCAACAGACTGTGCTTTGTGACACATATGCTTTACTTGGTCTAATCTGAGCTGTTTAAATTTTCCCTTTTCTCATAACTGTGAGACAAGTCACATATTGTCCAGACACTTAAGATTTTCATCTTTAAAAATCATTAGTTGGTCCGAGGTTGACTGAAAGCTAATAAAAATTTATCGCCATCAACCTTCTTAAGACATCCTTACTAGAATCAGGAGAAAATAGATATTTGCTTAAAATGAGTCAACACAGCTTATTAGAGTATTCCATCTCAATAGCCCACCATCTAGGCATGACTAAAAAATTGACTTTAGATGAAAGGAGTATGAAGGCAGTGGTTGAAGAAATAAAGAAACAACCACACAACATGGTTTAAGTCTGATGGCCTGAGTGGGAGAGATGAGAATGTCGCTCAGTTCCAGATAACTTCTCACTCCCTTCAGAAGGGCATGGGTGAGGTATGAGGAAGTTCATGAGCTCCAGAATTTCTTCTCAGGTAGGTGGTGAGTAAAACCATAGCATGGCTCATTCAAGAATTGGCCCTGTGATAAGTGAATGATTTGAACATTCACTGCGCTTCATGTGTCACCTCATTCTTCCTCATAGCAAGGAGAGTTGGATACATCACCAGGATGATTCAGACTGTGGCTCTCAGTGGGTTCATTGCATGGTAAAACTTTACTTAGATGCCTAAGTGGGAAAATCAGATATTTCAGGGAGATCTCTTTTTTTATCGTCAACACCAACAAAAGTCAGCACCTTTCTCTTTGGATGGATTTCTTTAATCTTATTCTTGGTTTTTTGCATGTTGCCATCTATGATTCTGTACTACAGACATGCAGGCTACAGAATATAGGTTACATTATTCTGAAGTCACCGAGCATGAAAAACTAAGACTGCCAGAAAAATACATGCTTCAGAATATAATTGAACTCTTCTCTGAAATACTGTGGAACAAACATTGCTCTGATTCAGGAATACAGGACAAATGTGCCAGAGTCTGCTGAAACTTTGGGACGCACAGATAAAATGACAGTTTTTTGTTATCCATACGACCCTAAATACCTGTATGACCCTGGCTGGTAGATGATTCTATCCGCTGTACATACAGAAAGTATTGAAAAAAGCACTTGGAGGACTACAAAAGTAAAAGTCTCTTTGGACTTTTTTGATGTTTGCCAGAGAATGTTTGACGTAATCCTAATAACTTCTAGTCCCATGAGAGAAGAATATTTCATTAGGATGCATCTTGAGTATGAAAGAGTAGAGACTCTAGATCTATCTAGAGAATACTTGAATCTCTACACTGGAATATGTTTGAAAAATGTTTTGCACATAAGTGTCACACCTTTGGTCTCCATCAAAAGAAAGACATTATTCAGAAGGTTCTTAATGAGTAGAAGCCTGAGAGTTAAAAGGGAAGTTGATTTATAATGTATTCTGCACCAGTTACGGCAGACATATCCACTATTATAATAATGTCCCTATATCATACTTCACTATATACATCCAGTGGAATAGAATGTAAGGTTCCAAAAAGAAAAAAGCACTTTTTATATTAAAAAAAAGGCTCTGTGTGCTTCCAAATTTAAGCATGTTTCAAAGCCTAAGTTACTATTAAAGAGGGAAGCATGGCAGGTGCAAAAAATTAGATAACTGAAAGAAAAGCAATCAGAGTTATTAAGATGCAGAATAGTTCTCTAATGAATCCACTTGCTGTTTTGCAGAAAGAGAGCATCTAGATACTTGCAGAAATAAAACATATGGTAATGTATTTGCAAGATAGTAAGATACATATTCTTTTAAATATGTTGAAAAATATGGTACTTAATGAGCGCTTTTTCATGAACGCCTATAAATATTTATCAATGAAATCTATAGAAACATACTTGTCAAGTGTATATTTTTTCTTCAAAAATAGAATTCATAATGTGAAATGCTTTGTAATCTTACTAGATGACACAGAGGAACAATTTTTCTGAGCAGGATGATAAGTTTATAACTTCTGTTGACGTAAAAAGAGATGGATTTTAGTTTGAAAAGTACAGAAATAATACTGCGTTGTTTCTGTAACTCACTTTGAAAAACACCATCAGTTAGTCACTCTTATGCTCATACTCTTCATAACATTCTGAGCCACAGTAACTATCCAGACAGACAAAAAGGCTCTTTTCAAACACCCTGGCAGAGAGGAAAATTTCTTTCTTATGGAGCCAAGACTATGGTGCTCCCAGTCTGTTCCGACTGATAGGTCACATTTCTGCCAGGAAGCAGCCAGTTTATCTTCATCCCTACCCAAAAATAGAGAAAGAATGCCAAGATGGAGAGGCAATTATTGACCAGTTTGGCACTCTACTGGGGAAGTGTTTGTCTGTGGGTTACTGACTGTCAGTGTGATTTGTAGATGAAGCTAAAGTTAATGAGTCTATCCTTGATCTCTGTAGAGACTAGAAAAAATGGCTCCCCATTTTCACTGAAAACAAGCAGAGTAAATATGTTCCTCTGTTTCTGGTTTCCTAATGCTGAATATAAGACAGAGATTGACAGACTGTCTTGTCCCACGTCAAAACAATAACCTTAAAGACATTAGCGATAATTGTCCCTTAGTTTCTCTTTCTGTCTGGATAGGAGAGAATTAAATCAGAAATAGATCACACTTCATTAAAATCTCCTAATTCTCATGACCCAATTTGAATATCTGAAATAGAGGTGTCTGTATCTGAAGTGTTCTTCTCCACTTCTTCGGTAAATAACAGGAGAATGGGGACTCAATCTAAATAATGGGAGAATAAGGTAATCTGTCCCCCTTCTAAGACACCCAGACATCCAACAGTATCCAGATGTACTATTCTTCATTCTCTGAGTTTTGCCATTTTTCATGGGTAAGATTGATAATAGCAACGATGAGGAAGTACACCAATAAAAACGGTACATCTGTATAGTTAAATGTCTTGGACCATAAGGAGCCACATGAAAATCCGCTAGTAAATATGTATTTCCATTTTTTTAAGCTATAGAAAAAAGAGAGCAAGTTGAAATTAATCCACATAAAAGTATCTTCATGAAAAACAGTTTGTCCAGTGTATGTACCAGGATATATTCAGTTAGACGCATCATCCACCACAGTAGTTACTGCAGTCTCAACAAGTTACTAACAAAGTTTTTCTTAATTTCCTCCTTCATTCTGCTTTAATATGTGGGGAGAGATATGCACATGCAAATCATGACTGACTTGCTTTCTATTCCTAGACACGAAAGTGATTTTCCTGCATCCAAGTACTTTTACGTGATAGACTCCACAAAGCAACGACAGCCACTAGGAAATATCCCTAAAAAGAAGGGAAACTTCTTAGTCATCGCACTTTCTGCTTTCCCACACATTTCTATTTTTATTCAGTTTTTAAAAACATTTAGCGTTTTTACTGATTTTGGCTGGGGTAGAGTTAGCTTTCTTCAGAGTAGCTTATGTACAGTGCTATGTTTTTGATTTGTGACCAAAACAGGGTTAATGTACTAGTTGTTGCTTAGCAGTGCTTACACAGCATCAAAACCTTCTCTGATTCTCACCATGCCCTCTGAGTGAGGAGGCTGGGGTTTCACAAGAAGCTGGGAGGGGACACAGCTTGGACAGCTGACCGCAGCTGACCACAGGCATATCCCATGCTGTATGATGTTATGCGTAGCATGAAAGCTGAGAGAGAGAGGGAGGAAGAAGGGGATATTCGAAGTGATGGTGTTTGTCTTCCGAGGTCACTGTTATGTGTGATGGAGCCCTGCTTTCCTGAAATTGTCTAAACACCTGCCTTCCAACAGGCAGTCATGAACAAATTCCTTGTTTTGCTTTGCTTGTGTGCACAGCTTCTGCTTTACTTATTGTCTGTCCTTATCTCCACTGTGAGTTTTCTCACTTTCATCTTTCTGGGTTTCTGCCAAACCCTTGAACAATGGAGTCAGTGAGAGGCTATGTGGGGTTTAGCAGCCCATCAGGGCTTACCCACAACAATGCTATATGAATCAGATCATTTTGGACTGTGGTTTGACTATATACAGAATTTCTAAATTTTATTTAATGAAAATATCTCCCTTGGAACCTAGATTGTGCTTTGCAATTATACTACTATCCAGAATTTTAAAAATTATGGTTATTCCATAGAAAAACGTTGTTTATATTAAGCAGTTAATTTTGAACTTCATCATCTTGATAGATTTTGTTTCCAAATATAATTGTTTAATCACTTGCCAAAGACAAATTTTAGTTTAAAACCATTAGAAATTTGAAAAATATGTCCAAAGCCAATGTAGACTAGTAATTGATCATTTGTGCCACTTAAAATACACACTTATGGAAATACTTGACTGGGAAAGGAAATTAATTCCTGGCTAAAACCACATGGTTCCACTGAAAAATTTAAAAGGTGAGTAAAGAGTGTATTTGAGGCTAGAGTTACATTGCAATCACTAGTTATGCAGTGCTGTTTATTTTATTGGAAAGGTACATCACAGTTTAAAGCATCTACACCTAAAACAGCTCACTGAAGTGCAAGTGTCAACCTAGCATAGCAGCACAGTGATCAGCATGCATGGATTACCCAAGTATTTGCTTCCATTTGCTTTCCATGACACACTGCAATTCTACTCAGCTACAGTGAAGGGAAAATTTAGTTCTCCATATTGGGATAATAGAGTAAAAATAAAATCAGGATAATATTCTGCCACTGGTATTTTCTGAATATGTTTATTTTTCTTTTGCAGTGCTAAGAGAAAGGGTTCTACTACATCTGTACTTCAAGCCATGTGCTCAGCAAATTAAAGGGTAAGTGGAAGAGCTTCTGATACCAGGCAAGAGAGTATATTGAAGGAAAACTATTCATCTCTTTTCTTCTGAGTACTGTAAAACACATTGCAGTAAATACATCAAAAAGCTGTTTATTCTCCAGTGGTCGTAGGTTGAGTCTGTGCAAAGACGTGGACAGTACAGCAAAGGCTTTCCCACAACTATTCTACAACCTTGGAAGCAACTTATCAGGAAGGAAAAAAAGATAGGTGGCTGTGAATAGCAGCCAATATAACCAATAAAATACTTCTTAATGGGCTGTTTCAAAATAAGTCCATCCATCAGGACAAATCAGTATTGCTCCAGCTGTGAGATAGAGAGTAAAAAATGTATGTTTTTAATTACTGCCATCAGATTACAAACACGATAGCAAACACTTGAAATTATGCAGACCTGCATTTTGAAATGAGGTAAAGCTGAATTTAGGTGAAAGTGGGACATGGCCATTAGGATTAAGTGTGTGGTCTTCCAAGCTGTGGAAAGAACAAGAATCAAATTGGTAGGTGCAACAGTGGAAGATTTTTTCACAGAGATGTAGCCAAATAGCCCCTGCTCTCTCTTCCACTTTGGGATGTCAATGCCAGGTGAAGAGATCCTTGGGAAAGGGACGCTGCACGCTCATTTCTACAGTTTTTCCACCTGTTTTTACCTGACCCCCCAGCCCCGAGTAGTTAGTAATACTACAGTGACGTTCTGGAGCACAGAACCCTTTTCATTCCCTCTGGTCCTATGCTTTTAAAGGCAACTTGAACAACTACTCTTCTACAGCACAGTCAGCTGTTGTGTCTTCTGTTATGTAGCACTTTATCACAGCTTTGTATTATGGTTGAAGATACAGTAGTGTTAAAGTATTAGTATTTCTTTACCCTGTGACAGTAGCTGGCCATGCTTCCCTGGACTTTCTATGGGCTAATGAGTTCTATAAGATATATATTCAAGTGCCAAAAAATACAGCTTTGTTGTCACAGTCACAGCATGTGTCACATGGCTCCAAACACAAGACCCTTACTTTTATTTTTGAGAGGATTTGATACACAAGCAGGTAATATAACCAGGATACCAGCCCAACAGTTTATCCAAGAGTGTAGAATGCAAACCCAGCTTTCATAAAATCATAGAATCATAGAATGGTTTGAGTTGGAAGGGATTTTAAAGATCACATAATTCCAACCCCCGCTGCAATAGGCAGGGACACCTCCCACTAGGTCAGGCTGCTCAAGGCCCCAACCAACCTGGCCTTGAACACCTCCAGGGATGGGGCAGCCACAGCTTCCCTGGGCAACCTGTGCCAGTGCCTCACCACCCTCATCATGAAGAATTTCCTTCTTATGTCTAATCTAAATCTGCCCCTCTCCAATTTATAGCCATTCCCCCACATCCTATCACTACATGCCCTTATAAAAAGTCCCTGTAACTTGCTTCTTTTTGACGACTGCTTGGCTGCTTCTATACACACTTCCACTCCTTCACAGTCTCCCATGTGCTATTTTTATTTAATTGGCAGAAAAAAACCATCTTTTTTAGTGTGTTACATACAAACTGAGAGGACAGAGTTGTCTTGCCAGGCCAACATTGTGCTGAGGTTCACGGAATAAAACACCAGAAGACCTTAAGATACTTAATGAGTATTGCTGTTGCATTTTATTGATTTGCTGTTGATGAAGTACTATTCAAGAATTTGGAAGAATGGCCTTGAGGATCATTTAGCATAATGTGTCATCAAAATTTAACCTAATTACAAAAACACATGAAGAAACTAAAGAAACTGAACTGCAGAAAGTAGTTTGTAGTGTTTAATACAAGATGAAATGTTTGCAGGTGCTTAACAAAGAAAATTATTCAGAGACCCAGCAGGAGAAAAGTTATACTGCATTCCAAAAAAAGGATACCCACAATGTTAACTATTTTCTGAAAATTCTCCAACAAGAGAAAGATTTTCTTTATGATACATGAAAAATTATATAAGATGATTCTTCGCTCCTGTTCATGGACAGGTATGTAGCAGTGGATGAGACAGGGTGATTTAATTTTTCAGTATAATTCAGCTTGTTTACATCATTTTTGTAGTACAAATCAAGCCTTTGAAAAAAGCTCAATTAAATATCTAATGATTATAACTTCGTGAGGAGAAACTTCATTGTGCGTGTTTAGCAATGACCTCCAGGGCCTCTTCCCCAGATATCAGTCATTTAGTGAGGAGCCAAAAGTCTGCCTGTCATGTGTGGGTAGTCTCTACTTTCTCATAACATCTGTTGTCGATCTACTGCAACAACCTGAAGCAGCTCCCTGGATCTTAGCCAGACCCTTAGGGAAAGAAGTGTGTCAGAGTAGGAGAAGGAGAACCCAAAGTATGAGTTAATTAAAAACATACATACAGTATGTCGTTTTGTGTAAACTGAAGTGCCACATATTGTATATTTGAATCTTCACACAAAGGTAATGGCTCAGCTGTAGCCTCATCTGATTTTCAATACTGATATTTTGCAGATACTCAAAAGGAGAATGACTTAAGATATTATGAGTTTCTAGAGGAAAAAACTCAAAATCCTTAGATCTATAAAACTTTAGATCTAAAAATCTATAGTTTAGAACAGACTAAGATAGAACACACAGCAGTCTTCAAATCTATTAATGACTGCTGTGAAATGGGGGAAAAAAAATCACTCTCCATTGCCTATGGGGAACAGAATAAGAAGAAATAGGCTTAAGTGAAATAGGGTACATTTCTAATTTAAAGGTGAGGTATAATAGATTTATTAGGTCCTGTGAATGGCAAAATAAGTTTGTTTTTTGCAAAGGAGAGTGGTTGGCGAACAGAGTGGCTGGCAATGGACAATGCATCTGATAAAACAGATAGATTGGGTGGTGGCTTGACATTTATATCAACTAAGTGGCACCTAGAGCGGGGCAAAGGCCTCACAGCCTGGTGTCACTTCCGATAAAAATCCTAGACATTCCCAGAAGCTCTCACTGAGCTCCCGGTCTTGAAGGTGTGGTGAACAGCTGAGTCCCCACTTCTGACAACACAAGTGGCTTTGACAGGGGCCAGTCAACTCATATTAATTGATTTAGCCATGCCCTGCCAAGGCATTTTAAACCTTTTCAAAAGGTGTAAAATTTTTACCTGAAACCCCTTTTCTTTGGGGAAGAAAAAATGACCACCTTACATGATGGAGGGGTTGATGGGCCTGGACCTTTCTTTTTCCACTGAGAAGGAACGTCTTGGTATGAATATCTGACTCTGTCAGATGTTTCCTTGGGAGAATAACTACTAACTCTAGTTTTTACTGTTACTTGCTTTATATGTAATTGTTAACCATTTATAAGCATTTATAGTGCTAAAATGCAGCAGTGAATTTATCAGAGTAATCCCGTATTTTTTTTTAATCTGTCACTTTAATTAAACTACTTACTGCCTCCAGCACTGTGAGTTTGTCTCCCTTATGGGCTTTGCTGCAAGCGTCTGCCCTGTTTGGGCTGCAAGCTACACTTACTAAGCCTGTGAGTACCACTCTCTGAGGAGACCCTCACATGCAATCACGTTCTGACTTGTTGCAAAAAACACGGTTAAGCACGAAAACACATAATCTGTTAGCCATAAACCGTCAACAAATCTGGGACTAGAGATTGATCCAGCTGCACCCAGATGTTCTCTCTGTGGTGCATTTAGAAAGCAAGGGTGTCTTTCTTGAGCCTCGTGACTAATCAGGAGGGTCACCTGTCAGAATCTCACCTGTTTAATGTGACAAAAAGACAATTAAACCATGGGACACATTAAGGCAAATCTTCCATATAGGATGCTTCTTATGACATTCTCATTGATTATAGACCTTTATGGGGAAATTTAAATGTATACTTTAGTGTCACACATAGTCAGAATTACATTCGTTTTCATAGTTGTTACTCTATTTTGCCCTTTTGTGCTATGAACTGTTAAGCTAAATGAATGAATGAATGATTCCAATGAGAAAGAGTTGAGTATGTCTATGACAGAGTGAGGGAGTAAGAATTGGCAAGACTCTCAGTATTTCAGAAATAATCAGATTGTTTATCTCTACATGGAAACCTTCTGGGGTATGCTGTCAAGTCTTGAGGGCACTATTATAACTTTCTGAAGAAACACTCTTTTAAAGCTATAATAAATGTCATGGAGAAATCATAATAGTCTGTGACTTAACAAAGCATATGACAATTGAATCAGCTGTTTTCAGAAGGGTACATGAAGGGAGAAATGCTACCAGCATTCTTCCAGAAACATCAGCAGCATCTTAAAATCTGTTGGAGTAAACTACATCAGGAAATAAATATTTTTGTAATATGAATGTTTCCTGTGAATAAAATATATATTTTTCCTACAGTCAACAAAATGATTATCTGTAAAATGTTGTACTTAGTTGTGATAGTGCCGAAGTGGTAGAAAAACATGAGAGAGGGCTCAGGCATAAGGGTGAGTCATACGTTTGCCTCAACTAAAAAATCTGGATCTTTGAAAGTGCCCATGAATATTTAATAGCACAGTAATAAGATCCAATTTTTCTGCACAGTTAAATGAGCAAAGTTTTGGAAAATCAGCTTTGAACTTGGGAACCTCCTACTTCACAAATACGTGTGCTGCCTCATGCCTTGGATTCAGTTCAGCATTAATGGATGGTCCATGTATGTGTAAGGATTTCTTCCTGTGGTTGCTTTTTCTGCTGCTTTGGACTCTACCACCTGTCTTTTAGACTGCAGACTGGTAGTGGTTACAATTGCTCACCATTCAGATATACAACTTTGGTAACAACTGGTTATTGAAGAACTTGCAATTTCCTCACTTATTAGTGTGTTGGTTTTGGTGGAACTTGAATTCAGTATTCATTAATACATCTGATTCAAAGCCTAAGCAAGGAACACACAGAACATTTTATGTCTTGTCTTTTCTTAATTTTGCCACTGACTTGAGAAGGCAGAACAATGCAAATGTGTTTAGGGAAAAGCAATTACAAAGACATGCCAAATGTGCTCAGATTTTTGTTTGTTCCTTCATTTTGGGTTTATTGTTTGGGGTTTTTTTTAATCCTCCTGCACAGGCACTTTAACATAATCTCTCACAGGTGAAAGAAGAAACTGTGAGTGAATGGAACCAACAGCTGTAACCAAGACCTGTTTAACAATATGAAACAAACCAGTGTCTCCTCATTTAGTATTTATCGCTGGTTTCCCTGTGACCTCATATTGCAGGAATATTGTTATGACTGAGATGCATTTCTTCTAAACATTAGAAATTAGTGTATTTAGCCTTCTCAACTACTGTATTTTTCCCTATAGATATATGATGCTGGATTTCTCCTTCAGTACAGGAATAAATAAACTACTTTTTTACAGTTGAGAAATAGCAAAAGAGTGGAATTCAGACTGCAACTTGTGGCTATCCAATGTTTAAGAAAATTAATCTGCACAGAACGGTTTTCTTAATTAAATATTGTTGCATAAATGAAAACTTTTGATCCTGTATACCAAGAAATTATGTGTGCAAACAAACTTTTTGAAGGCTTATTCTTGAATGCTTGAGGACTTTTTTGCTTTCCCTAAACATGAGTGTTTAGACATAAAACAAATGAAACGAGAGCTACAAACCAAGCACAAATTCCATGTGACAGAAGCAGCAGCAGATCAGTGTTTAGCTGCCAGAGTCCTTGCATTCAGTGAGTATCCAGTAGCAGGTATGTGCCTAATAAAGATTACTGGCTAAAGCAGCAGTTTACAAGACTAACCACAGCACTCATATGGCAGGGATCTCTGGGCTGTTTTTTTGTAAATAAAAGAGATTCTTCAGTAGAACAAAGCTGAGAAATCAGTGCTGAGGCAAATCTGTTTGTAACACAGAATAAATCAGTCATTTGTAACAGACTCAGTAGGTTAGAAAGAAGAGGTTTTAATTATTTAATTAGATAGCATCCAAGAAAATAAAATAAAAACAAGACCTGTGGGCTAAAAGACATGCTTTACAGTAAGAGTTAAAGAAAGAACTAAATGGCTTAATTTCTTGTTCAGATACAACTTGTGCCTGAGATAAATAAAAGATTGTATTAGAAGTGGTTATGGGGTGCAGGCAGAAAGGAGAAATTACCTTCTGCAAAGTGGAATATTTCAACTGCTTTCTTATCATATGCTGAAACCCCAGTGCTTATCCCAGTCCAGTATTACTCTCTAATGCTAGTTTCTGTAGCAGAGGAACTGGAAGACGGCTGTGGCTTTGCATTGATCCTTAAATATTAGAGGTGCCAGTGTTGTGTTTTTAGAGAAGGGGAAAGGACTAAGGGAAAAATGAGACTGAAGAGTACCCTTGGTTTCCTCAGACCTCTAAATCCCAGCCCAAAAATCCACCCTAAAATCAAACGTATGGAAGATGACGGAGTTTGTATTAGGCATGTAGAGGGTACCAACATTATTATTCACAGCTGGGTCCTGCGTTTAGTCAGAAGCGCAGCTCTGGGAATGTATCTACTTCCTGCTGATGGCTTTTCATTCATATTGTTGAGCAGCCTTGGAGCACGCACATGGGTTTTCTTTTGGGTAAAAGTGAACTGAACAAGCCTTGAGTGTACGCTTAATAGGATCAAATGAGAGTTGGTTTGAAATAAGACCCAGAAATGATGTAGTTGAAACATCTTATACAGAAAACCACCAAAGTGGGGTTGGTTTTAGTTGAAGAGTTCAGAATAATGGCTGGGGTTTAGATCTGGTTTATGGGGTAAATAGCATTTGGATCAGATTTGATCTAAAACCATAATAAAAATCAGTACTCTGGATAATGCATTTTCCTGGGATGCATCATTTAACAGTACACCGTATTTGTAAACATATGCTATATACATATTCTGTCTTATTATTTTTCTGTGGTTCTTACTATGATTCTTCAAAATGAATGCTTATGCATAAAAAGCCTGCATTTCAGCTAAATGCAGCAGAATAACAAATTATTTTTCTTCACAGAGACTTGAGATTGTAAAGAAATGTTAGCAAGGAGTACGACAGTGACTAGATTTCATAAAAAGGAAATATTTTTTGTCTCAACAAAATTTCTTCTTTGTGATTTGACTTACAAAATTGATATTTGAAACCAACTTTATGTTCACTTTCATAATGATCTTATAAGTAATTATGAAGAACTTATCTCCCAAACTCTGCTGCTGGGTGATTAATTGGCTATGATAAAATCTATACCTATTATTAGGTTTAACACAAAATGTTAAAAAAGATGTCACAGAAGAAAATTATTTTAATATACATTGTTCTATTAATTTATCATTACTGTGAAATTAGAAGTAGATTGTATTAAAACTCTAAAATTGTCAAATTAAACTTTATATGTTTCTGATTTGAATATTTTCCACTCCTATCTAATTATCTTTGTGGTTTCTCTGCCTCAGACACACAACCATTATCTTCAGCACATGGTTGCAAAGAAAGCGCAGAACTAAATTCTGGCAACTACAAATGGGCTTCCATCTTTAGTAGTTATGAAGATATCAGACAGTTTGCCTCATAGAAAATATAACCCTAATGGAAAAGTAGTACATCATTATATGGCAAACCACAGTCAGTATAAAATATCCTTATGATATCCAAATTAAAAGGCTAAGTATCTCAGTCTAGACTTCTCCACCCCTGTGTAAGTGATCTATCTCCAGAACCTCACAGTAATGATCTTTGTCCATGTGTCAATCTATTTCCCTAATGACATTGATATAAGCTGTTTTACCGTTTGCATCTCCCCTACCTAATCTAGTCATTAAAAGAGTTGCATGACAAAACTTTAGGTTTAGGTTTCCATTCGCTGCTCAGATGCACATTATTTGCACTTAGCAGATACCAAATTGGTTTACACGTCCAGTATACAGAATATCCCTGAGTTATTTGTCCATTTCTTTTGTCTGCATAAGGGCACATCAGGATAACAACATCCATGGGCAAGATAGGTCTTGATTTATAATAGCAATCATGCAAGAGAGTGGCAACTCTTTGAAAGATTGCACCAGCAGATGTTTTCCTATCTCTCAAAACCAACTGCAGATATTAGGAAGGACTGGCTCTGGATCCATAAGCTGTGTAAAAGAATGAAGCCAAGTTAGAGCAAAACAAGGAATAAGCGCTTGCAAAACAAGCACTTGATGTACATCAAGCGATGTACATCACCTGAAGGCCTAATGTATATGAAGCAAACAATAAAATTCTTATTCTGCAATAAATCATTTTGATACTTTGCATAAGCATGAGAACGATACACTGGTATTTCTGCATGATCAAGGTTAAGATAACAGATTTCTATTCAAGAGATAACTGCATGAGGTGGCTCTGTGTTGTTTTATATTTAGACTGGGCTCTTTGCCTGGGTTTTCTGTGTTTCTGGAAGTTTATCTTGATGATAGTTACTCATCTCAATGGCACTTCAAGTGCATTAAAGGTTATTCTAAGAAATTCTGTATATGAAGCTACCTTGGAATTAATATAATCCTTGCATCTCTTTGTAGCTCACCTGCTATACAATAAGGCACTCTTCTGGTATTTCTTAGTAAAGTTACTTTTCAAAGAGTGAAGAGACCATCTTGATCCTTAGCTTGTACATTGATTAATGAGTATAAAACTTATGGGAAAAGGATGGCATTGAGCTTTGCCATCAGTACATCACTGGATGATGGTGCAAACTTTCCATTTTATAGTAGTGCCCTTTAAAAAATACTGCTGTATGTTCGGCAAAGGTGTACATTTTGGCTTACTCTTTTGTTAAATACTTTCCTCTTTTTTTTTAGATACAAAAGAATAATCTACAGGTGAGATTTAATTATATATGGTAAAAAACTTTTTACTTCTGTCCTTTAAGCAAGACTATTCAAAGGTCAAGCACTGTATAAGATTTCTTTAAATCAAAATGCCTAATGTAGACTCTGTGGGTGGAATTAATTTCACAAACTGACTAAAAGTTAAACATCTTGACTTCCTCTGTAGTCAACGGTGAAAGGTGGGCACCTTTAGAAGTGTGACTCATTTTGTCCTAACTGTCTAGAAAAGTAGAATAAATTGTCCCCTGGTGATCCTCAGTTTCTCCATTGACTTCAGAGGAAGCCTAGGAGATAGATTAGTTGATCTAACTTTTAGATGCCTAAGGTAAACTGAGATAAATCTGAAGTCAGGGATATCCAAAGCATGTCCTTCACGCACCAGAACAAATAAAAAATTTTTAATGCTATAGTGTCTAAATGAGGAAACTGGTAGCCTGAAAGCCCTGTAGAGATGAAAGCACAATGCAATGTCACTCCAATTGCCCTGGTTAATGGGGCCAAGTCAGTCAAGAAAAAAGTCAGTATGATTGCCTCACTAGTTACTACTATGAGATGGCAGCATTCAGAATTGACATAGGTACAGCTCAGTTTTCTCTTTTCCAGGTTTAGATCAAACCCTTTTTCTCAGTGTTGAAGCATCTTCCTCAATTTATTATTACTCACCAAACAAACCTAGTTTCTTGGGAGAAGCAAGCTGAGACATGCACTGTGGGGTGTGTGCTTTAATCTAGTGGCTGGAATATTCACTTTGTAAACATTCTACTCCTTTAAGAGTTTTCTTAAATGTATTTTCTTTTCTTCTGGATGGACTTCAAAGTGTTTTCTAAGCTTTGCAGCAGTCAAACAGTTCTTTCCTATGAAGTCTGAATGTTAATTAACCTACTGAACATGGAGTATACTAAACAGTATTGGGAACAGAAGATATTCCTCCCTCAGTCTAATTGTTAAGGAGAGGGCTGTGAATTCTGATGCTTAAAACTATAGGCACTACAACAAGAAGGACACAACTAGAAAGACATTGGATCCCTTCTCAGAAAATACCATAGAGCGCTGCAGTAGCAGTAACTATTTGGTTTAGGAGTCAGGTGCCCCAAATGAAAATTTTCCAATCACAATATTTAACAGCAAGCCCATAGCTGTGCAGAACAGATATTTATACCAAGCCATGCAGAATCTGACAGGTTTCATTGTCAAGATTTGCATAAACTTTTTTCACCTTTGAGCCTGCAGCATGTTTGAAAATATTTTCATAATAACTAGCAACTATATGTGTGTCCCAAATTATGCCCTAATTCTAATTACAAGTGTCATTAGAGATTTCAGATCTGCTAAATTATCTTTTTGAGTTGATTAACTTTCCCTTTCATATACCTGATTTGAAGTGGGAATCTAATTATTGTCTCTTTCCTGATTCAAAGCCCTGAAATGTTATATGTTCTTAAATTACTCACTAGGGAATGTGCACAGTGATGGTGCTGAATGGCATATTTCACAAGTGTTATATTTGCCATATAAATTATTATCAAATTATATTCCCTGGAGTGTATGCAGTGACATCTGGGGTTGCTTCAGGCATTTGGAGTTCCGTGTCTTTTACCAGATTACTATGGTTTCAGCCAGCTAGAGTAATACCATCTGTAAATTAATAAATGTCACCCTTCTGTGCTACTTCCTTTCAGTCCACACTCATATCATGGCTTTCATAGTCTGATCTTCTAGCTGCAAAAGTATTGTATAAATACATAAAAATTCACTGGTCTTCTGCTGTGGTTTGCAGGTTGGGTTTTTTTTTTTTCACGTGTAGAAATGCCACAGAAAGAAGTTTAAAGTTCTGTTTGCGGTAATATGCAATTATCAAACACTAATTTATTTTGGTTGCTTTTCTATAAAATAGGGATTTTTTTCATTTTTGTTGCATTCCAAAGCAAACTGTAAGCTATGGATTACCTGATCACTCACAGATATTGCTGGAGAACAAGTCTTATGAATAGCAGCTGAGGCAACTGGGGCTGTTTAGCCTGGAGAACTGAGAAGAGACCTTATAAACGTCCATAACTATCTGAAAGGAGGTTGTAGAGAGTTGAGCGTTTGTCTCTTTGCCCAAGTGATAGGTGATAGGATGAGAGGGAATGGCTGCAAGCTGTGCCAGGGGAGGTTCAGATTGGACATTAGGAAGGGTTCTTGGGCGCTGGCATGGGCTGCCCAGTGAGGTGGTTGAGTCACCATCCCCAGAGGCGTTTAAAAGATGGGAGATGGGGTGTTCAGGGATATGATTCAGTAGTGTACAGATATGTTTGGGCTTGATGATCTCAAATGTCTTGTCCAGCCTAGTGATTCTATGATTCTATGAAATAAGAGAACTGACTACCTTTTTGATATGAATGAGGGTTTCACAAGTGCTTTTCTTAGCAAAAGGAGAATGGTTAATGAGAAAAAGTGGCAGAAAAATAAGTTTCTTTGTGTAAACCTGACTGAAAGGAAATCCTGTTTCATGTTCTGAAGGAGAACTGTGTTCTCCTTTAGAGAATGCATATCAGCATGCATTTTGATGAAACTTTACCGTATGTAGCTTCATATTTAAAGTGTAATTTTAGCACAGCCAAGATAAAATTCAGTCTTTACTTGGAACACATCAGAGAATAGGCTTCATGCTGTAATAGAGGCACGAGGCAAAACCCACTTCCTTACAAAAGCTTGTAGACACATGTGCACTCACTCAGTGTTTGCATTCTCTCTGTACTGCACCTGAATACAGCTCCCTGTAGGGCTGTAGTTTTCCTGTATCTAGCTGTAGGGTTGCCTCTGTATGTTTCACTTCCTGGAGGTGTATCATGTAGTCAGAGCACCCTTGAGAGAAGATACCATCACCATCTGCGGCAGTAGCAATGTGAAATCCCATGGCTGAGGTCTCCCCTGCATCTCTCTGAGTTGAAGGTGTAAACTGAGGAGAAGCTAGAACTGCATAACCAAAAAGGTCTCCTCTGTGCTGCTTGCCCTCACGTCCTCTTCAAAAAAGCACTTTATATATATAAATAACTTATACAGAAATTATACATAAAATTATTTAAAAATACTGGGGTGTCAAAGAGTGTATTGGGTGTAGATGGCAGCAGGATGCAGGGTGATGTCTGTGAGTACAGGCCATAGCTGAACCCCGTAGCCAGGCTGGTGTTACTTCTGGGAAAATATCTTCAAGGAAGAGAAAAATGCAGCACAGACAGAAGAACAGGGCAGGGAAAAAGGGTGAAAATCAGTGTTATTAAGACCAAGGTGAGAGAAGAAGGAGGGAGAAGAGATACTCCAGGTGCCAGAGCAGGGATTCACCTGCACCCTTTGGATAGGACTATGGTGGAGCAGGTTGTAGTAAGACATTGCACAGTTTTAGGGCAATTTTCCCATATGCGACTAGTGGAAAAAATGGAAATGTTTAATAAAGGAACAAATAAACTGCTGATTGAATCTGCCACCACTGTTAGACTAAAATGAATGACCTTTTTTTTTTTTTTTCCTAGGTTTTATCGCCCCATAACTCATTTCTAGAGAGTTTGAGTAATTGCAATCTGACTCTAAAATAGAAAATTCAAATTCAAACTGTCTTAGGTGTTGAAAGTGAAACCTTCATCTTTCACCACTCCTGACAAAAGTGGCATTGGAGCATGTGGAAGGTCTAAGGAGACTTGTGATCAAAGAGATACTACTGACTGATCCTTCTGCACAGGTTTCAAAGTCTAACTCCAAGGAAGATTATTCAGATTAGTTTATTAAATAGCAAAAACGCGAAGTGATATATAGGAGGTAAATAATTTAGTGATAGAAATTAGCCTAACATAACTTGATGGATTAGCTATATATATTGTTCATTTATGTTTGACGTAAGTGCACACATGTCCATATATGTAACTGGTGTGGTTTCTGAACAAAATCCGTGCAAACATATAATTACTTACCAATTTAACACACTCATTGAAAAAAATAACTAGAAATACTTTTTCCCGTGTAGCTACTCTGAAAAAAACCTCAGTATTCTATCACACCTTTTCTATTAGTTGCAGATATCTTTTGTTCATAAAAATGATATATATGTATATAAATCCTAGCTTTACATCACTTGCATTTTATGAACATTGGAAATGTCTGTATTAAAGCCACATTACATGTTTTCACTCTAACTGTGGCTTGATCACCTGACTTCTGGTTTAATTCTGAGAACAACGACAAACCAGTCCTTCAAAACTGAATCTTCTCGCATTGAGAAACAGCAACATGACTGTTGGTAACAATGATAGTCAGAACAACACAATAATCAGTTCTTGATGGTTCAGACATTAGAAAATAATAAGATTCTGTCTGTAAAAAGGGTGATATAGGCCCATGGGCTGAGGCCCATTTAGTTACTGAGAGCAGGGAAGAATTCTTCTTCAGAAGAGGCAGATACATTGCAGGAGCAAATCAGCTGTGAGATTTTTTTTGAGAGACAAGTGTATTTTAGCACGCCTTCTGCTAGTCATTTGGAATCAATAAAGTGGAGATTATTATCAAGTTGCATGTGTATAAGCACTTACTAGACAGTCCTAACAGAAAAATGAGTGGATTGTGTTATGTCAAATCTCGCTTTAGTATCTTACATTATTTGGTAGTTGAATATCGCTAGCCTAAAATCATGCTGGGTTGAACTGCAAGGCAGCATCCCATGTCCATTTTTTAAGCTAAACAAAGGGAAAGTAAAGGAACATCAGAATTCCCCTACCTCCTCAAAATGACTGAGTTAAGGGTGTGGCAGGGGAGAGGGCATAAAAAGAAATGCAGAGGGGCACCATTTATGAACTAAAGAGAGGTTTCTGCATATTCAAAACCTCATAACTCTTCACCTAAACTAGTCCGCAAGGCATCACTACTGTGACTTTATTTCTCAGCCCTAAAAATTGTTCTGATTAGGTCAGATGAGAATAGGAAATAAGGCCATCATATCCTTGTTTCTTGAGTATCGTCTGAATTGAAGCTCTTATTCCTGCAATATTTTTGTATGTGGTCACTGTCATTCTCTATGCCACCTTTTTTTCTTTTTTTTTTCTCCATTGCTTGCAAAGATACAAAACCAAACTCAGGCTCAGGAAGTATCTCAGCCAACAAATACCCAAAGTTAAATGGTTTTACAAAGAAAAGAAAAACTGTATACTTCTGTTCTGGTATTCCTACTCTACCAACCTGTAGTCTAGACTAGTATAAGGCTGACTTAAGACAGGCATTCGTACATTTAGCCATGCTTTCCTGTTGCTTCCCGAGCCTCTACTATTTTGTCTTTGCTTCAGAAAAGCCCCCCTCAGCCAATCAGGACGTCATTCCACAATACATTGATGTGAGGAGAAAACCCAAGAATGCTACACTTGGCCTGCCTGTTTCTCTGCCAGTTCCAGCTGTAGTTTCATAGGTCAAATTGCAAACAGGTTTCAGCATGCCTGCAGGAAACTATAACAGATTCTCTGTTGAAATTACATAGGGCTATGATTCAGTATTCATTGAAACTGATGGAAATCCTTTCTTACAGTGAACTGATCTGGATTTTATCTACATTTTGCCTTTTCTGCAGGCTATGCTCTTCTGCCGTGCCCAGCCCAGTCACTAGGTATAACTTCTGCTTTTATTCATAAGCCACTACCAGGGCACAGACCTCTTTCACAGCACTGGAGACTGAACTGGCATGATTCATGAAGCAAACCTCAGGAACTACCAGAAATACGTAAGCAACTTGAAATCAACAGGGAATCTATACATCACCTAGCTGTGGTACCCTGTTCCATCTGCAGTGCTTGAGAGAAAGCTTAAACTGAAAATTGTTCATATTAAAAAGGCACACCATTGGAGGGGTGAACAGAGTACTCAGAGGCAAGGACTGAATTGCTGAAGGAGCAAATTTCATGAGCAGCCATGGAGAAAAAAATAGTAATTGTAATTGGATCAACTCTCGTAGATCTGATTCAAAGGCCACTGGCATCAGTGGGATCCTTCCCTTTTATCTTGATAAAATTAGAGTCTGTACCAGTGCAAGCAGCAGTAACAAAAAAGTAGGAATATGTTTCATTAGAGGGTTGGTTTTGTATCATTTATTCTTTTGTATGGTTAAAGTGCTTCCTAGATGTCCCTGCAAGGTACGTGCATCTACACTGAGAGAACGTACATGGCAAAGTAATTGTTATAATCCAACAGACTCTTCTGGGGTAGCCTGAGATACGTAATTTTTTTTTTTTTTCACAAATTCTCTTTACTGTTTTAGGGGCAAATCATTTGTTATTTGTGCTCCATTAGAGTCATATCATCTCCAGTCATATAATAGGTGAGATTGCCAGTTTATAAATATAAAAAAGGAGTTTATTTCCTGATGTTCAGAAGAACAGTTTGTTTTGTGGACATCATTGGCCTTCATAAAATTGTTCCCTACAGTGGTGTCTGTCAGTCTCAGGAGCTGATACAGCCCTTATCAAATTCCACTTATGTGTTGCTTCTACACATTTGTTCTCTTGAAGCTTATCCCTAAATAGTTATAGCCTCAGCAAAGAAATTGGATTTGCAAGCCAGTTCTTCAGCTGATGTATAGCCAGTATACTTCCAGTGAAAATCAATGGTGTTACAGTGATAGAAATTGTCTAATAGTAACTCTAATCATTTTTTTGTAGGTGTTTGTAAAAGCTTAGTCTTGATCATGGGATGCAGTGCAATATGCTCCAGCCGGAAATGTTCGCAGCAGAAATTTTTCCTTGTCTGTGAGAAGAATATAGAAGTTTGACTAGTCAAACTAGTCCCAAAAGCAAATTATAATTTGGACTATCCCAGCTGCCCTGGATAGTGCATTTGTGAGGTACAAAACCCAGGTTTACCCCAGCCTCCCCATCTTCTCTCCACCAGCATCCCTCCAGCCTGCTGGTTTGTGGATTTTGGGGTATAGGGAGTATATTTCAGAGATCCATAACATCCCTGTTCATAAACAGATGACCACAGAGGGGTGTAAGCATTTCTGCTTACTTTTAGCAATGTGAATATGTATTCTGTCCAAGTCATAGTCCACAGATAATGTATGTTCATAATAGTAGCATTTATGGCAATTTTTTGGCTTACTCTTTGCCTCAAGTATTTTTGAGGCTATGTTTTTTTTTTTAAAAAAATTTATTTCCCGTGATAGAAAGCCAATTAGCTGTTCGTTAATAAAGAGAGACCATGAACCGGAACTCAGGATAGCCAGCTTCCACCTTTTATGCTCCCAGTGAGGGATATCTTATTCTACACATAGCCTGTTGACTTTTAGAACTGTTATCATGTGATGGTACACCATTTTAAATGTAGTTTAAGCTATAAAATAAAGTAGTGGTAATGGAAATCTTGGTGATATCCATCCCTTTGAGGCGAAAGAAAAGCTACAATCATTTCTGGTGCCTCAAATTACATTTGCCAATGACAATTTATCCACAATTATACCATTTTCATAAAGTTTAGTTATTTGAATCCCAGTATTGGTTTACGCCAGTCAAATTTTATTCATTTTATCTATTCCATTACGAGTATATTTACTGACTGTGTCTAATATATTTTCAAAACATTTTTTCAAGTGAAACATCTCATAGCTTTTGACAGTGTTGAAAGCTTTGTCCAAAGACAGTAAAATTAGAAGAAAATTTCCCCTCTCCTTTAGCAGGGCTTTGACCTAAGTGCATGTCGAAGTACACATTAAAGTCTTACATATGTTGTACAAGTGGGCATCAAACTGAACCTATAGCATTTCAGTAGAATATTCAGGGATCAAGGACATGGCCTTAGCAGGCAATATAGAGCTCTATGCCTTAGGGAAAATATTTTGAAAATAATATAATTGGATCAAATTATGAAATCTTTACTTGGGTTTTTCTGCAGTTTCTTGATTGCCTCTTTGCACTGAATAGAAAGGAACGACTCGTATAAGTGCCCTCAGCAATGTAAAAAATCTCAGAAGGGTAAGCAAACACTGTTCTCTGTACTAGAATATCTAAGCTAACAATAGGAGAGGTAGGTGTAGAAAAAGGAGTTAATAAGCACCTTGACTCTATGTCACACCACCACAACACTTCTACTTTAGCTCTAAACCAATATCTCTGTACAGAGACACATTCTCCATATAGTTGCACCATCACATTCACAACTGTTTTATGGTTCTCTGTCACACCATGGCAGAAACTTCCAGAACGATCATTTGCTGTGAATTGAGATCCACCGGCTCATTGAGTCCAACCATTCCTATCAAACACTAAACCATTCCCCTCAGCATCTCATCCACCTGTACCTTGAACACCTCCAGGGAAGGTGAATCAACCACCTCCCTGGGCAGCCTGTTCCAGTGCCAAATCACCCTTTACACGAAAAATTTTTTCCTAATGTCCAGCCTAAACCTCCCCTGGTGGAGCTTGAGGCCATTCCTTCTCATCCTGTCCCCCATCACTTGGGAGAAGAGGCCAGCACCCTCCTCTCTACAACCTCCTTTCAGGTAGTTGTAGAGAGCAATGAGGTCTCCCCTCAGCCTCCTCTTCTCCAGGATAAACAACCCCAGCTCTCTCAGCCATTCCTCATAAGGCCTGTTCTCCAGCCCCTTCACCAGCTTCATCGCCCTTCTCTGGACTTGCTCCAGAACCTCAACATCCTTCTTGTGGTGAGGGGCCCAGAACTGAACACAGGATTCAAGGAGCAGTCTCACCAGTGCTGAGTAGAGAGGGAGAATAACCTCCCTGAACCTGCTGGTCACGCCGTTTCTGATACAAGCCAAGATCCCATTGGCCTTCTTGGCCACCTGGGCACACTGCTGGCTCATGTTCAGTCAGCTGTCAACCAACACCCCCAGGTCCCTCTCCTCCAGGCAGCTTTCTAGACAGACTTCTCCTAGTCTGTAGCACTGCACAGGGTTGTTGTGCCCCAGGTGCAGGACCCGGCATTTGGCCTTGTTAAACCTCATCCCATTGGACTCTGCCCAGTGGTCCAGCCTGTTCAGATCCCCTTGCAGAGCCTCCCTACCCTCCAGCAGATCAACACTTCCACCCAGCTTAGTGTCGTCCGCAAACTTGCTAAGGGTGCACTCAATGCCTTCATTCAGGTCATTGATAAAGACATTGAACAGGGCTGGACCCAGCACTGAGCCCTGGGGAACCCCACTTGTCACTGACCTCCAGATGGATTTCACACCATTTCCCACCACTCTCTGGGCCCGGCCATCCAACCAGTTTTCCACCCAGGAGAGTGTGCGCCTGTCCAGGCCAGAGGGTGACAGTTTCTCAAGCAGAATGCTGTGAGAAACTGTGTCAAAGGCTTTACTGAAGTCCAGGAAGACCACATCCGCAGCTTTTTCCTCATCTAGTAGTCAAGTCACTTTGTCATAGAAGGTGATCAGGTTATTATGGCAAGACCTGCCTTTTGTGAACCCATGTTGACTGGGCCTGATCACCTGGTTCTCTTGCATGTGCTTCATGATAGCACTCAAGATCACCTGCTCCATGATTTTCCCTGGCACTGAGGTCAGACTGACAGGCCTGTAGTTCCCTGGATCCTCCCTGCGACCCTTCTTGTAGATGGGCACAACATCAGCCAGCCTCCAGTCCAGTGGGACTTCCCCAGTCTTCCAGGACTGTTGGAAGATGATGGAAAGGGTTTGGCCAGCACAGCTGCCAGCTTCCTCATGGATCCCATGGATGGGTGGATCCCATCCAGCCCCATAGACTTGTGAGTGTCTAGTCAGGCTAGCAAGGCTCTGACCACCTCCTCTTGGATCATGGGAGCCTCATTCTGCTCCTCTAGCTCCTGGGTTTGTACACAGATGGAACAACTTTCTTTACAATTAAAGACTGAGGCAAAGAAGGCATTAAGTACCTCAGCCTTTTCCTCATCCCCTGTCACTGTTGTTCCTTCTGCATCCAATAGGGACTGTATGGTCTCCCTAGTCCTCCTTTTATTATTTATATATTTATAGAAAGATTTTTTGTTATCTTTCACAGATTTTGCCAATCTGATTTCTAGTTGAGCCTTAGCCCTTATCTTTTCTCTACACAATCTCCCTTCCCTCCTGTAGTCCACCCAAGAGGCCTGTCTCCTCTTCCAGTGTTCATAAACATTTCTCTTATTCTTGATATCATTCAAGATTTCTCTGTTCATCCAAGCTGTTTTTTTCCCCTGCAGGCTTTTTTTCTGGAACATGGGGATGGCTTTCTCCTGAGCTGCTAGGATTTCCTTTTTGAAGAGCTCCCAGCCCTCATGGGCTCCCTTGCCCTTAAGTACTGTCTCCCACGAGATTTTGCCAACCAGCCTTCTGAAGAGTTCAAAGTCTGACCTCTGGAAATTTAATGCTACTGTCCTGCTAACCACCCTCTTCACTTCACCTAGAACAGAAAACCCTATCATCTCATGGTCACTTAGTCCTAGGCGTCCACCTACTGCCACATCCCCCACAAGGCCTTCTCTGTTCACAAACAGCAGGTCCAGGAGGGCACCCCCCCTTGTTGGTTCATTCACCAGCTGTGCAAGGAAGTTGTCTTCCACGCACTCCAGGAACCTCCTAGACTGCTTCCTTTCTGCTCTATTGTACTTCCAGCAGATATCAGGAAGATTGAAGTCTCCCACAAGAATGAGGAGCATTGATCTAGAAATTAACCCCACCTGTTTATAGAAGAGCTCATCAGCTGCTTCTCCTTGGCTGGGTGGTCTGTAACAGATTCCATCACAAAATCTACCTTCTTATGGGCTCCTCTGATTTTAACCCACAGGCACTCAATCTCCTCATCACCACAATCCATCTCAACCGTGTCCAAGTCCTCCCTTACAATGAGGACTACTCTGCCTCCTCTCCTACCCTTCCTATCCCACCTGGGTAGACCCCCCCAGAAGGTCAGTATTTATCATTTTCTTTCTTTCTTCTATTTTTTCCACTTCGTTTTCTTTTTCTCAAGAAGGTATTTCCTGTGTATGATTTGAAACCTCAGATTTTTGCATTCAACTACACGCAACACTAGACAGCCAGGTGAGCAGTGAATGGAGACAAATAATTTTCTTATTTTGATGATGGTCATGAAGAGAAAGGAATTTATGTTTTTTCTTGGACCCTTACTATCAAAAGAGCTGAGAAGCTGAGGAAAAGATGACTGACTGGAAGTAGTTGTTCTTACAAGTTTACAACCATGGTATTCAAGCATTTTTCTAGTCTCACATTGGTACCAGTTTTTCAACTATTGACTTTTATGGCAACAAGTATATCTGTGTGGAAAAGTTCTAATAACTCGGTTTGTTGTTAGGCTCACATTTCACTTGGGATCCTGAGAAAGCATAATTTGCATCATTCTCACACTTGGAAGCTCTTTGTTATATAAAATTCTGAGACACTGAGTACATGATCAGAGTATAAATGCTGTCATCTCTCTAATTTTATGTCTTCAGATTCATTAGGTAATTTCCCAAATTATTAGTGAGAACTGTCAGAGATACCAATAGCATAGCTTTGAAGTTGTTTGTCCCTTTTAATGACACTGTTGCTCCAGTGTCTTTCCAAGTTAAGCACCTTCATAGATCACTTCGCCTATTGTCTTTAGTACATGCATTTTAACAAGACTCACAGTGAAGACATGGAGGGGGGGATATTGAAAATACTTCTGAATCAGAGCCCTGAGAGAGAAACCGGGGAAGTCTTGTGGTTATTGAGTGTATCTACACTTTGAGGACCACTGGGCTGCAAAGATAATCCCCATGTCATGCAGTTCCAAGCCATATCTTCAGAGGATTTGTCCTGCTGCGTGCACTATAACTTTCATCAGATGATTGTAGGTGCTCATGTAAGCTTCCCTCATTTTGCCTATAAAACAAAACAAAGGCAAAGTTTAGGAGGATTTTACTGGCAGGCCTCAGTTACTGATTTCTCAACATGAGATCCAATCACTTCATCTCTCAAATAATGAATATCAAAGTATGAGTTAAAAGGTGGTTATCCTTCTGACAGTTCGTTTCTCTTATTTCCTAGAGACAGTGTTTTAAACTATGAGAAGGTTCTTTGAGATCTAAGAAAAATTTCTGCAGTGTTACCAGCTATTACATGATTTCTGATTTGCCATTTCAAAGCACTGAACATTAAATTTTCAAAACACTGCTTATGTGAAGAAAATCAGACTGGTTTTTGTCCAATTAAGATATCAAAAAACCTTAGGCTAGGTAAATGGTAGAATGCTTGCTTTCTTTAAAGCCTCACTTTTTTCTTCCTTAAAAAAATGTTTCAAATCACTCAATGTCATTTTTGAAGCAGCCAGGTTATCTATTATTACATGGAAAGAGTGAATTAAATGGCAAGCCAATGCGACATACAGAAATGGGGACCTTGAATGCAGTCTGTGGCAAAGTTAACCAAGCACCATCCAATGCCACATCAGAAAGAGGATCACCAGGCTGTGAAGGGAGTGTTGAGAGTACTGGAGGCACACACCTGGAGTGCTTGGTCCAATTCGGGGTTCCCCGGTACAAGAGAGACATAGACATATTAGTGCAAGGCCAACAAAGGGACATGAAGGTATTTAAGGGACTGGAGCACTTTCAGATGAGGCTGAGGAAGATGGGACTTTACAGCCTGGAAAAGAGAAGGCTCAGAGGGATCTCATCAATGTGTATAAATGGCTGATGGGACGGAATGAAGATGAGGGAGCCAGAATCTTCTCAGTCATGACCAGGATAAGAGGTGATGGGCATAAAGTAAAAATAATTTTTAAAAAAAGAAATTCCATCTGAGCACACAAAGACTGTGAAAGTTTTCAAACACTGAAAGTTGTTGCCAGAGAGGTTGTGGGATTTCCATCTTTGGAGATACTCAAAGCCTGTCTGGACACGATCCTAGACAACCTACCCCAGCCACCCCTGCTTGAGCAGGCAAGTTGCACCACATGATTTCAAGATTTCCCTTCCAACTAAAATGATTCTGTGATTTCAAAAAAACCTTTACATTAATTTATGTCTTACCTTCGACTTATATTAAAAGACCTAACAAGCTGTCTCAAGCAGTTAGTTTTTCAGTATCTGTCATTAGCAATGAGTTGGCAATGTGCACTCACAGCCCAGAAGGCCAACCGTATCAATAGAAGCATGGCCAGCAGGTTGAGGGCGGTGATTCTCCCCTTCTATTCCACTCTTGTGAGAACCCACCTGGAGTACTGTGTCCAGTTCTGTAATCCCAGCATAAGAAAGGTATGGAACTGTTAGAATGGGTCCAGAGGAAGGCTATGAAGCTGATCAGCAAGCTGGAGAACCTCTACTACAAGGACAGGCTGAGAGACGGTTGGGGTTGTTCAGCCTGGAGAAGAGAAAGCTCCTGGGAGACCTTCCAGTGCCTGAAGGGTGTGTACAAGAAAGCTGAGTAGGAACCTTTACTAGAGCATGTAGTGATAGGATGAGGAGGAATAACTTTAAAAAGGAAGGGGGAAGATTTAGATCAGACATTAGGAAGAAATTCTTCATGATGAGGGTGGTGAGGCACTGGAACTGGTTGCCCAGGGAAGTTGTGAATGTTCTCTTCCTGGAGGTGTTCAAGGTCAGGCTGGGGCCTTGAGCATCCTGGTCTAGCGGGATGTGCCCCTGTCCATGGCAGGGGGTTGGAACTAGATGATCTTTAAGGTCCATTCAAACCCAAACCATTCTATGATTATTTGATTCTATGATTCAATGTGCTACTACTAAATGATCCGAGCTATGTTAGGATGTCTCGATATCTTTGATTTTTAAAATGAGACAGTTTAAAATTAACTGCCACTTTCCAATACAAGTCACATTCATATCCCAGAAGAGATGGAGGACCTTGCTCTGCCAATGAAAGAGAAAATCATTGTTCAGACCCTCCCCAAAGAGACTATGCCCTTTGAATGACTAAGTAGATGGGAGAATCTTGGCCATTTATGCAACAATTTCATGCAGAAGATGCCAGCATATCTGATTTTAAATGCATTAGAAGTGAAAAGGTGGTGGAGCAAATACAGCATGAATATTAATTTAAATTCCCAATCATAATCAGGAGGAATCAAACAAATAACAACATTTTGGCAGAGTTCCTCTTTTCTAGATCTTCCTGTCTCTTTAATGTTCCAATAATTAAAACCAAAAAAATCTGGCATCAGCACAGTGATTGAAAAATATCTACTACCCCAGATATTTATCATACAGCGGATCAGTGTAGCTTCATTTTCAAGGGAAACAATCTCTCTTTAATAGCCTGAGCTGAACAATATCCAGAACAATCTGTGTTTCAATACACAACATGCACCTAATATCTACAAGGTTTAATCGTGTTGTTCTTATTTTCTCAGACTGAAGTAAATGAACAAATTCGATGCATAGTACCATGGTAAAGATACATCCAGCCTGGCTGAGAGGAGAGAGCCCCTCAGCAGTGATGTGGTGTATTAGTCCTTCCCTTAGCCTAGTTCCTGGTGTGAAGTGGCTGAAACAAGTCCAGCATACGCTTGAGCTAAAGCTTTAATCTTAGAAACTCACAAGTTTGGTCCCCTACCCTCTGCTCCTCCAGTAAGCCCAAATGCATGCTTTCAAAATCTATTTTCTCCTAGATGTCAACCTGAGACAGCAGCTGAGTCATGATGGGGCCCTGAAATGTTTTCACCACTGGAATCTGCTGCTCAGCACTGCATTCACCGAGACCATCACAAGTAATATAGCTGAACATTTGACTCAAGGCATAGAGAGCTCAAATATTTGGTGTTGTCTGATGAAAGTCGAAGTGGAGAACATCAGCTTGTGAGCATAGGGTCTGTAAAAAGATTAAGCTTTATGTGGTCTTGTAAAATGTCTGCAGAAATTAAGGTCCTGAATGCCTGAAGATACAAGTTCCCAGCATCTTATTTCTAGAACTACTCGCGAAATTTTAGCAAGTACTCTTTTTGATCTCAGAAATTCAAAGGTGCTACATAAAAGCCTTTCATAAGAGATACAGGTGGTTCCTTTACAGAATCACGGAATCACAGAATAACCAGGTTGGAAGAGACCTACCGGATCATCGAGTCCAACCATTCCTATCAAACACTAAACCATATCCCTCAGCACCTCATCCACCCGTGCCTTAAACACCTCCAGGGAAGGTGACTCAACCACCTCCCTGGGCTTCCTTTATGGCTACTACATTTTGAAATATCTTTTGGAGTTTCTATTAATACTTTAAAACAACAGTTTTAAATTTTATTCTGCCAGGACCATTTTTTATTTAAAACTATATTGTAAAGATATTTTAACAACCCATTAGATCAAATGAATTAAAATAACATGTTTTGAAAATGCTGAAATATTTTCCAATGAACAATGTTGTTAAATCCTCCTTGTTTACATGATTAGTATGTTTCATCTTTATTTTCAGAAGGAACATCCAAAACATAAAAAAACGCCATAGAATTGTATATTTCTTGCCTTCCTAATCTTATGGAAATCTTTCAAAAATCTAAAGCATAATATGAAGTTTTGAGCAAGTGAGTGGAAGACAATCACTTCAGTATAATCACTCTGATTGACCAATTCTATTCTTTATTCCTTTTTCATTTTATGCAACAGCCTAGTACTCTGGCTTAGGGAGGAACAGGCACTGTCACATAGGCAAACAGGCACTTGTACAGTTTTAATACCAGCAAAGCCATTGGGAGTGGGAACAGAGAATTGAGTACTGACATGCTTTCCCAAATTTTTGTCCGAGTTTTCGGAATTCTAATATTATCTCTGTTGTAGTATTACCCAACATACAAACTTTATTTCATTAAAGAGAATCAGGTGCTGTGGTGCTATATGATCTTTTCTAAAAAATTCTGAATATCTAGAAGGTCTGTTTAAGCAAATGCACATTATTTCAGAACATTTCTTTTCACTACTCTCTGCTGTAAAACTGAGGAAATGGAAGTGGGGGGAAAGATTGCAAAGTAATTTATTTCCATTCTATTTGTATGAATCACTTGTTTTCTTTTGGCTTTTTTTTGTTTGGTTGGTTGGTTGGTTTTGTTTGGTTTTGTTTGGTTTTGTTTGGTTTTGTTTTTTTCTTACAGCTTCCCAGTAAATAATCTGTAGGGAGTGCCTGCATCAGGTTTGATTTTATTGGTGCTCTAGCAGATTTGCAAACACTTTTAATTTGGTAAGTTAAGTCACTGGAACATGGTAAAGTAGAATAATTTTACTAAGTTGTTAGTATAATTAAATCTTCTTGTTTTGCTGTTTACAAAATGAAAAGTAATTTAACTACATCCTTGTAATTAAAAAAAAAATCATATCTTTCCTGAATAAAAGGTTACACGAGTGGAATAACTGATAATAATGAAGGCAAGAAGCAACACAAATGTCACTGAAACATTGTGCTTTGCTTTACACTGCTGGGACTTTTAGGCACCAGATCCTGCAGTCAAGAAAGTACTTTTTCTGATTTAATGAACTTCAATCAAACTTCCGTGCACCCACAGAGAATTCCCTCTCTAAAGGCAGAAGCTCAGACTAATGTAAATTTGGCAGAAGAGTAATTGCACTTCCTCTGCTCTCACCCTTTCTGGAAGAGTCAATGGTTATGAACATGCTGGTGAATATATCAAAATCTGATTCACTGTGATACAAGACCCTTTTAGCCCTATTTTCAACATACTTAAAAGGTTAGCACACTTTGATTTTGACTTTCCCAAATCAGAGCAGAATCAGGGACTGCTGTTAGATCTCTGTCAGACCCTCTTCCTGCTGCATCCAAGTAACTCTGCAAAATACATTCTTATCTTCTTTTGTTTATGACCGCATGACAGGTTATGATGGTGAGTTCCCAAGATGGTAACAAAGCTGTGTGACATGAAAGAGAAATTTGAGAAAGCGGATGTCAGTGAACAACCAGAATACAACATATTTGTACCTCTGTTCCTTTGACCTTCATACAAGTATTTCCTAATACTGGAAAAAAACAGCTTGTCTGCAGAAGTAACTAGAAGGTATTAATAAAAATTATTTGAGTGATAGAAAGCATGAACACTACTTTTTTATTATTTTATGTTGTAATAGTGCAAGAGAATTGTGACTCTTTTGTTACAGATGTCGCTGTAGTTATGCTTCTGTCTTTATCTGCCAGTATTTCCTCCAGATGTCAAGATTTTCTGTGATGGGAAGTTATCATGGTTGTTTCAATATGATCACGAATTCTCACAGACATTATCACCACAATGACACTGCGAAAGACGTAGTCTAGCTGTGGGAACTGGAACAGCCAGCAGGATGAAACAAGCTGGTAAAAGCTACAACTGACTGCAAATCTTACTGCAAACAGCTGTACCCTCAATGCCCTTTCCCTCCACACATCCTCCTCAGACACCTACACCATGCATCAGGTGAAAATCTAAGGTGATTAAACCAGCAATGCCCCAATGCACAAAGCAGAGCTAAGTAAGTGTTTCATAAAGAGCTCATGCAGTCTTATTCCTTTCCCTAAAAGAGATCAAGAGGTTCTTTAATTTGTAGCAGATGATTTCACTAAGCTGCATGCCTAAATCTTTGTCCTGCATAGTTACAGTTAATTCAGACACTGTTGACAAATATGAGTCCTGCAAATTACTAATCCTCATCCGTGTTCCCATGCTTTAATTTAATCTGCTGTCATGTTTGCCATATTATCTAGCTTTGTTGGGTCATTTCATAGTTCTTCAATCTCCTGATAATTTTAGCTGTACGTAGCTTTTCTTCACAAGGAAAAGTTGACTTCTTTTAAGCTAGCCATTTTTCCTAGTGGATACCACATCCGTTTGACTAACGTCGTTACAGCCTCACTGGTGCACGAAAAGTAAGATATCTTTGCTTGTGGTCATCCCAGTTTCCTTTCTGGATGTGACTTTGCCTGTCACCACCTAAGTCCCTAGTGAGACACATTATCAAAACTGCTGTAAAGTCCAGATAAAAATTTTCAACTAATTTTCTTCTGTCTTAACTTACTATACCCTTTAAACTTGTCTGGAAAAGCAAGGATCGTATATACTTTCAAAGGAGTGATCATTTAAAGCAAAACTTTGATGGAATCTACATTCACAATGGCAAGCAACCTTAGTGATCAATTTTAAAAGTATTTTCTGCACAGCTGGGACTCATTGCATTAATTCACTGCTCTAGTGCATTCCCCAAGCTTCTCAATACATTAAATTTGCTACTATGAACCACTTATAAAGTCATCTTAGCAAATACCTGAGCTTATCCTGTTGGCAAATTCTCTTGTGTTAGCTGAAACATGAGCCCAGGCATTTCTACTCTCACGACAAAAACATGCCCTGTACTTTTTCTTTAAGTATTCTGCAGCTCAGAGTCAAACCATCCACACAACATATCCAAGGAGCTCAGCCTACATCATCTGAGCACCTACCTGCAGTTATCTCACTGTCAGACAGATCTCACTGTCTAGACAGCAGAAAGGTCTTTGCCATATGCTGATTTACCAGGTATGTTTATGATTTTCCTGTGAGGGTTCTTCAGAACTCAGCAGCAGGTTGTTTCTGCACATGTGTTGGGGTGTTAATGATGGAGACATTAGGAGAAGCCTGCCTTGAGCACATGCTCAAGTCGGTGTTTGGCAGCATCATTTAAGGAAGTCAGCTTTTATAGTGAAAATGCAGTATGTAAAACTGTTAATAATAAAATATATTACAATTTAGAGATGGTTAATTAAAAAGAGAACTATTCAAAATATCCAATACAGAAATATGTAAAAGTCAAATTTCAATATAAGCAACACTTTTATAAATATTGCTGGCACTAACGTAACCTCTAATCCAAAGAATTTCAGTGAAAATAGTAGGCAGCTAAAAAGAAAAGGACTCTTTTTCCAGGCCTAATAACAAACCTACATGAGTGGACACCCAGAAAAAATATGTTAGTGTTTTTTTCTGGGAATTTAAATGTTGTTAGATTTAACACTGACTTTCTTTTACCAAAGGTAGACACCCTTTTGACCTGTATTTTATGCAACAGCGTAAACATTTGTCATTCTCAGTCATTTTGATATTGTATTGAAACTGGCACAATTGAAATTGTTTTAATTTCATAATAAGCTGCTTTTCTGGTTTTATTATGTGGTTGTGATAATGAATTTACAGTTAAGAATGAAGTTTTCGTTTCATTGAACACCCGATTTTCACACTCACAGGGAGACAGTGTTCCAGAAAGTCTGTCTCAACTCCTACCAGTGCTGGAATTTCCTAAAAGGATAAGAAAAATCAAATTAAGAACGAGTCAGTCACTGGGATAACTCACCCTGGCTCCTTTGACACCAATGAAGGGCTTAGTTCAATACGTGGTCCAGACAAATCTTTACTTTATACATTAATTTTCTTTAAAATCCAGGTGAGCTCAGATTTAGCACTACATAGCATTGGATCTTAGGGAGGTGGGTTTTAGTCTGTTTGGTTTTGGGTTTGGTTTTTTTTTTGGTGAAAATCGTGGAGAAAGAAAACTTGGAAAGAAGAATGGAAAACAAAGGCAATAGTTCAGAATGACAGAAGCAGGAGCACATATGGTCATATAGCAGGGACCAAAAGCTGAGTTTGCATAAAGTTACAATCAGAAAAATAACATTAAAGTAAGAATTTTGCAACTGAAATTGTAGCACAAAGATTCATGATACCTGGAATACAGGATATAAGACAGAAAGGAAAATCTCTCTCAGATGAAATACTGAGAAATACTTACTTACATCGATTGATTATTTTGTCCTTGTTACAACAACCATTTGTTTTTCTTTTAAAGAAGTTTTGAAATAAATACTATGTTAAAAAAAATTGCACTTAACATATCAGAACACTAATGGAATTTCTTTAAGCCTCCCCTGAAATATGCCGGTTTTTATTGCAAACAATAGAAAGACTAGAGGTGAACCACTAAAGTATCCAGCCAGCTCTTCTCTGCCGTATAATCCTTCGCGCCTCATCAACAGAAATATACTTTACATAAACTACTGAACCTTAACACTGCCTTCAATCAAGTTTGCAAAAATACATGTAAAGGTCAAGATAACAAATTACAAGACTATAAAATAAATTTCTCATTCAAAGAATACTTTGCCAATAATCTCATGGTAATTTGCTTGTCATGGGAGAAGACAAATAAGACATGAATGAAATTACTCTATTCCTTAATTGTTAGCTTGCAGCATTTCTTGCGCTGTAGTTTTGTATCAGAGAAATGTTCTGTATGAGCTAGCAAACATTTTCTAGATTCTGTGCAGTCTCCATTTAGACATAACTTCACTGTTAAGTATTCTGTTATGGAGTATGCCACTTCCTTGGTGAGGAGTAACTGAAAGGACGTATGTTATGAGCAAGTACTATGAACTGTTTGGCTTGGAATGACACTCAGTGATATTCATGGCAGAGTTCACCTGGTAGAAATACGTTAATGTAAATATTTCTCAGTAACATAGCTGAAAAGGAAGTCTTCCATTTTTTTATAGTGTATTGTCATCTGGAAAAAAAAACAAACAAACAACAAACCAAGAACAAGATTTTCTGGTAGATAATTTACCTCTCAATATCGTTCTTACAGTAGTTGATTTCAAAATCCAATCCCTGTCAGATGCAAACACAAAAATAAATGTCAAGTTATCTTTAGAACTTTTCTAAAACATTCTGGGACTAGAAAAGTGAATGTTTTTCAGGCTCCAGATTTTGCAAATATCAGAAGTTAAATTTTCACTAAGGTAATGACCTACTGTTAGTCCATATGCTTGTTCCTTTGAATTGTTGAAAAATAACATTACATAATGAAAATTTTAGACACCACTGCCTAGTCTGACTGCTTTTTTGAACTGATATTTTGAGACAGTTTCTTAGGGACTAGCCTCCTGTGGTTTCCTGTTGCATGCAGTATGACTCAGTCTTCATGCCAGCATGAAGCTTTTCTACCTAATTTGGAAAGTTCAGTAATAAGGCTGCTCTTTTGAAAAGGTTGCATGTAACTTATATGAAATTATACTTTCTTTATTTTTGGGTTAGCACAGAACAAACAAGTGCCAAAACAGTTGCTGCTGCTGTTGGACATACTTGAGGCATCCCTCTGTTACTTCTACTTGCATTAACAGGATCTGGGTGGTTTGGCTGGGTGGAGGGTAAAGACTCTGAAAAGTCATCCTCTTTCCTGCTAGGAAAAGTAGTCAGTATTATACTAAATATACAGACTCACCTGACTCCTGCAAGACACCAGGACCAAAGAACCATACAAATATGGACATCAAGGTAATAAGCAATCTCAATTCCCATTGAGGACACAAGGTTAACAGACACATGATTCAAATATTACATAAGCTTTGTTGAGCATGGTGCACCTCCCAAACAGTTCATAAAAGGGAAGGATAATACTGTTGTATCTGGAAGCCATTCACTCCATTTTGTTCTAGAGAAGCATCCGTACTGAGAAGATGAAAAGGAGAATGGAAGCGAAGGATGTGCTTCAAGAAGTGGTCCACACTGCCCACAAGTCTTGGAGAAATGAATCTTTCCGACGCAGCACAGCTACAAACTAATGCACAGCAGACATCAGCATGCCCACTACTTCTGATCCCATCTGAGAGCCAGGACACAGCCCAAGGCCTTGCAAGTGCCCCATACTCCCATATCCTAAGATGTAGAGACAGTCTGTCATTACCACCTTAACCTGCAAGTTCACAGGCCTTAAGCAAACCCTTTTTCAGTATTCAAGACATCCATAATGACTTCTGTTTCACATGGGCTTTGTGCCTAACAAAGTAGGAGATCACACTATAATATATGCATATCGGACACTTCACCAAGGCTCAGACTACCTTGCTTCCAGTGAAGTCATCGTCTTCTACACTTCTTTTATTATGCCAAGAGAGACTGAAAGCAGCCAAAGAGTTCATAACATACAGGGCAGAGGCAGAAGAAAGACGGTTATGGAGAAATCACTTTTTTGTAGAAGGCATGTGTCTGTAAGAGTAGATCTAAAAAATGATTGAAGTAAAAGTAGAACAAAATAAATAAAGTGGATTAAGGCACCACGAAGTACTGACTCTGGTTCTCTGCCCATTTTGAAGGCAAAAAATGTCAGGTTATGCTAAAATGCGATTTATTAAATTTATTGTGGAAGAATTTTACATGAAATGGAGTGTTCATTCCTTCTGCTGTGAGATCTCTTTTTAGCTTGAAAGTTTTTTAACTCTTTAAAGTAACTGAAAGTTTCAAATTAAAGAGGATATTTATTTAAGGTAGGGAGGCTCTGCAAAGGGATCTGAACAGGCTGGACCGCTGGGCTGAGTCCAATGGCATGAGGTTTAACAAGGCCAAGTGCCGGGTTCTGCACTTATAGAATCATAGAATCATGGAATAACCAGGTTGGAAGAGGCCCACCGGATCATCGAGTCTAACCATTCCTATCAAACACTAAACCATGACCCTTAGCACCTCATCTACCCGTGCCTCAAACACCTCCAGGGAAGGTGAATCAACCACCTCCCTGGGCAGCCTGTTCCAGTGCCCAATGACCATTTCTGTGAAGAATTTTTTCCTAATGTCCAGCCTAAATCTCCCCTGGCGGATCTTGAGGCCATTCCCTCTTGTCCTGTCCCCTGTCACTTGGGAGAAGAGGCCAGCATCCTCCTCTCTACAACCCTCTGCAGCTACAGACTAGGAGAAATCTGTCTAGAAAGCTGCCTGGAGGAGAGGGACCTGGGGGCGTTGGTTGACAGCCGACTGAACATGAACCAGCAATGTGCCCAGGTGGCCAAGAAGGCCAATGGCATCTTGGCTTCCATCAGAAACGGCGTGACCAGCAGGTTCAGGGAGGTTATTGTCCCTCTGTACTCAGCACTGGTGAGGCCGCTTCTTGAATCCTGTGTTCAGTTCTGGGCCCCTCACCACAAGAAGGATGTTGAGGCTCTGGAGCAAGTCCAGAGAAGAGCGATGAAGATAGTGAAGGGGCTGGAGAACAGACCTTATGAGGAGCGGCTGAGAGAGCTGGGGTGGTTTATCCTCGAGAAGAGGAGGCTGAGGGGAGACCTCATTGCTCTCTACAACTACCTGAAAGGAGGTTGTGGAGAAGAGGGAGCTGACCTCTTCTCCCAAGTGATGGGGGACAGGACAAGAGGGTATGGCCTCAAGTTCCACCAGGGGAGATTTAGGCTGGACATTAGGAAAAAATTTTTCATGGAAAGGGTGATTTGGCACTGGAACAGGCTGCCCAGGGAGGTGGTTGATTCGCCTTCCCTGGAGGTGTTTAAGGCAGGGATGGACGAGGTGCTAAGGGGAATGGTTTAGTGTTTGATAGGAATGGTTGGACTCGATGATCCGGTGGGTCTCTTCCAACCTGGTTATTCTATGATTCTGTGATCCTATGGTGAAATTTTTTTGTTTCTGAATTATGGTGGGTTTTGGTCTGAAGCCTTTTTAGTAAAATTACTGGAATTCATGGGGAAAAGGCTTAGAATAGATCTGAAATTCCAAATATATCAAAGTGGATCCCACACCTTAAAAAAAAATACCAGAAAGGAACTGCACATCACTATTCTGGTCCCTTGTGGGACACTATCTCATTATGGAAGCAATAGTCTGTTAAGCTGCCTTTACTGATGATAGAATTAGAGATAGTGTTCTCACAAGCCTGTGTTTTCGGTCGATTTAAAAAATCAATTTTAAATGGCTTCTCTTTTCTTTGTGCAATTTACCCAACACTGTCCTTCAATGGAACATGATACAGTCAATTACAGCTGAAACTCTAAATATTCCTCCTCAAGTCTCTCTAAGGTTTGTCTTTTTAAATAGATTTCATAAATTTGGCATTTACAGAAAAGCTGTTGTTGCGTGTTGTTTATCTATACTAATAGTGCCCCTCAGAAAGGTCCTCTCTTGTTCTCTACTTTTCTTAGTATCCACCATAATTTTGTTTTTAAATCCTGTAAGAATGTTTTCTGTCTTTATTTAATGGAGAGGCTAGCTTCACCATTGCATCATGAGTGTAGCTAGAAAAAGACTTCAAAAATATATGCATTAGTATTTTCCAGTACAGTGTTTTCACTTTCGAACAATTTCCTTGATATTTAGCCGGAGAAAAATGGTTGCAAATTTGGACACAACTGGAAGCTGAGCTTGTTAAAACTACAAAAGCTTGGGATGCTTCTGCCTGCTTGTCTGCTCTGTCTTAGAGCACTGTCCTGCATATGAATTCCCCTCTTCCTTGGGCTCCTTGCTAGCCCTCTGCACTCTGCCGTTGTCACCTTGTTACCTTCTCTGACAAGCAGAGTTTGGGAATGTGGTATAATACATTGTACTGTTGATGAGGTAATTCAAGAGACAGAGGGAATTACAAATAGAAGGAGAAGTGTGTTTTACAGCCCTTGTTTAATTTCCTTCCACTCAATGTAGTTGCAGTTTCTTCAGATTTAACATAAGCCTTGGGTGGAACGATAAGTATAAGGAAAAGTACACAAGTAAATAATCTCATTATAAATTAATAAAATTCAAAGGAATGTACCCACATCTGTTTCAGACCATATCTACCTTTTCTCATAGATCTCAGACATGCAAGTCATTCATTTTCTCTCAAAATTTTAATATGATGCATTATAAGCCTATATCCAGAATCAAAGCTATTTCTTCAATGTGTTCTCTCAGTAGTTCTGATTTTGTAAAGGCAAACATGTAAATGACAATATTCTTTCTAATTAGAGCTTGTTGAACTATTGTCAACTGTGCATGTGGCCTAAATGTCTGAGCAGTGTTTTCTGTCCATTTTGTGTTTAAAGATAATACACCCTAGTGAGCAGGCTATAGGAATCTTTTAGGAGGGTTCTAAAGAGATTAGTTTAAAAAATGCAAAGAACATTGTCTTATTTTCACACTGCTAATTTCACTCTTGATTAGAGTCTTGCAAAGGCTGTGAATCAGCACTGGAGACAATTAGAGCTTTCTTTCATTGCAGTTATTTCACAGTGGATTTAACTCTTCTTTAGTCTCCAAGGTATGAAGGAAACAATGAAGCTAAAAGATTTTTTGTTTTTCTATGGGGGAACATAACGTTCATTTCATTTCTGCCAGATGTTGTGACAACCAGGGATTAATTAAAGAGTTACTTGTTGCTTCTTCTTATATTCCAAACAATTTAATCCCTGAAGTTCCAAAGTAATAAAGATGGCAATATCATCTTGCACACACGGAACAAGAACAGCGGTCCACCTTTGGTCATGTTAAACCACAGAAAATAATAAATCCATGACTTCCATAATTCCCTTGTGAGCAGCACTGTATACAGAGAAACCTTGGAGATTCTTGTTCTCTATGGCTTTCTGATTTTCTTTTTTCTGTTCTTCAGGACTTGCTGACTATGGAGGTCCAATGCTTCACTACAGAGAACGGCATAGACCTAGCAGAAAATCTGGTCTCAGCAGCAAAACAAAGATCTCTGATCAGCAATTCCAAATAGCTTGTCTTGGGAGGAAGTCACATATATTTCAGCCAGCAGAAAGAATACAAAGCTGAAATAAAAATATAATAACAACAAAAAAAACCCCACAAAACAATCAAAGCAAACAAACTAATTCCAAACAAACAAACAACCCAAAACTCAACCAACCTCCTAAAGTTATTAAAGATGTAGGTTTCTGAATTGTGGATAAACACATGGGGCGGAATGGAAGTCTGATATTTTCCTTATGGCCATTTATGGTACAGTGTATAAACTTCTTTCTTTGTCCTACTAACATGAAGGAACTACCGTAAGAGGAAATATGACATCTTAGGCCATGACTGATGTGTCTTAAGAGTTATTCTAACTGCCTAAGTTCACATACACACATTTGGTCTAGCTAGATTGGGATCAGATCCCAGTGCATGGCATGTAGTATCCCAGCTCACTCTCAATCATGGGAATAACAGCCAAAAAAAATAAGAAGAAATGAACTTTGGCATTTCAAGGCTAATTCCCTCATCTAGACACCTGGGTGTCTGAATCTCATGGAGCACCTCAAAGCACAACTCTCTGATTTTGTTTCGGATATATCCTAAGACTTCAAACCTCAGAGTTTCTTAAATTGTGATCTGGAGACTACTGGAAAGGTTGTGATGATCCACCAAGTGCCGGATACTGAGCAGAAGGAGGGGGAAGAAGTTAAAATTCCTCGAAGAGATCCTGTTTTGGTTTGGAAGCAATTCATATGACTCTGGAGAATCCTGTGCATGCAGAGCTGACCTCCTTCAGGTACAATGACAAAGCACTGCAGAGTACTGTGTAGTTACCTCGTAAGTACCAAATTGGAAACAGCAGAAGGAGGAAGCAAGCTAAAGAAAGGGGGTTAATTTGGTGTCTGAGATAGCATTCTGCCAAGAACTTGTAAGATTTTTTTATTTAAATTATCAGCAGTAAAAAAATTATGTTCATGGCTTTTAAAATGATTTTGCTAGTTGACCCTTCAAAACTTCCCTAGTATTTATTGATGAAAGCATAGTACAAAATAATGCTCTGTATCTCTCCTCATTTTAACTCGGGAGGAAATGCTTTTATCTTGACTGGAAGAGGTATGAACTGGCTTAGTTTCCTACACTGTCCACTGTTCATTGATTAAATATTTTAACATGGAGACTGATGCAAAAAATCCCTCCCTAGAAATTGCCGAGAACTGTCTGGGAAAGCTGCTGATATTAAAGAAAGAGAGGAACACTATGAATCCTTCAAATCTTCTTCCCAAATAATGCAAAGCCTTGCTTGTAAATAGAATCATGAAGTCAATATCATTTGGCAAGAAAATGTGTCCTAAAAACATTAGACCAGGAAGGTTCTGAGCCAAATTCTCTGTACGTGTAAATGAACAACATACTCTTAAAATTGATGGCAGAACAGAACTTTGGTCGTCCCTAAAATTAAATCAGCTATAAAAAAGTGTTATCCCACCATCAGCTTATGTAAACCAAACCAATGACACAATTTGGGAAGGTCTTTTGGGGAGTCTCATTCATCGATATATATTTATAAATTCCAGTAAAATAAAAAAAACAAATTTGAAGAGGATTCTCAAAAATAATATTGAAAATACTCTGAAGTAATTTCTGTTTACCAGAGGATGCAGCAGAATTCTGACAGAGGCAAATTCATCTCCTTTCAAGCTTATTTTTCCAGAGCACTACTGTTGTTGTCCAGTCTTTTGGTAGCATGAGGTGTGTTGATGAGTTTACTAGCCCAGGATTTATGTTTGTATTCCCAGCAAGTAATGTCACTTCTAGATGTACTTGACCAATACTTTCTATAGAAAAATTTGTATTGATGACTTCTGAGCTCTTTCATTGTACTGCATATAAGAAGACCTGGCAGGACAGAACATTTAGATTAAATTATGGCAGTTTGAAGAGTCAGACCAAGAGGGCTGAAACCACTCCTGCCTGAACCATTACTCTTGCAGAATGATAACATCTTATTTTGAGAATATTGAAGCATGTCTAGCCCCTATCAAATAGCAGTCTAATAGTTATTAATGGCAGTTGTCAGGTATGCATTTATTGGCCAAGAATGAGTCACACTGGACACACTAGAAACCCTAGTTAGCTGGAAAGCTGGGGCTTTTTTTCATTATGATCTTTTAATTTTTCTTTTTAAATTTTTTTTATTAGCTCATTCTTTCACAGGCAGCATGATAATGAAATATCAGAGTGTTTATCTGCAGTAGCCATTAGGACAAACTAATGAACTTGTTCTGGAAATACAAGCAGGTCATCACCTGCTTTTGTCAGTAAATAACACTGTTAAAGAGGCAATTTCCATCACTGTAGGTACTCACAAGTTAATTTAGAAACAACTAGCTTTTAATTAGTAGTGCAACCACCACACTGTGTGGCAAAATCTTGCAGAAAGCTCTTCAATTTGTTAGGAAGATAAAGAAAAACATTAGAAATACCCTTCTCCCCTTCTAAAGAGTGATTTGAATAAATCTAATACCAATATGATAGATACTAATGGTTAAAAGGAAATAATTTTGCATTTTATATTTCTTTGTCTCCCAAAATTAAATGATTTTGAGACACATTTTCATTTTTATCAGACTACAGTGTTTGAAAATTTAATTTCAAAGCATGACTTTTACATGCATAGGTTTTACAAATCAAGTTCTGCAACTTAAAATAATTAGTACAGACATTTAATTCATGCTTTCCAAACCAAATAAAGCAGCTACAAATAATATAAAATCTGCAGCAACTGTGCTCGTGAAACCTCAAGACCTAGCAAAATCTGCTGTTCAGTTTTCATGCAGGAAGGGCTGCAACAGCATGAAAGCTGCACAGAAAATCCAGCATATAGATGTGTGCCTGTTAGATAGATACAACATAGGTTCGCATCCTTCATTTCAGAATCCAATTAAAAATCCTGCTCCTTACCTAAAAGATCTGTCAGAGAGAAACTGCTCTGAAGAGATGATGGTGCTGACAGAGCCAAGCAGAGAGGTCTCAGGAGACCAAGCTAAAGCCTAGAGGGAATAGCTTTTTTTGTGACTTAGACACCCTATCCCCCACTTCCACCTCACCCCACCTCTTGAAGGACTCTTCTAACTATTGCTGTTATCAGGTCATCATTTAATGGCTATACATATTTGCAAATGCCCTTGCAGTAATAAATTGGCACTTTAATGAGTGAGAAAAGTGAGGAAAGAGGAGGAAAAATGGCATTGGAGTAAAGGAGAGAGGAGACAGAGAAAGAAATCATTAAGTGAGGGAATAAGAAGTCCTTTGTTCAGTATTGTACTGCCCTTGGCATGAATTCACTACCAAAACTGTTTGATAGATCAGACATGCCTAAGTACATTAGGCAAGAAAAGATAAAAGGTGTGCCTGAGCCACAAACCAAAGCATACTCACTGTTAATTAATTGTGCTAGGCAATGTCTGGTAAAGTGTAAACAAAGTGAATGCTAGGACCTCTGCACATGAAGGATACACCCTTCTCTGCTCTGCCAAACAAGCTGATCTCATGCTTTACCATGCTCTTATGAATGGCCAGATTGGCTTCTGCACTTGATCTCTCCTACCACAGCACTGGCAATGCTTGGTCTTGAGCCACCTCCTTCTTTGAACATGGTACAGTACAAAGCAATGCAATTGTTTTCCTTCAGTCTCTGCTGCTGCCTATAAAAGCCTGCAGTCCCAGATGGGATCCACTTTTCCTGCCTGAAAGCTTTGGAAAGCATAGGCAATTACATTTTGGTATCCTTCTTGTGGACTTCACTTGTGTTTACACGTGCATCCAGTCTGATTTCCAGGTCTCAGCTGGGATGAGGCTTATTTTAGTTCTCTGGAAGCTTCTTGGTATTCCATGATCAGAGAAATGGCTGATGTATGCCCTTCTGACCTTTGTCCTCTTTTTTTTTTTGATATTATGACAGTTAATATGAAAAGTAGTGTCGCTACCTTGGAATAGTCTTTGATGAATTGCTAGTAATAACCCAACATTTAATCCTACGAATTGGGCTACCTGTCAAGTTAGTCAGCAAAGCAATTTCTTTAATTTCCACTGGTGGTCCTCTTCTAACAGGGTCATCTCCCCCAGATCAATATCCGCTGAAATGTGATTTGGCTTTGTGAACTCTAGGGGCATTAGTCTGTCTGCTTGCTATGCTCAAGATATTCCATCTTTCCCTAACACTTCAGCTGAACACAAAGCAGTAAAGACCTATTCAACGTTACTGCCTTGCTTCCTAAACTGCATACTGGATTGAAGCTGTTGAACATCAGCATACAGGCAATCTTAACTTGTTCTTAGTCTTTCCAGTGAGTCCATGGTGCACCATTGTCATATTTTGCAGCAGCAGTTCCTTTCCCTTGTTACATCGTTAGGTCATGTATCTCTTCCTGTTGTTTTGTAACTCAGTTGTCTTTCCCCAGGTGTGTCTGTGTACAAAATTTATCCTTTTGGTAAAGATGTATTTGAAATACTTCAGAAAATGGGGCCACAAAGCATATTCCTACCTCTGCACTCTGTGAGATGATCTTCTGTTTTGTCACAAATGCCTGCACAAAGCATATGGTTAAACCCAAGAGAAAACACTTGTTTGTAAGACTGTAAATTTTTGTAAATTTTGTAAATCCCACTTTTTTTTAAATGTAGGAGAGCTTATCCAAAACAACTGTTACAGTCTTTGGAGTTCTTGAGTGAGACAAATAGGAGATTTTGTTGTTAGGTTTATGTCAGGGGCTTGAAGTTAGTTTTTGTGCATTTAGTTATCCTCCAGGATCTTTTATTTTCTATGTGATTTATGGAGGGGTAACAAAGAGAAAGTTTATTTCCTCCTGCTGTCCGTTTGTATTGTCAGTTCTGTAGGCCATTTATTCATTTATTAATTTTTTCATCTTTTTTTGTAATGGTCTCTAACTCTAGCTGAGTTTGCTTGCAAGTACAAGAAATTCTTATATCATGGTGCTCTAGCTGTCTGCCACATGCCATGGCTATTTGCTCCCAGAGGTCCCCAGTTTGCCATGAGATGTCTTCCTTTCCCCAGGGAATCCCACTGGGATTCTTGGCTATAGGTCAAAGACCTTTATTCCTTGCCATTTTTCTAGTGTAAACAATCTAACCACGCACATTTGGAGCTGCTGCTCTTCCATGAAGATATTATGACACAATAAGCACTGACCAAAGGTAAACCTAATCCTAACTCATGTAGCTGTAGTCCAGAAGGCTAAAAAGCTGGGTCACCACAGCGCTTAGCTCCACCTGTGCTCCACACAGTAAGCCATAGGCGTCATTGTCACATAAGCAGAGCTGTATGGTGCATGAGATGCCACTAGTGTATCTGCATGATACCACAGAGTTAGAAAAGCTGTCATAGGCAGGAAGGATCAGGAAGAGTTCACACTAGAGTGCATACCTCTTGCTCTCTTCTTAAGAATATATCCTAGATACTTTGTGACTCTGGTAATTTCTGAGTTGAGAATCTGGATTAAAAAAATTTCCTGCTGAAATATCCTTTTCAACACTTGTACTTCTGTGAAATGTTTTGGCCTCAGCATGAAGAAATCTTATGAAAAATGTTTCAATCAGTTCTTTTTGGAGACATTATGATGTAGTCTTTAATTATATATGTTCTTTTTCTGTTCCCTGGAGCCCTAGCCCATTTTGAAATTATTTGTATTTTATTCATGCTTTCATTGTTAGAATGTTATCCAGACTGGAAAGCAGCTTTTGTAAAGAAAAACAAAGTAAATAAGGGGAAATGGTTGTTCTTTGCTTAATGTATTTTATATAACAGTATTTGATATCTTTTTAGATAAAAATAAAATACTGGCATTTTTCACACACATAGAATTACAGGAAAGTTGTGATGCGTCTTTGTTTGTAGGCTCAAATGTGTTATATTTTCATAAAATTCACTCTTTTCCTTTTCTTTTGTTCAGGTATAGGAGCATCATAAATCAAAAGTAATGTAACAGAATTATCAGCATTTCTAGCAATAATCCCATTCATCTAAAAGCTATTTGATTTTTATTTTATCGTAGGTATTTCTGTTGTGAATATATTCACATAAGTATATTCACATATATATATGCCAATAGTTAGGCACTTTCATTTGCGTAGATATGAAGCATTATTCAACTTTGCATAGGGGACATAAATATGCATACGTGAACGTACACTTACATCTGCAGTGTTTAGGATAAAATTAATCTACATGCCCACCTACATTTATACTTACACATTTATAATATACATTTATAATTAGAATCCACCCTGCATACATGCAAATATGTTTATGTAATGATACCTCCAACCAAAATGCAAAAAAGGAAGCAATATTTGAATTTTAATGGTTATGAAAAAGACAATAAGCAAGATGAAGCTTTTAATATAATTTAAAACACACATACACTCTCCTGTAAAGCCTAGCTGCTGGACAGGTACCTGCTAATGCCAAGATTTTTGCCATTTCAGGGAATAAGTTTGGTACTAAACAGACTTTGGTATTAAATTGTGTATAATGTTGGTAATCATTTGGCAGTGACATATATGGCTTCACACTGACCACCCCAGTCGAGTTGTTGGGGCATGCTCTCAGATCCATGCATTTGGCAATCCAGAAAGGGAGATCCCATACTTCACACCTGGATGGGCTGCAATACAGGGGCCTGGATTCATCTGTCCAAAATGGTTCACCACCAGGACTGAAGGGTGTTAGAACCAGTTGTCCACTTGTGGGGAAAAGAGACACCAGACATGAGGTTGGTAGAGCAAGCCAAAGAAACTGGAGGTACTTCTTTCTTTTCTGACTCTCAAGCCCCCCCAACCAGGGTTATGAAAGCACTGGCAGCACATCCCCCATCCTGCCCACTAGTAATCTACTCAACTTTCCCCTTCTGCTTCAGTACCTCTGGTCAGTCCCTGCACAGAACATTTTTGCACCTTTGTGTTGCTGGATTTTCCTATGCCAGTTGAATACAAAAGTTTCTTCTTCGCATGATGCCTGGTCATTGAGACTTAGGTCATCAAAACCATGATGTAAGGAGTTTCTTTAAGTAAATATTATATATGGGGTCAAGATTCCCGAGATCTGGCAAAAATGTCATACCATTTGTGGAGTGTAGAATAGAGATAGTTAGAGGCCCAAGTCTAGAGGTCTGGGGTGCTGTACGACCCTGAGTCTACTGGTAACAACATGAAGTGAGAGGGTGGCCTTGGCTACAGAGAGCTTGCAAATTCAATGGGCAGGATAGCTCTTACCACAAGTGTGCAAGCAAGGCGTAGCTGGCCTTTGAGACCTAGAGAGAATCATACACGAAATCTGGTAGAAATGGGAATCAGACTCTGAATACTGCAGTGATGTTTAATGTTAGACCAACATGTCTTGCCCATCCTTTGCAGGCAGAATACTTTTTTGCATTTGTCGTGCAAAAAGAGAGAAACGGATGAAATTGAGAAAGAAACAAGGATTCCAGAATAGATAAAATAGGAAGAAGACTCTTTAAAAAAGCCTGAGGAAAGGATACCTTTTCTTTCCTTCCTTGACCATTACTTTCAGAAATAAACATTATTTCATGAATGCCTTCATGCTGATCTTCCCTGTAAATTCTCGTGTTGTTTTGCATGCTCTGAGAGTACTGCATTTTCAGTCTGGCCCCAGTGATCCTTTTGAACTCACTTGCAATACAGGAAAACAAATGGAGAAACAGATTTTAATCTTGTTACCTTGGCAGTAGATGATGATAGATATTTGAAAATGAAGGATGAACTGTGAGAATGAGAACTATGTTTTCCTTTGTCTGAAGCAACTTGGTCCCAGAATTATTCATATTTCGAGGCTGATTCATGATCTTCCTCCTTTTGTTTAATTTTCTTCTCATTTCTGAATCCAATGGGAAAGAGAAAAAACAGCTTTAAGACTTTTCTTCCTTGATTAATTCTAGCTGCTAATGGGATGGAGTAAATAAGCCCCTTTTCCCAGACGCTCTTATTTTACGTTCTTTCACTGGAAGCAAAGAACAAACTGATAATATTTGGGAATTTTTTTCAGAACTAAATGGGCGGTTGTTGCGTGTGAGATGTTGGTCCCTGGTGGGACTGGTCGTCAGTGTTAATAAGTCATTCCTTTGATAGCACTTGATCTGCCAATAGTTTTGCTCCTAGTAATACATCCTTGATAATATAATACTAAATGAGTACTGCAAAAAGCATTGTGTCCCAAATGTTTCTTTAGGAGAAAAAGACTGATCTGCTTAGAACCAATATGCTCTGCATTTTCTCCTGCTACTACAGTTTACACTTTCCTTGAACTGACCATTTCTACCACAATTTTGCGAACACTCCCGCTTCAGGAATTCTCAAATTAAGGTCATTTGAAGTGTGACTTCCTGCCTTCTTATCAGCCATAAGGAACAATAAAAATGTCAGCCCTACCCTCATAATTTTATTGATATCTCCTTCATCCTAAAAGCTGGTTAAAAACTGCTCTAAGTAAATCGTGCCTTCTATGGTTTGACTCTACTTATTACAAGAACCACTTCTCTATACAGCAGTTTCCCTTCACTTTTTTGAGAAATCATTAATTACCTTATTTTTATGTGTGTGTGTAAATATATATGAATGTGTGTATGCAAATGTATGCTTTGCATCTTGCATTATTAATATCTTTTCTTTGGGAAATATTCTACAGAAAGTGTGCTATCACATTTATTAAACTTGTCAGGAAAAAAGCATATTTTAACTTTTCCATGGATGTTTGAAGTGGATGATATCAGTGCTAGGTATTATTATCTGTAATTTGGGACAAAGTATGATAGTGGAAATGAGTACACTGCAAACTAAACCATTACTTTTCAAAGCTTTTTAACCAGTCTGATCCATACAGTCTCATTTTGCTCACTTTCAAATTCACTTGCTTATTTGATCTTTGAAACATTATAAATCCAAATCCATATAATTCCTTGTGCTTATTGTAAGTAAATTTAAGGGCATTTAAAACCAAAGAGGAACAGTGGCATGGCTAGCTAAGTGTCTCCTATTTTGCCCTCAAGGCCTTCTCATTACCAGCACTCTTCATTACCTCTGCTCCCTGGTGTGGCACAAAGGTCAGCAGCAGCACTTTATTCACAAGAGGAAAAATAAAAATAGTGCCTGTTTTCTTTACGAGTCTGTGGGACATTTTCAGCACTCACCATTCCAGCCAGCCAGGAATTTACTCTGTGACCAGCTATGCACAACTTTCTGTGTTGCTCTCCATAGTTGTGCAATGATCCATGTGGGAGTTTAATGTCATTCAGGTGAAAAACTGTGTGAGAACACACTGTACATCACATCCCATAGGTGAAATAGGTCCCTGGCAGGGGCCAGCCAAATGCAGTTCCTTTTAAGCCCTTTTTAAGTACTGAGTTGCAATTTTAAAGTGCACTGGCCTTGTGCTGACCCTATGCAAAGAAAAGATGGTAAAAGGAAAAGTCCAAAACCTTCATTGTGGAGCAGTGGGTGTGTGCAAACATGAAAGAGGCAGAGGAAATCAAAAAGTTTTACATTTAAGTCAGAGACCACATCACCAGAATGAAAGAACCACTTTCAAAGTACTACTTATCTCAACCTGAACTGGGTACCTATTGAACATAGATCACCCTCTAGAGTTCCCTGTGACTTCTTATTGACTATATATAAAGTGACCTCAGGGTGACTGATTTGGGCTTAGATGGCCAGTCTGTCAGTGTCTAAAGGAAGGAAGATGGCCCCAGCTCACACAGGCTGGAGGCAGGTGTATCTACATACCCTGTCTATTTACAAAGTGAAGTTATCTGCAGTAAAAGGAGGGGCTTTGAGGGTTTGTCCTAAATTCTTGGAAGATGTGTGCTTTGAGGGAGTTGGAAAAGCAAGGACAATTCATTTATTACAAGGGTCTTGTAAATAGGCTAAACTGTAGGACTTCTACAGAGTGAAATGTTTTACACATTGTTTTATATAGCTCAGCATGGGCTGGGTTATAGATCCATGGTTAATTTAATAAATAGCATACATAGTATCAGATGTGGCATATTTAAACTCTTTTCAGCTGCACTTTATGATATTGTGTAATGTTAAAATTCGTGACAAATTCAAGAGAGAAGTTATTAGGAAGAGTCAAAGAAAATACCCCCGCTACAGTGTTGTCTCAGTTTTCTTGTCTGGATATTGTTTGGAAGGTTTTTTGCTGCAATATACCTCTGGGTGACAGATAGGGGAAAAGTTTAGAGGGAACTGAATGAAAACTTACAAAAATGTTCATCTCTTTTTTCTTTGGGATATCTAAGTACAATGTTTTAATATATCTTCTCTCATGGTAAATCTAGATAGATAGTTGTGTTAGGAGGATATCCAACATGATAATCTTAGTCATCCCAAGTCTCTGCCTTTCATCATGCTCATTGGAATTGTGCTGCCTCTGGTTTCTGTCACTATGTCATGACAATGTTTCAATGTGCAAAGTTCTTCATTAGTACAGGCATGGGAAAGAAATGCAAGAGACGACATCTTAAGCTAAATGAAAACATTTTCTCTGCTGTGTGAGGCTGGGCTGAATGTTTCTGTTATCACATTTTGTATGCTCTTCTAGGGAGAGAATGTGCTTAAAGCAAAAATACCAACCTTGAAATAGAGACCTACTGGTTGTTGGTCTACTTAGTGTATGTCACCAAGGCTTTTCTGTGAAAAGTCAAGAAGTGAAAAGCTAATCTTCTCAATTACCAGCACATCAGGGTGTTTCAGGTGTATGAAAAGCATCTAAATTAAATCAACAGCTTTTCCTGAGATTTAGCATGCATAGTTAAGCAGTTTACAAGTTAACATTTGAAAAGCTGATTTGACCAAAGGTAGTGATAACATCAGTTTATTTTTTCTTCATTTGAACAAAATTCATGGGAACTTTTATGTATATACTGTTAAAATCCAGTGAAGAAATAAATTTTCTCTGTGGCTTTATATCTGTAAGTATCTCTCACCACTGCATGTTTTTATTTCACATTTCAAAAGTCTTCTATTTTCTTTAGCTGCATTATTTTTGAGCAATTCATTAGAAATTCTAGATTTCAACAGTTAGGCACTTCACACCGGCTGCAGGTCCAAAATCCATCCTGGTATCTCTTGTTTTGTAGCCTTCCAAAACTGCCTTGGAAATCAGTGCCTCCTCTTCTACTAACTCTCTGTGCACTCAAAACATTTCTTCTGGCTTTTTTTGGTAAGTCTAATTTTAAGTCTTCTGATCTTTGATGGATGTAAAAATTCATTTAATCAGGCAGTTATCCTGCAATACAGGCATCTGAGTCATATGCTCTCCACCAGCCTTTGCTTGGTTAAACACCAGATGGATGAAACAGCTGTATAAATCTTTAATCTCTGTGACAGCCTTTCCTTCATTTATTCTTTGACTTATGTGGTTAGTTTCACTTGTGTGTTCTTCCAATTAGAGATTTAACCAATCTTTGTCATTCAGACCTATTTAACACATTTTGCTTGTCTTTAGCTTAGGGAATTTTACATTGATTTTTCAACACATACATTAAATATTTAGCCTGCATTTGAAGTAATATTGATGTCTTTGGAATCTTTGTTCATTATCTGTTAATGTATCAACATTGCTGGTATAATTAAAAACACACATTATCATGACACTTTGTAGTTACAGTCCTTTTCTTTGGAATAGTACTTTTTTGTAGCAGGATCCTCTCTTCCACAACTGTGAAATTTATGATCACTGGCTTTTTTTCCCACAACATTCTGGTTTGCAATTGTGTTATTTCTACAGTCTCACTATTTTGATTAGCATAAATCTAAAGTTAAAGACAATGGCAAAACCATTGATTGAAGTATATATCTTTATAAAGTGTTGAACTTACCTTTTTTCTAAATTACTGACTTTTAAGAATAGAAATTTTTGAATTAATTTAAGGTTGATCTGGAAGAAGCTAGACTTAAAATAAGACTGTTACCAGGACTAAAGCAGCTGAATGTAAGAAAGTATGTGTGGTACTAAACCCTGAGGAGATTCCCCCCAGGTCATATGAAATCAAATATTTGCAAGTCCTGAAGTACTGTGCACAAATAACCTTGAAAATGTCTGGGATAAGACATAATGCATGAAGTATATCTAAATGTTGCAATATGGAAAATATTATGCAAAGGCAGATAACTGTTTAACACATTTGAATATTGTGTAGTTTTACAGGAGGAGGACATGACCTCCTCCAACAATACAACCTAGAGAGAATCTAGGAAAAAAAAACAAAAAAAAACAACCTGAGGTTTTGGGGTTTTTTGGGGGTTTGGATGTTTTCAGGGAACAAGGATGTTCAGATGGTTGTTCTGGTTAGAATCAAGACTAATTTGTCTATTTCCCTTCCTCACCCCATTATGCTTTGGCTAGGATCAGAGTAATACTGCAATCACTTTGTTATTTAAGCAAAAAGGGAATGAGAGGTAAGTGGTGAATATTGATGTTGAGTTAGGAAAGGCTATTGTGGCACCATGGTTCTGGACTGTACCAGTAATGTTTTTCTGGCTGATTTTACCACGCCATCCAGAAAAGTAATTTCTCTGTTCCAAAAATATTGCAGTCTGGACCATCAAGGGCACAACCTAAGAAGTCCTGAGGCTTTGCAATCAGAAAAGAAATTTGCATATGGAAAATAATGGGAAAAATGGCAGTAGGAAAGGAGAAGTTTTCTTATATGAAAAACATGCCTCTGGCATCTATGGAATAAATCTGAAACTCTAGGATATCACTTAACATGTTGTGATACCACAGTGACTCTAGAAGGCATCTGATGCCCCTGAAAGGCTTCAGTGCTACTAGGTCCTCAGAGATGCATGAAACCATTTGATTTTCAAATATATTGTTCTTTATGTTTGCTCTTTCTTTTCTTTTGTGTGTGTGTCTGTGTGTTTAAAGTCTGGGAAACAGAATAGGAGTTGAGAGCAACATTTCTTAACTAGTGCTTTTCTGCATGTGAAATGAAGCAAAGGGAGTGCAGGTGCAAAGACACATGAGATTTCTCCCTTCTCCTTGGTATTCAAGGATATGAGTTATAATATCCCCGTCATTTCAATGCTGGCAGTTAGAATCATAGAATCACAGAATAACCAGGCTGGAAGAGACCCACCGGATCATCGAGTCCAAACATTCCTATCAAACACTAAACCATTCCCCTTAGCACCTCGTCCACCCGTGCCTTAAACACCTCCAGGGAAGGCGAATCAACCACCTCCCTGGGCAGCCTGTTCCAGTGCCAAATCACCCTTTCCATGAAAAATTTTTTCCTAATGTCCAGCCTAAACCTCCCCTGGCAGAGCTTGAGGCCATTCCCTCTTGTCCTGTCCCCTGTCACTTGGCAGAAGAGGCCAGCACCCTCCTCTCTACAACCTCCTTTCAGGTAGTTGTAGAGAGCAATGAGGTCTCCCCTCAGCCTCCTCTTCTCCAGGATAAACAACCCCAGCTCTCTCAGCCATTCCTCATAAGGCCTGTTCTCCAGCCCCTTCACCAGCTTCATTGCTCTTCTCTGGACACACTCCAGAGCCTCAACATCCTTCTTGTGGTGAGGGGCCCAGAACTGAACACAGGATTCAAGGAGCGATCTCACCAGTGCAGAATACAGAGGGAGAATAACCTCCCTGAACCTGCTGGTCACACCGTTTCTCATAGAGGCCAAGATGCCATTGGCCTTCTTGGCCACCTGGGCACACTGCTGGCTCATGTTCAGTCGGCTGTCAACCAACACCCCCAGGTCCCTCTCCTCCAGGCAGCTTTCTAGACAGACTTCTCCTAGTCTGTAGCACTGCACAGGGTTGTTGTGCCCCAAGTGCAGGACCCGGCATTTGGCCTTGTTAAACCTCATGCCATTGGACTCTGCCCAGTGGTCCAGCCTATTCAGATCCCTTTGCAGAGCCTCCCTACCCTCCAGCAGATCAACACTTCCACCCAGCGTAGTGTCGTCTGCAAATTGCTAAGGGTGCACTCGATGCCTTCATCCAGGTCATTGATAAAGACATTGAACAGGGCTGGACCCAGCACTGAGCCCTGGGGAACCCCACCTGTCACTGGCCTCCAGCTGGATTTCACACCATTTCCCACCACTCTCTGGGCCCGGCCATCCAACCTGTTTTCCACCCAGGAGAGTGTGCGCCTGTCCAGGCCAGAGGCTGACAGTTTCTCAAGCAGAATGCTGTTGACTGAGTTCATGCTGTCTTTCTAATAGCTTTTAAAAGCTGTGTGATTTTGCTATCATATTTTGTATCCTCATACACAAAGGATTTTTATCAACATAGAAGGAATTAGAGTGACCACAGTGTGAAGTAATTTCTTTAAAGTAGAGACTCTTCCAGTTTTCTTGTTGCACAGTAGCACAAAATGCAGTGTAGTTTATATCCCTGTACAGAAATACAATCCCACAGTAACCAATGCTTTGATGTGTTTGATGCATTTCAAGCTTTCCTGAAGTATTTCTAAGCATATTAGCTATGAAATATGAGTGTATTCTTAATACAGGGAAATAACCTTGACTTACATTACTACAAGAAGAGATCTATTCCTCATTCTAAGGTGTGTGTAAGAGTTGAGAAAGGAGTTTTTCTCATTTCAGCTCTGTGGGAATGTAAATTGTCTGTACCTGTATAAAAAATTCCCTTTGAACTTCCAGCTTGATATCAACACTTATTTGGCTTGCAGTGCAATGCCAGTTACCTGTACCTTGTTTATTTTCCCTTTCATCTGCATGCAAAAAAGTCTTTCCAATCAATACCAGTTAATCACATGTAGGCAGAAGAGATTGGATCTCACTCTATTCCAGTAGCATTTTTCAAACTGTTGTAGCCGTGAGATGAGATCTCATCTATTTTATGGCCACAAATTCCAGCAGGGAACAGGAATAATTTGTTCTTCATAGGAAGAATTTTTAAGCATTTGAGACCATCCAACACTGTCTTTCTCAAGGAAGTTAGCTTTAAAGTTTCTTAAAGAAGTTAACTTAGAGTTTTTAAGTGCTTTATGAAGCTGAATATATGCTTGATGGTAAAGTTTAGTATTTCTGGTCCTCTTTTGCTAGAGGACTAGGAAGACTCTGCAGTCCTTCCCTTTACTTGATTTGACTGACGTAAGGCAGTCAGCGGTGTATGGCAACATATTTGCACATTAAGATTTCTAGAATTTTCCTCATGTTTTACCTGTGCAGCTTTATTGATGTTTTAGCATAGACTGAAGGATGATAAGATATTTAATGAGATTTGGGAAATCCTCATTAATGAAGACAAACTTCTGTACTTCTACTCCACACATAAAGATGTATTTGAAATTCAGTAACACTTTCCCTGAATATTTTCTATTTTTAAATTTCACAGCTTTTGAAAATGTTATGAAGGAATCAACATTAAATACATTTTAATAAGTTCATTGTGATTATCTTTGGACACAATAACTTACAGGGCAAACATATTTTATTCTAGATTTTCATATCCTATGGGACTGACAGGCTTTATCCCAAGAAAATAAAATCCCAAATTTCTGATATTATGTCTAAACAGAGAGGAAGCTTCAACATAATTTGTGGAGGACTATATTTTGTCAGGAGTCAGTGATGTCTGTTATTATCTGTAAGCCAATGTATGCTTTCTAGTTTCTATGTCTATGCACATTAATAGCTACACACTCATATGCATAGTGCATGGTATAGGCTGTTAAGTGAAAACATTTGTGGCTACAACTTGCTGATTGTTATTAAAAGGAGTCAAAAATATTCATCCCAATATTTTGTCATATTCTACTGAATGCATGAATTTGTGCAAAATATTGCTGATAGAAGTCTCAGAACAAGTGTCTAAGACAGACATTTCAGTATGGCACAGCTGGAAGGATGATTTGCATAGACAACCAGCATTAAAGTAAAACAACTTTATTCAGCAGATGGAATAAAGCATTGTACTGTAAAGTAATTCCTTGGAGAGATACTTCATATTTCAAGGAAGTAAGTTAGAAGACAACAGCTCATCTTATTTGGAATCTTGTGACTCTTGTCTGTGAATTTGAGAGAAATACAGTTCAGTAGTGGGACAGCAACTGTCTCATTTGTCATGAAGCAAGAGGATCATTCCACACTAGGAAAAAAACCCCAAACCAGTGAAGTTTCAGTGTTAGTACTGTCCTGGAGTTCTTGCTGTAACTAAGAAGAGGTTGAAATTAAATATTTTAGGAGTCTAGGACACCCCAGACGCTGCCTCTTAACTGATTGCCTTTAAGTGCCTATTAAGAGAAAATCACATATTTATACATTGAAATAAATTTGTGCTTTAAGTGAGTAGAACAGGTTGAAGGTCTGTCATCTTTTACTTGCTCTGTTTCACAGGGTTTCATAATTAACTGACCTAAGTCACTTAACATCCAATTCCTACATCAAAGGACTTAAATCTCTAAATTTCTTGCTGCAGATGTAAGGATATTAATGTCCATCTATGCAAAAGAACTTGCCTTGTACAACTATTGCCCTGCTGCAGGATGACTATGAGGCAGTACTGATATTTACCTGTGAAAGATACTATTTACCTGTAAAATCAGTTGTCAATACAGCAAAATAGGTGATACAGGTACAAATGGAAGCAAATTATTAGATGATCAATTATCCCTATTTGTTGCTTATTTTCTATTACAAGTTCTGTAACTAAAATAATTTACACCAGTTTGAGTAGGAATTAAAAGCAAAGAGTTGCTACAAAATAACTTATTTTCACAACAGCAAATGTATTTTAACATAAAGGTTAACTGTCTTGTGCAGGAACAATTCAGCTAGACCTACACGTTATGTAAGTGCTCAAAACGCACAGAAGAGTGGTGACAAACACCACCTGAAGTCCATTTGTGATACAGCCAAATGGAACGACTACAGATCATTGTGAGATCACCTCAAAGAGGCAGAAAAACCGTCAACATGACTTGACCATACATACCAACGGGATTCTTATTGATACTTTCTTTACTGTAGCAACCACCATCTTTCCACGTAGTCTGTACTTGCTTCCAGTCCTTGGTGGACTTGACCATGTTATGATAAGCCTACTCTACCTTTCTTTCTCACTGTGAAGATCTTTTAGTGATAACTGTGATGATCTTTCGGTGCTCAGGGGCAAAGTTTAGTGAATGATAGGAATGGTTGGACTTGATGATCCTGGAGGTCTTTTGCAACCTAGTGATTCTGTGATAAGGAAGCTGGTAAAACTGAGAATGATTTTCCAAACAAACAAATATCTGAAATATCTTTTAAAGAATTAATATTCTTAGCTATGGTGGCCAGACTCCTCTTTCAAAAATACCTCAGCCTGAGTAACAGTTCCTCAGATGTGCTGAGTCACTGCAGATAAATCCTTTCAATAATCAGGGTTTCATGAAAATAGGATAATTATGTTAATTTGGTTTGAAAGGTATTTTGTAATCTTCTGGTGAAATGCTTTCTTTAATAAACAGAAAGTTTTTTACTCATAAAGAATAATATTTTTTCAATCTAACAATAGTATTGAAAATGAAAAAACTTCCAAGATATGCCTTTCGCAAGTCAGGAACCAAAAGCGTTTCTCCTTTCCCTTGTTTATCTTGCCTTTTTGAGCCTGGAAGAACCAAGACAGGGAAGATCATGGTATCCATAGATGCTGAAAGGTCGTTCATACAGATAGAAGCACAATGGAGAGGAAAGGCAAAAAGACTCCTGAGGAAGCAGAATGATAAGTCAAAGAGATCAAATAGAAATAAACTGCAAGTACTGCTCACTCCAGCTAAATAAATAGTAGCAATACATATGACGGATGATACTAGCCTGAATGAAACAAAAAGTGGCATTTTTTCACACCTTGTTTTTTTTCAAAAATCTCTTCTCAGCCAAAGCAGATAACACTCCAACTGAGGAAAGCTGATTTTTTGAGAGCCTTGCCAATATGAAGAGGGGATTTTACATGGAGAAATTCTTGGCAGAATCACTGACTTCCCCTTAAGGCACACTATTGGGCTTTAGGCTAAGATTATATGGGTGAGGGAAAGGCAATGAAACAGTGCATGATAAAGAGGGAAAAAGGGAAGCAAAAATAGAAATAAAGAAGTCTGAAAGGATTTCAGCATTACTTATATGTTTTTAATTGTGTAGTTCATCTGCCTTGTAAATAACACATATTCACTAAATTAATCTATGCCTTACTAGAACAGGCCTTCTCTGTACTTGCCCTTGCTAAAAAGTGGACAATATGCTAGTCTGTCAGGTCATTGGGCCACAGAATGTTCTCTCTGCCCTAGCTGCATCAGGAGAGCCACACACATCCTAAGCACTATTTGCTGTGATAAAAAAAGAAGTCTCTGAATGATACAAAAGAAACTTTTTACTCAAAAAGAAGTAAGCAACTCATACACAGGATTATTGTATTACCAGCATTTAGGCTTCAATTCAGCAAAGCACTTGAGTATGTGCTTTACATCTGTTAATTGTTATTAATTAGTTGAGACCCTCAACTAATTAGTTGTAACACTGAGAGCTTAATTTTGAAGAGACACTATTGAAAGAGACACCACAATGCACAATGTAGAATAATTAAGATTTTTTCCTGGGCTTCTTTTTCTTCTCTTCCCTGGATTTTGTTCTTTCATGCCCAGAGTCTGTACTGCTGCAGCATGCATTCACAATCTTAGAGATAGAAAGAGTCCCTAACCTGTACCCTTTAGCAATCACCTTCAATTTTATTGTTGAATTTCTGGTTTTCAGTTCTGTGAAGCTCCTGAGCTGGGCTGAAATTAATTGTGACTGAAAGAATGGCATTTTCAAAGTTGTTATGACAATCTGCTTCCTTCATTGAGATGCATAAGACCTAGATACTCCATTTTTTTCCTAAGGCCGCTTGCGTAATTCTTAGAAAATATATTGGCTATGTGCTGGATGACTCAATTGTCCTGGAATAAAATACTGCTTTGACAAATCTACTCGTTCTTCTGAGTGTCACTGAATAAGTGATATTCATTCTTAAAGCAAGCATTTCCTGCCAAATCCTGTATTGAAATTATTAGTTGTAGTTAATAAAAACACTTCTGTGTGGACATAATTGCCATTCTCTGTTTTGAAGTCCCCTTTTTCAAAAGACTCTAAATTAAAAGATCAATTCTGCCTGTTCCAGAGTACCTATTGCTGATAAGTCAGATTAACAAACAGGTGAAAATTTCTAGTTCTGCTGAAAGAAGTACAGCCCTTTCAAAGACCAGTTTTTCATGCTGTTGTTTTGTTTCCTTTATACTTTGAGGGAGAGGAGCCCAACGAAACTGTTAGTGATGTTTCTTGCCCGAGTTTGAACACATGCAGAAGGGAACCTTAAAGTCGAAGCATTCACAGGGAACAAAAAGGAACTTGCACCATTCCTCAGCACTGTTTATTAAAATATAGCCTTGATTTGTGCTAGTCACAGCTTTTGTGTGGCCATAAGCTTGTTTCCTGTCCTCTTTTCCTCCAAAGAAGGCATACTGCAATAGTTTATTAAGCAACACAGTTCTTCTAAAACCAGAAGACAAAGTAATGTTTCAACAGCTACTGTGAAGAAATAGATCTATTGTGTATCTTGATTGACTTGCTTTTCCATTTTTAATTTTTCCTTTTTTTTTTCCTTCTTCTTCAGCAAAATCATATTTCCCAGCCAATAGATTAGACATACATAGATTAGGGTTAAGCAGTGCTTATATCTGGATACATTACTAGACCCTACAGGAAGAGTCAGAGTGATGGAGAGTTTCAGTAGGGTGCAAGAGCCAAGCAGAAGAGTTATAGTCATCTTGGGAGAACAGGGGAGACCGGCAGCAGGAATTTTTGGGTAAGCTAAACAAGAACAGCCAGACAGGGACCAGCCAAAGCAGGGCCACAGTGGGACAAACATGGGTAGGAACTGAAGGACTGCAGAAATGTGGAGAACTTGAAGTTGTTGGGTGGCTGGGCAGATCAAATCAGAAAGACATGGAGATTTGTGGAGGGCTTGGCAGGAGTCAACTAGTGAGCTTTAGAGTTGGAGAGATTGAGCTCTCAAGGGTAACTGAGGGTTTAGAAGGGAAGGAGTCTGGCACTGAGCGAAGGATGTCTTATCAGGACAAGTGCAAACACAGAGGAAAATATAGGATGAGAAAGCTCCAGCAGGCAGCAACTTGAAGACTCTGTGTTTTGCCTGCTAGCCAGTTTTATTAGCTCTTCTAATGCACAATAACAGCCCCTATCAAAGCCATAATATATACAGGTCGTAGTCCAAAACATAACCCTGACAGGTCTAAGATAAGGTCTTGAATGTTGGAGGGATTGATGAACAGGTGTAACCATGGACTGGGAAATGTGAGGACCTCTTCCTGCGATTTAAAACCAAATAATAATGCAGAGAATAAGTAGAACTGGATACCAAAACATTTTAATCTCAGATAAATGCAGTTTTACAAATTACTGGGTTTGTGTGCTCTGTAGGTTGGATGACATCATCTAGGAGAGAATTTGGTTGAGTTAGGTTATTCTAGTAATACCATGCATAAACCTTACTCAGGGCTTGGACATCTTTGGGTGTTCCCCTGAAGATAACCTGAGCATCTACAGTTATATGAAATGGTAGGGAAAATCAGATTCTTGGTTGTGTCATTGAAATCCATGCAGTGCCCAACGACTTTCTGTTGCCATTGCTTGTTTTTCACAATCTGCTTGTCTCAAATATTATGCAACAAACATTGGGCTGCTCACACTGGTGTTACTCTTTTATTCTTAAAACTAACATACTCCCTTATCCTATGGAGTTATCTAAAGTCAGTATGTTAACAGTATTGCCAGTTAGACCTGACTTATATTAGCTACTTCACAACCCACCCCTTATTATGCAGACATTCCTTTAAATGTGCATGTAGATTAGTTTCATCCACTGCCATTGGGGACATTATATACAAACATGGAAATGTTCTCCAGATCTTAATATATAAACTAATTGTTAATGCCATTAATATGAATTTGTCCAAGTAAAATTGCTCATTACAAAAGTGGCATTATTAATAAATTCAATTATCCAAATACCTGTAACACGTGTATCATTCTCACTGCTGTTGTGTACTAGAGTCAATATTTGGCCTTTTGTGGAAGACACTGCTTGCCATCTGCTGCCTTGCCCATAGGTAGTTCTACATGTGTTGCTTTATTCCTGCCCTACTGCAGATCTCCCCACCACTCATTTTCCAGGAGACTGTTGTTAAGAGTCATGGTAGCAGAAGCATTTGTGGGTGGATGGCATATGCTGGCACTACATCTAGCACATAGCAATCCTCTGAACACAACTAAACAGATTTGATATGTCACGGTGTCTTTTTTTGACCTTGGTTGCCCAGATGGGTTTCCCAAATATTTCTATCTTCTCCAACCCTACACAGCACTGGCTGGCACCCAGGAGCTGAAATGGGCATCCAAAGCAGTACTGGCAATTAAGGCACTAACTTATGTAGTTATTCTGTTCCTAGTATTTCAGACACACCTTAAGGTAAACATGGACATTTACGTAAGGACTCTGGTTTCAGGAAAGGCATACGAAGATTTCTCTCCTTCCCTTCCTCCATGGTGTGCAGGAGGATTGCAATCTCCCAGTTCTTTTTCAAAACATAAATGTAATCTTGGAAATACTATAGCCTAATGGCAATTAAGAATTGCTAGTAATACATTGCACATCCTTTGCAGGGAGTACATTCACAGTTGAAACTACTTGGAGATAAAGCATCATATATGGATATAAGAAACCTTAAACAAAGAAAAAAATAGAGCTACTTTGAAGCTCCCACCGGGTGTTTAGAGTGAAGCAAAAGATGTCCTCTCAGTGAGTAACTAAATTAAAGTTTTGGAAGGGAAAAACACTGAAAAAAAACATCATCATAGTCAGTTTAAAGAAAAGTTTTGATCAGATTTGGCTCTAGTACTTCTTCAGGTCCTTATCTGAATGCTGCACTGAATCCCACACTTTATTGCAAATACAGAGTCATGCAAGCCATTATTAGACTGCAGGAAACCAGAAAGTTTTGCTCTTCAATAAAACAAGTGACAATTTCAATTAGATTTCTCAGGCACTTTTTTCCCAGACTCATGGTATTGTACTAAAAAAAAGATTGAATTGTTTATTGGGTTCAGCTACCCTACATATTTCAGTGTGTCAATCTAGATTTAAACGGCACAAAATAGAGAAAATCTAATGAGAAAATGGTGATATTTTCTGGATTATTCCTTGTCATTGCAATGAACTCATGCATTTGCCATCCATTCACTATAATTTAGTTTAAAATGTGACATTTTCCCCCTGTGTGTAAGATTGATCAATTTACCATTGACCAAAGGCAAGGGTTTTCAATCTGCTATAGTGAACAAAATGTTGTCACTCTGTACTTAAACCATCAGGTTCCATTTCAGTGTAAAAGTATCTTCACAGTAGAGTCTTTGTTAATTATTCATTTTCTTCATATGCTGAACCACTGAAGAGACTATTCTTAAAAGGAACTTGATGATCCATTTTTACCAGTAACTAGTGCCACCCCCTACTGGACTTCAGTGAGAGCACCAATGGTGGCAAAAGACAATTTTTAGAGCCGTTGTGAAAAAATGCCACAGCTTTTTAAATTATCAAATTCATTATCAAATTTATTTTTCAACTAAATTAATAATCTGTAACTGTAAAGCCCTGCTTATTTCCATCAGACAATTTTGACCTCTAAGGACTGACAGTAATGCTGCACTCGGAGAAATCACTGGTTTTATGAAGAAATCACTGGTTTTATGAAGAAAGTTTTATGAAGAAATCTGCATTCTCAGATCTTCACTGGTGCCCACTGTTTTCTTCAAAGTCCAATTTGGTCACACATGCAAGAAACACATAAGTATTTTACTTATTTATTTGACTTCTCCAACACTACTCTGGTGACTATAGTGGTTAGACACTATAACAAATTCCATGGAGATAAATTGAATTTCTTAGGAGCCAGCTTCTTCCTCATTATATATATAAAGTGTGTCAGGACTACTCATGTCCAAAATGGGATGAATCTCAGAAACGAATGCACACTGGGCATGTACAATAGCAAGGGCTCACAAACAGCCCTCTGGAAAACTTATCTGCAGCTCTTTGCAAAACTCAATCTGAGTGCATTGCACAGCCACTAAAAACATGGTTGGTTTATGCTGTTTTTTCCCAAAAGATGGCCTAATGCTTCCTCTTTGCTTTTTAAGCCATTAAATAGCAAAAATATTTGAAATCTATATGTAAGTTTCTATTAACATTTTGTACTTATAGACTTCCATTTTTATCACCCTATGCTGTCTTTTGTATAGAGAATATTTTCCTCATTTTGTATAGTTTCTATGTTCAACAAATGCACTGCCTTCAGAGCAGTATGTGAACCAATGCATTGATATGACACTGATGGAGGAGGTCCATGCCTATAGTGCATGCAAGCTCACCAAAACTGTTTTAGTAGTCAACTGATTTTATTCAATGACTTGTCTTTTGAAACAGAAAATCAGCCGTGGTTTAATACAAATGAGGTAAAAAGCCACTAAGCATCCCATAAGAATAGATTTTGAAATTAAGGACTTTTCCCTTTCATGGGAACCAACGTTCTTCAAAGATGTTTGCCCTGACTGATCTGTCCAAGCTGAGTGTGGGGTTTTTGTTTAGTTTTTTTTTCATGAAGCACTTTTATAGGGGCATTGTGACTGGAATGTTTTGAACTGCGATACTCATGAAGACAATGGAAATTTACGTAGACTATTCAAGGCCAAAGCTAACACAGGAAGCACACAACAGATACGTACTTGAATCTGAGTTTTCACATGATACTACCACAAATTTGCCATGTTGCTGTCATTAAGAAAAGATTATTTTACTCCATCAGCTTCTCAATGACCAGCTTCTGCCCTCTTGCTCTTGCCCACACAGTAACTTAAAAAGCAGTGCCACAGGTTTAAATTAATTATCTACAATGTCCTTACTATTCAGTTTGCAAGTTTTCTAAAAGGTAAAACAAGTTCACTAGATTGGACAAACCACTTCTTCAATCACAATAAGAAATACTAATTAAATCCCTTGATGCAAATGAACAGTATTTCACTGTCTTTGCAAATGTTACTGTTAGGAGACGACACCTGCATTAGTCAAGATAGATGCTTCTAATTCTTCCCTGCTATTTATACCCAGGCAGCCTGGGATCTTACTTCCCTTACAGTCTCCAAGATGAAATTATTTTTTGGTCATTATGAGTCAAGGTGGCATTACTCACCTGGAATTTAGAGTGATGTTTTAATATTGTTAAATGTGCCTATGGAATAACTTTGGGGTTTTTTTCTGTACCTTCATTAGGATAAGGCTTAGAGCCCTGATTAAGACACATGCTGTATGTTCTAAAAATTGACCAAACACATACAAATCTCTGACAAAGTTTAAAATATCAGAGAGTAACTCAGCAAATGAATATATCTGCAAGAGCAGAAGAATTTGCAGAAGTTTCCACTCCCATTTCCTGAACTCATGCACCAACTTAAAAGGTAGACCAGATGGAGAGACAAATGAGACCTGTGACCCACACAGCACCAGTAACATCACTCAACAGGAACTTTTGTAGGAGGCTGAACATTTAGGAATGGTGTTTTAAAAATTTAAATAAACAGAACTTGCTTAATTTAATGTTCTTTCATTCCACTGGCATCTTCATTACAGAAATGCATTCTGTTCTAACTTAAACAGTTTTCCTTCCCATTTGAACAGGGGCTAAGAGGCATGAAAACTTATTCCTTTTAATTGATCCTTTTTTCCCAGCTACAGAGTATTTTTCATTCAGGACTTCTGAAACTACACAAAAAACAGCTTAGAGAGTGCTTAGAATCTGGCAGACTCGCTAGTCTCTTCATATCCATATTCTAGTTCACAAATCTGTGTTTACATGTAAGCTGTGTTTATAAGTACCTTAACAGAAAAGGAAACAGCTTTTCTTTTTTCTTATTTGCTTAACTATAATGTTCTGTGGCTCTGCAAAGTATTAATGAAGTTCTAATTATACTTGAAAATTCAAGGATTCTTCCCATGGAATTCCTTTGGAAGTCAAAATAAATTCTGTATCTAGACTGCTAGTAGACCCAAAGAGAATGATCCCAAGATTTCTGATTCCAATAATGTCCCATTAACATCAACACATCTTGGAGCAACTTTTAATGCAGTAAATGCCATCATTATGTCTTGCATAAATTATTAGGCATTTGAATATTAATGCTTTTAAAATTATTTCAGCTGGAATGAGAGCAAATATGAATAGTTCTTTCAGATCTTGTGGCCATTAAGTACTAATAAACAGCAGCAAGAAAGGTATTGTTTAAAGTTCTACATCGTGTATTTTCCATGATATACATAGTGAATGTTTCCAGACTATGAAGTTTCATTTTTTCAAACTTCAGAAGAGGTAAACATGTTTGACGAATTATGCTGCTTATACTGAACGTCATGTGAAGAAATGGCTGCAAATTGTGCCAGAGGAGGTTTAGGCTAGATATCAGGAAATAGTACTTCACTGAAAGAGTTGTCAAGCACTGGAATAGGCTGCCCAGGGAAGTGAAGTGGTTGAAGCACCACCCCTGGAAGTATTTAAAAGATGTGTAGATATGGTGCTTAAGGATAAGGGTCAGTGGTGGAGTTGGCAGTGTTGGGTTTACGGTTGGATTCAATACTCTTAAAGGTCTTCTTTCAACCTAAACAATTCTGTGATTCTTTAATAGTGATTGTCTTCAGCTTATAAATGCTATTTAAGTTCAGCAGGTCTTGGAATATTTTCTTCCTATTCATGAACTAATTGACTCAAAAGATAAAGTAGACAGAATGATCAAGACTGATACCTGATCATAGGCTTGGCTTTGAGAGTACTGGCAATCCGGATTCATGTTTCTTTGGAGAAGGAGTGCATAATGACTTGAATTTTAGGCAACTGTACATTGACAGCCCTAATCTAGCCCTATTTATTTAAAACCTTTAGACATATTAAAAAAATAACTCTAGAAGCCACATAATAAGAACGCTTATCTTGATGATAAGCCCCGAGTACATAACTCTTAAATTAAATATCCAGCTCTAATATGCAGCTAAAAAATGAATATTTCATCTGTAAAAAATAGTCTTTTACCCTTCCATGCATATAAATTGTAAATCCAAAGATAAGAGAGTTAAAATAAAGTAAAATTGATATGAGAAAAGACTTGAAATTACACATGTAACACTGCCATCCACTTAAGTATTTTCTTTTAATTTAACTAGATCCTATAATAGTGCTTTCTTCTCTTCTTGATAGGGATATCAAAAGTTTATCTAAAGACACTGCAAATATATGGTAATGTAGTACAAAAATAGAGACTATGTATTTGTGGAGAGCAATACTAAAGCTCCTAAGTGAGGAAACTAGAACACATGGAGTGAAAGATGGCCTCCCACTAGACAGTTCGAATTCAGACGCCCGTTAAAATCTCACCAACACAAAGGAAACAAGTGCTTTTCTTCCACTATTTCACCCTGGCAATTTGCAACAACGTGAAATGTTCTGAAGAGTATGTTATAGAATGAGTCATTCCCATTGAAAATTTTTGCCTAATCTCTCTTTTCATGGCTCCACTACACAGTTTTTCCTTAAACATCTACCCATAATTCATTTCAAGGTACTTGACCTTGGCTTCAAGCCATTATGTATCGTGTTTTATCAGTAAAATTGAGCTACATATGCGAGCATACTAGAAAAGTCAACGTTAAAGGAAGCTGAGGAAACAGTGATGAGATTAATTTAATTAAAAACTCTGTGCAACAAAACATAATGAAAGAGATAAATGAAATACTGGTCATTAACAAGAGATTTTGAAAAAAATTTAGCATGTTTAGAAAAAAGAATAAAATAAGGGACTAATGTGTCTTTTCTTTACAAGAGTAAAAAGGGAAGCAATCAAACTATAAATGTTACTTGCTGTGGAATTAATTACCCACTTCTACCACCTTGTGGAGGCAAAATATTAATTAATATGGCAAGTCTGTGTAGGAGAGGAGTCATTTAAGTTTTTATCCAATGTGTTGGCACCTGACAAAGATGTTTTACGAGCTATTCAAACCTTCCCAGGGAGAAAGAAGTATCTTTCTGACAGTAAATAGGGACAGTTGTGGGATTTTTACACTGATCAGGTGCAGTAGATCATGTAGCATGCTTTTTACTCTCAATGATAATACCTTTGCAATTAAATACAAAGTACTTTCAAGTGACAGAGGACACTTAATTCCATGACATGGAACGAACAAAAGTATCTGCAACCATTATTGTCATAATTGTACCTGGAAGAGATAACAACTGTGGTGTACAGATAACAGGATTCACGTTTGTTAGTACCTTGTCCTCAGTCACAAAGTCCTGGGTCTATTAATGCAAAGCTTGATGACCATGCAAGCAACAGTAAAGACAACAGTTCTGTGTGATTGTGTGTTTTGAGTGTTTGTATTGATAAACCAGGTTCTGAACCTGGTTTCTGAACCTATTGATAAACCAGGCCTGATTTTGTCAGTTGTTATTAAATAAGTATGAAAGTTCTGAAACTGAATCAATGGGGAGAGGAGGGAAAGCTGATGTCCTCTTCACATTTTTGCTGTCCTGAGTTATGTGTAGTCCACTATCCACCATATCAGCACCTGAAAAGCCCTCATGTGCTTAATTCAAAATTGCATCTGGTACATACAGCACTTCTTTTCTGAAGTCAGTGTTAGCTATCCCATCACATGGAAGAGTTAGACTATATTATAATAGAAAAATAGTGCTGATTTCAGCGTGGGGAGCTGGGTTTTAACACTGGGCAGGCTCTAGTCTTGTCTCAAGATGTTCTGGTTTGAGCTAAAGTAGAATTAGTTTTCTAAATTTTCAACTAAGCCTCATCTAAGTAAATTCATTTTCAGAAAGTTAACTGCATGTTTTTCAGACAGTGTTTCATTCTAGAAGTGATATCACAGGACATTGTTATGCAGAAAGGCCATTGCATATACTTATTTCTATAGAAACCAAGGCCATCCTCAAGCTGGCAGAATGCCATGAGTGAAAGGGGCTAAGAAGTGACAGACTTAAAGGGAGGAGTGCATACGACAGTTGATCCAAAACTGACCAACAGAGTATTCCATTCCATATATATCAGTATAAAACGGAGAGATCGCAAAGGTCAAGCCCTCTTCTTTGATGGCTGATGTCCAGTGAGGTCCTCATCTGTCTTTTTGTCCTGATCCCAGATATATGTGTTCCTGAATTCAGTTCCTGAGTCCAGCTTCCTACTGCTGCTGAGGCAACTTTTCACTTTGCCTGCTCTGCAGCATTTGTGATGATGTAGTCATTGAGGATGGGAGGGGTGCGTGTGTAATTTTGTATGTTTGTATGCATTTTATCAGTTTCTTATTAATAGTATTTTCCTTATAGTTAACTATTGTTTCATTAAAGCTGTTCTAGTTTTAGTTTCAAACCCACAAGTCTTTTTCTACATTTTCCTTTCCCTGGAGGAGAGGGGAAGGGAACTGGGATCCTAACTGCTTATGTTCACCGGTCAATTAATCTAGGCTGGGTCTAAACAATGACATGGGGTAAGAATATCCAGTTGTGCCTGGAGTGCTGCTGGAAAGCATCATACATTTCAGTTTCATCAGAAATTAACCCAGTTCATGATCACTGACAAGTGCACAGCAACACTGTGTTGTGAACCACAGCATGATGAGTGCAGGCAGTCAGAAAATGCACAGCAGAAGGGCACTCCTGAGCAGAAGAAAAGGTGTAAACATGCCTCCAGATCAGTCTTCTGATTCCCAAGAGAAAGAATGACATCAGAAGAAGAATTTCATCACTACAGGATCTCAAGAAAAACAGCTTGCACACAAAATTCAGGCTACCCCAAATTGCCACATAATGCACTTGCACATACTGCAAAGGAATTTAAAGGAAACCTGGATATGTTATGTGAATAAAGCTTGATTCCCACTTCTCATTATCTTCAGAGCACTGGCACAGCAGCCAGCAGTATAAGTTCTCATATGAGCCCCATTTCATCCATTTTTAGTTCTGTTCATATAGTTTTAAAATCTACAGGCATTGCTCAATACTTTTTTTTCACATTTCTTATAAAATTCTAATATTTTGCCAAGAAGTCTTTCATAAAGCATTTGAACAATATGTTAATTCAGTATATCTCAAGAGATCTCCCCACCTGTGGCAGCTTTAATGAAATTGTATCTCCTCTTAGATTAAGTAATCTGTCATCTAAATCCGTAATTATTTGTATGATGAAAGTCCTTCAGGCCATCTGATTTTCATACTTCAGACATACTATATTTCAGGCTTGTAATAGGCTGTGAAAAATCCATCAAGAGAGTAACCAGCAGTTGGTTAACTCTCCTGTCCAAGACACAGAAAAGGTAAGAGCTCAGAGTAAGGATGAGAAAAAATCTATTCATGAAGAATGTGTGTCCAGGTTCAGGTCTGCTGAATTAGTTTACAAGGACATGCTTGACAAAGGTGAAGGAAGCACCAGGTTCAGCTTGTGAAAGGACAGAAGGGGAGAGGAAGCATTCTCTCTGAAAAGACTCAAGATAACAGAGACAGGCGAGGGGGTGGATTTTTTCCTTTAGTTTGGCTCAGAAAAAAAAGAATTTGAGGAGGAAGTTTTGGAAGTGAGACTGTAAATTTGTATTTGATGTGGTTGTAGGAAGATTTAATGCAATGAGTGAGATAAGGTTCCCTATATGGGTTTGCTGACCTCTTAGATTCTCTAAAAAAAGAGCTCTTGCCTAGGAATCTCATTTTGTTGCTTTTTGGAGTCTTCCTAGATCTTCAGAGTCTTGTTTCAAAGTGCGATGGAGGAGCCAGTGCTTAGACTCATAGAGAAAAATCTTAAGAAATGAATGTGTTGTTCACCAAAATATTTCAGTTTTGCTCTTGCAAACAAGAATTTGAATGAAAAAATAGTCTTTATACTGAAAACCCCAATGGTATGTTATACATTTAAAGAAAAATGACAAAACTTTAGAAAACGTTGGTTATTTGCTCTGGTCTTTCTCCTCAATGCCTGTCTCTCTTCTTAGGGTCTCTTGACTATGATGGAAGGGTCTGATATGTTGTAATTAGTCACTATACTCTCTTCCAAACCCAAAAAAAGCTGCTTCAGGCTCTGGATTGTAGAATTCACATGAATTTCTGATAAAAAAATCATTGTGATAGAATGTACAGAACCCTTACAGCAGTGCTAAATTTCTGTAGTCAGAGACATTGCAAGGCTAATTACACTGAGATGCTTTAAACTGCTTGGTGTTTTGGGAAGGGAAAATTGTGAATGTCTCTGCACCTCTGTGCTAGAGGAGGTATTGGAAAACTAAAGACATTAAAGACAAAAACAAAAAAGGAAGCTTTGATCTCTTAGTATGAAGCATTTATTAGATAGAAATGTTTTGAATAACATGAGCTACTTATTATGTTTTGATGAAAGTCCATATTGACATAAATTGAGATGTATCCGTAGCATTCTATGTCAGAAGCCAATTTATTTCCCTAAAACTAATATTCTGCTTTGCTTAATGAAAATGCTCTTGTGGGTAACAGCAGACTGGGCTAATTTTAACATGTTCTAATGGGTATCTCAGTGAAAACTTACTGAGAGTGTTTCATCACAGAAGTTATTGTAAAGGCACTGGATAAGCTTTTAAATAATGTTTATACTAAATCACTTAAATCACCTCAGGAAATTTCTTCATGACAACTTCACCTAGAAATTAAAGAGAAATTAAATAAAATATTTTTCTCAACCTACTAATTTTGCTGCAATAATACAGATTTCAATTTAGCAATTTTTTTCCCCTAGCAATTAAAAAGTTTTGAAATTGGGTTTTATTGAAAATAATTCTAGTAAGGCAACTTTGTTGTGTATTTGAATTGAACCTTTACATTGGTATAATTGGCATTGTAGGAATTTTGAAAACTGAATATGTATAATCCTAGATACCCCTTTCAATAACATTCTATTTATCCTAAAGCCATGATTAATCAGATCCAGTCAAAAGAATTTGTGTTTCATTTTCCACCAAATATACAAAATGTGGCAGCTGCTTAGCAAAAAAAAAAAATAAAAAAGAAGATTTTTTGTACTATTATGTGGAGTAGAACTGTGAACAGCGTTAGTTTTCCTAGGTAATGCTGACGGGTGATTCTGTTTGTAAACTGATATGAAAAAAATTAATAAAACCTGATTGTAAAGGAGAAATTATGCCACAGGAAAAAATCCATCTCTTATAAACTAACTGAAAATTTCAGCAGATGGTCTTTGGAAGGTATATTAGTACTGAAAGATGTCCTATTCCAATTTACTCATGGGTCTTTTCACCTCTTAATCTTCCATTCTGAATTATTTCTGACACTACTTCTAGAAATGAAATTTGTGAACTGACGTCTGATAACTTTACTTTTCTCAAGTCAAGTAGCTAGGTATTTTAACTCTTTTGCTACAGAGTCTCAGGTGACTTTTACAATTGAATGTCACCAAAACTACAAGCCAACACCAAATTTGTGGCTATCTCATCAAAAACAATGAAAATTAATTTAAGAGTAATTTAAGGTAATGGAACAGGTAGATGTCAAACAAACCTCTTGTTCATAGAGTAGTCCATCCAAAACCAACACAACAATCACACACCACAAGGATCTCCGATCTATACCTCCATGCAAGATTTTAGTTTCCAAGATTTTCAGTCCTAAATTCTAAAATACACCAAATGAAAAGGCCTCCACTCCCAGATTATTATTTTAGCCCAGTGCTCATGAAGACAAAGTTTTTTAAGATTGTTTTGTCTTTAACACTAGAATATGCAAACTGGAGGTAAATTAAATAAGTTACCTGCTAAAATAAGAAATGCCAACCATGTGACAGAGCATTGATAAGAATACAACCATTCTGAAGCACATGGTTCAAGCCCCGCTGAAGTTCTGGTCATCTATTCTCACAACTTCCAACCCAGGGACAGATGTGACTTGCAGAATGAAACCATTCATCCCACAGTTCTATAGCTGGTCAGTAATATTTCTGTCATTTTGTTATGGTTGAAGAAAACACACAAGGCCACAGAAACCATGAACATCACTCTAAGAGGAAAATAACCATCATAAACTCCCTGAGGCTTTTGTGTATTTTTGATGTTATAAACTTTACAGCAGACTAAGCAGAGGATGGGGGAATGTTTTAATGCTACTTCTGGATATCTCATGTATAAAAACCAAGGGGCAGTAGAGAGTTGACTAGGTGGTTTTCTGCTTGACAACTTACATGGCTGTAGTGCTCTTATTTGACTCTTAAGGAGTGCAAGTTCAAGAGAGTCAGCTTCCTCATACTGAATAAGGAACTTGCTTTGACAGATGGCCTTCTACTCTGTCAGAATCATCTTCTCTTTCCCTTTGCCTCACAGTTAAAATTCCTGCTAATTTATTTTTGCAAGGAATCCTCATTTCCTTTTGAAGCACTACGGGTAAGAAGACAATCTTACATTACCTACAACTTGCCCCTGTAACAGGCAACTAAGGAAAACAGGGACTGCTCCACCCACTGTTAAAAGTGATCATTTTCTGTGTTAGATTGAAAAACTGTTCAAAAACATGTAATTGGTTGTTTGGAGACAGGGAATTTTTGAGTTTTGATAAATTTAATCTTTATCCAAATTTAGAGTATGACACTAAAATTAATGCCACTAACTTTTTCAGCTGTTACAAGGAATTTCAGGAAACTAATTTTTTATTTGTTCATTTTCTTTTGTTCAATAGTTTTAGATGAGATGTGATAGAAAATAGTTATTTTAAAAATATGTAAAATTAATTTCTTTTCTTTTCTTTTCCTTTCTTTTCTTTTCTTTTCTTTTCTTTTCTTTTCTTTTCTTTTCTTTTCTTTTCTTTTCTTTTCTTTTCTTTTCTTTTCTTTTCTTTTCTTTTCTTTTCTTTTCTTTTCCATCTAGCCTCATTCCTTTTCTCAGGATTATTCCAGCATGTTATGAAGTGGTAACATTTTGTGAATGACAATCTCCAAAATAACTTCATGGAAGCAAATTTAAATCCTGGGATGCCAGCAGAAATCAGGAAAACAAGCATATTCAGCCTATGGATTTAAAGTCAGTGTTAATCAGTGACTGAACTAAATTGAATGAAATGTCCAAAGCTTTACAATTCACACTGTGCAATATACCCTGGCAACCTTCTATAGAAGTTAAACAGTTTGACAGCTCAACTGATGTTTTCATTAAAATTAGGGAAAGTTTTTTTATGACCCAGTGTACCATAACTACCTATTGGAGGGCTGAAGCCTGAGAAGTAACCTTCCTGAAATAAGGGTCACATAATTCTCATCTGAGGTTGTGCACTGTTCAATATTGTTAGTGACTAACAACAGAATATTGCAAAGTATGGATGAGAGTTTGGACGTGGGGATTTAAATTAATGCATTTAAGCTTTGAACAGTGAGTTATTTTTCTTGCTCTATGGGCAGTCATACAGATGCTTGACAAGTTTCCTATATTTCACCAATATGACCAGGGTCTTGGTGAAGTTAGCATTTGCAATCATTTATAGTCAATCTGTGCAGTGACACATAATTAAGCCGTGCATTACAGAACAAAGGTGAGACCAGTTCCTGACAAAATTGCTGGCAATATAATTAAGATAGATCATACAATATATTCTTGATGTCATAAATATTCTTACTTATTGGTTTGATCCCCAGCCGTGTAGATTTGATTCATGCTCCTGTCTATAAAAATAAATTCTGTATGTCAATGCTAGCAGGGTAGTAAAGTGGATAAAAGAGACAGGAACATGAGTTTCATCCCCAACAGATCTTACAATACAGAGAAGACAAGACAGAAAAAAGGTGGAGATGGTACCAGAGGGAGTGCTACAGAGCAATGCAGACTTTTGTCATGCCAAATAGACACACCTAATCTTGAAGAAGGCTGGTATTTACAGCTGCAGCTGCAAGTAATTTTGCAGGATGAACAAAGTGGAATTTCTGGTGGAGTCATTCTCATTAAGTGAAGTAACATTGACTTTTTCAGCAGCAAAGCCACTCTTAAGGGTCATTACATTACCCTCTGGGCATGTGACAGACTTCACTGTCACAATGAAAAGAAATAAACTCAGGTCACCAAGAGTCTTGTATTAATGTACAGCATGTCATTGGGAAAATCAATGTTCAAAGTAAAAATTAACTGCTATACCCCAACCTTTGTTGGGGTACTCCGTAGTTCCAGCATCACTGTAGCTTTTTTTTTGCATTAAACACAGCTATCCAATGGGCTCAGCAACAGTTTCTATGACAGAATTTTCTACACTGCTGAATTTGGTTTAGTAATGTACAGGAGCCTAATATGATGCATTGCAATAAATTTTCTATATTTTGTATCATTTTTTTAATGGAAATACTCAACAAGTAAAACTGTCCTTTGAACCTCTGCAGGCGTTTTTGTTCAAGTGAAGTGGGGTTTATGATCTTCAGCTGAGAAGAGCCCTATGTGACTCAACTCTGCTTGTATAAATTGTCATATATCAAATTACAAGTCTTGTTTTCATTATCATAAACACTTATAAAGATGTTTACTACTTCATATTTGCTTCCTTAAAAAGTTGTACCCCTATTATCAGCTATTCTACCAACAAATGTCTCACCAAAAATCATAGTTAGGACAAAACTATCTGACAATATTTAAAGTCTGTGTTTTGAAATATTTCCAGTTTCTAGCAAGTTGTTTTGGAAATATTTTGAGCAAATAGGATGGAAAGGAACAATAAAAGTCTTCTTGTTCTTATGAAGAAATATCTCCTATGACACATGCATCTTCTCAGTCCTCAAAACATTTGCTTACTGAGAACAGCTCACATTTGCCAAGTTTTGTAAGATTATAGATTACCTTTAGCAAGACAAACCCTGGCCTCTCGTTCATTGGACTACGCTTTTCATTTACAACAGTGAAAATTCCTTTAAAGGTATTTATTCTGGCGACAGATTTATTCTGTTTTACTGTGAAATAGATTTTTAAACCTTTCAATCCTCTCTTCTAATGCCATTTCCAAAGCACTGCCAATATTCCGTTGCCCTCAGAGAGGAAGGATTATAAAAATACAATAAATAATAGGCATTCCACATAAAGATATTAAATGCATTTATCCCAAAAGGTTATATGAAACAAGCAGATTTAGAATTATTTACCTCCAAGATGCCATTATTGACTAATTTACTTCCCCATTATCCTGGAGAAAATGAAATGCCACACTTTATTGATCTGTCTGTCTCTTGTTTTAAGGATGGCAAGCTGGCAGTTTTGACCACCATCCTAAAATCGTTTGACCAGTAACAGAAGTGTAACCTGAAATGATTTTCCTACACAGATGCTGCAAAATATTTGAGTCTTACAAGAAAAAACTAGAAAGGAAAAAGGTCTTGAGCTACTAGCATGTGGTGTTTCTTCTCTACCCTCACAGTTAGACAGATAATGGTACATAGATTACAATACAATAGATTATTGAATTGTACTGCATACTATAATATCATTGTTGGAGACAGAATTGGTAGGACTCCAGTTCTGGGAACACAGACCTCTTCTGGTGCTGCTTTCAGGCCCAAATGAGTCAAGTAGAACATAAACTGTAGGATATGCCAATATATTAATATGCATCTAAGATTGCTGCTTTAGGACCATGTGTTTATTCTAGCTTGCTTATATGGAGTTCAGATTTTGGAAAAACAACTAGAAGGATTTATTAGGTGAAATGAACTGTTATCAAATACAATTCTTTATATTCATTCCCACGTTGTTTTTCCTGGCTTGAGCTATACAATTTACGGATCTATGTTTTTGAAAAATTAAAGAAATTTAGGTAGTTTATTTACTCTCTCAAATCAAATTTTAGAATTTAAATTAATTAATAAAACTTAAATGTGGTCTTAGAAGATGCTATGTCTCCAACGTAAAAGGACAATAAAGGAAAAGAAAATAAAGATCGCAGTTTTTCAAGTTATTAATCTTTCTAAAGGACTTAGAAAAAATGGAGTAGTTTTTAGATGCACAAAATATTGATCAGGTATGAAATAGAAGCTGCAGCCATCAAAGCTGAACACTCTTTGGAAACAGCAGATTGTAATTACATTTATATCATTTAGGCCATCTCAAAAAGGTCTTTTGAAATTTGTAGAGCTGTCATTGCCAACCAAGGGATGGAAAGGCAAGTACAATGATAATCAGGGAACAGCAGAAGTGGGCATGCTACACTCTCATGTGGGTTTTTCTTTTATGAGAGATTAGGTCTTGGAAGACAACCAAAAAGAACTGGTAATGATGATGTCAAGGCTGTGAGCTTATAAAAACAACGAAGATGTGGGTAAATCAGGAAAAAATGTGTATTCTTTTCCACAGAGAAGGTGCTCTAATCTGGGTTTGTGTCTGAATATCGTTTTGTTATGTGGGAGGAGCTAGTATTTATCCTAGACAATGAGAGGGCATTCTGAGAGGTATCTAGAAATATTTAAATAACAAGTTTAAAGAAAAGGGTTGGAATTATACAGAAGCTGGGGCCCAGTGCCTACTTCAAGTGTATCCACAAGTAACATTGCTAAGAAAAGTTGGTTGAGTCTTCTCTGTTTCCAGCCTTCTGTAGTTATTTATGCATCTGTTTTTTATAATGGCATCAGTATTATCACATAATGGAACACAGAATTGTGATTGAAAGGGAATTCAGAGGTCTAGATCCTTTGGACTGCAGCAAACCTCTCTGCCCTGATTGTTAATTGGCATCTTACTCACTGCCAAAGAAAAGACACTGGGACTAGAGCAGTACCATGACTATACCATGATGGCCCATTCATTACTCAGGGGACCATACCATGAGAGAGACTGTCACTGCCAAATTCTCCGTTCTGTGGGAGAACTCTGTCCAATGGGCTCTAAAGACAACTTGAATATTTTCTTGGCTGTCTCTCAGGTTCTGACTGTAGTTTTAAAGCACTGGGCTTGATTGGTAACTGCTTCAACAAGAATCCACAGAATACATAAAAGCTAGATCTAGATTACAGAGCATCAGCCACAGGTGCCAAAAATGTTCCCCAATTGCCAAAAAAAGTGAATAAAAAGAGCAGCCTGCTGGAGAACTCCTGATGTTGTTGCCACTGTGAGTTTCAGGAAAGCTCAGAGGAGTTGAAATGTCAGCAAACATCCTTACTCCATATTGTCTTTTTCTCTGTTGAATGATTTCTTAATTTTCTTAAAGAATAAGGTTTTGTAGCAGGAGAGAATGCAATTTGAACACTGTAGGCATTTGCCATTTAAGCGGATAGAATACAGAAACAGAGTGACAAAGTCATACTCTCATAAGGACAGAGCAGGCACAGTGAAAAGACAATAACAGGTGTAGATGGAAACTGTGACACATGCAAATACAGAGCAGAAAAGACTGGCAGAGTAATGAGAAATAAGGGGAACTTTGAGGCAGAAACAGAAAATGCTAAGCAAGAAAGCTAACATTCTTATTGCTATCCTTTAGTTCAGACGAAAAGGATAACATAAAAGAGGATGATGTAACATTTATATGTGTGTGTTTATATTTAAGCAAACTAGCACAGGGGAGACCCTGCAGAATCAAGTCCTGATCTGGACTTCCACAGGTAATTACAATTTAATCATGTCTTTGTGATTCTTCCATGCACAGCTCCTAATAGAAAGAAAACTTGCTCCTCTGAGTGTTCGTTACATGCTGCTAGTTTAATTGTAGACTTTATTACTTCAGAACTATCGGTGTTGCATTACAGTTTTCCTTTAGTATTAGTAGCTTTCCTTCCTAATTTCTTCAGCCCACCTGCCTCTCTCCTAGCCCCAAGCTTTGTGTATACTTACGTATATGTATACAGATAAAGATCCCATCTTTTCTTTTCTTTATCTGGATAAACAGGACAATCTCTTTTTAGTCTTCTCTCATAAGACTGGCCTTATTCACCCTGAGGGTCTCCCCCTTTTGCCATATGAACTCCTCTTTTCTGAATACAAATGGCTTTCAGATTAAGGGCTTTCTTAAATCCCTGTTACAAAACTGTTTCCCTGACATTACTCCTATGTGACCAGTCCAAGGTGAGAAGGAAAACTTTTGATTAAACTGAGGCTGTAACAACTGTCTCTTGGGTCTCAATCTAGCACTGCAGGCAGGTAGTTTTATGCCAAGTGCAATGTTGCAATCTCACCACAGGTATTTATGATAAACTATGGGCACAAAAAAAAATGAGTGAGAATGCAATCAAACTAGCAACAAGTGCTTTAATGGTGAAGAACAGTCTCATACTGTCTATAACCTATACTTCCTGAGATCAGCACTTATTTGTAAGTAGTTTAGTGGAAGCTTAGCTTGTAGCACAGGACAAGCCATTCCTCTTCTGGCTCACATTTTGAGACATTTCATTGTGAGTCACTAACTGAGGAGTAATATAAGACTGAATGATATTTTATTATAATTTTCACATGATCCCAGTCTTCATAAGGTTCAAAATTATGTCCGTTTCCCAAAGGAAAAGCAAGAGACATCACTTGCAAATGAATGGGGTGTGTGAATCAGGAGTCAGATTCAAACACTACATCCAGTAGCTGTCTAATGGGGTGTGAATGATTCTCACTGGAAGAAGTGACTCAGAGCAGGCTTCTGATTTACTTGACACTAAAACTAGGGAAGTTTCTTAACAAATTTTCCTTTGTTCCTCACAGCTGAAAAAGAGTCAGAAAATCATCAGTGCAGAAGTAACTTATGAAAATAATTTTTAGGATTGACTCTGACTTTACAGCACTGTAAATGCATTAAAGTCAACTGAGTTGTGTGAGTAAAGTCTTGTAACAAATTAGCTTAAAAAGACCTCAGACAAGTGAAAATATGAGGAGTTCCAAGAAATCTTGAAGAAGAAAAAAGAGAGAGAAAAACATGTTTCTGGTAATTAATTTGTTGAAGCCTATGCTGTGACTGCTGTAGAGTGAACAAAATACAAATATTTTACTGTCTTTTCATTTAAGTAATTTCATTATTTTTGCTAAGTGTTTTTTTTTTATTTGAATTAATTTGGTCCCAATTGGCAGCTATATAAGAAGAAATCAGACCCAAAAAATTCTTCCCACTTTTTTGGAGTTGCTTTGCTAACAGGGTTCAAGCAAGTGTTCAGGAAAGCTGGACTTAAATAAGGATGATGGAAGGGGTAACGGAGATGTAGGATGACTTTGGTTGTTCTCCATTTCTCTCATTTTAAGACTGGAAATTTATGTAAGGTAATTCATAAAATAATAAATTATTCTTCTTACTTGATTAAAAATAGTTTTATTTCTAATTATAATCAAGCAACAAGCCAAAAGATAGTTTTCTGACCTTGCTTGGCTGAGCTTTGGTGATTTTAAGCTCAGAAAGAGTTAGGTAGAAAATACTTGGTGTATTCAAATGAAAAATGTCCTGTTCAAATGCACAGCTTTCCCTGAGACTTTAATAGTTTTAAATTTTGATGAGGGAAGAATTTTTATCACTTTGAGGACCGCTCCCATGGCACTTCTAATGTTACATCATTTAAAGTCTGGCCAGCAGAGCTCTAGAGGGAAAAGTATATCACATAACTATGGTGATGTAAATCCCTATGCAAGCACTTTCTGCACAAATGCAAGTGCTTTTTTTCAGCATAGTTTGTCACTTTACCAAATTATACTGAAATTCTGCTGGCCTTGCTGTTGCAACATAGTAATACCTTTGGAATGCTGCTGCCAATTTCTGCTTGAAAATAAGACCAGAATACTTATACTTGTTTATTGATACAGTTAAGTTGAGGAACCCTGATTCTGGTATCACTTATCCTAATCTACTACATGGGAGTCAGTGTGATTATACTAATGTGCTAAAGGAATTAGCATTTTCATGGACAAAAATAACTCAGAAACTCATATGGATCACTTAAAAACTCCAGTCATTAAGCAATGAAGCAAGATGAAAGTTACAAAAGTATGTATTCACCCAGGCAGTCATAAATAAAGGTAAGAGTTTAAAAAAGTATTATTTGGTTAAGACACAAAAGATGCTGATAAAAGTAAATGATAAATGCCTGGATTAAGTCAAGGGAAAGCAGTTGAGATTGGGGTTTGAGAATATCTGAAAGAGGAAATAGAGGTGTATAAGATGAAAAGCATGGGGAGAACAATTGACCTAGTTAGCAAAGCACAAGAGGAAGTGATATTTCTGAACTAAAGGACAATAAGAGCTACTTCCTTCTGGTGGGATACTCTGAAAGAGAGCATGAGTGGGAACTTTACTACAAATAGAAATGAAATATGTGGAATGTCTTTATGCAACAAGAAAAATCAATTAATTTCTGCTTTGAAAACAGAGAACTGGAGAAATTTGAAAAATAAACCAAGTGCAGAAAAAAGGGGAAAAAAGAAAAGCAAATTCTGAGAGCTACTGAGCAAGTGAGATGGAAAGCAAAGAATTAAAAGTGTGACAGAAGAAGCAATTGAAGAAAGAAATTGTGAGTAACGCTCATTCCTGGAAAAGAATAACTGACTAACTCCGGAAAACTGATGAAGCTACACTTGCTTCTTCATTAAAATTGCTAGAACTATTATATTACTTCCTAGAACTGAAAAGACAAAAGGAAAAACAAGTTGTCCCTCTCTGGCAGATTCTGATTGTCCTGTAGAGCTTAGCTACCACGTAAATTAGCTTAAAGTCGGGTAGTCACAGTAACATCCTCTGATTCTGCTAATTATTTGTACTGTTTATGGCAAGTGTGCTCCATTGGGTGCAATTATGATTGTTTATTGAATAATTGCTGTCCTTGTCAAATGTTTGCTTGACTATTTGCCTGCACTGTATAATATTTTTACTGAGTAATTGTCTGCTGTGGATAATATCTTCACTCAGTAATTGCCTACTCTGAATAATGTTTTCACTGAATCATTTCCCATTCAGTGTAATGTTTTATTGCATGACTTTCTCTTTGGAATCGTGTTATTGTAAGTTAGTTGCTGAATGACATATAAAGTTGCTGTTAGATCAAATCTGATCATGTCTAAGTGTAATACATTTCAATAATTTCTCTTCAAAGCCTGTGGTGGTGGTGGTGTTATTTCCCTTTTAGATGAGGTAGAAAGGTAACAGTTGGAATTCAGTATTAGAGAAGCTGGAGGGTGAGTTAATGTACAAATAGAATGTGGTTGTTTTCAAAGCAGGGGATGCTAAAGAGTGAAAAAAGAGCAAAATTGAGAAAAAGAGTAAGAACTATAGGGAACATAACTGAAATCTGAGAAAGGAATGCTAGTGGAAAGGAGGAACAGACAAAAGGAAGGAAAAAAGACAGCCTGCAAGCAAAGAATCAATGCCAGGGATCAGCAGAAAGCAGAATTAAATGAAAGTAATACCAATGATGCAAACATAATGGCCAGCCTCGTGTCCTCTCACATTGCCTCTACATCAGGGCAGCCCTATAAAAATAACAGCTAATGCTTTGCAGTAGAGAAAAGAATAAAGGTGTAAACTCATCCTAAGGTACAAATGCTAGAGTCCCCACTGCAGGCTTCATTCCTTTTTCTTTTGCCTTATTCACCCTTGGGCTCCATTTTTGCAACACAAAGAGACTGGAGTGGAAAATGGCTGGGCTGTTGTGGAAATAGCTAACCTGCTGAGGAAATTTCTTCTTGGCTTGGGATTACCTCTGACAATATTGGTGTCCAGACAAGAACAGAAGTTAGTATCTGAAGAAATATCAGCCATTGAAGCTGATGTGTATATGTGAGAAATTCTGTAAATTCTACTGATTTGTTACGCTTCGCACATTTAAGCATTAGTTCTGTTCTTCCCCTGTAATTCTTCAGCAGATCACAATAAACTGACTCATCTTCCATAAAATATGCTATTCTTCCCTATTCTTTTTAAAGAGTGGAAGAATATTTAATTCTAAGTGAAAATGCTTTATTGCAGTCCTTACTAGCTGAGGTGTATTCTTGCTATAGTTCGATTGACCTTGCATGACTTTGGAGATCAAAGATGAATTTTTTCATTCCTTATTCTAAACTTCTGGTTTTATATATGCTTCTCTAAGTGAAGTTTGCTTGTTTCCTTGTTTCCCGGGGGGTTGATATTGCTCAATTTAGTTTTCTGATGTCTTGGAGCTCTACTGCAAAATCACATGAAGAAATAACTAAAATCTGAATGTCATTTTGAGAAAGTCTAAGAATTATTTTCTTCTTTAGTTTCCATGTCTACACACCTTTAGTATGGATGTTCAGTAAACACTTCTGCACCATATTGCAGAAGTTAGAGACAATGACTATATAAAACAACGAGGATTAGAGGTACCTAAGATGTACAGTTCTTCTTCCATGGTTATTACATTGCTTTATAAATCACATTTATATCTCATCTGAAAAGAGAACACAGGCAATGTGTCTGATGGCAAAGGAGTTGCATTGGTATTAGAACTCCTGCCTATTTCTACTTTATTCACATTTTATAACATAAATTCAATATACTCATTATTTTTGAATGACATTAATAAGTTTAAAAGCAAATCTAACAAGCCTAGCTCTGAGAGCTCTGAAACAGTAAGATTTAAGACAGAATTTGCTGGAAGTGTTGCAATATTTCCCACTTAATTATATGAGAACACCTAGTGCTGGATTCAATAAAAAAAATACATCAGGCTTCCATACATTGGACTTCTGTGCCAAGGTGCACAAGAAACCTTCCCAAATACAAAGCTGATTATTATTCCAAACTTGCTCTGTAGCTGTTAGATTGACATCAGCAAGTATAAGAAAAAATTATGTACATTTCTTTGATTTTTCTTCACTTAGGTCTGTTTGAGATAACTCATGGGAAGCCAATCAGGTTTGTGTTTGGAGCTTTCAGCTGAATATTTTCTACCTGAATTTATGAAAAAATAGTGACAGCTGTTGAACATTATCTTTATAAACCATGACATAATAACAAAACTGAACTTTTAAAACCTTGTCACTTAAAATCATGATAAAAGTTTCCCTTTCTCATGAACTTGATCAGAGAGCCTAGGAAGAACCTGATGTAGTAGAGGTTCTATACATACTGAAAACCAGTATAACTGTATTTCAAGCTCTATTGCAAGGTCTGCTGCATGATTTAAACTACTGGTTTAACTCAATGTCCAATGATCAGCTAGAAGCTAATCATAGAGTAGCTTGTTGAATAAACAAAATTAGGGAAAACAGAGAAAAAGCAAAACTGCATAAGGGGCAAGATATTTACAAAAAAAATAGTTGTGCCAAGCAACATGTCCATGTTTTGGGCAAGCAAGACAATCAGAAGTTCATCAACAGTAAAAACAGGCGAGTCTGTGGGCTTCTAGAAGAGCAAGGAAGGCAGCATAAGGTTCCTTGCACCACAATGCGCTCAATAGAATAGTGAAAATTGATGAACAATAATCCTCAAGCAAGGTTTGATCATGTCCTCCACGGAAGGATGACATTAAAAGAATGTTTTGCAATGTTGAAAGGCAAGAACAGAAATTGAAAATGCCAGAATGCTTCTTCAAATCTGCTGTAAGTCCCCACCTCTCTCATCCCCACCTTATCCTCAGGTAAATAGCACATACTGGAGTCATTCATTACGTGATAATTTTTGTCTCCCTGAAACAGACTATTTCATTCACCTCACAAAGTAGATTCTTTAGGCGATAGCTACCACTTCAGCCTTTAGATATGAAAAGCAAGGAAATTTTCTAAATTTAACCTAATTATATATATTCAGAACACCAAACAACCTTACAGCTTATGATTAGGACACGGAGGCTGTGTGTGTGTAATGATGTATTTACCAAGGGTGCAGCGCAGAAGAGGCATTACCTTTAGCTTGGATGCAAAGACTTTACCTCCAGCTCATGAAATCTTTAAGACAGAGGTTACTGAAGACAAGGAAAGTAATCCTAAGCAAAGAACAAGCATATGTATTCCCCAACTCCTATTTTAGGCATTCACGTCAGCCAATGACAGTCAGAGGAAAGTGGCCTAAAATGGAATTTGGCTTGGCACAATTATTCTGGCTAAATGACTTTCCTACCTTCTTGTGGGAACAGAAAAGGACCACAGTCCTTGGCAAATTCCTGCCATAAGAACTGATTCCATGCTCACTCCCAATCTAATTAATCTGGTCTTGTACAAGAAGCCTGGGTGTCCAGGATAGCTCTAGGTATATATCAAACAATTGATCATAGGCCTCCTTCTCTGGCTGCTTTGGATTTAGATTAATACCCATCAGATATCTAGGCTGCCATCTGAAGAACAGAAAGGCATTTAACCCACAGAGCATTGCTAAGTATTTTCCTTTCTTCTTTGATATTCAAGCTTTTAACACCTAGGTGGTGATTAAAACTTTTCCAAAATTGCTGGTAACAAAGACTCTTGAGTAATTCCAGTCTTTGGCATCTATGGACTTGAGCTGGAGTCACAGTACTGTGTATAGACATTCCTTTCCTTCCTCTTTGCAGGGTATTCTCTCTTTCCCTGGAGATGCAGCTATGGTGCAGTCAGCTTTTCTACCATATGATTTCAGTGTGCTTTTGATTTTTGTTGGAAGTGGTGTATGAGTGAACAAAGTAACAAACCTTAGGAATTATAGGATAGCCACATATTCCAAACTTCAGAACTTTGGTTAGTTTTTTTAATCTGCTGATCCCACAAGCTACTTATAGAAATAGGTTCAATTTGAGACTTGGCATGTGTCCAGTTACACAAGTTATTGTACAGAACATCAGTATACAATCTGACAACGACACTTTCAAGAAATTGCTTGCAAAACAACTACTTGTAGACCAGCAGTGTTAACTGAAGTGTTTGATGTGCTCATTTAAAGTCATTCTACCTCAAGAATAGATAAAGAATTTGCAGGAGCGTCAAGATTTCACACAGCTATGTTTTATGGACAGCATGTCCAGTCATGCAGCTGGGATCATAGCTGGATTCAGTTTTGCGTAGTCCAATGCTAGGAAGACAAAAGCTTGTTATACTTGACCACCATTTCTTCTCTGACACCACGACACCTAATATTAGTTTCAGAGTTGTTTTTTCTGAAATGATTTGTTCCTCAAAATTTCCTTTCCATAAAAAAAACAGTATGACAATTATCATCAATGAGAAAGTGTTGACTTTTACCACCACGTGCTAAAAAAAAATGTCCTGTAGAGAAGCTGTCTGCTCTTTTGCTTGGAGTTTCAAGGCCAGTTTCTCACCAGGCTTAAAGGCCTGCTGTGCCACTTTAATAGTACAAGGAGGCCATGGACCTGGTGAATCTAGCTGGCACAGGATTTTTCATTCTTTAAGGAAATCTCTTGTTGGCTGACAGCCAGGGTACATAGAGCAGAAAGTAGTGTTTGACAAAGAATAGGAGAGTCAGGTAGGATTTCAATATTTTGTGGAACTTCCAATTTGTAACACAAGACTGAAATGCTCTGTCAAATGAAAGAGTGCCCTGGAAAAGTCTCCACTTCAGAAAAGCCACATTCAGCAGCAGATAGTTAAGTATTGTTACCATGCAGCAAAATTATAGTCATACAACAACCCTTGAGAACTGACAGCTGAACCTAGTCTTTTTCCTAGGATGCATCTAACCTTGGTATCAACATGTCTCTGGCTGTAATCAATGTTCCTGTGTATTCATGTAATCCCTAGCTCTCAGTCTTGCCTGGAACATCTATGAAATGCTATTAATTATACATACTGAAAATAATTTTAAAAGATACAGATTAAGTGAAGGTGGGGAAATAGTACAGATATTTAAGTCCACATATCTATACACATTTTCTGTTTAGAATCTTAATGGGTATTGGTTTCTCTGATAAAACTTTAGTCTCAATCAAATTGAAATTTCCTATACAGCTCTTTGTTGCTCATCAGTAAGACAATTGTGCTGTTATTACTTCAGTACTTGAGGATAAAACATATTGCAAATGGCCATCAATGCTTTATTATAAGTGACAATAATAACGTTTCCTTGGCGAAGATGACCTGCATCTAAATATGCAAGAACTTGCGGTTCCTAAGGATATATTTAAATCTGAGCAGTCTTGAACAACGGGAATAGTTATCAAACTGACAACATGACCATTTTTCTTACAGATTAAAATGGCATATTGATGATGATTACTTTAATCTCATTTTAAGTACCTCATAAAATGCTTGAGAGGTTTGAAGCAATCTTGAGTTCAGAAGTTTTCTTCTAATTATGAGCCCTGTATACAATTTGCCAAAGATGATCTACTGTCATTTTACTCTGCCTGAAGGACGATATAGAGTAGAAAGGGTAAAGGATAAGCATTCACAGGCCTGGATTAAGTATTCAGGTACAGATCACATAAATCTTTCAGTCTGAACTAGGATAAAATCCTCCACTTTCTAAAGTCTGGATATCTCTTCCAAGATCTGTGATCTCTGTTTCATTTCTAAAGCTTCCTGGGGTTCTCTGAACTTATTCACTCAGTTCAGCCAAAAAAATTATTGGGTGGAATTCACTGGCCAACATGATTCTAGTCAGACATGCTGACTGCCATCATTCTTCCTTAAGATTGACTTAGCAATTGCAAACTGGTCCTCCATGACTTCTGCCACTGTTTTTTCCCATATCTTTTAATTTCTCGAGTTTCCCATGATGATATAGAGTTCATGTAAGTGGGTCAATTTTTTCTTGATGGGCACAAACTCTGGGAATGGGCTTGGACTGAACAATGTACTTCAGCAGATGGTAAGCAAAATAACTGAACCAGCACACCCTGGTCTTCGTGTAGTGTTACTCTGTCAGTAAGAATTTTGCATCAGGGAACTGTTCTTAAGAGATTAAATTCACAGAAGCAGTGCTAAACTTTAAATTCTCCTCTCTCTTCTTCATCCCTTACCCACCCCAAGAGTTCCATATGGCAATTTGAAAGTTCCCTTTTGGATTCAGTACAGTGGAGTATGTGATAAGACATATGATGTCATTCCCTAGATAAGGAAATACCGACTTAGGATGGTATGGCCGTTGAATTCCTTTAAATGAATAAGTTTGGGTTCCTTCTGCCAGCTCACATCTCCAATGCATTTTACAGAAACACTGCATGCACTTCAAATCTATAAATAAACAATAACAGGACTACTGCTCTGATAAAAGCATTCATTCTGGAAATATTAGACCTTATCTTCTATTACTCCAAATTTAATTATTGGCTTTTTAGTTCAACTGTTAAATTCCATCCTTTAAAAATTAAAGCTTACCTTCAAGTAAGGTGGGGAGGATGTCTTGTTTTCAGAGGTCATAGTGTGTATGATTTACTTGTTATTTTTCTAAAACAGATGTTTTGAGGCAGACAGCAGATTTACAGACAGCAGATTTACAGACAGTAGGTCAGATGAACAGAGTCCAGATCTGGATAGTATAGTTTCCAAATCCACTTGAGATATGATGGAACTCTAGCCCAATTTTTTTTCTCAGATTTTTAGACTGTCTAGTGCTAGGATGAACTATGCTTCTATCAGAGCACAAAGGCATCGATCCAGCTAACTGCAGTATTGCAGGTGTGATGATCTTGACTTTATTAATATCGGTGACAATTCACTTGCCTAAAAGACTTGTCCAGATTTAATTAAGAAAGAATAATACCGATCAGGATTGCCATAGCCATTCGAAATGGCATTACTTTTATCCAGTTGTCTATTAAGTTTGCTTATCCAGTTGAAATCTCACTTGTGTCAGCCTGTGCCCACTGTTTCTCATCATCCCACCATGTCCCACTGTGAAAAGCCCAGCTGCACCTTCTCCATAACCTCATTGCAGGTACCAGGGCCTGCTGTTGGGTGCCTCCAAAGCTTCCCCACGCAGGGGTATTTTCAAGTTGGTTGTTGAATCCATGCAAATTTTTGGCATATGCAACAAGTATTACTATGGAATTCCACAATTTTGTTACATACAGTGATAGAAAGGCACCTTCCTTTGGTTATTTTGAACATCCCTTTTCACCTTGCCAGTTAAAAACTCAAAGAAGTGCGTATATTTGTAATATCTTCCCTCAGATATCTGTTATATAGGCTGAAGAATCCTATTCCATTTAATTGTTTCCTGTAAAGTAGCCATTTCATAGCTGTGATCTTCTTTGTAATAATTATCCCAGACAAACCAAAGTTGCTTTGGAGAGGGGGAAAAGTTAGATATAAGGAAAGCCCTCACAAGGGGTTGAGAGAAAGAAAAAGACAGAAAAATGTGAAGAAATTTCAGGTATGAAGGAAAAAAGCAGAAGGGAACGAGGCAAGATTGGGCTGTTTCCTTATTTGATTACAACACCAGTACTAGTGTAGTCACCACTGCAACCAGCTCCTATTACAATTACGGTCAATTACTACATTTACCTTAGAATACTACTTTGATCAAGAAGCTACCATATTAGGATCAAAGACAAAGTAGAAAAGCATTTAAAAGACAAAGCTTGAAAAGCATTTTAAAAAAGCCCTACAAAATATTGCTCAGGAATTAACAAAAGGTCTAGAAGAGTTATTATTTGAAATTTTGACCTTTTTTGTCTTGATCTTGTTTCAGATTTTTCCCAGATGCTCATTTAGAGGTCATCTCTGCAATAGACAGTAATCTTTGCAGCAATCTAGGTTGTTTTCATCTCTCTCTCTGGAGCATCACATGCTATCCAGACTTGATGTCAAATCTTTGGACTTTTTGCACTGCTCCTTTAATGAAAATAACAACTGTTTTATTTATTAGTTGGGACTCTAAATTAATGTGATATATTTAAAACATCAATAAACTGACTTCAGTTTTGACATTGTAACAAATTGAGTTTGCAGTACATTTTTTTTGACTGATAGCTTGAAATTTTTTTTGCCATTTTAAGCTCTTTACTCTTCTACACATATAGTTTTATCACTCTGCAAAAAAAAAAAAAGGAAAATCAAGGTCATGAATCTCTCTTTAAAATCAATGAAAGCAAAAGTAATGAATGATTCTGGACCTTCATTCATACTAACATGATATTGTTTTCTAAACAATAAAATTTAAACTTTCATTAGAATCCTGGCATAAAAGCTGCGGGATCATGGTTAACATAAAAACAGCATAGGTAAGCTGAGCAGTTAACTGCAGGATTTTCAGCATTTTCAATTATTATCCATTCAGGACCTACTTATTAACTTCTCCTGGGGAACCTACCTTACTGCAAGAAGTCTCTATGGCTTCGGTAATATCTTACTTGCATAGCTAACTTTAAAGTCCCATGAATGGAAACTCCCCATTATGAGTCTTCAAGAATAGAGTTTTTTTAAAAAGTAATAAAATCTCATTAACAGAATATCATGAAAGATGAAAATTATATCTGATGGAAACAGTCAATCAAGTTGCTACAGTCTAAGCCATGTCATGGTTCAAAGACATGGCTCATGTCTATTTGCCACCAAGCTGGACTCTAGGGAATTTTTTATAGTCTGACAACACTCTTGCTATTCAGCATGAAACCAAATTTCTTTGGTATTTGTAGATTAAATGATCGTCCAGATGTTCCCTAACCACCCCAAAAGATAACAGGTTTTTCCAACAGATATTGGATTGAGATATCTATCCACAAGATATAGAGATATGCATATGCAGTTGAACTGTGTCCTCTACTTGAAGACAAAATACTTAAAGTTACAGAAACTAAGACATGAGCATTGAACATACATGACAAATTGTCATATCTGTCATGCTGTGAAGTCATCGTGGAAGTAGTGCCACAAAAAATGAGGGAATTTAAAATTTCTATATCAGTGCTAAGTAAAGCTAAAATTATTCATCTTAATGAAGAATGTTATCAAAAGCCTAACCATGGATAAGATTCACTCCTATATAGCCTGGTGTATAGACCTTAAAAGTATTGATTAGCCTGGAGCTTAAATACCCTAAAGTGGAAATCCTATTATCTCTTTTGGTCATGAAAATGGAACTGACTGCAACAGAGAATGTAAATTCACTTGCAGAATTAATATTCTAGACCTAGTTCCCTGAAAGACATCAAGCCATGCCATATGTTGTTCTTCACTTGACTGCTTTCATATATATCTCTATCCCTAAAATCAACAGGGGGATATGACTTCTCAGAGTTACAAGAGGGTCTTCCGGTAACTGCTGGTAACTGCTAAAAATGCCCTCAAGCATGAAGGCAACTGCCAAATTTTTTTTTTTTCAGTTGTGTGCAGCTTTCTGAATTGCATATAAATCTGAAAAGCAATAAGAATGATTCTATAGAAATATGAACATTTTTTAATTGAGAAGCAAAAACACATGAAGACAAAGTCCTTGAACTGAAGAACGTACAATCTGAAGAAAGAACATCTAAAAGATAAGAACTCTCAAGGGCAGACAGGGATGGGCAAGGAAGGTGAATACAGGGCTAGGCTGCCTTAGTATTTGATCAGGGGAAAGCAAGGTGGATTTAATAATAATATTTTTTTGGTTTCATTTGAAAAAATGGACTAACCTATATAGCAGTGGTCAACCAAGTTTGTACAAGTACACAGTTTAGGAAAGCACAGATGTGATCAAGTTCATCATCAGTTCATCAGTCTAATGTATGAGATTGCTTTCTCATAAGATCCATCTCAATGAACTAATCCAATTGCACCTTAAAAATTAATTGGATTTTTTTATTTCTCATAATCAGACTAGAGAGGCAGTGGAGAGTGCAGTTATGAAGGTGATGCGAGAGAAGAAGACAGCTCAAATCACGTTGCTGTACTCAAATATGAGAGACAAGCTAGTATCTCAGATATCTGGGGCTATGGGAGGATTCATTTTTGCATCAGTAAAGAGAGGGGAAAACTGAAGTAGGTATAGAAGAAATAGTTTCCTCCCAGCAAATCTGCACCTGAAAATTTATTCTGTAGAAAAGACCCTTTCACTGAGATGTGAGGTTCAAACTGCATCCCCTTGCTTTCTAAACTTCCAGTTAGAGAGGAGTCTAGCTGCAGCTGGATCCAGTCTTCGACCCCAGCTGTAATGAAGATTTTGGACCCTAGGCTCTGCCACAGAGGTGGTTTATTTTCAGCCCAGGCTCAGTGCCTCTGGAGGAGCATACCCTGAACAATGAAATCCATAGGCAATTTTACACTTACAATATAAGATCCACTCCCCTCCAGCACTCTTTGTATGCTGTCCATGTGGCAGCTGGTCCAATGGTATTTAAAAGGCTGGGGCCTTTTATTTGACTTCCTTTCCTTCTTCCAGGCATGCCGCTTCTTTTCTTTTCTCTAAGATTTATAGCTGGCAACTTCCTTATATTCTGGTCTGGCTTTGGCCCTGAGGCCCTTTCTTGTGCAATTCTCTGGATGTTCATCCTCCTGTCTTATCTTTATCAAGGTCCTATTGTCAATCTCTTGCTTCCTTTGAAGGCCTTTTCCTTTAAGTCATAGGTTTTAGTCCTTGATATCTTTGAGGGTCAAGATACCTTTTACGTCTTTTGGTTTTTTATTCTGGCTAACAAAGATGACTGAAGTTAAAATCAAAGTTCACATCAAGCTATCCACTCATGATAAGCAATAAGGAAATCACAATTTAACTTAACTCTAGGCCATTAATTTTAACATTCTATAAGCAAACTTATTTTAATCTCCAACATTCTGGCCTTAATTAGTTGCTTGCCTGGATGGGGCAATTTGAAGGGAGCAAGAGAGGCTATTAGTTGATGACACCTAGGGAACAGGGGAAACAGGTTTCTAAGGTACAGTGTGTGAAGGTGAGAGCACACATTCCTTCATTAATAGCAGAGGTTGATACAGTGAAGCATCCTAAGATGGTGAGGGGTGCAGCAGTGCTCTGAAAGAAGTCTTTTCCGTTTGCATTTTGTCTTTCAAGTGAGGGGTGGTTTTTGACATGCTAGATGATAACCACAGCCTCTGAATCATGCGAGATATTTGGAGGGAGGAAGAGAGAGAAAACAGACAAGATAGACAAATCATAACCAAAAACATCGTTTTCTATATTGTTTGCATGATGTTGGTACTCGCTGTTGCCATTGTATAGCTTTGCTAAAAGATACAGATCCATTCTTTTAAGGAGTGACAATAGATTGGTCAATTATATTACAAATGCCAGACTGCTCTATGTCTGTACTGTCTCCAGTCATGAGTTAGGAAGGCAGTGTTGCTAGGAAGCCAAGAACACTGAGGATTTCAGCAGCAGCAGGAAAACTTGGATTCATCTTGATGCACTCTCTAAATCTCTTTTAACTCCTCAGAGAAAGCACATTTGTTTCACCAAACAGTGTATTTGACTTCTTCCTCTGACAGATACACGGAAAACTGCCTAGGTGAATGCAGGACCTTACAATATAATCATTCATAATGAATCTTTAGAAATTATTCAATCTCCCTCAGAAGACAGCAGTTCCCCTTTTGTTCCAAAGATGTGATGTCTTTTCAGCCCTACACCTGTCAATGAATACAATTAATATAATCACAGATTTAAGCTAATACCAGAAAGAAGAGAATAATCTGGGGTCTTAAACCTACCCTTAGGATCTAAATAAGAAGGTTCATTTTTCAAAAGGGCTGAGCAATAATCAGCTGCAGTATAGGTCATAGAAAGAGCTCTGAAAATCAAACCATTAATTTCAGTACATAAATATGAATTTGAATGTTTGGAAGTCAATAATAAGAACATTTTCAGTGCTTTTAGCTTTATAAATATAACATTGAGCTCCTGTTTCTCTACAGATCTTACCTAGAAGACCTTGGCTTTGTAGAGCTTCTGAGCATGCAGCGGTCCAGCTGAGCATGCTGGGCACTCAGTTTCCTCAGCAAAAGGCCAAATGTGTCTCAGATTAACATCAGAAGGACACTCTGATCCTAAATTTTAAGAGTTATTTACATTGATTGGGAAATTATGATTTTTCTTTTGGCCATGATACTTCTGGTGCAGCACTGCTAATGCTGACATGGTAATACCTGAATGGGATATGAAGTCTGGCAGAGGAGTCTGGAAAAGCCTGAAAAACCACAGTGCAAGTCCCACAAAGTAAAGCAATTATTTCCTTCAATGAGCAACAATTCAGGTAATTTTCAAAACCCATTTTCCATTGCAAAACAATTTTTACAGACAAAGGCTGAGCAGTCATTAAGTTACACGTATTTTTGCAAAAGGTCTTTCCCAAACATCTTAATCATAACCACTGTCATTGCTCAAAAATTCCTGCGGGTAATCTGTCACTCTTATCATCTAACTCTTAGCTGGAAACCTTCTGTAATTAATAGGAGTCTGCAGATCATCATGGGATGAATTAGTCTTCTTCTTCATAGAAGTTTTTAAATTTACTTACAGGTTTTAAACATCACCATTAAAAAGAGAGAGAGAGTGGTAGAGCAAAGCAATTTTCAGTTCTATTGTTATTGTCTATGTTGTGAGACACTGGGAAGAGTAATGGAAAGAAAAGAGAAGGAAGGATGATTTGGGTTAAAGTGCCTATTCCAAAATAGAGTAATGTAGGTAAAACTTTAAAACTATACAAATGAATAAAATTTCCTTTGGAAAAAGGGGAGAAGTGTTATTTTATTTATATAAAATATTCCCAAACATACAAGTCAACCTCCAAAACTAACAGAGAATGTCTAGATGTCTCTTCTAACAGTTTTTCTGTGAAAGTTTAAATGTTATTGTTACATCAATTTTTAGAGTAAAATTATGAGAAACTAAACCTAAGTCAAAACAAATCATGTGTGACCTCCACAAAAGCTAAAGTGGAGACTGTACAGTTATTTTATAATGATATTTTATTGGCTCCTCTGATCTAGATAGGCAGTAAGCCAAGCTAAATCCCTCAACCTCAACTGAAGCCCAATTAACTAAGATAAATTGTCAAATCACTCTGGAGATGTGATCAGCATTATTTAATCCTCAAAGCGGAGGATGTTGGCCAAAATAGGTATTCCACTGAACGCCACAGAGCGTTTGTTATCAAATCCACCATTTCTGCAGCCGAAGTATTTTGTGCCATATACAGATCCCTTAAAGTTGGGAAACATTGAAAATCCTGTCCCAGAATTCCTGCTGTTTCAGACCAAAGCAAAACAGCCCATGACTACTCTATATAAAATATGGCTAATTTTTTTCTCTGAAGAGTTACTCATTCCAGCCACCGTTTTAGTCTTTCTTAGAAATATTTGACAAAAGCCCCAGTCCTTCAGCCTTCCTGTTCCACCCACTTGTGTCAGCTGCAACAACAAAGCCACTCAGTGTTGGGTAAAATGGGGTTACTTTACTTTTCCATGCAGAGATTTTGATATAAGCACACTGAGGTGTTAAACACAGGCTTCCACTATCTTGTAAACTGCACCTCTGGCCTCTGGGTCTGCTTTCCCAAGATCAGCTCTAAACCCAATATTCTTGCACAACCTTGGAGCTCAAATCACGGTTGAGCTCGCTTAAGCTCTGCTATTCAAGCCTGCATGCAGCTGTACACGTGGTGGAAGTTTAGGCACAGGCATTGCCTAACTCCCATAATATGCTAAAGTATACAGAACATTAGTTATTGTTAATGACGGGCATTGCAGGATTTTAATCCTTGCAGTATCCCTACCTCTGGCCTCTTGGCTTCTAAATATGAAATGCTCCTAGTCAGGGTGAATAAAAGTAAAACTTTCTCCATGTTGTTATTACTATCAATCAAAGAGTTAAAGGCCCGTTTGTCTCCAGAAAATATTGAGAATCATTAAAGAGTATTTATCTTTTGCTCTCTGTCGCTGAGTATATTACTTCCCTTTTAATTTTAGTTCTGATCTCCAATTTTCATTATAAACTCATGATGTTATGAGCATCAGATACTGTAATTGGGTTTTTTAGATTAAAAGAGGTTACTATGATCCAAACCTATCATGTTAACTTCTTATTCTGTGTATCTATTTATCTGTCAGGGTGAGAAGCCTGTCTGTTGGGCTAGCTTGGGAGGTATCACAGCTGCCTCTCCTGCTTTTCAAATGCAGCCTTCTCAGCAGTGAAGTCACAATTCTACAAGCAGCAGAGTGGAAGACAATATAGAACACCCTTGAATTTAACCCTTGAAAATCAGATTTCGCTAGCAGATATTCATTGTCAAAATACACACAATATACTCAGTCCCATTATACAAATATGCACAGAATGTCTGTGTTTAAAATACTCTTCAGTAATGTATAACAGAAAAAAACTTCTGGGTGTTTTGCTCTTTGCAAAAATGGACAAATTCATGTATGCTGAACAGAATTTCAATGAATCTGCTAACTATGTGAAATAAACCGGGCTCACTTTCAGGTACACATACTGCTTTGCAAGGTCTGCCATGAATTTTTGCATAGAGGATTTTTTTATGGCTATTCAAGAATGCCAAGTCTATAGGAAAGGGTGCTCTTGAACTCTTGCATGAAGCAGAGGAAATGCCAAGGATATTTTTTCTATGAAGATTTTCTCTTAAACTTGCATTACTGACTGTATATAAGATTCATGGATCCTAAAAAAAAACCCCAAACCTTTAAGATATACATTGTGAAACAGTACAAATATTTGCTTGGCCCAGTGAGGGTGATATAGGCTGGCTGAAGTATTGACGCTAAAATTGATTTGGATATGCCCTAGTAGACTAGAAGAAATTCTGAAAAAGACAAAATGATGTGTGTGAATTAGTTCAGGTTCATTATTATAATGAAATGAAATCTTTCCCTTTCTCCGCACCAGCAACGGATGCACCAGCACCAGCAATGATATCCTTCATCTGGTTTTGCTAAGTAGCAAGTAAACATCTCATTTCAGCTAAACACCTATGTCTTTCGGTTGTTCCCTCTAGAGGAAAGAAGACACAACTTCTCTCAATCACTGTCTATTTTAGGATGAAGTAATCAGCTTCTCTCTTCAATGACCACAGACAGAGGTTAGATGACTGGATTGACTGGACACATGACTTAGCTGAATGTTGGTGAGATTAATCGTGTCCTCAGTATACAAGCACCAAGGCCCAATATCTGAAGCCAAGTACTGTTACTCAGAGCAAAGTTGCTGTTGACTTAGTATTTCTGAGCATGAGACTGTGCTATTTCAGTTCACAGTTTTCTTACGAATACACATTTAGGCACCTGTTCATGGGTCTTGATCATCATATGATGTAAATAGGATGGCCAAGCACAGCAATGAGAATATGCAAAAAAAAAAGGACTACTTTTACAATAATTTCACCTAGAAATACTGAACATCGACTTAGCAGAAGAAACCTAAAACTACAAAATTGGGAAAAAAACTAAAGTTGTATTTCAAGAGAAGGATTTGAAAGGCCATGAAATCAAAGTGAAGAAGAAGGATACTCAAGGCCAGCAAGGGTAGCAAAAAAAGAAGGCTAAGGGTTGAGAAGGCAATACAGTGTGCTTTACATCAATGAAATATATCAACTTACATAGGTAGATTTAGGATTAGTTTTACAGGGAGAACAAAAAGATTGACAGAAGATAACCCATGAAGTACATACTTTGAGAGATCTGCAGAAGGGCAAGTCAAAAGAAGTACATATGAGAATGACAACAATCTATGGAACTGTCATAGTTCAGCCTTTAGCTGGCAGCTAAACTGTACACAGCCACTCTCTTGTATTTCCCCACCTGGTGGGATGGGAAGGAGAACTGGAATAGAAAAGGAAAATTAGTGGGTACAGATAAAAACAGTTTAAATAGAACAGTAAGAGTACTTGAAGGCAGCCTACAAAAGAGCTGGGGAGGGACTTTTTACAAAGGCATATAGTGATAGGACTACGAGGAATGACTGTAAATTGGAGAGGAGCAGACTTAAACTAGACTTAAGGAGGAATTTCTTCACAATGAGAGTGGTGAGGCATTGGAACAGGTTGCCCTGGGAGGTTGCGAGTGCCCTATCCCTGGAGATGTTCAAGGTCAGGTTGGATGGCACCTTGGGCACCCTGATCTAGTGGGAGGTGTCCCTGCCTATTGCAGGGCAGTTGGAACTAGATGATTTTTAAGGTCTCTTCCAACCCAAACTGTTCTATGATTCTAAGAAAGAATAATAACAGTAGTAGTAGTAATAGACTATATTAAAATAGAGCTGTTTACTCTCCAATGATTAGTCCATCCTGAGTAGTGATTTCAGTAAGTATAGCAATAGCAGCAAGTGAAGAGATCACAGCAAATGCAGCAACAGCAGAGCACAGAACACTAAACACGGAGCCCAGATCACCTCCCCACCCCCTGACCAAATTCTCATTTTTGTACTGAGCGTAATGGTATGAAATATTTCACTGGCCATTTTGGGTTAGCTGTCCTGGCTCTGTGCCTGTACGTTAGCAAAACGTTGGAAATTGAAAAAAACATGATTTCTTGGCAACAACTAACACCATGAGTGCATTATCAACAGTCTTCTCACAGTTAATCTAAAATTCGGCAGCCGCTAGAAAGAAAATTAACTCTATCCCAGACAAGCATAAGCATTGTCTTGCAACCACTAAAACAACTTGTCCTTTTAACATTATTCTCACACTAAATCCAAGTTACTTGGAAGAAAATTAACTTAATCCCAGTCAAAACCAGGACAGTAATGTAGAGAAAATGTAATATAATGCAGTGCAATATTATAGAGGATAATTGGATACTTCTAAAACTCTGGGGTTCTCATCTTAATTACTATTCTATTATTAAGGAAAGACACATCTTAGGCTGGTATATGATGTGGTTAATGGAAGGGGCAGCTTTGTTTAGCACAACTTGTTCTCTGCAGAGAAGACAAAAAAACTTACATTTTTGATTAAGTATTCTTTTAACAAAAGCAACCAATTACTTGCACATATGTTGTATCTTACCAATAAAACCCAAATAGCAAATGCTGTCTGAGCAAATATTTGATGTAAGAGGAAGGAAGGGACTTCTATAGTTGTAAAGACAAACTACTTCAGTGGGAATTTTAATTCAAAACAATTCTTCCAGAGACTGAAGGCAATCATGACTCAGGGAATGGAAAGATCCAAACCATGGCAAAATATCTTACTTCTCAAATGAGAAACAAGATTCAAGTTTCTTGAACTGAAACAAAAGTATTATCAGTGAAACTTACCTTTTAATAGTCATTATCAAACATGTATGGAAATGACAGTTACTGCATTTTTATTTTGTCCAGACTTTAGGTTAACAAGTTATGCTAACTCTCTGTCAGGAATGTGAATATTCACTTAGTTTCTTTCATTCCTCATATGGGTGAGTACTGTCTTGACTACTGAGAAGAGCAAAAGGATTGTTTTAACTGGCTATTATCTGCACCTGATTGAGACATAATTCTTTTTAAATGTGTGCACAGTATTTATTATCTATTGAAGAAAAATATTGTAAAAATTAACTGAAGTGAGAAGGAGGGTAATAACATTTTCCTGTGCCAGGCTTGAATGATAGGGAAGGCAATGCTCTTGAAAACGCCAGCAGCATACGCCAGCCTCAACTAGAACACAAAGAGAAAATCCATTGCTAAAATATAACAGCACACTTTGAGGTTCTATATGCACTTATTCAGAACTTAGGGAATTGAACATGTTTAAGAAATTCTAATTTTTGACATTTTGTGGAAGCTGTTGTTAAGTATTAGTCTTATTGTAGGATGATCTGAATGAAATACTGTGTTCTGCGCTTTACTGAAGTTTGGAATAGATTATCATAATGATCACTTCTGACTTGAGAAATTTTTTGTCTGAAGAAGTATTCATTAAAGTTATTGTATCTTGTCCTTCCATGTCACCTTTCCCAGCTAATTGCCTACAGTAGGGATTAGACAGCTGCATTTCAATTGACTGCATCAGTGGGCTACAGTGCTCCCTGACATACTGGAAGGAGAGTGAAATGCAGAGAACTTTTCTTCTGAGAGTTTAAGATGAATCCATATGATATGGCCTGAACTGCATCAGGGAAAGAAGGTTTCCACTGTACTTTCCAGTGCTGCCAACAGTCCCCATACTATTCCTGAATCACCCACGCAACACTGGGTAATCCACAGGGTAAACCGACATATGACAATCGCATGTGAAATCCTTGAGTCTCCTTTTCAGCCAAGGACAACTCAGAATCCTTATTCCAGGAGTCCTGCACTTCCTTGGGTCATATATTCCCTTTATTGGAATTGGTCAGGAATCACAATCCATGTCTTTGATGATTTAATGTCTCAGAGATGGTAGAATTTTCAGTTGAGATGGTAGAATTTTCAGTTTTAGGTGAGGTGAGGAGGGGGATTATCAGAACAGTCACATTAAACTTCCAGAGGGCAGACCTTGGACTGTTCAGAAGGCTGGTTGACAAAGTCTCGTGTGAGACAGTCCTTAAGGGCAAGGGAGCATACGAGGTCTGGGAGTTCTTCAAAAAGGAAATCCTAGCACCTCAGGAGGAAGCCGTCTCCAGGTTCTGGAAAAGGAGATGATGGGGAAAAAAAACCGCCTTGGTTCAGCAGGGAGATCTGGAGGGACGTCAAAAAGAAGAAGAATGTCTATGAACTTTGGAAGAAAGGACAGGCATCTTGGGTGGACTACAGGGAGGAAGTGAGATCATGCACAGAAAAAAATCAGGAGGGCTAAAGCCCAACTAGAGCTCAGATTAGCCAAGTCTGTGAAAGATAACAAAAAATCTTTCTATAAATACATCAACAATAAAAGGAGGACCAGGGAGAATATTCAGTCCCTATTGGATGCAAAAGGAACTACAGTGACAAACAATGAGGACAAGGCTATGGTACTTAATGCCTTCTTTGCCTCAGTCTTTAATTGTAAAGAAAGTTGTTCCCTCTGTGTACAAACCCAGGAACTAGAGGAGCAGAACAAAGCTCCCATAATTCAAGAGGAGGTGGTTAGAGACTTACTTGCCCAGCTAGACACACACAAGTCTATGGGGGCAGATGGGATCCACCCAAGAGTATTGAGGAAGCTGGCAGCTGTGCTGGCCAAACCCCTTTCCATCATCTTCCAGCAGCCCTGGAAGACTGGGGAAGTTCCAGTGGACTGGAGGCTGGCTGATGTAGTGCCCATCTACAAGAAGGGTCGCAGGGAGGATCCAGGAAACTACAGGCCTGTCAGTCTGACCTCAGTGCCAGGGAAAGTCATGGAACAGGTGATCTTGAGTGCTATCATGAAGCACATGCAAGAGAACCGGGTGATCAGGCCCAGTCAACACGGGTTCACAAAAGGCAGGTCTTGCCAAACTAACCTGATCACCTTCTATGACAAAGTGACTCGGCTGCTGGATGAGGGAAAGGCTGTGGATGTGGTCTTCCTGGACTTCAGTAAAGCCTTTGACACAGTTTCTCACAGCATTCTGCTTGAGAATCTGTCAGCCTCTGGCCTGGACAGGCGCACACTCTCCTGGGTGGAAAACTGGTTGGCTGGCCGGGCCCAGAGAGTGGTGGGAAATGGTGTGAAATCCAGCTGGAGGCCAGTGACAAGTGGGTTTCCCCAGGGCTCAGTGCTGGGTCCAGCCCTGTTCAATGTCTTTATCAATGACCTGGATGAAGGCATTGAGTGCAACCTTAGTAAGTTTGCAGAAGTTACTAAGCTGGGTGGAAGTGTCGATCTGCTGGAGGGTCGGGAGGCTCTGCTAAGGGATCTGAACAGGCTGGACTGCTGGGCAGAGCCAATGGCATGAGATTTAACAAGGCCAAATGCCGGGTCCTGCACTTGGGGCACAACAACCCTGTGCAGAGGTACAGACTAGGAGAAGTCTGTCTAGAAAGCTGCCTGGAGGAGAGGGACCTGGGGGTGTTGGTTGACAGCCGACTGACCATGAGCCAGCAGTGTGCCCAGGTGGCCAACAAGGCCAATGGCATCTTGGCTTGTATCAGAAACGGTGTGACCAGCAGGTCCAGGGAGGTTATTCTCCCTCTGTACTCGGCACTGGTGAGACCGCTCCTCAAATACTGTGTTCAGTTCTAGGCCCCTCACCACAAGAAGGATGTTGAGGCTCTGGAGGGAGTCCAGAGAAGAGCAACAAAGCTGGTGAAGGGGCTGGAGAGCAGGTCTTATGAGGAGTGGCTGAGAGAGCTGGGGTTGTTTAGCCTGGAGAAGAGAATGCTGAGGGAACATCTGGTTGATCTCTACAGCTGCCTGAAAGGAGGTTGTAGAGAGGAGGGAGCTGGCCTCTTCTCCCAAGTGACAGGGGGCAGGACAAGGGGGAAAGGCCTCAAGCTCCACCAGGGCAGGTTCAGGCTGGAGATCAGAAAAAAATTTTTCACCGAAATGTCATTTGGCACTGGAAAAGGCAGCCCAGGGAGGTGGCTGAGTCACCTTCCCTGGAGGTGTTTAAGGGACGGGTGGATGAGGTGCTGAGGGGCATGGTTTAGTGGTTGATAGGAATGGTAGAACTCGATGATGCTGTGGGTCTTTTCCAACCTAGTGATTCAGTGTGTGAAGAGACCCAATGTACTGACCAGAATGAATTTGCAATAGACTCAGACTTCACATCTGGGATCAGTCCCAGCTGTCCAGGATACTTTCTAGGTAAACATTTGGCTTATCTCCATAGCCTCCACAAAGTTCATTTAAAGAAACTCACAACTGTCATGGACTACAGATTCATTTGAACATGGCAGACAAGGCTTTTAAGATTGTTTGCCTTTCCACACAGTGGCATAACTTCCCTCGAGCAGAAGCTGCATGATATGGCCTGCTATGGAAAAATATATGTTTTCTCTTTCTGTTTCTTTCTGTATGTGATATTAGCAGTACTGTGTTTCCTCGTTGAAGTTATACATTCCTTTTTTTGGGTTTTATATTATTTTTTGACTAGCAAGATGCGTGTGTCATGCTAAAGATTCAAAGCTGGTCCTTTAGCATCAGTGACATCAAATGCAAAAATTATATATGAGGCTAATAAAAAAATCATTCACAAGTCTTTGCCTGCCCAAAGAAAATGGAGTTTTGAATATAATAGTCTGTAGAATCTGACTAATGCTGCCATTTTTCTCCTTTCCGGCAAGAATAAAAAAAGAATTTCTTTTGTGGGAGCAGATTACCACTAAAATCTTATTTAAAATATGACTCCTGTGTCATATTGAACTATCTAAACTGTTCAGGGTCAGAATGTTGTAGCCAGTTCTTGATTTAGAATTCTGGGCTTGCATTGCACTTCTCATTGCTGTATCCTGAGCGTGTCTGCTAGGACACTCCCAGGATTCTGTTTCCCATATTTTTACAAAAAAACCTCTAGGAGAAAAGAAACAGCCTGAAACTTTAGCCAGATGATCCTAAAGTCCCGAAGTTGAACTGTCTATGAATTCCAGCCATCATATTCAAATTCAAATTAATATCGGCTAGGGAAACAAAAGCCCAGCTTTAGTAAACTTACAGTCTAATATTGGCAGATTCAGTGCAAATCACTAGGAATCACAAGCATATCTAAGAACAGATGGTACAGCCAAAGAGACCAGCTTTGTAATTTTGAGTAGAATAAGTTATTCTGTGGTCAGTTTGGAAGTGAATAATTTCTTGTTGCATACACTGTGAGAAAGTGTCTCGTGCAGAGGTTAGGGAAAGTAAAAAAAGGCACAAAAACAAAAGCCGGAGAAGTGAAGGGAAATGAACTTACATACAGTCAAGCCTAATTAACATCTAGTAAAAAACTCAGCCAGGCCCCACACTGCAGAAGAAGGGAGAGGATTGTGAGATGGTAGCAGGAGAAGAGCAGCTTCTTCAAATCGCTGCTGCTCCATCACCAAGAAGGATGCCCTTGCCAGCTGCAGGGCTGGTCCGCTGGGAAGGCAGCAAAAAGGTTGCAACAGATGGAGAAGTTACTCCAATGTCATTGTATCAAACCTTATTGTAAAATATCGCATCATTCTTATGGAAGATTCAAAGTTTTGAATACTAAACAAAACCCAACAAAAAGTAGACAATTAAGGACTTTTTTAGAGAACTACATACTCAGCATTATGCTCAACAGCAGCCCTTTTGAGACATAAATTGGGATAGCATTGCAGAGTCTATGGCAAAAGTTGGAGGGTTTTGTGTAGAAATCAACAACCTCTTGTCTATATTTGAAGGTGGTTTCCAGCGAAAATGTGGCAGGCATCCTAAAATTCATCAGACTATAAGGGTCTGAAAAGTTATTGTAAGGAAAATTGCTTTTCCCCCTTCCCTGAGCCATTTTTCTATTTTCCTATCTCTAGATCCTTTAAATATTTTTTTTTTAATCCATGGGAATACACCCAGCTTTATGAATCCAGAATTCATTACATACGTTATACCCTGCAAAAATGGAAAAAAGAGTAGAGGTTGTGTGAGAAGGTATTACAATGGCCTATGTCAACATGGGATATTTTCCTCATTTTTTTTCATCCTTCAACATTCTTTCAGTCCATTTTACATGGCAAGGTATTGGACTTTTATCATGTTACCCAAGAAAGATTATAGAATTCTACAAAAAAAAAAATGTCAAAGAAACGTCATAGGAAATCATTCTGCTGCAGCAACTCTTCTCAGGGTTTGGGATCATTATTTTTATTCAGAATCTGAGAGACTGATCTGCAGCCAAGAGACAGTGTGTTAGGAAATGTTGAAGATGGTCATAAATAAGCCAACAGAGTATGCTTGTGTGTCACGCTATGTCCTAATACCGCAAAATATTATGCCAGAATTAGACACAATTAGAAGAGAAATTCTGTAAGGACAGAAGACAACACTGTGAAGCAGTGTTGTGAAAGTTTGCAGGTATTCTTGCATTTATTTCAAGTTTATTAAAGCTGATAGTCCTTCTCTTTCAAGAACATCCCATTTCCCCAGGAAAGGGGGAAAAAAGGCCATGGGCAAGAAACAGGCACTCAATTGTCCAAGTTCTTTAATAACGGGCACTGAGTTGCACTGTTAAAAGGCTGCGATGACTTACTCTCTTTCAGAAGAAAAATATGCTGAAGTAATTAAGACATGTCTTTATTGTAGTGGTTTCCAGGACAGAACAGTTTGATGCCATTCATACTGAATACCAAGCTGAAAAATTATCCTACTCTTGTTGTCTTCCTTTATATTTGCAAGGAAAGTTACATCACGTTCTCAGTTACTAGAAATAAAAGAAGCAGTCTGGGAACACCAGATGAAGCGCAGGTTGCCCTAAAGCATCAGAATCCTCTGTGCATTTACTCTACATTATTAGGAGAAGAATGTAAATTTGGCAGTTCATTAGCATTCTCAGTACCATGAGGAGGAAGGTGACAGAGCCCATAGAAAGAAATAGCCATAGGATAGACTAAAGAAGTTAGTAACCTGATAGATTTTTTGGGGAAAAAAAAACCCAAACCAAACAAAACCAAACCACCTTTTTTTTCATTAAAAACAAGAGAAGGTAATGGGAAAATATAGTTTTATTTTTATTATTAAATTTTCAAAATATAAAAAGACTATGAAATAACAGAAAACAAATATGAGTTATGTGCACAGCATAAATTTGGCACTGGAAGTGGTATGAAAATAGTTTTCAGACTAATAAAACATTTTGAAATTTCAAAGATAATTTATGCTGAGTACAAAAAAAATCCAAAGTTTTGAAAAATGTAATTAAATAAAAAAAATCTAGAAAAAATTAATCTGGTTCAATTGAACTACTTTATTTTAATAATATAACTTTTTTTCCATTTCTTATTATCTTTGTATTTCTAAACAAGAATAACTTGGAATCAAAAATGTCTAGAAATATTAATAGTAAAAAAACTAATCATGAGAAGGCATTGAAATACCACAATTTAAATATGTCTCCCATCTGCCACTTAACAGTTTCATTTCACATACAAATAAAAATATCTGAATCAATCTTGGCCTATTTTTTTGCAGATAAGATTGCATTCTGTGCCATGAATTAGAGGTCCAGAATTCTTCCAGGGGAACACCCTTGCATAACCAAAATTACTTCCATAGGTACCATGCTGAAACAGAAAAAAAGAAAGATACTCTGTGAAGACCAGAGAGCATAGTGTTAATTCTTCCCTGAAGGTGACTTTTAAAGATAGAGAATGGAAACCACATTATAGGGAGCAGGAAAGTTTCTGCATGTGACATAATTGTGCTGTAGTGCATTTCTGTCAACAACACTCTAAAGCATAAAATTCATTATAAGTCCACTAAAAAAACCCCACAAGCTGAATCTCAGAAAAACTTAAACATCACGTAAAAGAACCATCTGCATCAACAAAATGGGTAAAATCAGATATGGCCAGTATGTGTATACAGAAATCTTAGAGCAGTACTCTCATTGATTTTTAGTGATCAAAGGAAACATCAATGGATTAGTGCATTTCAGTCTCAGAAAAAACACTTTGTGAGTCTTTCATTTAATATGTAGTACTCCAAAATCCAATGGTCACCTTTCAAAATGGTCCTTTCATCCTTTAGGAATAATTAAAAATGGGTTTCTGCATTGTAAAGAGCAACCATCTGAACTTCTCCAACTCTCTTGCTAGCATGCTGTCATTTGCTATCCTACGCAGCAAATGTGGTAAAAAAAAATCATATGAGGTGATCTAGTTAGTTCTGCCTGTGTTCTTGCACGTACACAGTTAGGATGACATAGTCGTGAGGACTGTGGAACATTTTATATGATCTAAGTGAAGAAATTTTCTAGATATAGTCCAGTATTTTCATCATCTTACATTGTTTGGATCAGGAATGTGATTCTTTCACTCATATAACCTGTTTTCTAGCCCTATTTCCTTTTATAAGCCTGTAAGTCATATAAATAGGAGCATGCAAAAGAAACAGTTATTTTTAAGTAATGCTAAATACATTCATTGGCAAGTCTCAATGATGTCTCTTTTTCTGTACATCCTTGGTAGGACACAAATAGCACACAGAGAAAGTGATGTGGAATATGCCTGAAAAAGAAAAAAGGGAGAAAAAAAAGTAAAATTGTGTCATTTCGGCTCTGATGACTGTAAAAAAAACATAGCATTGGTGATGTATATATACATCTAACACCATACTTTTCAGAGCACATTAGGATATATGTGAAAGCGATGCTTAGAGCAGGAAAGGACATTCAGGCATAAATATTTGGATATCCAACAAGATTCTCAGTTTTGGAGGTAAACACACATTTTCTTTCCTCTTCCTTCTAGCTGATATTCTTTGAGGTTAATTTTATTGCTGTTGAAATTATGGTTTATTACACCTCAATTCATAAAATAACCAGAATATTCAGGGTACTTAAGTGTGTTCTCCAGGGAGTATAGTATAGGTCAGCTGGTCCAGTTTATTTATATAAAAAACTACATCACTAGAACCTCATCAATACGGTATAAAGGTCAATGACCAGAGAAGAAAGAGAAATAGTGAAAAAAGAATGTAGAAAGACTGAACTAACCTCGACTACTGTGTTCAACTTTGGGCTCCTCACCACAAGAAAGACACTTTGGTGCTGGATCATGTCCAGAGAAGGACAACAAAGCTGGTGAACGGGCTAGAGCACAAGTCTCATGAGGAACAGCTGAGGGAGCTGAGGTTGTTTAGCCTAGAGAAAAGGAGGTAGAGGGGAGACCTTATCACTGTCTGCAAATACCTGAAAGGAGGTTGTAGTGAGGTGGGTGCTTGTTTTTTTCTCCCAAGTAACAAGTGATTACATGAGAGGAAACGGCTTCAAGTTGCACCAGGGGAGATTTAGATTGAATATTAGAGAAAAAAATCTCTTAATTGAAAGCATTATCAAGAACTGGAACAGGCTGCCCAGGGGAGTGCTAAATACCACCCCTGGAGGTATTTAAAAGACTAACCTGGTTTAGCCACCACCTTGGCCAGATCAGTAACTAAAATTGGGCAGCTTTTAGTCCCAGTTACCTCCCACACACAAAAGGGAAAAGAGAAATGAGAGAAAGGGAGACTTGTGGGTCAGGAATACTGAAATAGCTTTAGTGAAACAATAATAATAAAAGGAAGATAATATTAATAAGGGAACAATAAAATATACACAAGTATACAAAACCAATTCAGACTTCCCAGATGACTGCATATCACCATCAACGCTGCAGAGCAGGTGTGGGGATGGTCCTGAACTGGACTAAGTGGTAGGCAGGAACTGGATCCAGAAACTGAATTCAGGAACATGTGGATGGGTTCAGGGGCAAGGCAGACAGACAAACCTCAGTCCTCACAGAAGAGGGGTTGACCCTCGTGATCTCTAAGATTTTCTACTGAATATAAAGTGTATGGCATGGAATACTTCATTAGTCAGGTTTGGGTCAACTATCCTGCCCCTTCTCCCAGAAGGGTGGCCTTAATTTACATAGGAATAGGTATGAGCAGTGTCGCCTCTACACACCAGTGCTCCATGAACTTTGTGATAACTGTCAGGCTTATCACTTCTAGAGGCAGACACTGTCTGAAAGACTGTGTTGGTAAGCTTCAGGAGCTGAAGTTTTGAAAGAGGTTTAGATGAAAAGTCCAAGAATGTTCTCCTTTAGCTGAAACCAGAACAAAGATGTATAGATGTGGTGCTTATGGACATGGTTTAATGGTGAACTTGGCAGTGTTAGGTTAAGGGTTGGACTTGATCATATAATCATAGAACAGTTTGAGATGGAAGGGACCTTAAAGATTATCTAGTTCTATTCCCCCTGCCATCTTTCCTGTAGGCTTTCCTTTAAGTACTGGAAGGCTGCTATGAGGTCTCCCTGGAGCCCTTTCTTCTCCAGGTTGAACAACCCCAAATATCTCAGCCTGTCCTCATATGGGAGGTGCTCCAGCCCTCTGATCATTAAGACTGAAGAGAGATCTTGAGGACAGTAGGGCATGAAAGAACTTTTGAAGGAAAATGCAGTGAAGACCAGTGTAATTCTGGTCTGCTTGGGCAAGCAGAATCAGGATGGACAGGAGACACAATGGCACTGTGAGTAACAGTAAATGAAAATGTTAAGTTTGTGTATCATGGTAAATTGAATAGCATGCTGGAGTCTGGGAAAAGCACATATAAGAGAAAGAGGAAGAAAGTAGTCCCCTGTAGTAACTTCTCCAGCTACTTCCTAACATCACTGGACAGAGCCCTAATTTCTGTGTGGAGCTTTTGCAATTTTATTTTCTCCTGTGTTTGACTCTTAAGGACAGTTTCTCTGACAGCTCAACAGCTCATTGAATAAAGAAAATATATCCCTCTGTTCCAATGTAATTTTCATATTTTCCAGCTTTTCTCAACTCTTCACATTGCTGTCTTCAAACCAGGAGCAAAAAAGGAATGGTTCTACCATGCTCTGACTTGGAACAAGCTTCCATTTTAACATTCCCTTTACATATAACATCCCTTCAAAAGCTGCCCAAAAAGGTGTGTGCTCTGTGTGTGCTTTCACTCTTACAAGAGAAGAAAGTAAGAAAGAACTATGTTGACCTTAGTCATTAAGCTGTATTAGGATCTTAACCATCTGACTGAATGTGTTCCATAGTTTCAGCCATTGAAAATGAGTGAACAAATCAATGAAAGGTGGAGTTCTCAAAAAATGCTGCCTTCTCAGTGGGAAACTGTTATAATAATTTCTTTCTGTCTTTGATTTCACTATTGTCTTTCCCTCCAAACTGAAATTGTGTATAACTTCACAAGCCATTGCATCCAGATTCAGAAGTAAATCTTAAGTGTTCATGAGAAAATAATCTCATTTTTTGCCAGCTATCACTTAATGACTTCACAAATTTCATCACAGAAGGAGCTGTGTGAGTGATAGAGGTCTTCGCTTTGCCAGTAATTTATAGATTTTAAAATGTGGCTTATTTCCAGTTGGAAAGGAAATCAAACTTTTCAAATTTGCATCTGAAAAAAAATGTCCCAGAGAGGTGGGACAGAAAAAGATATTTTTTTCTAGAATTCAAATAATTTTATTTCAATGCTCAATTACAAAATGTAAGCTTGCTATAAAACAAAATAGGCTTTTCACATGAAAACCCTTTTGCAAAGCAAAAACTGAAAAACTTTCATAAAAAATGTCAAAGTGAGCTGTTTTGACATTGTTGAAACTTTGTCCCTGCTCTTTTAAAACAAAAGCCCAGCTAAAAATACCTTATTTCATTAAATAATTGGATTTAAATAGAATGACTTAATATGTTGGAATATGGTTCTGCCTAAGTCTCTCCCAGCTTGTCTCATAAGTCCAGACTAATAGGATTCTCAAAGCAAATACTGAGAAATGCCTAACAACAGCTCTATATAATTATCTGATGTCCACTTTGAAATTTACCTTCCCTACACATTAAAATCCTTCTTTTAATTTGGGGATTACAACATAAAGGGTTTGAAATTTGATATCTATATTGCTCAGTGATTTGAAATGAATATATTAAAGTCATCTGATTGCATTGTAGCAAACTCTAGTGGTAGCAACGTGAAAAATCAATAAAGTAGAAACATAAATGATCTAAACAGTTATCTGCATTGTAACACAATACAGCAATAATTTAACCCTTCTTGACACTGCTAGAAGGAAATGTTGTCTTTTTGAAGGGTAGCATTCAAAACATAAAATTTCTAGTAGCTCTTTTAAAACCAGTGTTACTACACTTAAGTCTGTCTTATGATCTGCACTTACACCACCTGTGGTACATTTTAGGAATTAAAAATACTACAAAATTTGGCCTGGCAGATCAAACAAAAGTCTGTATATAAACATGCAAAACATATATAAAATACCAGCTTGCAACTACTTGTGTAGTGGAGTCTTTTTAAGTGTTCCCTTCTAAAGCATTTTGCTTTATGAGTTCCAATAACCTTGTTACATCTAAATGAGCAGCCATCCTGGTATAAAAAGCCTGCTGGATTTTCCTGACTGTCTGACTTGTATATGTGCGGATAGCAAGCATCTCCCATAACTGTGGCAATGTTTAGAAAATGTATGACATTTCAACACTGAAACCCAAAGCATGCCCTTTCCCCTCCACTACAGATTTTATACCCATTTCCATGCAGAACATACGCCACAGGCAGTTACTGACAGAGTTGTTCTCTTTACAGTGATTCCTACTAGAGTGCCGTGCCTGTTGCTGCAGTGAAATGAGGCTTTCCTGTGAATTGATGGGCTTTGGAAAAATGTCTCGAGTACAGACGCATTGCAGAAACTTTAAAACTATACATAGCTGAACCTGTCAACAACTGCTGTGGCAGTCTTCTAACTGAGCTACTGGGAACTTCAGTCCCTTTCTGGCCTGCTTACACAGGTTTCCTTGCTATGTTAGCCATGAAAGGAGCTCACAGACGAGAAGAGGTGTAATATTGGCTTGGGTGTGATGTATGATCTGAACATTGCCCCTTGTGATGCTTTATTCCTCAGTACAGTGCAATATAGGGAATGATTCATCGTTATGTTGCAGTGCTCCAAGGGAAAGGACTTGCAAGCCTGTGTTTTAGCAGAGACCGCTCTAAGGGACCCAACAGCAAATCCTAAAAAATAGTGTAATTTAGCTCTTGTGTCGGGTGATGGAAGGGAGTATAGTGCTTGACCCTGATTTGGATGAGATTCAGAGGGAAGTTCAAGGACTGATGTTTTGGCCCTAGCTGCCACTCTTGAAACCCTAGTCCATTCATAGGTCTGTCTATATGGGTTTGTATCTTTATATAAAGTGCATGTTTTCTTCAATACATCTGATACTGTCCTTCAGAAGACAACATGAGGACGACAGGCCTCAATACGTGTGTATCGCTAATGCCCAGCTTCTGAAAGCAAGCAGCTCTGAGATTGCTGAAATAGGGATGAACACAGACAAGAAGATATAGAGAGCATAGCAGAGGGTAGGCATAGAGGAAAAACTTTCAGCAGCATGATCAGGGCACCACAGCTGAAAACTGAAGCTGAACACTTCATCTCCAGCACTGCTACATAACTAAGCTCTTTGGAGCAATGAAGGACCGAGCTACTTTGTCTCACTTTTCCTGTTCCTTCCTGCTCTCATCAAAGCCACATGTTCATTTTGTCAGAAAAGTATCTTTCACTATGCTGTACTAGAAGCCAGCTTTTCCCTCTTGTAGATGTACAGCTAAATAATTTGTTGGCACAACAGACCTGAGCACATCTGTTACCTGGTGCATTTGGCTAGGAAAATTCACCTGAGAGATAAGGCAGAGAAATACATGTGTGGGGACATGCACAGCAGGGATGCTTGGGAAGGTTTTATCTATAATTGAGCTCTATATTGCATTCCTTGATGTTTATTTATGGCCTGTGTCTGTCTGTGTAATATATCGTCATCTAGCTTTTGGTATAATTAGACTTTGGAATTCCTTCAACTGAAAAGTTCTTCAAGAGAAAACAGTAGGCTTTGAGGGGTTTGATTTATTGTATAATCTTCTCTCACCCTCCAGGTCCGTAAAAAGTTTCACAATACTGTTTTGTGATTGTCTCAAAACTAAAACTACGTAAGACTGTTCACAAAGGCACCGTCAGTACCTCCCAGAAATTACATTTCAAAGGCTCTTCTGCTCACTTGCACTCACTTGTGCTCTACTAGTCTTCCACGACACTATACTTCCTGAGCCAGCTTGAACATGTTCACATCACAATTTTTGAAGATGGATGTGCCATAGAAGAGATGCTTTCCATCTTCAAAGACTGTTCTATATACACACACATGCACACACCCCAAAGGAACATGAAGCAGCTGTGCTAGAAATCCCAAACAATAACATTTTGGCAGCATTTTAACAAGTTTAGCATGCTCAAAATTTTCCATGTAGAAAAAACATTTCTAACCAACATTGCATTTTAGTATATTTCTAAGAAGCTGGGCATATATAGAGCAGCCAAAAATTGGCATCAAGAGAGGACCTACCATGGAGCGTGTTGAAGATGCCAAGTTATAGTTGAGAACGGAGGTAAAATAATTTAAATTATTCTATTGTGCTGCATATTGCAATAACTATTGAACTACCTTAGTTTTAATGTTTATTTTACAGTAAATTTGTTTGTCTGTGGATAATGATCTCTTCAAATTTAAAGTTTAAAATGATCACTCTAACTTTTAATGTATAAAAAGAAAGTATGACAGATAAAAACACTTTTTAATTTTTAATGGATTAGGAAAAGTTAGCAAAGAACACATTAAATTCAAGAATAGATATTAAAGACTTGGGAAGTGACATTTACTGTACTTTTGTGCAGGTAAGGTTGTTCAACATTTCATAATCTTGTTGATTGCCTTTGTGAAATTCTTCTGGGGAAACAATTAATTACTATAATTTTACCTTCTGCATGTCTTATCACATAATACCCTTTCTGTAATAAAAACTATTCACAAAGGTGAGATGGATTTCAGTATGAAGAAGTAAGTGGTCAACAACTTCATCTTACTTGCATGAAAATAATTCTATTGTGTACTCAACACTATTGCAACCAATTTAGTTTTTTAAACTAAACTATAACTTGCAAGTAAGCTAAAATGAAATAAAGTCTTCAGTAGGTCTTCAGGAACATGAAATTAAACTAGTCCCTTGAAATAACATCTGAGCACGCAATTCATAATTCTGCTGGCTCCAAATATCTTTCTTAGGAGAAAATCAGTAAGTTCATGTTATGATAGGGAGAAAATTTATCCTATAAATGCTGTTGTATAAATGCTTAAGATGGCTTATTTCTCTACACTCAACCTGGGGCAAGAGTCAGTTTTTCCCTTTTCCCAATATGGCCACTCTCTTGGTATTCTAATTAAGCAAACAGCAGGACTAAGAGGGGAAAACAGTCATTGTTTCCCTCTAGCAGATTTCAAGATTATTATTTTTAATTGGAAATAATGAATATTTAAATTAAATCCAGTACCCAGAAATCATTGAAATAATAATCAAAATTTTCTTGACTGTTTCTATTCATCAAAAACTGTGGATCTGTGAATAACATTATTTTGGAAAGACATTTTTAGCACAGAATTTTTCTTTTTTGAAAAGTGAATTTCTGCCAAGGATTTCTGTCAAACAGTTGTTTCTTTCAATAAAATGTCAACTGCAAGCAACCCTTAACAAAACATAACACAGCAAAGGATCTCAGAGACTGGTGTTTTGATACGAGGGATGTTGCCTTCTCATTATGGATGATTTCACTTTAAATATTGTATAACACATTTAAGCCAATTCATTGGAATATTTTGCAATGCCTTTCACTATAAAATACGTATTATCGTTATTATAGAATAAAATGTGGTTAATTGTCAATGTTTAAAAAGCTCTGAAGAGAGCATCCTGGGGACCAGAGACCACTGGGTGTGACAGTTTTGTCAAGATTTTGTCCAGACAAGAATGTTCTCATTAGTAAGCAACAAACTACACTCTTTTGTTGACCTTTGTCACCTTGAATAAAACAGTCTCTGGAATAACAAGCATGAAATACAGAAAGACAAATAAAGCTCACCATGTTTGCAGCAACATCACTTCATACTTAGGGGAAAAAAAAGCAATTAGTAATGTGAGGAATGCAGAGAACTGAAGACACCAGATTTGCCATCCCTAAGTCCTTCAGAGTGTTTGGTTATGACCATGCAGCCTAAATGTGAGGTCATGGGTGAGCACTACTCTGCAAAAAGCTGAAATAAGCTGATACAATAACACTTAATTCCCAGTTTTAGCTCTGTCATTATTACCTAGAAAATCTCATCTGCTTAAGTCAAAGTCTTTAAATACACTAAGGACAAAAGAAAAGGTATATTGTTCCATAAACTGTATCTTCATGTGCTAATGCCTGCTGGGAATACGTTTCTGCATTGACAGATTATGTTGCCAAGAAAATAAAATCTTTTAAACCTTTTTTACCTGACTTAATTTTCTTCTCAGCTACTGTCTTATAAATCAGGATTTATTGTTAGGCATCTCATCCACAGACATGCTAGAAATACAATCCAGGCTTTTAAAAACATTTCTGACAGAGTCCTTAGAAAGGCAGTCAGGAACAGTTATTCAAATGAGAAGGTCTTTGCTCATCTCTTCTCCTTCTTTGCTGCTGCAGAGGTCTTTGTCACAAGCCACTTGCTGTGCAGACAGCAGAGCACCCACCTCAACACTTCCAGACAGCAGATTTCCAGTGTTTTCCTAATGAGTTTACTCCTCCTGTGACTATCCAGATCTTTTCCTCTTTTTAAGCACTCATTCTGCCCTTCTTTTTATCTTCACTAGCTTTACTCCTTTTCACCTACATTAGCTGTAAGGTTTTGTCCTTTAAGCTTCAACTAACAGTAGTCATATATATGTGTGCATACTCAAATATCATGCCAATAGCCCTGCCCAAGCTATATAGTCAATATGTAATAATTCAGATGAGCAAAATTAATTCACAGGTTAAATCACGGTTTTACTAAGGGAATCTGAAATATTCATAAACCTCGTGGGGAGAAGAAAAAAAAAAGCTAAGAAATAAAGGAGGAGGAGGTCCCAGTGCAATAATTTAGGTTTTTAGATTGTTTTCTATGAATATCATAATCTTACAGCAGCCTACTGAAATAAGTAAGTCTACTGCTATGTAAATAATTCATGCATGAGGTTAAAAGACAGTTCAGATCTAATTTCATCTTTAGCTTAATTAGACTATTATTTTTGTACTATGTACATTCTATCTACATACTAAAAGTACAAGACAGATTTTAAAAACTGAAGTCCATGACAAAATACAACAAAAATAGTGATTCCAAAATTCAGTTGGTTTTGGTTGTGTCTAATTAAAAAAAACCATCATCACTATTTCTGCTATGTTCACAGAGACAGAAATATGTAAGTACGTAACATTTAGTCTCACAAGTCCTAGCAACATTTTTCAGCCACTTGATGTGGTGGAGTGGCATGCTAGCATGTGACAAGAATAAGATACAGATCATTGTGGCCCATCCTTCTCCACCATAGACCCTGTGGGATTTAATAAACATAGATCATATCCCTTTTTCACATCATTCAGTTTAAAATCCAGATGAACCAACCAATGACTGATTAAATAATTGTTAATGATTAATGAAATGGTTATGGTAATTAGTACTCAGTTCTGTCCTGTCATATTTTCTTTTCCAGATTTCTAACTAGTGAAACCCAATCTTCCAGGTACCTTTCCCAAATTTAAAAATGCAATTGAATGAAAAGAAATCCAGCAGCTGCTCCCCACTGAACAGTAACAAGCACATTAAAAATTAAGCTAAGCAATACTCCATTCATGATATAAATATCAGTCATCTTCTCAATTTCTCCTCTAAAACCCACTAAAGAAGAAGGCCTCAGTGCAAACAGTGACATGAAATCACATCAGATTAAAACACAAAGAAAAATTCAAACTTATAAAGCCTAATTAATAAAAAGGTAACATGAAAACATGCTTTTCTTTCCAAAAGGCGACAAGTTAAGGAAGCCATGTGGAACAATGGCACTTAGCTCTGACTTTCCTTTAATAAATCTACCTAAAAGATGATCTCTGTTTTGCCTTCCCAGGGACATTGAGGTGACCAAAATTTTCCTGCTGGATCTAAGCATCAGTGACCAAGGGACCCTGTCATTGATGTGTCATTGTGTTGCTGGTGACCCACTGTGCCATCCAGTTTGTTTCGCATCATCCAGGGATTCTGAATCTGGCAGAGCCAGGAGCCAAGCCGCTTTACCACATCTTTGCAGCCACAGCCTTTGCATCCCCAGAAAACTCATGGATCCTCTCCCCTCCTCCTGTCAGCCTACTTCACTGGCAGCCACTATGCCCTCACTCAGCCCCTGCTCTCCCCTCTCAGCTGATCTCTGCCACCACATCACAGGGCTGTCATCATTTCAGTCTACCAGTGTCACAGCCGACATGCAAACTCCTACCTTGTGCTGTTGCATATTATTTCCATCAGGAGATTCTAATTATCTTTTTGGAAACACTGTGAAACATTTCCCTCAGTTTAGCCATTCCATAATTGTGGTTGTAACATTTTGACCTTTATACTCAGAGCCTGTCATTCTTCAAAATGGGGAACAGCCCTTGCATTCTTCATTTGACATTTGGTTTCCTTGATGGTGCATACTGTTCCTTGGTTTTCACAGCTGTCTCCAGTGTCCTGGGCTATGCACTGATGTCTGTTATACACCATTTCTCTTAATTAAACACTCCATATACACCAAAATTCTCCAAATACTGTCTTTAAAAGAGAGTCTGTGGGTGCTAATTGTATTCTAATTACACTTAGGTAACTGCTAGGAGATTATCACCCTTTGGGGACTTGCTTATTGCTCCTCTTGTGGTAAGAGGTTTATGTGAAGTACCAAGGTGGCTTTATTTATATCCAAAAAACAATCTGCCTAAGAGAGAATGCTACTTTCATATAAGATAATAGCAACGTAAAAATATAAAGTATTTAATGAAATAAAATTTCTTGTGTCAATTTCCTTACAAGTCACATAACCTAGTTTTTTTCCTTTCTAAAATTAAGTGTTGTTACTGATAGCATTTCAGGGGTTTGCATCATGTCTATTTCATATGCACAGAAGACGTTCTGCCACAACCAGAATAAGTGAATTGTACAAGCTTTTTTTCAATTTACTTCTAAAGTCTTCATTGATTATACCATAATTGTAATATATAGCATATCTTGTTCTGTAAAGATTCATGTGGAGTATTTGTGAGATTAGGAAGTTTCAGAAAGTTCCTCATTTCCAGTGGTGTTGAGGGAGAGTTAGCTGGCAGAAGATGCTTAGATTTTTTGATTCCCAAATGGAGTTAAAGGTTTGTCTTTGTCACACAAGACTATGTTTTCCCTTGTCAAAATTTCATACTTTCAGCAGTGCAGGCAGGGCAACAGGTTTTTCAAACATGTCTTCTGTTACAATTGTGTAGTAGCCATCTCTTCCCTGGACCTTGTGTCTGCAATACACAGATGAAATTCTGACCAGTCAAAATTCTGTGCACTATAGCTCCAGTAACATATTTTCTGTTAAATAATCAGCAGGTGAAGTACAGAAATAGTCCTGTCAGTGGGTTTTCCTTTTTCTGGCTGAGTGCCAGCTTAGAGTCATACTCCATCCTGTTTAGCTTTAAATAAAGGTACACACAACCGAGAACACTGCAGAGAAAGTCCACAAGAATAGTGAAAATGCAGAAAAGTTTAGGTGCAGGAAAGGATTAATGGTGATCCTTCAGACAGGACATAATATCTATGATAAAAGCCAATGAAATCACATCAGACATGGTGGAAGCAAGGACAGAATAGTTGTTCACTGTTCCACATAACACCTTAAAACACAGATTTGAAGAGGGTTGAAGGATATGCCTAGGAAACAACTTCAAAATAAAAGGAGGTGTTTGTCAACATATCATGTTATCATAGTATTGAACTCATTACTTCTAGGCATGTGGGAAGTCCACATTCATCCAGATTCAAACAGCAACGAGGCAGATCCATGGAAGAAAAATCTTTGAGAGACTACTAAACAGTAATGTGTAACTTCTATTTCAGGAAGTCCCCCAAAAACGTTTCTTGGCATTGAACAAACATCCTGGGGGATGGACAATTGGGCTACGTACAGATCCTTTCAGCTAAGCTGCACAGATGTTCCTGTGAGAAACATCACTGTGCTGCCCCAGTGGCAGCAAAGACTGAAATAAACTTGTCTACCCATGGAGCATTAACATCTAAACAGGACAGATAGGAGACTAACCTGTCACATAAGCTGGGGAGCTTCATAAACTGGAGATGAGCAATGGGCATTCTGTGACAGGTTACACACAGCTTGTAGGAAAAGGCTCCAGGATATGGGCTTGCTTAGACAAGAGAAAGATATGAGTCTGAGGAACACAAGGATCTTCAAGCATCTGGGAAAGCTGCTAGAGAAACATGGATGAGCGCTACCTCCTTACACCCAGAGGGAGTAGAATATGATGATGAAACTGGCTTTCTGTGTATTCATGTAAGGGTTGGCTCCAGGAGAATAATTTCTATTTTGCACATTCAGGAGTGTTTCTGTAACTATGAGAAAAATAGAGAGATATTTGTTCCTCCTTCAATGTCTTTCTGCTCTGCATCGTGCAAGAAAGAACCCTTGGGAGACTGTAAATACAAGATAACTGCAGTCACTATGCAAACCTCTCCATGCCAGAGAATGATCTTTGTGAACTCAGCATAATTGCATATGCATTCCGTCTGGATCCCCAGGTGTAGCCATGGTCCTCCATGCACATTTGAGCCAAGAGTATTCCAGTGAAGACAGTAAATTTGCTGGCACTCCTAGTTTGTAAATCATGATTGGAACGGATTATAACCTGCAGAAGGCGGACAAATAATTTCTTCACAGGCAGTACCAAGGAAAGCCATACAGTCTGTATTTGGCTGACATCCATATAATTTTAGCAGTTCCTGTTTATTTTTAAAACCTATGAAAAGCCAGACTATTGTAACTTAAGTACACAAGACCAACTGTTTTCCCAGAAGTTATTTTGCTTGATTAATGGAATAGAATCCTCTTTAATTTTGCCTGATCCTCTATAAACTAATGATAAGTCGCTTTTTTAATAACTAGATATTGAATGATACAGAAAATGATAATATGCACCATGGGATTAATAATTTTTTCATTTAGGTAAATATGACCAATATCTGATTTTCTAGGGGAAAGTCATTATTCTGCACAGGAGAAATGAAATCAGACTGGAAGATGAGCAGAAAAGGTTACAATCATGGACACAGGGAAGAGAATCTGTCATCAACTACAGAAATTTTGCTTTTTGAAAGAACATGACTGCACAACACAATGTGTAATATCACTGATGAATATGGGTGATAGGGAAGAACTGTTTGCATAAACAGGACAAACTACATGGCAGCTTTTCAATGTCTTTATCAATGACCTGGATGAAGGCATCGAGTGCACCCTTAGCAAGTTTGCGAATGACACTAAGCTGGGCGGAAGTGTTGATCTGCTGGAGGGTAGGGAAGCTCTGCAAAGGGATCTGAACAGGCTGGACCGCTGGGCTGAGTCCAATGGCATGAGGTTTAACAAGGCCAAATGCTGGGTCCTGCACTTGGGGCACAACAACCCTGTGCAGTGCTACAGACTAGGAGAAGTCTGTCTAGAAAGCTGCCTGGAGGAGAGGGACCTGGGGGTGTTGGTTGACAGTGACTGAACGTGAGCCAGCAGTGTGCCCAGGTGGCCAAGAAGGCCAATGGCATCTTGGCTTGTATCAGAAACGGTGTGACCAGCAGGTCCAGGGAGGTTATTCTCCCTCTGTACTCGGCACTGGTGAGACCGCTCCGCGAATCCTGTGTTCAGTTCTAGGCCCCTCACCACAAGAAGGATGTTGAGGCTCTGGAGGGAGTCCAGAGAAGAGCAACAAAGCTGGCAAAGGGGCTGGAGAACAGGTCTTACGAGAAGCGGCTGAGAGAGCTGGGGTTGTTTAGCCTGGGGAAGAGGAGGCTGAGGGGAGACCTCATTGCTCTCTATAACTACCTGAAAGGAGGTTGTAGAGAGGAGGGTGCTGGCCTCTTTTCCCAAGTGACGGGGGACAGGACAAGAGGGAATGGCCTCAAGCTCCACCAGGGGAGGTTTAGGCTGGACATTAGGAAGAAAATTCTTCACAGAAAGGGTCATTGGGAACTGAAACAGGCTGCCCAGGGAGGTGGTTGATTCACCTTCCCTGGCGGTGTTTAAGGCACGGGTGGATGAGGTGCTAAGGGGCATGGTTTAGTGTTTGATAGGAATGGTTGGACTCGATGATCCGGTGGGTCTCTTCCAACCTGGTGATTCTATGATTCTATGATTTATTATATTTATTTTCAACAACATTCTAAGAACATTAGTCAAATACATAGAAAGTTTTGTCCAAATGGGGAGTCAGAATAAAATGAAAGAGCACAACATATCCCTTGAAGGAATTTAAGCTTGTTTGTAGAAAGAGTTGTGAGAGATACATTTACTACAGATGAATTTTGGACAATTAAATAAATACCTCTATGGGCCTCTGATCTTTAAGGACCTAACAGAGGGAAAAGGACTTAGTACAAAGGCAAAGTGTATTTTGAGAGAGTAACTTTGATAGCAGTGAGGTATTTGCATCAGCAGTGCCAAGGACTACATCTGAACTTGTTTCCCAGGGAGACAGGATGTTTTCCAAGAAGAATATCATCACACCTTGAAATAGCAATAGACTCCCCTTGCAGAGTAGGAGAGAACAGCCAAGAACAGCTTGATATTTATGGAGGCTGTTTGGTGTAGGGCTGTATTTATTTATTTACATGCTTTTAGTTGTGTAACTGAAAGCATGGTCCCTCATTTGTAGAACTTTGCATAGCCCTCAAATCACAGATATGTAACATGTGTTTGCCTTCAGATTTCAGCTATAAACACCTGCACCTCTGGTAACAAAAGTGATTTGGCTTTTACAGCGGTTCTTTAAGGGGACCCAGCTTCCTTGACTGACGGCAAGCAAAGAAAGCATTGAATGCTTGTTCATGGGAATTCTGAGAGCAACAGAGACTTCGTCTTTCCTCTACTGTGGTGCCTATAAGGTGAGGGATGTCACAAAAGCATATAGCACTCAGAGTAAGCTGAATGGAGCAGAACATCATGGTATGATGCATCTTTATTTATCCTTGGCAAAATTAATCTCTGAAAGTCCAAGGAGTTATAACTGGATCAAGCTGAATTAATTGTTTATCTTTTATGTAATCATATATCAAATAATGTATTGAAATCTAAGAATAGCGTACAGTGAACTGCGTTCCCTTCAAACTGTGTATCAAATGGGGCAGGGTAGAGGTTTTGAATTACATCAGTGCCTTCAGCCTCCCCCAGCCTTACGAAGAGTGAAGACATAGGACTGAGTAGAAAAAAAAGAGAGGGGAAAAGTTACCCTAAAATAATTACGGACTTAAAAAGAAACAGGGCTCTGGGGCATAGCAAGTACAGTGAAATGAAGGAGGCTACTCAGTCTCTCTGTTCCAGGACAAAATGTGCTCTGTTCTTCCCTGAAAGAAGTTTTTCTGACCTGGTTTAAAATTCCCAGGGTATGAGATTTGGCATCTTCTGCAGGGAGCCTGTTTCAAGGTCTCACCTCCTTAACAGATAAAAAGCTTTTTGTAGTCTGTAACTCACTTCATGGTTGAAACAGAGAACCAGAAACAGCATGAGGGGAACTGTTCAGTCACAGAGTCTGAACTTTTGTATGGACCAGATTCGAAATGTGAGACATCTGAAATGGGTGAATTGCTCAGAGTGAGAGCAAAGTGAACTGATTGCTTCTTGTCCCATCCCTCTTGTTATCTACCCCAAAGTCCACATTTCCTTCATTAAATGTGTGACAATCTCCTTTAAGAATATGAAAGTGACCACATGGGGTGAGACCAGAGCTCCTTCCAGCCTTTAGCCTGTCTCTATCGCCTGCAGCCCATGCCTCATGAAGAACATACAACAGACAAGCACATACTAATATTTTCACCAAGGTATTGTGTCATTTCCCACTAATTTGTGTTTTAGTGAACAAAGGTCTGAACTTGTGTTTTTATAGTCATTGATGCAATTTTCTTACATTCATTTGATTAACTGCTTTCAGACTGCATGCACAACATCCTTGTAATATTGAGTTTCATGGTTTCACAGTGAGTAAATATCTCAATTTTTGTTCTGACTATGCTACCTGCTTCTTTCTTCCCTTCTTCTCTTTCCTACAAAGGAGACACAGCTCCAGGAGGTTGTCAGAAGACAAGAGCAGAGTCAGATCTGAAATGAAGTAAGCCTGTCTGTTTTCTTACGCTGAGCTATCCTACACAATGAAATAATTTCTCTTTTTATGACACTCTCTCATATAAAATTTTCATTGACCAGTTATTTACAAATAGAGGTTTTTCTAACATGGCAAGATATAATTTGAAGATGTATAACTGGAATATTTGTATTCATCTTATCAACAAAAAGGAAACATCTATCGTATCCTCCTCCTTGATGGCAGTGTAAGTCATGACTTCGTAGTTTGGAAAGGCAAGAGTGTGTCTGAGAGATTCCTGGCCTTGGAGTGAGTCTTTTAAGCCTATTTATTCATGGAATTGCTGCAATCTAGGACCATAGTTTGTGGAAAATTCCTTGTGAAGCTATATTTCAAACCAGAAAAGGTAGAGCTAAACCCATACATCATACTGCTGTGATTAAAGGATGGACAAAATTGTGTCTGATGCCTCACAACTTGGCCCGACGAGGTTCTCGAGAAATACCAGTTTTAGATGGCATCCTGATTCATTGCCTAGGAGAACAGCAAGTTGAGTCTATATACATTCATAAATTCTGCCTGTAGAGGGCATTGTGGTAAACTGCCTGCTCATCCAAGTTCATCATGGACTCCTTTACTGAAGAGGTTCAGCTAGGCACCCAGATTCAATGATATGGATCATGCTTAAAATGCTAACTTTTTTTTTAAAACAGAACTTGGGAGGGCATCTAAAGCACTGTGAAGAACTTTCTTGCCATTTGAAGAAGAAACCAAGATGTTTGTATTCTCTGTCCGGAAACTCACTGGAAGCCTAAAGTCATTAGTAATTTAAAATTATAGTTACATCTTTTTTACTGTTAAGTCTTTCTCTTTATGTACTTTATGACTCCATCCAGGATTAAGCCTGTTACACACAAGAAATAAACTGAAATGTAATATTATGTAATTATCTCAAAAGCTTTAAAAATTAGACTAACGCTGAGATATAGATTGCTCATAATTCCCTTGAAATTTTCTATAAACATTAAAAATTCACAGGACTATATGATTTTGAATTCTTCTTGAAATACTTGACTAGTTATCTATCATTCAATAGTGCTCTCACGTTAAATAACACTTTTCTACTGTAATATATACAAAGTTCATTCCATTATTTCTGCTCTGAGGCAAAAGCACATAATTAGCCTTACCTCATGGAGACATAGTGCTACTTTCAGGCTTTTCAAAATTAAATTTATAACACAAAACATGTTTAAATGTATCAGTTCTTTTCTGTGAAATCAGGAAAAAAAATCATTTTCTGGACTATAAAAGACTTTATAAAAAACATCACACAGATCTCATTAATTTTGAAGGGAATTAAGCAACTTTTTTTTGTGAAATCTAGCTATGAGTCAGTGTTTTGTGAAAGTCATTACTGAATATTTTCTGCAAACTGAAATTGTCCTCAGATTATTCACATTTGCTCCTCATTGCCTCTGAGTGTTCATTTAAGTCCCAATAAGCTAAGTGAAGAGCACACTCTTAGTATAAATTATCAGACAAATAATTACAAGCTATTCAGGATTTGCAAATATTTTTCGGACTGGCAAGAAAGTAGCCAATTACTACTGTGGACAATAGAACTATATATTTGTCAGCAAAACAACTTGTTTGATTTGCTCTGTTTTTAAAATAAATAAGCATGGACACATTAGTGTATATTTATCAAAGATGTATAAGTATTAATCAAGATTGACATTTGCTCTAGAATTTAGATCAATGAAGTTCTATTATTCTGGAAGGAAAATTCCACTGCTGCAGAAGTGATATTTAATATCTGTATTTGTTGTTTGGTTACCAATAGAATACAAAGTCATTGCTCCAAAATAAAGGCTGGGGAGTCTTTTCTGAAAAATCTTTCTTTTTTTTTCAAGGAAAAATGTCTTTCTTCCCACTGCCATTGATATCAGGCAATCTACCAGAAAGTAATTTTGACCATTGTAGACAGAAACCTGTTTGGGACAATCTCAAGTGAATGTGAATAATAGCAAAGACTGAAAATATATCTGATAGCTAAATATTGTTAGGAAAACTGTTATTCTGATGGAATTACATCCTTGGGGTGCACATTTTCATCACAAATGGAGGATGTTAGTTTGCAATATTTAGAGTATCAATACATTATTCTTTCTCCTGATGCTCTGATCATTTAATAGGCTAAGTATTTTTGGCATCATTAAGCCTAACATTCCCAAGAGAATCCCTTCCTGATAATTCAAAGTCTTTTAAAAATTCAAATGCTGGGCCTCTTAATGTCACATTCTAAGATACTTGGGAAGCTTAGTTCTGGGAAACTACCAAATCTACTGGCATTGCTCATTTTAACTGCAGAAGATAGGACAGACTATCTAATTTCCAAGGGGAAGATTGCAGAAAGTAACCACTGATTCATTGAGGAGGTGGTAGTACACATTCTGATATGCTATCTTATTGTCAATACGGGAGAATATTTCTTGTTCACAGGACAGGTATTCCAAGTAGGATTCAGGAAAGGTTTGCTCCACAGAGAAGCACAGGAATGAGAGCTGTCCTCATGGAAAACCACATTAAGGTAACTGTTTCTTGCTTGCAGTTGCTCTAGTACAACAAAACTTGTAGGTGGTGTTGAGACTGCACCTCGAATACTGTGTTCAATTCTGGGCCCCTCACCACAAGAGGGATGTTGAGTCCAGAGAAGAGCAACAAAGCTGGGGAAGGGGCTGGAGAACAGGCCTTATGAGGAACGGCTGAGGGAACTGAGGTTGTTTAGCCTGGAGAAGAGGAGGCTGAGGGGAGACTACACCAGTCTCTGCAAGTACCTGAAAGGAGGTTGTAAAGTGGAGGGAGCTGGCCTCTTCTCCCAAGTGACGGGGAACAGGACAAGGGGAAATGGCCTGAAGCTCCACCAGGGCAGGTTCAGGCTGGACATCAGAAAAATACTTTTCGCGGAAAGGGTCATTGGGCACTGGAACAGGCAGCCCAGGGAGGTGGTTGAGTCACCATCCCTGGAGATGTTTAAGGGACGGGTGGATGAGGTGCTGAGGGTCATGGTTTACTGGTTGATAGGAATGGTAGAACTTGATGATGCTGTGGGTCTTTTCCAACCTAGTGATTCTGTGATTCTGTGAGTGTATTTTACTATTGCCACTACTGCCCAGGGGAAGAGGATGGAGAATAATGAAAACTATTTAAGAAAACAGACTTTATTCTCTTGAATAAAAATGGGAATGGGGAAGGGAATTTGAAGCAAGTAAGCATCAGCCGGTTTCATTGCCATTTCCTCTGTTTCTAGGTAACCCTCAGATCCTGGGGTCCTGATATTTCCGGAAGCATATCTGGCCTTAGAGATGGTGGAGGGGGAAAGCAGGTTCTGCCCCCAGAAACTCATTGTCATACAGAGAAATTACTCCATGCAAGTCACCACTACTGCTGATTAACGCAGGTTGTAATTCTGTATTCTCAACATGGCTTTTCTTTAGCCTTTAAAGTAATAATAGCAAATTTTATATAAAGAATACAGCACTATAGGAAAGGAGGGCAGTTGTCTGCACTGAGATGCTCTGCATTTATCTAACTAATGTGATTCCCTGTAGGCCTCTGAACAATTACTAATCAGCTCTCTCCCCCTCCCTTCCTGGTCCAGAATAGCAAGGGGAGGATTCTCACAATACTTCAGTGCCCTCAGCGTGTGTGTGCATGTGTCTGGTCGTGCGTGCGTGTGGAGAGGGTATTTTCCTTTGCAGTCCCTCAAGACAGCACAATTCTACTAGCAGTGTGTTATGACATCTGTTTTTACAAACTCAATAAGGTTCAGCATGCTGAGAGGCCGGGGTGGTATTGATGGATGAACCCACTACAACAGCATGATAACATTCTGCGAGTATGCACAAGGGATTAAGCAAGACACCAGCCCACTTCGACGAGGTCAGGCTGTGCTCAGAATCTGAAAGGATGTAATATTAATGTCTATCTAATTGCTGAATTTGTCAATGCAGTGTTGCCATTAAACAGCCAGCCATCTGGACCCCAAGGTTTATGTGATCACAGCTGATTGTCAAAACAATGGCATTTCACTGACCTTAAGAAATTTAATTAAAATGTTGTATTGCTTTCCATGCAGTAAAGGTACACAAACTGTTAGCTAAGAATGAGTTTGCTGCATGGGCTGCTCCTTCTCTTTTCCAAGCCTACAGTGTAAAATAATTTTAGTATAGACATATATTCCTGGTAAAAGTAAAATAACACATGCAATGGCACTGACACTTTGAGCAAGTCACATTTTCTTGTTGTATGTTCTAATGATACAGCAACAACCAGAAGATATTTTTCCAGAAAAATAAGACCCTGTGATTCTATGAATCTCTTTTTGATTCAATAGCTTATTTAGTACATTCACTGTTCAATTTACAGCTCAGAAGGTGCTGTAGTACTCCTCTGTTTCAGAAGTAAACATTTCCAAGGATAAAAGTAGTTCTAAATACTAATATTGATTTGCTTTATCCTCATTTAATCAGTGAGAACCTTGACTAGTTAGAGTGGCACAATCTCAGAAGAAAACCTCCACCCACAACCTGGACTGATAGTAGTGTGTGGGATTATTGCTTGCTATGACAATACTTCTACCTGTTTCTGGCCTCCAGCACAAACTTTATACCTTTACTGAAATGGAAAGAAGAGTTGCAAAGAGAAATGTTTGCTAGAAGACCTGCCACAATTTCAGCCTCTGAGCTCAGAGAAGCCCCACTCCATGGTATGAGGACATATATCCAGTAGGGTAGGAAGAAATAGGAGATACAGCAATGTCTCTTTCCCTGGGTGCAAAGGGAGGGCTTTACCATCACCACCTATGTGCACAACTGAAACCAATCACATTCTCTTGCCAGCCCTGTAGATACATGCCTTGAGCTTCTCAGCATCATGTCACACTGTGTCCAGGTGAGTAACGTTTACCCTTCTGTTATTTAAACCAGCATGTTAGAGGCCTTAGAGGCCATAGTAAAAGCTGAAAAAAAAAAAAAAGAACCACCTTTTTTTTTCAATCACAACACCCTAGGGACAAAGGAAAGTGGGACATAAGGGATTTCTTTGGTGACTGAGCTCCCCTCTCCATATTACATAGCTTTTTTCATAAACGCGTCAAATGTCATCTTAAAACAAGTTAGTATTTCTCCTCGCCAGACTGGGAGGTTGTTTGAGAACTTCAGTGTTCTTGTGGTTACAAACCGTTCTCTAATTTCCATCTTAAATTTATTCATGGCCAGCTCATACCCATTTGTTCTTGTGCCAATATTGCCTTTAGTTTAAACAGCTCTTCCCTAGTGTTTACCCTCCCCATGAATTTATAGAAAGCAATCATATTCTCTCTCAGCTTTCATTTTGCTAGAATGAAATCCAGTTTTTCAAATCTCTCATAAAATACACTCACTCTTCCCTGGACACATTTTCTCATCTGCTCCTTTTACACTGTGAATTCCGCTTTCTTGAATGGGGTAAGCAGGGATGCAAGCAATATTCTAGACTATGTCTTGCAGATGCCCTAAAGAATGACAAAGGTACTGCTGTTCTTCGCTAGAAATCTTCCCTGTAAGATGCTGTTTTCTCCTCTTACAGCAAATTCACAGAGACATTTTCTCATCATGCTGTGGGCAGCTGGAACACAAACACATCCTCTGCAGTACAGTTTGCTGATTTAAACTTGATAATTTTTTATTTAAAAAAAAAACGTGCACCATCTGGAATTCAGTTCATTCATAGTGCTCTCCAGCCTTTCTGGGCTATTTCTTTTGAACTTACTGTATGCAGTGAATGCATACTAGTGGGGAACGTTCATTGTAATAGAAGAAATATGTTGCATTACTTCAGCATTTTCTGTTGTGCCAAGATGAGGTTAAAAATAGCCATAAGAGAGAAGTTTCTGAAGTAACTCTACTGTAGACCATATCATGATTTAATACAATGGCATTTCAGAATGTGGAGAATTTTATAAAATCTGTCATAAACATAACCAGCACTAATGTGTTGCTTTTGCTGTAATGTTTAAGGAGAGAGTTGCTTTCAAACACTCATTGGGCATAATCTGCGCAGCATGCTTATTGTTCTGTCACTTGTAAACAAAGCACAACTTCAACTTCTATATATATTTGTTTAACCAAGAGTTCTTTTAGTAGAAGAAGAATCTTCTGTAAAATCAAATTCCCATCCAGCAATTGTTACCATATCCACACAACATCAATATGCGAAACCACGGCATGTGCGTGAATGTATTGTTCTCCAAAACTGTGCAGTAGCAAGTTGTTAAACATATGTACCTTGTTTGATATTATTAGATCCTCTGCTGATGGCAGAGGACCAGCATTGTTTCAATCCAGTAGATCAGTCCTGCACATTTGTAATGCGTCATTGGTAGAGTGTGACAAAATGATTTGAAATCAGACACTGATTAAAATGCGTGATCACATACTGGGAATACTGTTAGTTAGAACAAAGTTTTTTCTACTGTGAATCCTTCCACAAAACTGACTGTCTTGAAGGTTAGTTGTAGTACATATTTTTTTATCCCAGCCCACCAAAAATGAACTGTAGATACATTTCTCATCTGTGAATTAATTATCCTGTGGAGATCAGTCAGTGAGCGCTAGAACATGCTATTTAACAACCTTTGGGGAATTGGATCCTTTTTCAAATTCACATCAGCTCTTTATTAACGTGGAGTTTCAGGGTGGGGATGGGGTTTGTGATAAAGGTCAGAGCTGCTCATTAGAAACCTAAATGGAATATGGTAACACCGTTGATCCTTCTAGGATTACAGCTTATGAAAGTGAAAAAGTATATGCATATATCTACATGGTAGGGGAAAAGGAGGGTAGTTGTATAGTGTTGTAACTTGTTTCTCTCAAGTGAATATTTATCAAAATACTCTGGTACAGGCCTTCCAGTAATACCCGGTTACTTCATACCACAGTTAGGATCTGTCCCACAGGCTGCTCTTCTTTTCCCCCTCCCCAAGAAAGAGGTTTTAGACTAGGCATTTCAGTCAGTGTAAATAGATGAAAACATGTACTTTCAGCTCTCAGTGTCAGAAGGAGGAAACCATTTGCTCTGAAACTTGAGTGCAGGGCAGGACCAACTTTGGAAAATGTTGGCAGTGGGTTATGTCACATAAACACTGAATCTCAGCTTCTGAGCTGTTGTAGCCCTGGAGGAAAGGCAGATGACAGCTGTCAGTATCTTCAGCTTTCACAGAAATTAATGTTCTACTGTATGAAGTCCATAGTCCATGAGGATTGAGGCTAAGCTGCTCTGTTTTCTTGCTGACTGTTGATCTAGTTATGAGTATCAGGTCTCTAATAAGGGCTTGACATGCACAGTGGAGTCTAGACAGCTGGCACAAGGGGGCTCAGATGCCTCTCAGAAAAAAAACTAGTGTAGTTTTTAATACTGGATCTCATCTTCTGCTGGCAAATATTAATGTTACTGCATACATCAGTTTATCTGCCATGGGTAACACTTTTTGAAGCAGGAGCCTTGATGGAGCACCATGCTGGAGAGTAGCCACTACAATGTTATTGGCCCATCCCTTCTCTACAAAAAGCACGAATGCTCTCAGTAAAAATGCAAACAAAAAATATTAAAATGTTACAGACGTGGAAGACGGGCACACAGAAAAGCAAGGGATATTTTATTTCATACTATGCCAAATCCCTGGGAAACCTATTCATATGAATAGGTCCTACTTGAAGGGCTGACGGTGTGACCGCAATAGAACTACTCCCCAAGGAAGGTAAAATTACATGCCTGCAAGCCGTGAGGAAGAGTCCATTTTACACTGCTGATTCTAGTGCTATATACCAACCCTTCACTGCCTAGCCTCTATAATTTGTATCAGCATTTGACAGCTTGTTGACAGCTCATTAGGAAAAAACCACATGTGACCAAAGCGCTCCATGCAAGCAGAGAGATCTGGTGTCTTATTGTGAACAATATTGAAATCTAAACCAGATATCGAATTGCAGGTCAGAAATCAGCCCAATTAGTATGTCTATTAAAATATTTTAAAATGTATTTAAATTATTAACTAGTATAAAACACAATAGCAGTAGCAGTAGCTACTATTGTGCAGTAGCTGCTATTTTGAGACCCTAAGCTGTTGTAAACAGCAAATCAGAGGAAACAAGATAAGCTTTTGGATTTACTTTTTCCTGAAGAAAGCTTTGGTGTAATATCGATGGCTTTAAACCATGTCAGCTCTGTCATTGAACAGGAACCATTTGGGGTCAGGTGCCTCTTGTCTCATTCCTTACTGCAATCGACATTGAATGTGAAGTTAAGTCTTTATTGCACCTTCACAACAGCAAAGGCAGTACCGTGCTAAGCACTGTAAAATTCAAGCACATTTGGTTCTTTGGATTTTTTTGTGACACTGGTTAAATTTAAATTAGCAGTTCAAGTTTATATTTCTGTGTTAGGATTGGCAATTCTGTTCATTCATCTCTCTTCTCAAAGAGAATTCTTGAATTAAGGGTATCATAGGTCTTCCTAATGTAATGCAGAGACTGCAAATCAGATGTGTAGATTTGAAACTTCTCTTAGAAATTGCTGCATCCTTAATCTGAATGATGGTTGGTTTGTTTTCTCTTTTAAATTTCTTTGCAATATGAGATAACCAGGAAGCCACGCAAAGAAAACTTCCCTTCTTTTTTGTTACTCTACATAATTTTTTTAACTCTTGACACATTTATGGAAACATCAAAGCAAAATTTCAGGCTAGAAGTGATTCCATATACAAACGCAAATAAAGACATGTAGCCTAGACCCACTAGAAAATGTTTTGTAACTTCTGCTGTGCAAAGACAATCTGACTGCATGTTTTATAGACCCTTCTAGATGACGTGGTTATGTCACTGAAATGGCAGTCATAGAGGGTAAGCTACAGGTAGTCTTTTCCAGCTCTGTACTCAACAAAAAGAGAAATGCTTGCACAGGGCTGAACTAAATTATAGCCTGTGCAGACCATGGGGTAGATTCCAATCTGTCAAGTTCATAAGCCTTCATTGGAGTCCCAGTAGCGTGTTGACTATTTTTCAAAGCCTGTTTTTAAATTACTGTTGCAAATACTTGGTGGAAGGCAAGAGGATCTAGAATTTTCTGTTTGAATAAACTTAGAAGAAAAAGACCTCTGAGCATAACAGCTACTGCTCCTTCTGAGGACATCAAGTGAGGCCTTTAGGGCAATAAAAACAAAGAAAGTACATTTTACAAAGCAAGATGTGTAGAGCAAGATGAAAATAAAAGAAGAGGTTTCATTCTTAAGTTCACAAGATTGATAACCCAAATAAGGACACTCAGAACAGGTATGTCTATTTAAATAAGATACCGTCAGGAGAACCTTCACAGAATAAAATATAAATTTTTTAACAAAACAGCTAACAGCTATGTGCACACACTCTTAGTTTAGTGAATCCAAAATAATAAGTTTGAAATTAATATTCATGTCCTTTCATGTAATTATGTTCATCTTTTTAGTAGCTCTTGATCACTTCTGTCTTGCTTATAGAATGACTGTAAATATTCTCATTTTGAGAACAGAACAGCCAAACACTCTGTAAAAGCACAGTTTTATTGCTTGCTGAGTAAATGATTTGTATCAGGCACCTATCATAGAATGAAATTTAAAAAAAAAATCCTGCATCTATTGCATTTACGTGACATCCCATGCATTTGGCAGAATTTTTGCACTTTATTGCTGGCACTTCAGGTTTAACTTTTTGTTCTCTAGATTAGTCCCTGACAGTCTGCCTGCAAGGAGATGTAGTGTGTTGTTTCCCAGCAACACATACTCAGGTGGCGCTTGAGTGTCTGGTGCTCTGAAGCTGCTGGATCACTTAGGAAAAAAGACAAAAACCAAAACAAATCCTGGGTACCTCTAGCTGCTGAAGAGGAAACACTCACTGCATTTTAGTGTAACGTAAGTGCTTTTTTCTTGTAGGCCTTTGGGAACACACCAAAGCCGACGATTTGGGGATGATTCTGAGATCCCTGCTATCAGGAGAAGATTTTAGATTCCATTGGTAAGCTTCACAGGCATGACCTCACTCTTACTTTACTTCAGGACTGCCTGGGTTTTTTCCAAGCTTTGGTAAAACTTTCTTTTCCCTTGCTTTCCTTCAGGTACCAGCTGTCTCCATTTTTTTACATTTTGAGCACTGGCACATTACCTGTAAGATGACATTCAAGTGCCTCTATCCTTAGCAACATACAAATGCAAAGGTGTAGAGGTATCTGTCTCACAGCTGCACACAATGTGTATCATTGTAGCTGCAGAGGAGACTATATCAAAAAAGGGATGAAATGCAAAAATTTGTTTGATTTAACTTTTAAAAAAATCTAGTATAAGATAACTTTCTGCTTCTTAAGGGGGATAGCTAAGGGAGGAATGAGGTGTCCTTTCTTGCTGTCAGGGGTTCTCAGTTGCTAGCTGGTTGTGGTCATTACCAGCCAGCCTTTTAAGCAGAGCATTTCATTGCTTTATTTCATCAGTTGTAATAAGTGCCTCACTGTTGCTACCCAATTATTTTCTGTCACTATGACAATCGTAGTTTCATATAAAATTCTTAATTCAACGGCACCCTTCAGATGTGCTAAAATCATACTTTTATCCAGACAGGTCCTGTAGATACTAGACATCTTCTGGAAGTTGTCTTAATATCCTGAATTGAGCACTTTTGAAAATGTGTTAAGTGCTGTTCACTCTGTTTTATCAATTCCCATCTTTACAGAATCACAGAATAACCAGGTTGGAAGAGACCCACCGGATCACCGAGTCCAACCGTTCCTACCAAACACTAAACCATATCCCTCAGCACCTCGTCCACCCGTGCCTTAAACACCTCCAGGGAAGGTGACTCAACCACCTCCCTGGGCAGCCTGTTCCAGTGCCCAATGACCCTTTCTGTAAAGAATTTTTTCCTAACGTCTAGCCTAAACCTCCCCTGGCGGAGCTTGAAGCCATTCCCTCTTGTCCTGTCCCCTGTCACTTGGGAGAAGAGGCCAGCACCCTCCTCTCTACAACGTCCTTTCAAGTAGTTGTAGAGAGCAATGAGGTCACCCCTCAGCCTCCTCTTCTCCAGGCTAAACAACCCCAGCTCTCTCAGCCGCTCCTCATAAGGCCTGTTCTCCAGCCCTTTCACCAGCTTTGTTGCTCTTCTCTGGACTCGCTCCAGAGCCTCAACATCCTTCTTGTGGTGAGGGGCCCAGAACTGAACACAGTATTCGAGGAGCGGTCTCACCAGTGCCGAGTACAGAGGGAGGATAACCTCCCTGGACCTGCTGGTCACGCCGTTTCTGATACAAGCCAAGATGCCATTGGCCTTCTTGGCCACCTGGGCACACTGCTGGCTCATATTCAGTCGGCTGTCAACCAACACACCCAGGTCCCTCTCCTCCAGGCAGCTTTCTAGACAGACTTCTCCCAGTCTGTAGCACTGCATAGGGTTGTTGTGCCCCAAGTGCAGGACCCGGCATTTGGCCTTGTTAAACCTCATGCCATTGGACTCTGCCCAGCGGTCCAGCCTGTTCAGATCCCTTTGCAGAGCCTCCCGACCCTCCAGCAGATCGACACTTCCACCCAGCTTAGTGTCGTCCGCAAACTTGCTCAGGGTGCACTCGATGCCTTCATCCAGATCATTGATGAAGACATTGAACAGGGCTGGACCCAGCACTGAGCCCTGGGGAACCCCACTTGTCACTGGCCTCCAGCTGGATTTCACACCATTTACCACCACTCTCTGGGCCCGGCCATCCAACCAGTTTTCCACCCAGGAGAGTGTGTGCCTGTCCAGCCCAGAGGCTGACAGTTTCTCAAGCAGAACGCTGTGAGAAACTGTGTCAAAGGCTTTGCTGAAGTCCAGGAAGACCACATCCACAGCCTTTCCCTCATCCAGTAGCCGGGTCACTTTGTCATAGAAGGCGATCAGGTTAGTCTGGCAAGACCTGCCTTTTGTGAACCCATGTTGACTGGGCCTGATCACCCGGTTCTCTTGCATGTGCTTCATGATAGCACTCAAGATCACCTGTTCCATGACTTTCCCTGGCACTGAGGTCAGACTGACAGGCCTGTAGTTTCCTGGGTCCTCCCTGCGGCCCTTTTTGTAGATGGGCACAACATCAGCCGGCCTCCAGTCCAGTGGGACTTCCCCAGTCTTCCAGGACTGTTGGAAGATGATGGAAAGGGGTTTGGCCAGCACATCCGCCAGCTCCTTCAGTACCCTAGGGTGAATCCCGTCCGGCCCCATAGACTTGTGACTGTCCAGTCGGGCTAGCAAGGCTCTGACCACCTCCTCTTGGATCACGGGAGCCTCATTATGCTCCTCTAGCTCCTGGGTTTGTACACAGACGGAACGACCCTCCTTACGACTAAAGACTGAGGCAAAGAAGGCATTAAGTACCTCAGCCTTTTCCTCATCCCCTGTTACTGTTGTCCCTTCTGTGTCCAATAGGGACTGTATGGTCTCCCTAGTCCGCCTTTTATTATTTATATATTTGTAGAAAGATTTTTTGTTATCTTTCACTGACTTGGCCAATCCAATTTCTAGCTGAGCCTTAGCCCTTCTGATTTTTTCCCTACACAATCTCACTTCCCTCCTGTAGTCCACCCAAGAGGCCTGTCCCTTCTTCCAGAGGCCATAAACATTTCTTTTCTTCTTGATATCCCTCAAGATCTCTCTATTCAACCAAGCTGGCTTTCTCCCCTGCCGGCTTTTTTTCCGGACCACAGGGATGGCTTTCTCCTGAGCTGCTAGGACCACCCCTTTGAAGAGCTCCCAGCCCTCCTGGGCTCCCTTGCCCTTGAGTACTGTCTCCCATGAGACTTCACCAACCAGCCTGCTGAAGAGATCAAAGTCTGCCCTCTGGAAATTTAATGTTACGGTCTTGCTAACCACCCTCTTCACTTCACCTAGAACAGAAAATTTTATAATCTCATGATCGCTTAGTCCTAGGCGTCCACCTACCGCCACATCCCCTACAAGGCCTTCTCTGTTCACCAACAGGAGGTCCAGGAGGGCACCTTCCCTGGTTGGTTCATTCACCAACTGTGCAAGGAAGTTATCTCCCACGCACTCCAGGAACCTCCTAGACTGCTTCCTTTCTGCTGTGTTGTACACCCAGCAGATATCAGGCAGATATCAGGCAAAGATATCTTTGCAACTGTGCTTCTGGTTTTTTTTTTTTTAAACTAGTTTCTATACATTTTAGTGTGGTAGATTAATTGTCTTTTCACACTATTTTTACTCTCAGGTTTTTAAAGTTTGTTGTACTATTTCTTATGCACAGTTAGGCCCCAAATCAACAAGAAACATTTGAACAGTTTACTCTTCTGTGATCTTTTATATTCAGATAACAAGCAGTATTATGTAGTGGAATTCTAGAATTTTCAGGAGTCACCTAAAGATGTGATGATTTTTCCACTTGATACCATAACATGATGGTCATCTTAGTCTGTGACTAACACTTGTGAGGTGATATCCTAGCTCTGTGTCATTGCTTTATTTTTCTTTCACATCCATAGCATGTTAGGAAGGAATTTATACACTAGTCCACAGAAAAATATATCACAATAATATTGCAAAATACAGGTCAGATGTTTGTATCCACAAGCAATATCATGTATATATACCCACAGATTGACCTAATGAGGAATGAACCTCTATGACGACCTTATTCAGCACGCTGAAAGCCACGTATGATATACTTATCTGCAACAAATTAGAGGTCTGAAATCTCCCCTATTAAAAAACTCTACTAAGCTTGAGAGAAAAGATGTATTCCAAAGGACTCTCTCTGCTCATCCCCAACCAAAACCAGGAAGGTGAATATTCATTACTTGAATATTACTTGAATATTACTTGAATATTCATTACTTGTGTTTAATAGTATCCTCAAAACACACCTCCTTCCAGCTAGACAGTTGAAGCTTTGCAGAGCTTTCTCCCTTTGAAGCCCTCTGCTCCCAGACCTTTTTGGGACTGTTGTTTTTGCCGTGTTCAATAGCTCTTACCTAAACTGCTGGTTGTTTTTTTGTTTTGTTTTTCTTATCAGTAATGTTAAATCAAAGCACTCCATTTGGTTTTTACCTTGGAGAAAAAACATAAAAGAAATGGGTTCTCCTGAGACTTTAACAAGCATATCAGAGCAGAGAGCAGAGGTGGAGCCACTTGCAACCAGCATCTTCTCTTTGAAATGTTCATGCCCAGCAACCACATTCCAAGATCATTTTAGTGACAGCAGGGGCGCTTTCACATTTCAGTGTGTTCAAAAGTTCAATCGAGAACAGTTTTGAAATTTTAATTGAAACCGAAAATAGAAAGGAGCCCAACTGCCCTCTGTTGATCACAGAAATAGGGAAGATAAAAGAGAAAAATTGACACTATGTAACAAAAACAAGCTCTGCAGGGATTTTCACTGAGCATCTTGCTGTTGCTACTGCTTGGTAATTTTTTCAGTGATCTGCTGATACAGTCTAAAAGGGAGTTTTAAACTGAAATTTCCCAATATTTCTTGGGGTTGCCCCCAGCCTTCCAATTGCATGTGCATGGATTTTTATTCTGTAAATAATGTCTGGAGGTAAGCTTGCCCATGTCACCAGAATACACTGAATATTGATGGGACTGGAAGGGTTGAAAACTTTGAGTATCAAAGCTAAATCCCATAGAGTTGTAAAGGGATGTAACACTGCCAAGCTTCAGGCGCCCAGGGGAAGGCAAAGGCCACTTTATGAATGCAAACACGCTTTGAGCTCGTATAGGACATTCTCATCTCTTGTTACTCATTACATGGTTTAGTTTCTTCTTTGCGAAGTAGCTTTGAAACTGGTGTTAGCAACCATCAAGATTAAAGGCTGCTTGACTGAATTCCATCTCTGAAAAAGCCTACAACAACCACAAGCAGGTAACCTGCCACAAGCATGCACTTTTAAGTAAAGAGAGTCTATTTAGATGTACATGTATTAAAAAAAAGAAAAAAAGAAACCGTCTGATTGCCCACCTCTGGAAACTTTAACACATCTCTGTTCGGGTTGTGGTATTTTCAGCTGTTATAAACATGTTGCTAAGAAATGTTAAAACCAAATGATTCTATGATTCTATGAAAAGCAAAAGTCTTGATTATAGCAGAATTTATTAATTTAATGTTGTAATTAAGAACATGTTAAGGTTAATAAGAAATGTATTTGAATATCGTGTATCATAGATAAGATACATGTATATCAAAATGAGTACTGGTTGACAACAGTAGGTTATATATTTGGAATAAATGTTAGCACATTGGCTAACAGAAATAAGCACGTTATTCGAGACTAATGTTAATTTTAAATAAGACACAGTCATCTCAATGCTCTCATCCCATCTGTTGCCAACAGCAAAATATAAATTATGAATGCCATTTTTTCTCTTCTATTCTCTCTTTGCAACCCCTGCAGAAGTTTCATTGAAGACTTTTATGCCTTTTGTAGGTAAGGATCCCAGCACGCAACAAATAATTTCATTTGTTATACTTCCATGTTCTTGAAGCAAAGCAAACTAAGGGCAAAACCCTTTCCACTCTTATTAAAAAAATACATGCGTGTCTGTAGCACTTTTGTCTTTGGAGGAGATCAGGTATTATGCTTCCATTATGCAATGTCACAATTCAAAGTAGTCTGAGCTCCACAGCTAGGGCGGCAGAGACCACTTCTGAATTTCCTTAGATTTCCTTATGTTCATAACGAATCATGCCTGCAGTCCTATCCACATCCCCACAGGGACGTGACAGCAGCAGCTTAGCCAAGCCATTCTCAAGCAGGAGAGGGCATTTGACTGAGGATACTGTCAGCCTGAAGTGCTATTTCCTCTCAGAGGAAAAAGAAGGCAAAAGCTTCAGAGAATTTTACATTCATGAAATAGCAGCTGGTCAGTCAGTGTTTCTTTCATGGCATCATGGAGAATTATGTAGTATTATCAAAGACATCACATAGTTCTTTTGAGATGTATAGCAGTATTGTAGCTGGATAAAACCCATGGTGCAGTGATCTCCTGGATTCCCACTAGAGCTAGCTGCTTCAGATCTGCCTAAGGAGATCTGACATGAGCTGTCTGAATGGAGTTCAGGTAAGCCTCTTTCTGCCCAGCTTGCAAATGCTGTGAGCTAGAAGCAGCCAGGAGCCTGGCTGCCTTCTCAGCTTAAACAATGGGGTTGTCTGGCATGGTGCAAACTTTTGGGGGGTTTTTTAATGTGCTTCCAAACTGTTCAGCTGAAAAAAATCTTTAGACTGGATCTGCTTTGAGAATACAACAGCTAAATGGTCACGTAAGTGACCTGTACATATTGGCCTTTACTCATTTACCAGGTTATATTAATTTTCACAAATAGTGTAGCACCCAAAAAATCAATTTTACATACAGCCCAGCACTGACGAGTAAATTAAGAGGATTTCAGTATACCAACTAGGTTGTTCAATGCTTATGCAATTTGCCACCCAGTGAAAAAAACCCAATGTTTTTATTTCTGACCACTCATCTTACCAGTTCAGCCTATTGCTTTTACTGGAATTGCAGCCAGTAACTTTCACATTCCATAATTTGAAATTACTATGGCTTTTCTATCTCTTTGATTATTTTCACTGTGTGAGATTAATCTCTGACTCTGCTTCCTGAGTTGATGTGAGGTGTGTTGAAACAGTTTTCTGTCCCTTTCATCAGATTTGTTTGAGAAGAATGACAACTGTAAAATGGCAACCTTATTTTATGGCAAATGAAAAACATGACATTCAATGTGTTTCTGAAGTCAATGCAATACCACAAGTTTTTCTACTGTCATTTATATTTGCTGTTTAATTAACACATGTATACATAGTTGAAGAGATTAATATTTGCCTGTCACTGCAGCATCCAACTCTGCTTGCTGCAAGCCTGCCTTATCCCTGATCCCTTAAAAGAAACAAAGACTTAGTCCATAAGGGAGTTTTATTTGATGAAGTTTTATGGCTCTGGGCCAAAACCAGAGGTAAAGGCTTTTCTGCAGGACCACTGAGGTAATGGGGAAGATTCCAAGCCCCTCATTAGGAATACAGAGCCTGATGAAACAACATTAGGACAAACAGAGGCACTTTCAACATCAAATCTTTGAACTGAAAACTGTGCTCCAGGGGCACAAATACAAGCTAAGACAAGGTAACATAAGTTTATTTAGCTTGGTTTAATATTTCTTCAAAATCTACACTTGTAGTAACTCATTTCACAATTTGAAGCCAAAGGGAAGTACTGAACTCTTTTTTCTTAAAAAAAAAAAGCAACAAATACTCTTCCTGGTCCTGAGATTAAGTAGTTCAGCCAATAATATTTATGAGTGTTTAAATGTCTTTATGAAAAAAAACCCAACACTATGGTGAAAGATATTCCATGCTGTGATTTTAACAGTTTTGGTTTCTATGTCTAGATTGTCTTAATGCCATGAAATATCACTCATGGTGAATTTCTGAGACTGGGAAATAGCAGGAATAGCAGGCTGCAGGACATGCTCTAGTAAACTTAATTCATATACTCTGCAGAGTATATATATGCAAGACACATAGTTCAGCCTAACTCAGAAAAAAGAACTTCAGTGTCCCATTTTGAACATAAAATTAGATAAGATTCATCCTTTCAATTTCTGATGTCATGTTAAATTAAGCAAATTATTTTATTTCAAATAAACTTGATCAGAAAGACTGCTTCCGTAGGATACATTTTAGGTATTCTATATTGAGTTTGTCCAAGCCAAAATCTAAATACTGTTTTAAAAGTCACAGGGATGTATTCTCATGTTTAAATCTTTATTTCTCTTTGACAATGTTGATGGTAAAGCTCAGGAATAAAAGGCAAAGTTACTGTTTTAATTCATACTGAGGGTGGCAAAGGAATCTCAGTTTAGCTGTTGCAGTTTCTGATACAATGATTCATGAGAGACACTAGATTGGAGCAATTTAATTTAGGAGAGCATTACATGGAAACATTATTATTAGCTTTTTTTCATTTCTCTCTTTTTTTTCTTATAATCTGTGTATATAATCTATGTATCACATTTATCTGCACAATATATGTTTTCTCTTCCACATTACCCCCTCATCCAAAATGATTATTATGTTAGTTTTGCTCCTGAAAGCGTTAGTCATATGAAACTGCACTAAAATAATTTTCCTTTTCCTGCCAAAGGAAATGAAAGCAAAAAGACAACTACTTTTCCAAGTTGTAAAATTGTATTTTTATTAACGTGAAGCAAGCTAAAGCAATAACTCCTGATGATATGCTTATAAATAATATATAAGTTTATATATATTGGGCCTCTCCTTTTTTTACATCACTTCAAACCTGGAGTAACTTCACTATAGTCAATATATTTATAAATAAGGAAAGAATCTGAGCCACTATGTGCCTATGAATTATGTATTACTGGCCGGAAAACAAAATTAATTTTTTGCATGCATGTTTGCACTGATGAGTGTGAATGAATGGTGGTGAGATGTCAGAAAGTAAGTAAATCATTCTCCACAGCAACGACATTTTCAGTGCCAGTCTGACTTCTGATACAGTCAGATCCTCTTCTGTCCTAGACAGTGTTGAAGCCAGCAAAGTTTTAGCAGGCACACCATCCAAGATTTCTCACTTGTTTAAAAGTCTTCGGCAGCTTGGAAAATATTCTGAATATTCTTTTTCTTCCAACTCTTTCTCAAGCTAGGAAGTTTATGAAAAAAACATACTTAAGGAAAATTAGTATTATGGCCAACACTAGATTCAGATCCATTTTGATTCCGTAGCCCAGTGCAAATTTTTTATACGTGTGTTGCCTAAAGTGCTGCTAGGTTCACGCTGAGTCAGGGTCAGACTTCCACTTCTGGATTCACAGTAAAACACCTGACTTGTTCCACTGTGACCTTCAGCAGGAACAAGTATTTGACTCTACAAATCATGCTGGTTTTGAATGTTCTTCCCTGGTGCCTTAGAAGAAATGGATCAGCTCCAAACTTCCTAGCAGGTATGCCTAAATCCTGCCAACTGTTCTTCCTACATAAAGAGAAGAAATTTAAGTCCATCATGCCAGGCTGAGACAGAGATGGCGGCTGTTGAACAAAACATGAAGAATGCTAAGACTAGGGGTTGGCGATCCTGGAAACAGAAGTGGACATATCAAACTTGGAAAAAATCTTTGCATGGGTACCAAAGTACAACCAGGTAGTCTATCTGCCCAAGAGGGGCAGTGAGTCTGTGCAGGTCTAGTGAAATGGTCAGCCACAAATTCAGCTGCTGTCATCTGTAGACAATCTATATCTTCAGGTGGATCTTTGGGGGTTTATGTTTAATGTCATATAATTAAAATCAGTAAGTAAGGAAACACTATGTGAATCATAGTGGAAATGAGCTTCCTTTCCTTCAGACCAAATGGATATGTTAGCTGAGGGTTAAGTCAATAAAATACAGTAATATTACCTAGTTTTAGTTCTGTACTTCTTAAGATTTGTTTACCTACAAAAGGTAATTTCTATTAAGGAAAGTTATGAACTGAAAATATAGCTGCTGTTGCTGAATGCCTCCTAAGAATATCTATACATGGGCTTATGGATGCTTATGGATAACTCCAGAGATACAAGTTAGAGTAGAAGAAAATCAAATGGAAGGGAAATTACTTTTTGTTTACCTGCCTTTTCAGTTTTGATCATAAATAAGTTAAATGTTATGCAATCACTTGACAGTCAGACCCCCGACTATCTTTCTTGCTAGTAAAGCATGGCAAAGAATGTACCGACCAGACCATTATAGAATACCTAGACTTCAGGATATTTTAAACTTTTAAATTTGCCAGTTGTTCTGAGAGAGCTAATAGCTAGCCTGATTCTGTCTGAAATGTACCTATCAGCAATGCATACTTATTTCTTGAACTAACATATTTCTGTAAGGAGGAAGTTTTACCAGGTTCCAGCTTGATTTATATGGATATGAACTTGGGCTTCCTCTATAATCCCAGAAGTCCTCCAAATTTACATACATTTGGTCTGCTGCTGCCCTGATTATGGATCCTACAGGTACAAATAATGGATGGACACTGGAATGAGTGCAGACCCCTCAGGAGTCTGCAGCAACACATGGTTCCTCTGTTGCTTAGATCAACAAGTTCTGTGTCATCTTCCCTCTGCTGCAGGCTACTGTTAAGATCTGGATTTTGAAGCTTGCTTTCTTTACTTTCTCCCTGCTTACATACTTACATTCCATGCCCCCTCAACAATATAGAACAATTTTTGAGGTGACTGTGATGAGAGAAAATGTGCCCTGGTAGTCAGGATTTTCAAATATTCATTGATTTATTTATACTTCTATGTAATAAATAATTTCTGCACATTATAAATTGGTCTATTCAGAGCTGGTTTTATTACTACAGACTATTGTGAGATAAAACTTTCCAAGTGCACAGTGAGTATTTCATCAGATCAGCACTTCCAATTCCTTACAACTTATGCAAGACCCCACTTCTTTAATTCACGTAGCTGAATAAATATCTGGGGGAAAAAAAAGAAAGAGAACAAGAATATTGTTTTTCATATGAAGCAGAAAACATAGAAGCAGCTGATGAGCTGTTCTATAAACAGGTGGGGTTAATCTCTAGATCAATGCCTCTCGTTCTTGTGGGAGACTTCAATCTTCCTGATATCTGCTGGAAGTACAATACAGCAGAAAGAAAGCAGTCTAGGAGGTTCCTGGAGTGTGTGGAAGACAACTTCCTTGCACAGCTGGTGAATGAACCTAGAAGGGAGGGTGCCCTCCTGGACCTGCTGTTTGTGAACAGAGAAGGCCTTGTGGGGGATGTGGCAGTAGGTGGACGCCTAGGACTAAGTGACCATGAGATGATAGGGTTTTCTGTTCTAGGTGAAGTGAAGAGGGTTGTTAGTAGGATGGTAGCATTAAATTTCCAGAGGGCAGACTTTTATCTCTTCAGAAGGCTGGTTGGCAAAGTCTCATGAGAGACAGTACTTAAGGGCAAGGGAGCCCATGAGGGCTGGGAGCTCTTCAAAAAGGAAATCCTAGCAGCTCAGGAGAAATCCATCCCCATGTTCTGGAAAAAAAAGCCGGCAGGAGAGAAAGCCACCTTGGTTTAACAGAGAGATCTTGAGTGATATCAAGAAGAAGAGAAATGTTTATGGGCTCTGGGAGAGGGGACAGGCCTCTTGGGAGGACTACAGGAGGGAAGTGAGACTGTGTAGAGAAAAAATTAGAAGGGCTAAGGCTCAACTAGAAATCAGATTGGCAAAGTCTGTGAAAGATAACAAAAAATCTTTCTATAAATATATGAATAATATAAGGAGGACTAGGGAGACCATACAGTCCCTATTGGACGCAGAAGGAACAACAGTGACAGGGGATGAGGAAAAGGCTGAGGTACTTAATGCCTTCTTTGCCTCAGTCTTTAGTTGTAAAGAAAGTTGTTCCCTCTGTGTACAAACCCAGGAGCTAAAGGAGCAAAATGAGGCTCCCATGATCCAAGAGGAGGTGGTCAGAGCCTTGCTAGCCCAACTGGACACCCACAAGTCTATGGGGCGGGATGGGATTCACCCAAGGGTATTGAAGGAGCTGTCGGATGTGCTGGCCAAAACCCTTTCCATCATCTTCCAACAGTCCTGGAAGACTGGGGAAGTCCCACTGGACTGGAGGCTGGCTGATGTAGTGCCCATCTACAAGAAGGGTCACAGGGAGGATCCAGGAAATTACAGGCCTGTCAGTCTGACCTCAGTGCCAGGGAAAGTCATGGAGCAGGTGATCTTGAGTGCTAACATGAAGCACATGCAAGAGAACCGGGTGATCAGGCCCAGTCAACACGGGTTCACAAAAGGCAGATCTTGCCAAACTAACCTGATCACCTTCTATGACAAAGTGACTCGGCTGCTGGATGAGGGAAAGGCTGTGGATGTGGTCTTCCTGGACTTCAGTAAAGCCTTTGACAGAGTTTCTCACAGCATTCTGCTTCGGAAACTGTCAGCCTCTGGGCTGGACAGGCGCACACTCTCCTGGGTGGAAAACTGGTTGGATGGCCGGGCTCAGAGTGTTGGTGGTAAATGATGTGAAATCCAGCTGGAGGCCAGTGACAAGTGGGGTTCCCCAGGGCTCAGTGCTGGGTCCAGCCCTGTTCAATGTCTTTATCAATGACCTGGATGAAGGCATTGAGTGCACCCTTAGCAAGTTTGCGGACGACACTAAGCTGGGTGGAAGTGTTGATCTGCTGGAGGGTCGGGAGGCTCTGCAAAGGGATCTGAACAGGCTGGACCACTGGGCTGAGACCAATGGGATGAGGTTTAAGAAGGCCAGATGCCGGGTCCTGCACTTGGGGCACAACAACCCTGTGCAGTGCTAGAGACTAGGAGAAGTCTGTCTAGAAGGCTGCCCGAAGGAGAAGGACCTGGGGGTGTTGGTTGACAACCGACTGAATATGAGCCAGCAGTGTGCCCAGGTGGCCAAGAAGGCCAATGGCATCTTGGCTTGTATCAGAAACGGTGTGACCAGCAGGTCCAGGGAGGTTATTCTCTCTCTGTACTCGGCACTGGTGAGACCGCTCCTCAAATCCTGTGTTCAGTTCTGGGCCCCTCACCACAAGAAGGATGTTGAGGCTCTGGAACGAGTCCAGAGAAGAGCAACAAAGCTGGTGAGGGGGCTGGAGAACAGGTCTTATGAGGAGCGGCTGAGAGAGCTGGGGTTGTTTAGCCTTGGGAAGAGGAGGCTGAGGGGAGACCTCATTGCTCTCTATAACTACCTGAAAGGAGGTTGTAGAGAGGAGGGTGCTGGCCTCTTCTCCCAAGTGACGGGGGACAGGACAAGAGGGACTGGCCTCAATATCCGCCAGGGGAGGTTTAGGCTGGACATTAGGAAAAAATTCTTTACAGAAAGGGTCATTGGGCACTGAAACAGGCTGCCCAGGGAGGTGGTTGAGTCACCTTCCCTGGAGGTGTTTAAGGCACGGGTGGATGAGGTGCTAAGGGGCATGGTTTAGTGTTTGATAGGAATGGTTGGACTCGATGATCCGATGGGTCTCTTCCAACCTGGTTATTCTATGATTCTATGATTCTGTATTGAGGGATGCAGAATTTTATCCTCTCAAATATTATGGAATCTGAACTCACAAAAATCAATGTGGAAAAATACACTCATTGTGCATAAAAATTTCATGTAAGTGGGGTAAAAAGAGTTAGAAAAAAATGTGTAAATAGAATTTGGAAGCTTCCTAAGGGCAGACTTGGAGAATTACTATCTAGTGGTTAATCTATCATAAATCTTTGCATAGCAGAGACAGGGTCTTATGTGCCTGCTTAGGATCCAGTACTTAGTAAATAGTAGGGAAAAGCTGGTTTTAGAATCTGGATCAAATTTTCAATCATGCTATAAGCTATGTTTCAAGCAGGACTAAGTATCTCACACAGACTGTTTTTTACAGATAAATCTCAAATGCCATGGACCCTTTGGCCTACCTACCTGTGGAAAAACATGGGGGTCCATAGTAGTGCCCAAAGAGGGCTGTAAAACAGGTGAGATCCTGTGGTATATTCTTACAACCTTTCAGGAGTGTGATTCCCTTGGCACATACTTTGAGAGGTCAAAATAACCTCACACATGTCATGACTGACAGTTCTTTTGCTGATATTATTGCAGCTGACACTATTTGGCATATTTTTTTCTTAACTACAGGCTCCTCAAATTATTTGATTATGTGAGAGCTTCAGTTTACATCCCTGGGAAAAAAAAAAACCAACCAAAAAAACCCAGCTCTGTGTGGCTGCCTAGATCCTCTGTTGCAATGATCAATTTGCAAATATGCTGGAATCACTGTTTTACAGTCCTGGAAGCCAAAAAAAGAAGGAAGGGTTGTTGGCAGAAGGGGAGGCAAAACTTCAAAATAAGAAACGAGACAAATTCAAAACAATTTCTGATTCTTATGCAAATCTCATCACTTTCACTAGCTTGAATTGTGACTTCTGAAAGCTAGGAGCTGACAGGTCTAGGAGTTTGCATTTTTACTTCTTTTTTAAATGTGATCCTGATCTTGTGGGGTCTGAGCAATGTGACATCTAAATATGTTGTTACGAAGCAGATAGGAATGGTTGGACTCGATGATCCGGTGTGTCTCTTCCAACCTGGTTATTCTATGATTCTATGAAAACCACTGTGAACTTCTCTGAGACTTGCCCAGGGCTGCTGCCATCCCTCTTGGAGCACTTCTGTGTATGGGGGTACATGGGACTCTGTGGGACACTGGCTGGCACCAAGGAGGCAGTGCAAGGTCTGACAGGGTAAAAAGAGAGAATGGAGGGGTTCAGTAATAAACCCTCTTCCCTAACCACTAACACTGCTCCTAGTTCATATACAGAACAGACTTCTGTGTGCATCTGTGTTTTGGTTTTGCTTCTGTTTGATTTCTGAGAGGCTAAACCTAGAAAAGGTACCCAACTTTCACAATAAAGGAAGAAAACCCATCCTGTGGATTTTGCCAGCCCCCTGCTGTTTAAAGGCTGTCCTCAGTAACCCTGAAGGGGAATGGCTTCAGGGACATGCAAAATCCACAGAAGAGCTCAACTCAGATGTTTCATCCCATCTAATTCAGCCAGTAGGGTCCCTCTTGCACCTGAAACATGGACAGCAGCTCAGCACTTGCACCCTGTGCCCCTGGTCAGCTGTGCCTAATAAACCTGGATAAAGCCAGATAACCTCATTAACTCTCCTTCAGTAATTTTTCTCAGGCAAAGTTCATTATTCTGGTTTTCATTGCTTAAGGAAACAGACTGCTGAAGCAAGCTCCCAGAGCAGGCAATGAAAAGCAATAGGTGAGAAGAGACTGTGAATTTTCTACCAAAGGAAAGTCTTTTCCTTCTCTTCTCTTTCTATCTTAGCATATGAGAGTTGCTCCCATCATGTTAGTGACAAGTGGGCTTATTAGTAACCTTCTCCTGGTGGCTAACAGGAATTCTTCTCAATCTACAGTTCTCCCTGGGTAATTCAGAATATCCCTCTCATGCTTCCTCTCAGCCACAGACACACACTGCCACCACCAGATCAAATGGGTCCTTATAACAAATTGGGGGGTTTTAAAGTAGTGCAAAATGGCCAAGTTTGGCTTATTTTTAATAAAACTAGCATTTCTAGGGTGCTGCACTCTGATACTGGCAACCCCTCAACAAGAGCTGATTAGAATTATTCTGTCAAGCAATAATTTTGAGCAAAACTATGCGTACGTGTAAAAAATTCTGATTTTACTGCTCCCTGACTTTCTGCTGGGAAACAATTTAGAAAAAATATTGCTTAGCTGCTTTTGTTATTCTTTTGTTAAGAATTGGAATGTTTAATTTTGTTGATTTTAATTCAAGGTTTTTGAAATTAAGTCTAATAATATATTGAATGGGGTTTTTTTGCCAGAGTAAAGCCTTCAATACCACCTCTGTTTGTGGACAGTCTTTACTGAGGGGGATATTGCTCCTAACACATTCTAGTTTTAAATCTACTCAGGCTATAATAGGGCAGCAGAAGACATACAGTTCAGTCACGAGGCCTGAGCATGGTGCAGAAAATAATCATTGGATCTCCGAGACATGTGTGCTGATGCTTTTGATCTGGCTGTTACAGGTGCTGTGAGTCAATGTGCCACTTATGGAAGAGCAACGTTTCGACATTAAATAATCAAAAATACTGATTTTTTTTTCCTAGTTCCCAATTATTTACATACTCCTTTAAGAAAACATTAGATTCATTTTTTTTCCTATAATTGGTAAATTAAAAGCATCCTAAGGTGAAATGTACTTTGAGAAATACTCTACCCACCAAGAGGTCCACTATACTAAAGATTCTAGATATCAGAAAACTATAAATTTTGTGTACATATCATGATTAACTATTGCCTCTATAAGTTACAGGAAGCAGAAAGGAGACATTCTGTTTGTGATCTTAGTTCAGATGTGATGATTGTTTGTGGATTTTAGCTGTCTGAGTTTGGTTTCTATGAGAATTCTGGCTGCAGATGTGTTAAAAACATTCTGTTAAGACATGACATCACCTAAAACAAAAAGGGTTCTTGCACTTTCCAGGATGTAATTAGTGTGGATCAGTAAAGAAAGGAATAATTCCTCAACGCTTACTGTCATTTTCCAAGTTACTCGTGGTTGAATGTCAAATGTACAGCAGAATGGAAGCAGGACAATTAATTAAAAGAATTCTACGCTAAGAACGAAACACTCAAAGCCTTTTGTTAATATGAAACTGTGAAAATATGAAGAATATTAGGTTTAGCTGTGTCTGAAGCAGCAAAATTATACTGTAGTGTTATCCAAAGCCATTCATATAAAGACTTGTTTATGATAGCAAATTAAATGCTATTGTTTTCCAGCATTTCCCCATAGCTAAAATGATACATCTTGATAGGATAAAAGAATCTTGTATTGCCAAAAGCATACTAGAACTTCTTTCAGCTGAGAAAACAATTAAAGGCTTGTTTGAAATGGAGATTTCTTCGAGCTATACAAACAGAAAAATATTTCTCACAGTTGTTAGCTGCTGTGCAGCTAAAGAGGGAATAATCAGTGCTGTCCTTGATTATTTCCAAGAAAGCAATGAAGTTGCTTTAGGAATATTTAGAAGTAAGCTACAATGAAACTGTTTGAACTTTGAGAACAAATCACTATTCCCTGCTGGCAGCAATGATGATAACACAAGTAAAAGGTACACTGTCTATACAGACGTTTTCTTTATTAGTTCATACTCTTCACAACGTATCAATACATATTAGAAGTTATCATTTTCTTTTGAAGACTGTAATATGAAAGTTTTCAACACTTTTCTACCTCAGAATTACAGTGGATATATCACTTTGTCAGCTTCAAACAGATGGGAATGCTGAGGTGTACCCTATGCAACCATACTGCCCAGGCTGACCCAGAAGAAATATTTGACCATTTCTCAGCTATTAACAGGTCCTTTGTATATTAGAAATGGACTGCCTAGATAAAAGGCTTAAGTTCTTTAAGGCTGGGAATGATAAAGACAACCGCTTTTCAGTGACTGAATGCTATATCTGTTTCACAAAACCCTGAAAGACAGTTATGACAGAGCTTTAAAAAAGCAACTAATTTCGTATGGAGTGTAGTGTATGACATAAAGCATTCACTGACAGATAAAGTACAACAAAGAACTGATGACAAACCATTCAGTCATAAATATGACTCTTCTCTGAAAGCACACCCTAGCAAAGCAGAGCAAACAGCGATGTCATTCGGTGTGGTGTGCTTTGAATCTCAGACACTAAGGTCATATTTCACTTCAACAAACAAAAATATTTTAGCCTGATTATAAAATAAATACAATAAGAGAGAGAATCCTTCTCAGGCATTCTTAGGCCTTTCTAAAGAAATGGAATTTGAGGAGAAAAAGAATATGGGCTACATGATATTGCACTTTGAGAATGACAGATTAAGCAGCGACTAAGCAAACAGATATATAAGAAGTCTGGTAAAGAGAGTGATTTTACTCTCAAGTCCTGATTTTCTTAGTCTTTAGTTTTTGAAAATTAATGTCCTATCTTGCCTCCAAAACAACACTAAAAATGTTGCTTTCTGTGTTTGTACAGGACACCTCAACAGTTTGGCAGGAATGTGCTAAGGCTAAAACTCAAGTTGAAGTTAGTTCCAGTTGTCCCTTTCAGGAGTTCTCCATGCTAAGTTGAAAGAACTAAACACATATTGAAATGTATGGAACCTGACCATAAGAACCACTTTGAAAAATAAGTGCAAATCAGTGGGATTTGATACTATATTTGAGGGCAAAAGAAAAAACAAAATTGAATTTAAAATGTTGTGGTTTTGGTGCAGTGTTACTTCTCCACAGTCCAATCCTAGGTCAAGGGAATGGCTGTCAGAGACTGTAACCTGCTAGACCTGATAGAAACCCTAGACCCTCACAATTTGTTTATATCTGAATGAGGATGGGGTGAGACATAGTATCTCCCAGAAGCATTAGGCCTGGGTCTGTCACAGCTCCATTCTTTTCCCCTCTCCCTTTCCTTCTCCTGCTAGGGGCAGAGTCAGAGTTCAGTTTTGCCCATTCTGTAGAGAAACATTGAGCACACAATCCTCAATTTTCACTTGTTCGTTTAAAGACTTCATAAGAAGCAGGATATCATGGGTTATAAATGTGTACCCTACGTAGACTTGTATGGATCACGCAATGAACCATCCAGCCTGAGTCTGTACTGATGGTTTTACACTAGGAAGAGGAGAAGTAACAGTCCTTTTCTTTTACAAATGGGGCAATTGGAAGTTTCACAAATTCTCTTATGCAGAGCTATTAATACAACTGCCTCTGATGTTATCAAAGAAAGTTCCATATGAAGAGCTGCTGTCTTCCAGATTGCATATGCCAAATAAGTTTGACGATATGCTTTATAACTATCAGATCTTCTCTCCAAAATCAGTGGAGCTTGGGGATTCAGATTTCTAATTTTATGCATCTAGTAAGGCTGTAAACTGGCAAAAGTATTTCACCTTCCTCTTCAACAAATGTTTTACAAAGGTGGTGTCTTATATGCTGGATATTAGAGTGCCCTCAGTCTCGTGTTTGGCAGCACCCCAAGTACATATTATACATAAACTGGGATCTGGACATATATTTTCTCTCATTCTACATCTTAGCTTCTGCAGGAAGACAAGGAGCATTTCCCCAGTCCCACCACAACCTTGATGTGGATAGCTGGGACCCTCCAGGAAGCATTGCAGTGCTAACCTTCATCTACAGACACTGGACGGTTTCTGCTTTCTACTGCTAATGCTTACTACCTTATAATTGTATAAAACTAGTGCAAAACCTGTGCTCTGACCCCAGGTATTATTATTAGTTTCAAATGCTAAGATTTTTTGTTCACTTAGATTTTTATGTTTAAGTCTCTGGCTTAATCAATGTGAGAAGAAAGGCAGGATTTCAAAGACAAGCACTCCAGTGCTAGGAAATGTCAGAATTAATGCTGTCCATACAGCATTAATTTACGGCCTTGTGCATGTGCATTCTGATACAGTCTTTAATTATATAATCATTTGCCTCATGCAGTGCTCTAAACGAACACTGAGAGGAAAGGAAGGACAGCAGGTAGGCTTGTTAAGTTAGAACCCAGGATTTGAGGCTAAGAATAATTACGTGCTATTGTATAAACTCTGCATTAATTCATTCACCTAAAAGACCAAGTCTGGGTGGCAGGGGACATCTTCATTTGACATTTCCTTACATTTGTATTCTTGGTCTTGTGCAAGATTTTTTAGAGCGGTGTTAATATAAGTTCTTATTATATCTACTATGATAGGGTACAGGACAACCATTGACCTGGGTAGTTGATAGCAATCAGCTACCATTATTTATTATACACAATAAGACAGGCCTATAAAGTTAATATTATTCTTTTTTTATTTTGTTGCCCTTCTATTATTTTTGTCTTTATGTGTCTTCCCTTACAGCTTTATCACTTTTTTTTTTTCTACGTTTTACCCAGATATTTGGCTTTGATGGCAGATGACAGTTTCTTTGTAGCCGGAATTACATTTGGCATTGTTGCACGATCACTGCTATGTCTCTTAGGACTTGAGAACACTTGTTTTTAAGTGAAACTACCTGTCTGATGTTCCCTTCTGACTAAAATTTATGGCTGCAACTATTGAATTGCTTGTCTGTCTCTATTTCAATCACTAGTCTGACTCCAAAGGATCACTCAACTGTTTTGGTTTTATTTTTTTCCTAAGTTTCAGATCTTTACTTATGTTTATGTTTTCTCTATTCTGCTCTCCTACAGTTAGCTAAAAGTGATCATATAATGTAAAGTCTGGAGCTCAGGATCAGACATAGGCCTTCCAAACATATGCCAATACTTCATCTACATCCATCACACACAACCTCACAACTAGATTTGGAGCTCATTACTATTCCATTTTCCTTCTGAAAACATTTGGTCCATAGCACTTTCCTGGCAGGTGCTCTGGTTTGCCAGGGCATGGTAGTCTCAAGGCTCCAGCAATAGTTGGGCATTGATTTTATGTTTGGGGACAGAAAAGAGGTAAAGAAATAACTGAATCTGTAAAAGGTTAATTGGTGTCAGAGAGAGATTGGCAGCCGGTGGGTGTGTCATGGCATCTTTCACTCATACTTGCTCCAGTTTGTGCTTATGGTCTGGGAATTCCATGTGTTTGAAAGTGAGGGGTGAGTTGTCTGCACCTAACATGCTGTCTTTTGGTTCATTGGCACTTACAGACATGAACTACCTCCTGTGGTCTGTAGGACAAAGTATGAAGGGGAGAAAGTTGTCTCTGCATTTGAGCACATCTGGTCCTACCAAATGTTTGATGAACTTGACTGTATTTTCAAAATGTGAATTTACAGAATTTTATTATACACGATATTCATATTGTGGGATTACCAGTTATTTACAGACTGGAAAGGATATGTTGGGTAGCATTTAGTGTGAACAACTGCACATAGTAAATAGTACAGTAAATCCTTTTCAAACAGTCATTAAAATAGTTATCATACTACCTCATTCTCCTGGCTGTAGGAGTCCCAGTGCTCTGCAGGGCTCTCTCAAGCCTCCTCTGCAGGGACAGCAGCATGGAGGAGTTGTCCTGTGTGTGCCAGAGGCAGCAAACATCTTAACAAGGCTCTGAGATGAGGACATCCACTCTTTGTGTTAGTGTATCATGAATACCAAATGAGTCATGGACTTCTCATGTGGGTCCATGCCCTTCTCATGTGGGTCCATGCCCCTAAAACACATTTCCTGACATCCTCTGATATAACAAGGTTTATTAAACTGTAACTTGGTCTCTTTCATACCATGTGTCATGCATTGATCAGGTTTACAATGGGGAGGGAGCAATTGTTTGACTCTCAATGGTGGACTTAAGATGGTTTATACCATGCTTTTTCCACTATAGAGACAAGACATTCAGGTATCTGCTGATTCATTGTTTTGCAATAGGAGCCATTTTCCTGAGTATTTTCAGTGTCAGGCTTTAATCTACTGTTGCCACTTCATGAGATAACAGAAACCTCTTATATGACTATGTGATATACTTGAGCATCACCGAGAACGGCATATTCTCCAATCAACAGGGTTTCACCTTCAGTCTTCTTGCCAGTTATAATGGGCTCCGTGCAGTTAAAAATCCCATGCAACGAATGAGACTACTTCCCCACATATTATCCCATTCATCATAGCTTTTGCGTTTAAGAAAAGAGATGATACTAGTCACTGAGAATAACATAAAGGAAAAAAGCAGTGATGGAAAGTCTTTTCTACATGATTAAATTTATCCAGGTAGGATTCCATGTGAAAAATGTTGCTACATAAACCCACATAGACAGCATTTCAGCTCCAGCAATATCTTAATATCAGAAAAAAAGTAATACTCTCAAATTCAGTGTTGTTTTTCTTACTATTTTAAAGTCTTCTTAGTAGTTCTAAAGAATGTTGAAAGTTCTGAGGCATCCTTTAAGCTTTTTTCTGTGCAATATTCCTTGCAAATATCTTTTAGCATTAATATACCACCCTCTATAATATAATGTAAAATGTATTGTTGAGCAACTCAACAACACAGAAAGCAGGGGATTTGAGAGGTCCATGTTAAGTGTACTTTTCTTACATGGTGGGAAGTGAGACTCTCTGAACCACCAGATTGCTCAGTTTCCACTGCCAAGGTCACAGTAAAAGACATTTTTGGACTTGATGATCTTTATGGGTCCCTTCCTACTTCAGATATTCTACACTCTACGATTTTTTTAAATCTTGACAGATATTGCTGTCACTTTGTTGACTTTGGTTGCCTTTGCTGGACTGGTCATGACAAAATCTCCTGGAGAAACTAGGATATTAGGCACTTTACTGTCTATCCTGTACATCATCATGTACAGCTTTTGATTAGTGTTAGGCAATATTAAGCATACCTTTCTCTTAAGTCACCTTGGTATATCAATTTTTAAACTGCCTCACACAGCTTAAAGGAGTATCTTATCATATTTTTCATTCTCGGTCACTGTTAGAATGATCCAATTCCAGATTTTAAGGCTATATTGCATTAACAGAAATAAAATTTCTTATTGTTTGATAGTGATCTCTGACACCAGGGTAAGGTAGAAATAGGCAGAAACACATAATCTTTACCTCAGGGAGCCCTAAACCCACTGTATGAAGTTTTTCTTGGGAAAGTGTATCTGTACATTTACTTATTTTTCTCATAGCTCTCCCAAGTCTCCTGGTTTTGATTGCAGTTCCTATCTGACTCTTCAGAAAGGATATAAAAAAAAATATTCTGGAGAAAAAGTGCTAATGAAATACAAAATTACCCCAGGATAGTTTGCTGGGTTGCAGAAAATTGTTCCAAAAACCAAAGATGAGGATCAAATTTTTTTAAAAAATTGTTTTAAAAAACAAAATGAAGACTAAGAAAAGCATCTTCTCAGGTGTTTAATTTCTTTGTAGGAGACTTTGTGGGAGACTCTGCTCAGTGGTATTCTGCCCTTATGAATGTACAAAGGGCTGGAAAAAAGCCATTCTCAGAAAAGCCCCTCTGCAAAGCTTGGTCCTGCTGCAGCTGTCAATTACTAACTTCAGCAGGGCCAGGAAGGTGAGGAGCAAGAGGTCTCAAGACTTCCTTACACTTTTGGTTATACGTTAAAAGACATGAAGAGAAGTGCAGCCCTTCATGAGAAGATCTGGAAAACGAGCATCAGCTGTAGCACTTAGTGCACACCATTCCTGCTGCAGAAAGGATATGCATCAGAGGAATATACACCATAATACTCCATACCCACGTCTCCCTGAGGGCTCTTCGTAATGATACTTAAATAGCTCATACCAGTATAGCAGAATGGGGCCTGGGCCATCAGTGTGCCTCACTCCAGTGGGTTGGAAAGAGCTCCTGGCATAATTTTGGCTAGACAAGAAATGAGACACATTGTACATGTCATCCAGAAAAGACTGAAGAAGGTTCATGGCCTCTGAATCAGTCAGTTGTCAAGCTGTCAGTGCTATACCCCAAGGATAAGGACAAATTTCTGGTTCAACGTCCTCAGGTTTGTTTACATTGAAGAGAATTTGGATCTGGGCATTCACATTGACTTTCACAATCCAGCCTCTCCAGATGTCTGTTTGTGTTCACACTTCTCCCTGCTCCTCTCTCCAAGGTTTGCTTTACAAATGAAGTAGTTAGATTAATTTTTAACTCTACATGGGCCACTGAATGTCTTTTTTCTTACGGAATGTCAGAATTTTATGAGCTGATTGAACAAATTAATTTCCTACTCCAACTGATCCTGTTATGGATTGTGCCACAGGTTTAATAACTGCAAATAAATACAATTACAATCATATTCTTTGTAAGTGACTTCTGGAGATCACCCAGCTTGTCTCCCCACTAAAATGGGGATAGTTTTGAAGCAAGATCCAACTTCAAAGTTAGAGTAGAGCCTTGTCTAATTGAACTTCCAAATCTTCAAGAAAGACTTTACACAACCTTTCTGAGCCACTTGTTACAGTGTTTGACTACCCTTATTGTAACTCTTTTCCTAACAACTAAATGACAGTTCCTACCATATAATTGTTATCTGCTGCCTCCTGTCTGTTTACTCCATTTTCTTTAGACACCACCATTAGGAGATGAAGACAGTTCAAGACCCTTATGTGTATCTTTTTCAGATTGCATAACTGAATTCTCCCAGCCTTTCCTTATATATCATATTTTCTAGCCCTTACCATCTTGGTGACCCTCCACTGAACTTGCTTCAATATAGCGATACCTTTCCTGCCAGAGTATCCAAAACTGGATACAGTACTCCAGAGGAGATGTCATAGGTGCTGAACAGAGGAGAATAATAATTTCCTTCAATTTGCCAGCTACACTCCTGCTATTTCACGTCCATATGTTGTTACCTTTATCACTGCAAGGCCATACTCCTGATCCATATCCAGCCAACTGAGTATTAGGACTCATAGGCTTCCTAGCCATTCTGCTCTGACCTGTCCTCTTGCATGAGGTTATTCCACCTCTAGTGGAAGACTTCACATTTGTCTTTGCTTAACTGCTAGCAGCCTGTTTCTCCAACCTGCCAAAGCCCCTTAGAATGGTAGCCCTTTCCTCCAGCATATGCCTCTAGTTGGGGGAAGCATGCAAGCTTCTTGAGGATACATCCTGTCATACTCTCTGATTTGTTCATGAAGATGTTAAACAATAGTAGCCTCTGAAGAATACTGCTTGTAACCAGCTGCCAGCTGGTGCTGGTACCATTCATCAAAACCCTTTGAGTTTTGGGACTAGCCAGTTTTCCTTGCATTTTGCAGTTCATCCATCTAGTCTATATTTCTCCAATTTTACATAAGGACAGTCAGTGCTGAAAGCTTTACTGAAATCAAAGAGAATAACACTTACAGGTGATCAGGCTGGCTAGGCATGATTTCCCCAAGGTAAACCAATGTAAGCTGTTCCAAATCACCTACTTGTTTTTAGTCTTCTACATATGCTTAGGTACAACTTCCAAGGAGATTTGCACTGTAAACTTCCCAGGGATTGAGATTAGGATGACCAGCCTATATTTCTCAAGTCTTTCATGCTTTTCTTGCAAGAGGAACTTGACATTTTCTTGTTTCATCAGGGAGATCCCCCCAGTTACTGTATCCGAGTGATAAGGAGCAGTCTCACGATGACATTGGGCACTTGTCACGGAACTATAGTTCATTTCCTTGCTAGGGAGTGAGTGAATTTTGCATTGACTCCTTTTTAACACAACTTATTTGCATAAAACAAATATAACCATATGATCATCTCTGGCATTTACACAACCGCTAATTTTTAGGTGAGTGATTAATTCTTTTCCTGCCACAATGAATATCTGTGCTTTGTAGCTAATATTTCATTACCTTATACAGCCTACAGAAAATTCTGTATTAGTAAATTACTGTTTAAGGGTGTTCTGTAATCAACAGGTGCCCTGTAGGTTGCAGTCCATGAAATAAACTTTTTTTTTCCCTACACAGTATACATGGTCACTTACCTCTCTTGATCTGTCAGAAAGTCAGTAACAGATATTCCTGGTTTTGTCAGTCGAAAAGTTACTCTTCAAAATTCTGGGGCACTTGTGGTCTCTCAGGAAAAAAAAAAAAATCCAAATTTCTACCACTCTTCTTTTGCAATAAATCAGTAACAGACATTAAATTTTGAATTCCCATTGCATAACCTCCCAGCAAGCTTTGGTCAACAACAATCTCTCTCTCTTACTCCTTTTTTCCCATATTGCTTTTTCCAATCTTCTTGCTAATCACCTGGTTTCTTACTTTGGAAAATAAACAAATAACTAAAAATAGTTTACTTGTATACTCTTCTGTGCTTGTAAACTGTATTCTTAACAAGGACTATCACTGAGTCTAGTTAGCTTTTTCTTTTTGTATTTCTTCTGTTTGGTAAAAGTTCTTGGCAAGTTTTGAAGCTATCTTTTAGCTGTCAATGCCACCTTGAAACATAGCTAAGAAATAAAAGATTAAGGACTAATACTGCTGTTACTGTAGTACTTTTACTCCTTTGTGTCTTGATAGAAATGGATTTGTTTATGTTGATGAAGAATAATGAAATATTCAGTGTTCTCCTTTGTCATGTAAGCACCTTCCTGTGATTGCCTCTATATTAGTATGCAATATCCACGGTCAGGTATTTCTATTTGAGCATTTATTTGGATTTAGATCCTATTCTCACAAACCTGTGTTTCTTTCAGAAATGTTGATTTCTTTAGTAATATTTATATCATTGGAAGTTAAAAGGCTGTGCTCAGGTCTGCACACAGACTGTGTTATGTACAGTGGGCTGTAGTTTCTCTGTCCCCTACCAGTTCTAGCACAGTAAAATAGATATCGCAGAAAACAAAAATAGAAAATTGTATTGCTGGTCTATTACTCTTTGAGTCTATTACAACTTTGAGTGAAAGAATTGGTACACAGTGTGTTTTCACAAAAGTCAAAGGCAAGAAGCACATAGACACGGATCATACCTCTAGGGAGAGACAATTGGAGCCTGCACAGCTGATTGTGTCTGAGCATCCCAAAAAGATGAAATGTCCCTTTTACAAAGGCTATGACAAGATAAATCCGTGCCTTTGCTGCAAAGGAATTAATTAGCCTTTAGCCTATTAGAAGTCACTGTCCTGTCTCAGAGGTGAAGTTATTATCAGTATCTTTCACCCAAGCAACATGAGAGTACTGGAATGCTAAAGGCCAGGGACTGGCTAGTTTATCTATCCTATTATTCCATCCAACAGAAGGTCCAGACCTGTATGATTTCTGTCTTCAAAAGCAGTAGGTTTCTTAGATACTATCTATGGAATCAGACAGCATAGCTTCTTTTAGCCTGTAACGTATACACGATTCATCTTTGTCATTTTCACTCTGAGTTATACATTTCTTCTTTAGCTCTTTATTTTTAAAGACCCCTAGTCTTGGCCAGCTCATTCTTCTTTTCTTCTTTCTTCCTTGTTTTCTTCCTTTGTCTTTCCTTCTTTGCCTTTTATTTTTGTCTTTCCCTTTCTTATCCTCCTCTAACATCCTCTGCCCTCCACTCCCCTTCCCTTCCATTTCCATAGCAATGAATATATTTAACTGTCTGCCTTTCTCTGGGAATAAAAAACGCTGGTTCCATGTTCTGATGCACCTTAAACATTCAGTAAACATTTACTCTGCCTTAGATATGACCCAGAAGATAAGACTCTATTGAAACTCTGGTATAACATTGATTGTATTATAAGTAAGTAAATACATTCAAGGTGATGCTGAATGCAGACTAACAATGAAAATGAAAATTGTAGCCATAACAAGTAATTCTGGAGATGCTCATTTTTAACTTGGTACTATATGAGTGTTTTCAGAATTCAGAATCACAGAATCACTAGGTTGGAAAAGACCTCTTGGATCATCAAGTCCAACCACTCCTATCTGCCACTAAATCATGTCCCTGAGCACCTTATCCACCTGTCTTTTAAATACCTCCAGGGAAGGTGACTCAACCACCTCCTTGGGCAGCCTGTTCCAGTGTCCAACGACCCTTTCTGTGAATTATTATTTTTTTTTACGTCCAGCCTGAACCTCCCCTGGCGGAGCTTGAGGCCATTTCCTCTTGTCTTATCCCCTGTCACTTGGGAGAAGAGGCCAGCACCCTCCTCTCTACAACCTCCTTTCAGGTAGTTGTAGAAAGCAATGAGGTCTCCCCTCAGTTTCCTCTTCTCAAGACTAAACAACCCCAGTTCCCTCAGCTGCTTCTCATAAGACTTGTTCTCCAGCCCCTTCACCAGCTTCATTGCTCTTCTCTGGACACACTCCAGAGCCTCAACAACCTTCTTCTAGTGAGGGACCCAGAACTGAACACAGGATTCAAGGGGCAGTCTCACCAGTGCCCAGTACAGAGAGAGAATAACCTCCCTGGACCTGCTGGTCACGCCGTTTCTGATACAAGCCAAGATGCCATTGGCCTTCTTGGCCACCTGGGCACACTGCTGGCTCATGTTCAGTTGCTGTCAACCAACACCCCCAGGTCCTTCTCCTCTGGGCAGTTTTCTAGCCACTCTTCCCTTACTCTGTAGCACTGCACAGCCTCCCTACCCTCCAGCAGATCGACACTTGCACTGAACTTAGTGTCATCTGCAAACTTGCTAAAGGTGCACTCAATGCCTTCATCCAGGTCGTTGATAAAGATATTGAACAGGGCTGGACCCAGCACTGAGCCCTGGGGAACCCCACTTGTCACTGGCCTCCAGATGGATTTCACACCATTTCCCACCACTCTCTGGGTCTGGCCATCCAACCATTTTTCCACCCAGGAGAGTGTGCGTCTGTCTAGGCCAGAGGCTGACAGTTTCTCAAGCAGAATGCTGTGAGAAACTGTGTCAGAGGCTTTACTGAAGTCCAGGAAGACCACATCCACAGCCTTTCCCTCATCCAGCAGCCGAGTCACTTTGTCATATAAGGCGATCATTTTAGTTTGGCAAGACCCATGTTGGCATGAACCCATGTTGACTGGGCCTGATCACCCGGTTCTCTTGCATGTGCTTCATGATAGCACTCAAGATCACCTGCTCCATGACTTTCCCTGGCACTGAGGTCAGACTGACAGGCCTGTAGTTTCCTGGATCCTCCCTGCGACCCTTCTTGTAGATGGGCACAACATCAGCCAGCCTCCAGTCCAGTGGGACTTCCCCAGTCTTCCAGGACTGTTGGAAGATGATGGAAAGGGGTTTGGCCAGCACAGCTGCCAGCTGCCTCAATACTCTTGGGTGGATCCCATCCACCCCCACAGATTTGTGAGTGTCTCATTGGGCAAGTAAGTCTCCAATCACTTCCTCTTGGATCATCGGAGCTTTGTTCTGCTCCTTTAGCTCCTGAGTAAATGCACACAGGGAACAACTTCCCTTACTGTTAAAGACTGAGGCATTAAGTTCCTCAGCCTTGTCCTCATCCTTTGTCACCGTTGTCCCCTTTGCATCCAATAAGGACTGAATATTCTCCCTGGTCCTCCTTTTACTCTTAATGTATTTATAGAACAATTTTTTATTACCTTTAACCAACTTGGCCAATCTGATCTCTAGTTGGGCTTCAATCCTCCTGATTTTTCCTTTGTGTGATCTCAACTTCCTCCCTGTAGTCCATCCAAGATGCCTGTCCCTTCTTCCAAAGTTCATAGACATTTCTTTTCTTTTTGATGTCCACCCATATCTCCCTGCTCAACCAAGCTGGTTTTTTTGACTGCCAGCTCATTTTCTGGCACATGGGGATGACTTGCTCCTGAGCTGCCAGGATTTCCTTCTTGAAGAGTACCCAGCCCTCTTGGGCTCCCTTGCCCTTTCTTTGTTGTGTGAAAGATCAGCAGGCTGCATTTTTATCTACAGAACTGGTGAAAGTGAGATAATAAGAGCCAAAGTGTCTCTGAAATGCAAAATTTAAAATTCAAAATAGAAATATCATAGTCAAAAATATACTACAAAAGAAATGTCAAATTGGAATAAAATGAGTGGAATAATGCATATTTTATTCACCTGAACAGTTCAATTCATTAACCTTCTTCTGAGGTCCACCAAAAAACACTTGAGAAAGAAATAAAAGCTAGATCTTTCCATGTCATATGGGTCAGTCACTGGATTCCCTTCAAATTGTTACTACAGTTATTTTCAAAGTTAAGCATATATCTGAAGCATGTGCATTACTTTTCCTCCTGACAGGACTGTGCTGTATATATTACATACATCAGGGACAGCCTAATGTCATAATCTTTTGCTCAAAAATGTAAAGTGTCCTCACAGAAAGGAACTTATGCTGACATTTCTGTTAATGTTGAGCTCTGTGATACATTCTCCTTCCACAAGCACTGTCTCCATAGCTCTCAGGCCAATCCTTTCTTCACTGATATTTCATTGATAAAGATTCAGTTGCAAACATAACTTAGCAGTAGAAGTTTAGAGCCAAATCTATCCTTCACATAACTTCATAGAGGCATTTAACATAGGAATTAGTCTTTTCATTGGCATAGCAAAATCATACGAGAAATAAATCTGGACCATCACAGACAAATTATTTCTTTGTATTTTTTTCCCAGTGATCATGAGGAGCAAATTTCAAATAATGAATTTGGAGAGCAGCATGTCATATATTATAATCTTGCAAATACTTCACCATGGTTTCTCCATCGTACTAGGATGATTTCTCACAGGTCTGGAAATTTAAAGTGGTCATGAAGTGGCCAAACATAGCCAATGAAGAATTCCTTTTCATTAGCTTTATCTAGCTGACATCTCTGTACCCTGTTATAACTGTCTGTTGTGATAGCTGTCCCTAAGTTTTGATGCTTAAGTGTGCCTGAGAGGAAGGAAGGAAATGAACAGGGGACATGGAAGCCACTCAGAGATCTCAATGGCCTAAATTTGAAAAGCTCTCTGGGATACAAAAATTCTTTATAAGTGTATTTTCAGATGCCATCATCCCCAATGCCAAGTTTGGTGTTCCAAGACATGTCAGTATCCAATCTAACACAGGTTTTTGGAATAAGAAGATTTCTAATCACCACAGAACATGTTTCTGGTCCACAAGTACACCACCTACACTACAAGGATCAAGCAGTTGGGCATGAAAAGAGTGAACATGAAATTTGCTATCTTATAACTTCTAGATGCTGTGAGGACAGAAACCACTTACTGCCCCCCTGTTTCTCACTGAAATTTCCCATGTATAAGAAGTGAAAACACTGTGTATATTACTTTAGTAGCTAAACTAAAATGGAATAAATAGCTATTCTTTTCCTCTTCAAGTTCTCCAAATGTAAAAGGTCAGTATTGACTGCATGCAAAACGATGATTGCTCTAAGTTGGTAGTTGAATCACCTCAGGATTTCCCTCTCTTCTTTTTCTTTGAATAGATGTCAGGCAGGGCTTAAATTACAGAGATATTTATGTTTAACAACAATGTAAGGAGTGCACAGTAAGAAGTAAGGCACGTTTGTAAGGCAGCTGTTAAGGTAACACAACAGAAACAGCTAATGGTTTCAACTTTTCTGCAGAGTGACAACATGTATCTACACTGATTGAAAAGAGGGAACACTCAGCCCCATGAGTAAAAGCTCATGAAACTTTTCCAAGCTGTGTAATTTTCTTTCCCTTTCCTTTTCCTTTTCCTTTTCCTTTTCCTTTTCCTTTTCCTTTTCCTTTTCCTTTTCCTTTTCCTTTTCCTTTTCCTTTTCCCTTTCCCTTTCCCTTCCCCTTCCCCTTCCCCTTCCCCTTCCCCCTTCCCCTTCCCATTTTTTTCCAGAAAATAAAAAAAATTTCAATGCATTCTAAGGCACAAAGTACTTATCTTTGCAATCCATGGATTACCAAGGGTATTTATACTTCTTTTCTTCAGAATGCCCAAAGTGTGTCAGGAGGTATGATTACAGCACAGCAGGGAATGGTACATTAGATATAATCTTCTTTACACTTGTTTTTCACTTTTCTAGAAATGCTACAAAGTTGCATCTCTGACTGTTATAAGCCAGTATCATTTCTTTCCTTAGCTTATTTATCTCTGCCCTCATACCTTCCTCTTGTTGACAACATCTTCTGTCCAAATTACCTTTTTTGCATCTCTTACTTTGTCTTTTCTTCTGCTTTATCCACCACATATTTCTCTTTTCCATTGTTTTCTCTCTCTCTCCTTCATACCCAAACTGTATCTATTTATCTATTATCTGATATGACAGTAACATTTTATTCCATAGAGTAGACTGTATAGAAATAATCCTATATACAACTCTGCGAAAGCGTAAAAAAGAATTTCTTTGTAAAAGCATTTCTCTGTTAAGTTTGTAATCTAAAGTTTAAGGTAAAAAAATCAGAATCAGTTCTATTTTGAAAACTGGTTTTGTTCGAAAGCTGATGTACTCCAGTCTTTCTAAGTGCAAATTTTCAAAAGCCTGGGCTGAAGTCATGTCTTGCATTTGTAGTTACTTAAATGCATACTATTATGTCAAGATCACTCCTGTCAAGAGACATGTATCAGCCCATAAACGCTGAAAAAAAGTCTTGAATAATCTTCATATTTAATGAGTCAGCTTGGGTTGTTTCTTTTTTAAAATGTGGATTCTCCACCACAAACGGATGCACAGAAAGTCAGTTCTGGAGAAAGAGCAACTAATGCCCTTCCCACAGCAGTAGTGTTAAAATGAACCTGGATCAGAGGAGCCTAGAAGACAACAATGAATAGAATGCCTTCATAAGGCCACTTCACACAAACCACTGTGCTTTTCAGTGACATCTGAAATGAACAAGAGGATCAGGTCAATATCTGAGTATGATGATAGGTCCCATGAGGCAAAGACGAAAAGGGCATATTTGCTCACTGCTGCAGTGTAGGCTTCCCAGAACAATACTTGGGACAAATACCCTGAAGTAAAGCAACTCTTTAAAACTCAACAGGCAAACACATTCCACTGACAGAAAATCATAGCTTGTAAAGCTCTCCAGCCTTTAGATTGTCTCAGCATTTCTGACAGCATGTGATAAGAAAGGCAGTTTGTAGTTTTATATTAAATGTAAGATCAGGTTTTATTACTTTTCTCATTCTGGAATGCACCTTACATGTGTTTTTTCATAAATGCCCTCCAAATCTACAGCCATAAATTCATCCACCCCATCCCACACTGACTCACAAATGCATTCATGTGCAAATTATTCCAAAAAAGGTTACAGCTGCATAAAAAATGTGAAGAAAACCCAAACCATTCTTGTCACAGGTTGCAGAAGTTGTAAGTGATTTCTAGCTTTCATAAATGAAAAGGCAGTTTTCAAAGGTGGAAGAGAGTCATCTTTATATTTGAATAGTCTTAGAAAAGACTTGAAATTCTGGCATTTTCTTGTTTCATACAACAGATAGCACTTTGCTACAAATCCTGCGGTATCTGTGGATCCATCATTCACACAATCTACCTACTACTGAGTGAGTTTCAAAAAGGTCTGAGTGTCTCCTATGGTCTTCCAAAATCGTTATTGTCAATGATGTTGTCGCAGCTGTGGCAGCACCCTATAGCATTGCTCACAGGCTGGGGTCCCAAAGTGTGTAGTGGTTTATTTTGACCCGCAGAGCCAGCCAGCTGCATTGTAGGAAAGTTGAACTGTGACTTTCCATCACTAAAATAATGTAATGGAATAATTAATTTTTTTGACCCAGAGCTGTTTGAGTTACTCCTTTTTTCAGGCGACAATCTCCACTATGCCTCCTGACTTAATTTCTCTCCCCTTACTTTCACCTCTGACATGAGCCTGCGTGTAGGGAGTAGACTTTCTTTCCTGAAATCTGATCGGAAATGGGCAGGACACACGCACAGTATGCTCTCATCGTCTTCATAGTATTAGATTTGCTTCAGGTGCTCACATACACTGTACTTCGGCTACAAGAAAAGGGAGACTCCACAGCACACATGCTTTGGTGTCAACTGGATCATAAAGTTTAAGTGCCACAGTCTGGTCACGTTTCTTTGCTTCAACCTGGAGTAACAGAAACATGATCAGAACAAGGGGCAGCAGCTTCTGCATGAGCAAGCTTTTGTGTTAGAGTGTGGTAGAAAGAGTGGAGCCATAGGTGAGGAAGAGGTTGAATAAGGTACCTGGTCTTTTAGAATACCCTACCACCAGGACCATTAGGACAGCCCAAAGAGCAGTAGTCTTGCTCAAACTCCCTGTCACAAAGAAAGTTTTCACCAAGGCTGTAGAACCAAGGACTAACAGTAGTGAAAAAAAAAATCCGGTTAGAAATTCTCTGCAATGGGATTGAAGACTGAGAAGCAGGATTAAATTGACTGCAGTAAAATACTAGAACCCTGAAGCTGGCATTGTAGGAGAAAACAAATAAACAAACAAAGAAAACCTTATTTATGATTCACTAAAGAGGTATTGATAGAAATTAATTCTATGAATTATCAAATGCAGAGGAAGAGTTAAACAAAATCTTCAGCAAAATGACACAGACAACACCTTTGTTATCAATGTTTGCCACCCACTACCACCACAAAACAGAAAAAGAATAAAGGATAAATATGAACCGTAAGTAATGTACTGCAAATGCATACTTTATTTTGCCAGCTGGAATTTTACCTGTACATAAGAACATCATTAACTTACCAGCCTGTTGCTCCAGTACTGCCACAGGCAGAGTCTCAGCTGTTGTTTTCCACAGTATGTCTTTGAATGAAAATCTGGCCGCTTTCTCTACTGAGGAAGGTGCAAAGTTCACAGCCAGCTGTGTGCATTATGAAGCAAGTTCAGCAGACTTTGTCTGAGCTTCTTCCTATGGTACAGATCTCCAGACAAAGACCAGGGGATTGTTGTTAATCTCTGTCATGGTTCTTAGAGAATGGCTGAGGTGAAGAAGGGTGGATGAATGAAACTTCAAAGGAAAGGCTTCCACAATCATCCCAGGCAGACACCTAATTTCTCTTTTGGGATCATTACACTACCCACCATCTCCATATGAAATATAACCCTTCTAAATGATGACAGATCTGAGAAATTTGTTCTACCAAACAGTAATTTGGATTTATACCCTGTTGTGAAATAAACATGGGTGAAGTCATATTACATGCAACAAGAAGGCTGTTTATCCTGCTGATAATATCTAAGAAAAGAAAGACCCTTACTTTTGGACTCTCTCTGTGTTTTCCTATGTGGGATCATTTATAATCCTCATATATGCACTTATGGGGAGGCATTCTTCAGAAAAGGAGAGAAGTTATTGGACATTGGTTGTTCTTTTTTTATTTTCTCCTTATTTACTTATGGGTACAGGTGAGAACTTAATAACTGGTCAAGAGGAGTAGTGGGATTTTTTACTTTATTTGATACTTTCATGGTAAACTAACTTATTGGACACCTTTATCTCTGAAAATTATAACTGACCTTACTTTTTTAACTAATCTGTGGTCTTGGATTTATTTTACAGTGTTGTGTTTGGAATTTCTACTATTCATAATGTACTAGTCATTGATTTGGTGGTATTTCTTAAGTATCTTAGCCAACAGAATGATGAATCTTCCAATTGAATCTTTCCTTTTTGAACATTTTAACATTTTATTTTAAAAGCTTGCCCAAAGTTGGGAGGAAAATGAATGCAAAAGATTTGTGAAAAGAGTTTGCAATATGTTTACACAATTTGTTTAACTGTGTACTGTAGAATCGGTATCAAGAGAAAATGGCAAAATTAGGTCTTAGATGAAATCAAAATGCATTTGTTAGTGGAAATTTATTTTAAAAGGAAGCAAAATTTCTCTTCAAGCATTCATGTAAAGAAGTTTTTCCTCATGTTACTGTGGAGCTTCCTGTGTTCCAATTTGTACCTGTTGTCCCTTGTCCTGTCACTGGCCACTGTTCAGAAAAGGCTGAACCTATTTTCTTGACAGCTGCCCCATAGCATTGATAAGATTCCCTTTCAGTCTTCTTTTTTCCAGGGTAGACAAGTTGAGCTCACTCAGCCTTTCTGTATAAGAGAGATGCTTCAGTCCCTCTGGTCATCTTCATGGCCCTCTGCTGAACTCTCTCCAGTAGTTTCTGAATCCAGAAGTAATATTACACTGGTCAAAAACAAAAACAAAAATTGAAACCTATTTTAGTGGAAAAATGAAAGCAACTATGAAAACATATCTATATAGCATGGGTGATAAATGAATTTTTTTTTTAATAATATTATAAGTTAGGAGCTAGAAAATTAATAGGAAAAGCCAAAGAATGTAGGGAGACACACTTAAATCTCATTATTAAGACCAATTAGAAGTGGTCTTAGACTCTTGAGACACTTGTCAGTTGCTTTACTTGATCTTGCAACCGTATTTGAGAAAGAAAAAAAAAAATCTAGGACTGCAGTTCTTTGGGCCGCTGAGGTCATTGTCCCTGAGTACAGGTCCATTAGTAGAAGAAAATTATAAAAGCAAACAATAATCATGCAGAAAAGATGAGATTGTTCTGTGAACATTTCATTTCTGTATGTCTGAGGAGGAAAAGTGATGGCTTTAATGTCACAGATCATGATGATGACATAAATGCCTTTTCAACAGTAACACATGAAAATGTTAAACACATCTTAAAACTGTAGTAGTCTGAAGAGTTTTTTCATAGGTGGCCATAGTTAAATTGAAATCCTCTCTTTAAGATCCTGATCAATATATTTGGGACAGAGTCTTGGAATTCAGCGGACGTCCCAGAAAACTACAAGACAGAAAAAAATTACATTTTTAGAAGGACAAATGAGATGATCTGTCCTGGTGTAGATCACCAACTAAGTGATGGAACAACCAATTCAGGAGAATGAATGGATGGTAATATAATTCATATCAATAAGTATGGCTTATGAGAAATAAATCTTATTATATAAACTCTTATATTTTTTAATGAAATTAGGTAGTAGACCTAGCACCACCTTACATTTGATGGAGAAGAGAACACTTTGAGTGTATTAAAATCTGGCTAGCTGCTCTTTCACAAAACATCTTTATAAACAAGCAATTTTCCCTGAAAGGTGATGTTGCTATAAAAGTCCAGCAAACAGTCATCTAATCTGAACATGATTTACACTTCAGCACAGAAATTTTGTTCCTTCACAACCTAGGTAGCACAGGCAAATCTTTACAGTCTCTCCTCACAGAAATCCAGCGACACACACAGAGCAATTTGTTACTGCTTTACAGGACAGACCATGCACCATACACAGTGCCTTACAGCATGTCATGCTAGCAAATGCATCAGACCTTCTAGTGGTGGCAGGAAAGGAGAGCATGGAGAGATGCTTTTCCATCATTTCCAGAAGGATATACCAAACTCTAAGTTAAATAAAATATAGCAGTGTTTCATTTGACTCAACAAAGACTAACACAGATTAAAAAACATGGAACAGATAGTAACCAAGAAAGGAGTAAATATCTGTTTGTTGCTTAGGCGTATATGATTTGGTTTAGAAGACAGTAATACAAGCAAGAGGATAAGTAATATGCGAGACCTTTAGATAAATGAACCACGGAATGCATGTAGCTGTTCAAGGCTATCTAACAAAAAGAGTATCTTATTCCCATCTACATGTATGATTTTAGAGTATCTTGTAGAAATGCTGTTCAAGCCTCCCATTGAGAACAGAGATTTTAGTCCTGAAAAGCAGATTAGTAAATGAACACAGTGTTAAGGTAGACACGAAAAATATAATCCAAAAGAGCTTGTCTACTAATTCTAAAACATTGAAGTACAGTACAAAACTCTTCTAAAAAAAAGTTTCCTAAATGAATGTTAAACTCCCAGGGGTTATCCAGGGAGCTATATATTACACTGACATTAACATCAAATGGGTTCATCTTGGTTAATGTTCTTACAGTGAATGCCAAAGCAATTCATCACAAGTGGCTGCATATGGTAAAGTATTAACACATTTCAGCAGGAAAATACCCTTTGAATGTCATGGTTCAAGCACTTGGGACCTGAGAGGTGTTCAAGATGTGTGACACAAACCACTATCATATTTTCAAATGTTGTCTCACAATTGAGAGATTGATCTGGTGTCTTTTAAGTAGGTATGCAAATATTGAATTACTTGTCAAAAGTTCACAGTGTATTGAGAGTGATCAGTCATATGAAAATTAAAGATGAGTAAGTCTTCATAAAATTAATTTTTTAAACTGAAAAGATCACCTCTACCCCAGAAATCACATTTGGGAGGAAATTTTTTACCCCTACCAGATATTCTCAGATTGTCCAGATTTTAGTAAACTCATTCCAGAAGCAATAATTTTAAAACTGAAAAACTCATGATGTGATTAAGAGCTGCCCTGCAGAGAAGAGCCTGTGGCTGCTGATGGATAAGAAGCTCAACATGAGCTGGCAATGAGCACTCACAGCCCAGAGGGCCAACTGTATCCTGGGCTTCACCTAAAGAACTGCGGCCAGCAGGTCTAGGGAGGTGATTCTGCCCCTCTATTCCTCTCTTATGAGACCTCATCTGGAGTATTGTTTCCAGTTCTGGAATCCTCAATGTAAGAAGGATATGGAATTGTTGGAACGGGTCCAGAGGAGGGCTACAAAGATGATCAGAGGGCTGGAGCACCTCCCATACAAAGACAGGCTGAGGGAATTAGGCTTGTTCAGTCTGGAGAAGAGAAGGCTCTGAGGAGACCTTATAGTGACCTTCCAGTACCTGAAAGGGGCCTGCAAAAAAGCTGGGGAGGGACAGTTTACAAAGGTTTATAGCGATAAGACTAGGGGTAGTGGGTTTAAACTGGAGAGAAGCCAATTTAGGCTGGACTTCACTATGAGAGTGACGAGGCTCTGGAACATGTTCCCCAGGGAAGTTGTGGCTGCCTCATCCCTGAAGGTGTTTAAGGCCAGGTCGGATAGGACCTTGGACAGCCTGATCTAGTGGGATGTGTCCCTGCCCATGGCAGGGAGGTTGAAACTAGATGATCTCTAAGGTCCCTTCCAACCCAAACTATTCTATGATTTGGAATAAAATGCAGCCTGGCAAATTGCATCCATGATGATGGTGAAAATATGTTATTTTGTATACTTTTACTTGAATCTTTTATTTTTTGTCTAAGAGTTAAACCACTGATATACAGATTTTCCTCTCATGTCAGGTTTGGGGGAACAATGGCAGACTCAGAAAACACCAACACTTTCCTACAGCCTTTTAGCTGAGACAAGTTTTATTTCATGGCTCTCTAAATTGTACAAAACGGAAGACACTGACTTGGCTCCAGTCTCTGCAAAAGATGTCATGTGCTCTCTGTTCACAAATCTTCATTTGACTGATACAGATTCGTTTGTACTAACAGTTTGGAAGGCTGCTGTTCTCCATTTTGGCTTAAATCACTTAATGAACAGATTATGAGGAAAACTTTACATATTTTTCTTCTTTTCTGTTACTAGAGCATAATAAAGTGCCTGCAGCCTTGTTGGAAGTAGAAATTCTCTCAGGGTCTCCTTAGGACCTAGCACCTTCATAGCAGAAGCACAACAGTGATAAAAATTATAAATGGCACAACCTGCACTAATTCAGTATTTAAAAGGAGTCTCAGCCAGTTCCACATGTGGACAAAGAGTCCGGTGATTTTTCTGATGTGGAAAACCTAGCCACTACCAATAATTCACTTCCTTTGCATTTAGTTTAAGCTGTAGTAGAGAACAAAAAAAAATAAATAAAATGGAAGATTTCATAACATTCTTTCCCAAATTTGACCTCTTATCCTGGGGCCTTGTAGCTATACCCGGGGAAAATAGCCAGAGGGGAACATCGGTCATCACAGCTATGCTGAGAAAGGATGCATATTTCTGGGAAGAGCTAATACAGCAGTCTCATCTCCTCATTTTGTGGCCAACATACGTCACTGTAAATGCTCTATATTTTGGCTAACAGGAATTGAGCGTTTACATCATGCGGAACTACCAGAACTAGCTCTGTCCCGGCTGGTGTGTCTAGACAGCACTGTCATACTGGTGAGTTAGCTCAGGACACAGAAGCATTACAACTGTTTCAGCCTGACACTGTGTCTGAGGCAATTAATCTTGCTTTGCAGCAGGACCAATCGGTCCACGGGAAGTACAAGGCTGACCACTAGTGTCAAGACCAAAGCTAGTTTATTCAAGGCTTTTGTGGTTATATCTGTATGTTGCTGCGCTGTGTAACATAAACGCACCTACAGTAAAATGCATGGGAAACTCCGAAAGCATGAGGCTGTGTGGCCTGAATTTCATCTACTTTAAGGTCCTGGAGTAAAGCAATCTTAGTGTAGGCATGAATGTAACCATCTTTGGGAGAGGAAGAGGCTAAGAGCCAGGACCGTGAGAAGGAGCCTTGGGATCTTTGTATGTTTCAGGGCAGTATGGAGATAATGAACAGTGAAACTGAAAACTGGCTGTGTATTTCTTTTATCGGGTATTTTTCAAAAGCTCATATAGCTGAAAATTCACCCCACATTAAAAAACATTAAAACTCCAACATTTGTTTATGGACCACATGAACAATCTGACCCGGCTGGCTGCCCAGCTACAGGATTGTTTGTACAACCACAGGGGAATGAGCTGGTCAGGGAGCAGGCAGTGAGACAGACCTGCTCTTTGGAGGCAGTCTGAGGTGAGACTGAGCACCACGATTTACAGTCACAGTGACCTGCAAGGAAAGGAAACCAACAAAAGTGAACAAACCGTAGGTGAAGAACTTTGTTTATAAGCCTGTAAAAAAAAAATCATACCATCACCAGGTTGGAAAAGACCTCTTGGATCGTCAAGTCCAACCACTCCTATCTGCCACTAAACAATGCCCCTCAGCACTTCATCCACCAGTCTTTCAAATACCACCAGGGATAGTGACTCAACCACTTCCCTGGGCAGCCTGTTCCAGTGCCCAATGACCCTTTCCGTGAAAAAATTCTTTCTGATACCCAGTCTGAACCTCCCTTGGTGGGGCTTGAGGCCATTCCCCCTTGTCTTGTCCCCTGTCACTTGGGAGAAGAGGCCAGCTCCCTCCACTCTACAACCTCCTTTCAGGTGCTTGCAGAGAGCAATGGGGTCTCCCCTCAGCCTCCTCTTCTCAAGACTAAACCACCCCAGTTCCCTCAGCTGCTTCTCATAAGACTTGTTCTCCAGCCCCTTCACCAGCTTCATTGCTCTTCTCTGGACACACTCCAGAGCCTCAACATCCTTCTTCTAGCGAGGGGCCCAGAACTGAACACAGGATTCAAGGGGCAGTCTCACCAGTGCCGAGTACAGAGAGAGAATAACCTCCCTGGACCTGCTGGCTACACTGTTTCTGATATAAGCCAAGATGCCATTGGCCTTCCTGGCCACCTGGACACACTGCTGGCTCATGTTCAGTCGCTATCAACCAACATCCCCAGGTCCTTCTCCTCTGGGCAGTTTTCTAGCCACTCTTCCCTTAGTCTGTAGCACTGCATAGGGTTGTTGTGACCCAAGTGCAGGACCCATCATTTGACCTCAGATTTTAAAAAATGTAGCTGTATGCTGGTTTTTAATGTTCCAAAGAAATGGCAAACAAATCAAAAATAAACTTTTCTCTTCTACAAGCTGAAAGGCAAACAGGTCTTTCTGACAGAAATCGCCATCTCACCATTTAACAGTAACACTTAGGACTTTGATGATTTCTCATCTGATTTTTATTTCCCTGTAAGTAAATGTTGATGTGTTTTTTTCAAATAGTGACCCTAAACTCTTTTTCCACCAGAACTTCCATGATTTTTAAGTGGAGAAACACAGGAAAATGCTTTTATATTTTTATTTTTTTTAAAATAAGTAGAAATTTACAACAGATCAAGGAGGACAACTGCATGTTATCTGAGAATAACGGATTTGGTTAATCCTGTTGAGGTAAATGAATGCTGATTGTTAAAGAGAGCTGGGGCAGCATAATATAGTTGAATGAACCTGGGTTTCAAGACCTGTACAGATTTTGGGGTAAAACTGTGACAAGCAAAAGGGGTTTATTTGAAATATAGGAGCCACAAAGTGAGCCTACATAGAAGTAAATCGTACCTTTTCTCTTTTATGAATCATGCTTTAACTCATTTCTCAAAAAATAATAGCTTAAAGGTGGCAGAGACAGATGAAATTTCCTAGATGCTAAATAAGAGATGATGAAAACTTTTATAGAGTTGTCAGCACATCACCATCTTATTTGCATGCAGACAAGTTTATATTGAAAACAGTGGTCTAAGAAATAGGGTGAGGAAAATAAACACACTGTGTGTTCTGCAGAAAATATTTTCCAGTGGAGCTCTATCGATGTTTCTTGGGTCCTCATAAAACACCACACTGGTTCCTATTCAGTGTGGTGAGTTTCTTCTTAACCTTTATGTAAGTTCTAGAAGATATCTAGTGTTTCTTCTTTATTTTGTTTAAAAATAGTCATAGAATCATAGAATCACCAGGTTGGAAGACACCGACCGGATCATCGAGTCCAACCATTCCTATCAAACACTAAACCATGCCCCTTAGCACCTCATCCACCCGTGCCTTAAACACCTCCAGGGAAGGTGACTCAACCACCTCCATGGGCAGCCTGTTCCAGTGCCCAATGACCCTTTCTGTGAAGAATTTTTTCCTAATGTCCAGCCTAAACCTCCCCTGGCAGAGCTTGAGGCCATTCCCTCTTGTCCTGTCCCCTGGCACTTGGGAGAAGAGGCCAGCACCCTCCTCTCTACAACCTCCTTTCAGGTACTTGCAGAGAGCAATGAGGTCTCCCCTCAGCCTCTTCTTCTCCAGGCTAAACAACCCCAGCTCTCTCAGCCGCTCCTCATAAGACCTGCTCTCCAGCCCCCTCACCAGCTTTGTTGCTCTTCTCTGGACACACTCCAGAGCCTCAACATCCTTCTTGTGGTGAGGGGCCCAGAACTGAACACAGTATTCCAGGAGCGGTCTCACCAGCGCTGAGTAGAGAGGGAGAATAATCTCCCTGGACCTGCTGGTCACACCGTTTCTGATACAAGCCAAGATCCCATTGGCCTTCTTGGCCACCTGGGCACACTGCTGGCTCATGTTCAGTCGGATGTCAACCAACACCCCCAGGTCCCTCTCCTCCAGGCAGCTTTCTAGACAGACTTCTCCTAGTCTCTAGCACTGCACAGGGTTGTTGTGCCCCAAGTGCAGGACCCAGCATTTGGCCTTGTTAAACCTCATGCCATTGGACTCAGCCCAGGGGTCCAGCCTGTTCAGATCCCTTTGCAGAGCTTCCCTACCCTCCAGCAGATCCACACTTCCACCCAGCGTAGTGTCGTCCGCAAACTTGCTAAGGTTGCACTCGATGCCTTCATCCAGTTCATTGATAAAGACATTGAACAGGGCTGGACCCAGCACTGAGCCCTGGGGAACCCCACTTGTCACTGGCCTCCAGATGGATTTCACACCATTTCCCACCACTCTCTGGGCCCAGCCATCCAACCATTTTTCCACCCAGGAGAGTGTGCGCCTGTCCTGGCCAGAGGCTGACAGTTTCCGAAGCAGAATGCTGTGAGAAACTGTGTCAAAGGCTTTACTGAAGTCCAGGAAGACAACATCCACAGCCTTTCCCTCATCCAGCAGCCGAGTCACTTTGTCATAGAAGGCGATCAGGTTAGTTTGGCAAGACCTGCCTTTCATGAACCCATGTTGACTGGGCCTGATCACCCAGTTCTCTTGCATGTGCTTCATGATAGCACTCAAGATCACCTGCTCCATGACTTTCCCTGGCACTGAGGTCAGACTGACAGGCCTGTAGTTTCCTGGATCCTCCCTGCGACCCTTCTTGTAGATGGGCACTACATCAGCCAGCCTCCAGTCCAGTGGGACTTCCCCAGTCTTCCAGGACTGTTGGAAGATGATGGAAAGGGTTTTGGCCAGCACATCCGCCAGCTCCTTCAATACCCTTGGGTGAATCCCATCCCCCACCATAGACTTGTGGGTGTCTAGTCAGGCTAGCAAGGCTCTGACCACCTCCTCTTGGATCATGGGAGCCTCATTTTGCTCCTCTAGCTCCTGGGTTTGTACACAGACGGAACGACCCTCCTTACAACTAAAGACTGAGGCAAAGAAGGCATTAAGTACCTCAGCCTTTTCCTCATCCCCTGTCACTGTTGTTCCTTCTGCGTCCAATAGGGACTGTATGGTCTCCCTAGTCCTCCTTTTATTATTCATATATTTATAGAAAGATTTTTTGTTATCTTTCACAGACTTGGCCAATCTGATTCCTAGCTGAGCCTTAGCCCTTCTGATTTTTTCCCTACACAATCTCACTTCCCTCCTGTAGTCCACCCAAGAGGCCTGTCGCCTCTTCCAGTGTCCATAAACATTTCTCTTCTTCTTGATATCACTCAAGATCTCTCTATTCAACCAAGCTGGCTTTCTCCCCTGCCGGCTTTTTTTCCGAAACACGGGGATGGCTTTCTCCTGAGCTGCTAGGACTTCCTTTTTGAAGAGCTCCCAGCCCTCATGGGGTCCCTTGCCCTTGAGTACTGTCTCCCATGAGACTTCACCAACCAGCCTTCTGAAGAGATCAAAGTCTGTCCTCTGGAAATTTAATGCTACCATCCTACTAACAACCCTCTTCACTTCACCTCGAACAGAAAACCCTGTCATCTCATGGTCACTTAGTCCTAGGCGTCCACCTACTGCCACATCCCCCACAAGGCCTTCTCTGTTCACCAACAGGAGGTCCAGGAGGGCACCCTCCCTCGTTGGTTCATTCACCAGCTGTGCAAGGAAGTTGTCTTCCACACACTCCAGGAACCTCCTAGACTGCTTCCTTTCTGCTGTCTTGTACTTCCAGCAGATATCAGGAAGATGGAAGTCTCCCACAAGAACGAGAGGCATTGAACTAGAGATTAACCCCACCTGTTTATAGAAGAGCTCATCATCTGCTTCTCCTTGGCTGGGTGGTCTGTAACAGACTCCCATCACAAAATCTACCTTCTTATGGGCTCCTCTGATTTTAACCCACAGGCACTCAATCTCCTGATCGCCACAATCCATCTCAACGGAGTCCAAGTCCTCCCTTACAAAGAGGGCTACCCCGCCTCCTTTCCTACCCTTCCTATCCCGCCTGAAGAGCTTGTACCCCACCATAGCTGCACTCCAGTTATACGAGTCGTCCCACCACATTTCCATGATGGCAACGACGTCATAGGCTCCTTGCCCTACAACAGCTTCCAGCTCTTCCTTCTTATTCCCCATGCTGAGTGCATTGGTGTAAATGCACTTCAGCTGAGCTGCCGAGCCTTCAGCCCTCTTAGAGTGAACAGAGTTCATTCCCAATTGCCTGGTAACTGGAGTAGCTAGCTCCAGAGTGCCCGTATCTCCCTTAGCACCCTCAGGTGTGTTCTCCCCCACTTTCTGTGGGGTGAGGTACTGGTGGTCCTCACCAGCACACCCTCTCCCAATCACCAGTGCCCCACATCCAGGCTCGTTCCTGTCTAACCTGGGCTCAACCCCCTCCCCCTTCACATCTAGTCTAAAGCTCAATTTATGAGCTTAGCTAGGTTTCTCGCAAGGGCTTTAGTTACCCTAGGAGACCCACGTGTCCCATCCTTAGCGAGAAAGCCTGGGGGTGCGTGAGCCATCCCATGATCAAAGAAGCCAAAGCCCCTCTCCTCACACCAGGCTCGGAGCCAGGCATTAATCGAATCCTTCTTCCTGGCTTCCCGCTCCTCTCTATTTAGCATTGGGATGGAGCAGAATACTACTTGTGCCCCAGAGCCCTCCATCACTTTCCCAATGGCCCTGAAGTCATTCTTGATGGCTTTGGCCTTTTTGTTTGCTAAACCATCGAGAAAGAACACAGCCAAAATAGTAAGCCATGGATGTAAACTATGTGTTTATAATGACATTAACCTCTGACAGGTGCCTGGATGCTCCACATAGTCAGGGCTCAGCAGACTGCCAGATTTGGGAGCAGCAATATCAGAATAACTGTAACAGCTGGTATTTTCTTATCTTCCCTGGTAGCACAAGGCAATAACCAGTTTCTCTTGCTACCTGTGATTTCTGCTTTACAAATAAATCTCTTTCAGTTGCAGGGACCTATGACACTGGCAGTGAGAGACATTCTCCCACTTTTCTGTGGTGCATCACAGTTATGGCTTCCTGGGCCTTTTGCAAAGCTGCAGTTTGTTAGAGTGTGCTTTGTATTGTTATGAATGAGGTTTTAGTATTTTGATGGCATTCCTGGATCAAATATCTTTCACATGACATCCTGAGGTCCTGGAAGAGCATAATTACCCTTCATTTGTCCAGTCAGGCCCTATGTTCATATGAAATGCAAAGATAACAAACAATTCTTATCTTCTCACTTAGTTTTTCTTTATTCACTAAGCTCCAGTGTCACCCTGTCTCTTTCACAAGCTCTTGAAGACGAATCAAAATTAATGCCACAGCTGTGTCTGTCCTGCAAAGTTCTATCAAAATCATCCCTGCTACCCTACCAGACCTGCTATTCTTCTGGGATCCCCATGGACTCCCAGGACTGGCGCCACTGACAAAATTAATCAAGCTTCCTCATCTTTGTTATATGTTTGAAACTGTCAGTGCAGAACAGAGTTCGATCCATAACCTCTTCCAAATAAATAATGTGGATGAGATCACCCTGAGGGCCAGAGGGGAAGGTTTATTCCTGTAAATGGATATTGTTGTGTGCCACTTGTTCTTGGGGGTAGGGAATGACCCCAGCCTTTTCTTTTACTGGAAGAAATGGTGCCAAAATTGAACTCTGCTGTCTACAAACTTTCAGGAGGAACTCCAAGTTCACCCATTCCCCAACACCTGGAGTCCACTGGACATGCCTTAGCCTGCTTCCATGAATATAGGCCACTATGGCTGCCATTAAACACTTAGACTGTATTGCTGCCTCCTCCAGGAATGAGAGACTGGACGGTCTTTTTCTGTGGGAAGGGAAGGCAGGAACACCAGTGCATCTAATGAAACTACAGCAGTAATATTCTTGCAGATGATTTTCCTTGGTAATTCAGGGATAATGTACATTGCTTGCACCTTCAGAACTGCAAAAACTAACACCAGGATATTAAGTTGCAGGGAGTGAGTTGCAATGGCAAGTGTGACCCATGAGAACATTTTCTTCTACGCACATGAATTCTCACATGGCACCAAGGAAGATTTATCTGTCTGAGTATTTGCAAGGTGACTGCTGGAAGATTTAGAAGAGTCTGATTGTGCAGCATGAACAGGCTGGATGTCAGCAAAGCAGTATTGTGTTGTCACTTGCTACACTTTGATTATTTGAGAAATAAAAGAAGAAGTATTACAGTCAAGGAGTTAGAACAGGGCAGAATGATGCTGGTTTTGTAACAGCAGACTTAGTGGTAATTACAGAAAAAACACGTTGGTGCTGTATGACTAACACAAGACTAACACCATTAAGAGCACACTGTGACTGCACTGTTGACAGAGAATGTGCTGCTTCGTGTCAGCTTATGAGTAAATTGTGTTTGGCTTCAGTTTGAGTTTTAAATGAGTTGCTAATGCCCTTTTTGGATCTTAGGAAAGTAGTTTGATATGGGAGGTACATGCCTGTTATGCAAGACAAAGTAAATAATTACTAATGAATTTTTTCATAAGATTTAGGGGCACTGAGTAATCATAAAGAACAACAAAAATCTGTGTATGTAAGTCCTGTCAATTGTTTTCTACTGAAAACGTACTATAACATGGTGCATTAATATCATGCCATAAAAACAGGTAAAGAGGAGCTAGAAAGATCCATATGGCAAGGCAGTTTGCTCCTGTACTACTTATAGAACATTCACTTGTTTTTTGGCAATACATTTACCTGGTGTTCTTTCTAATGCAGCTGTTGGTACTTCTGCTTCTTCAAAGCATTTATTCCTTCCCCTCACCAGATTCTGAGTGGTAGTGGTGACTTGCATGGAGTAATTTCTCTGTATGACAATGAGTTTCTGGGGGCAGAACCTGCTTTCCCCCTCCACCATCTCTAAGGCCAGATATGCTTCTGGAAATATCAGGACCCCAGGATCTGAGGGTTACCTAGAAACAGAGGAACGAGCAATGAGACCTGCTGATGCTTACTTGCCTCAAATTCCCTTCCCCATTTCCCATTTTAATTCAAGAGAATAAACTCTGTTTTCTTAAATAGTTTTCATTATTCTCCACCCTCTTCCCCTGGGCAGTAGTGGCAACAGTAACATACATTCACAGAATCACAGAATCACTAGGTTGGAAAAGACCCACAGCATCATCGAGTTCAACCATTCCTATCAACCATTAAACCATGACCCTCAGCACCTCATCCACCTGTCTTTTAAATACTTCCAGGGATGATGACTCAAGGGCAGCCTGTTCCAGTGCCCAATGACCCTTTCCATGAAGAATTTCTTTCTGATGTCCAGCATGAACCTCCCCTGGTGGAGCTTGAGGCCGTTCCTGTTCCCTGTCACTTGGGAGACGAGGCCAGCACCCTCCTCTCTACAACCTCCTTTCAGGTACTTACAGAGAGCAATGACATCTCCCCTCAGCCTCCTCTTCCCCAGGCTAAACAACCCCAGCTCTCTCAGCCGCTCCTATTAAGACTTGTTCTCCAGCCCCTTCACCAGCTTCATCACTCTTCTCTGGACTCACTCCAGAGCCTCAACATTCTTCTTCTAGCGAGGGGCCCAGAACTGAACACAGGATTCGAGGTGCAGTCTCACCAGTGCCAAGTATAGAGGGAGAATAACCTCCCTGGACCTGCTGGTCACACTCTTTCTGATACAAACCGAGATGCCATTGGCCTTCCTGGCCACCTGGGCACACTGCTGGCTCATATTCAGTTGCTGTCAACCAACACCCCCAGGTCCTTCTCCTCCAGGCAGCTCTCAAGCCAGATTTCTCCTAGTCTCTAGCACTGCACAGGGTTGTTGTGCCCCAAGTGCAGGACCTGACATTTAGCCTTGTTAAACCTCATGCCATTGGTCTCAGCCCAGCAGTTCAGCCTGTTCAGATCCCTTTGGAGAGCCTCCTTACCCTCCAGCAGATCAACACTTCATCCAGCTTAGTGTCATCTGCAAATTTGCTAAGGGTGCACTCAATGCCTTCATCCAGGTCATTGATTAAGACATTGAAATGCCTGTCAAATGCTCACAATCCTACTGAAATTACTAAAGAAGCATTATAGACTTGAAGCATTAATATATATATATATGTATTAAAGCCCTTAGTACATTTAAGGAATCATCATAACCCAGGCATGGGTTCATAAGACCAGATTTTCCTTTTGAATGACATGCAGGGAAATTCATCAGTTCCCAGCACGGTGAGGTAGTGAGGGCATTTATCTAAAGTTTGTTCCCATGGTGACTGTGTAAATAAATGGAGGGAAAGAGAAATGAATCTTCAGGGAGTACCTAAATAAGCTATTCAGCAACATCTGCTAAATTTGATACAGGAACAGGTAATTTTAGCTCACATAGCATTTCTAAAGGGCCAGGATGCTTAAGGGAAATAATTGCTGCAGGGAGGATCCTATTTGCCTGTGAGACCATGTGTGGTTGCCCTCTCTGGAGCAGCAGTGAAGCTGCTAGGGAAAAGTGTCCTTTCCACACAAGGGGAAACAAAGACCTCTCTTCCATAAATGATGGTATCTTCCAGAGTTGTCATGTAAGTGTTGTATATGAAGATCATGTCTGGCACCAGAAGGGTCCTTCATACTAGAGTCAATCTTATGATCTACAAATGGGAGAATGTGCCATCACTGCGGACTTCTGCACAAGCATCTCAAAGAGATTACTCCATCTTCCTAAGGACTTTGCTTGAGACTGGTAAAATGGCAATTTTGTTTATTTTTCTTTTAAAATAAAAAAAAATTATCTGCATAACCACCTACCGCTTGTTTGTAAGATTCATGGTAATCATCTTGTGGATTTTATTCAAATGTTGTGTGACCTACTTCAGTGGAGGTCTCTTTCTGCTGACATTGTATTCGCTCATTCCTCTAGAAAATGTACTTAATGGCTTGTCAAGAACATGTCTTGGGTATGTTTACATTGTTTAAACTCACTCTTTGCTTGCTTCATCAGACTTCCAGAGAGCACTTTTAAAATAAATAATGCAGCACCCACATGAGGGTTGTATCCATGCAAAATGGGTGGCAGAAGCATTTGGCCCTTAAGCAGCAGGCTAACCTGAGTGGTTCTTACTCAAATTTATACATATCCAGATAAAAAACATGAGTGCAAATGCATGTGAGGTTGTGTGAACCTAGGTCAGACTTACAGGTAAAACTGTGAGGTGTATAGCCCAGCTGAAATACAAACATTTCTGGAGACAAGTGATTTTAGTAAATTGCAAGACCTCTTATACTCTCCTGGGGTAAACATAACATGACTACAAGCATATTTCGGTCTCAAAGATCAGATTTCTGAAAGAAAAAAGGCTGCTCTGCAAATGTTATGTTTCTGTCCATGTCTATGTTCTAGTAGATTGAACAGTTTTTATGTGTTCTCTATGGAACCAGCATGTAATCAGTTTGAAAAATAGGCATATCAGAAGCAAATAATTTGCCAGAGTGCAAAATCAGAAACGAGTAATTTGCCAGTGACTGAAATTGTTGGCATGAAATGAAGGCATTAGCAGGATCCAACCATAATGATTTTGTAAGCATATCATCTACACTGGACAGCTGATTTCACATAGTAAACATGACTGTATCCATCATTTCTATCTCTTGCTTATGAGGATGATCTTCCATAAAAAAAAAACTGTTCTTAAATTGTCATTATTCTTATACTGCATTTTAAATTCCCTAATCAATATTCAGACTTTGCCCTTTTTTCCCACCTGCTTTTTTCCTTTAAGAGAAAACTGTCTGTTTCTATCCATTATAAATTTAACATCGTAGCACAGTTGCAAATCTGATTCAGATCAATGGCTTGTAAGTTATAAACCCTAATGATCTAATCTGTTGTTAAATATTCATGAAGGAAGCTTAGAGAATATGCACTCCCCTCCTTTCTAATGGATGTAAAAGAACTAGCTACAATTTACTGATTGATCATGTGCATTTTCTTGTTACAGAAGAGTATCACAGAAGTCGCTACATTGTGCAACGCTTATTCCATTCTGCAGCATTTATTCGGCATTAAAGAAAACAGCAGCATCTTTCCATATATATATACACAACTCACAGGTATGTTAATGCTGAACATACCAATTCTGTGTAGCAGCTTTTCAGGCAGTCTTCTGTGGGATACAAACCACAGCAGACACGAGGATCCACAGACGTAAAACTTCGCCAGCTATGAACTTCGAAGCTTATGATGATTTCTAGGTAAAAGATCAAGGACGTAAATACAGAAATAATACAAGCCCATGTCAAATTCCTACAGAAAATATATAAACCTATAAGAAACTTCAGGTATTTGTGGGTCTGAGTTAGGATTTTGTAAGGAAGGAGTGTATACTGATATGCAATTTTGCTCACATAAATATTCTTTTCTAGGGCAAATACATGTCCTTTTAGATTTTAAGCTGAAAGAAAACATTCGTCAATGCAAAGAAGCCCAGAAAATCCTAGCCAGTGACTCTTGTCATGAAACACTATTTGGAATATAGAATCATAGAATGGTTTAGGTTGGAAGGGACCTTAAAGATCATCTAATTCCAACTCACATACCATGGGCAAAGACACCTTCTACCAGACCAGGTTGCTCAAAATCCCATCCAACCCGGTCTTGAACATTCTATCAGCACCCCTGTAATGCCAGGAGGCTTCTGTTTCTCTGCAAACAGTGAGAAATTGAATTAAGTGAATAAGTGTCTTCTGGCTTAATTTCCTATGCATATTTTTAAGTTATCACTCTTTAGGTACCAGTCTTGGGAGGAAAGAGCATCATAACCCACAAAGTTTACAAGCAATAAAAATGTCTTCCCGCACTTCCCAAGCTAACTGCTTTATAAAAGAACTAACTCTGAAAGGCTTGGGCTGACTCAGCACTCAGAATGGGCTTGATTGGAAGTTGTTATGCAAGCAATGACCTCCACTGAGATCAATGAAAGTATTGCCTATGCACATCCTCAGAGATCAGGACTCATCTATGACTCAGAGTCATTCTCACTCCCCACTTTCTTCCCTTACCTCAAAAGATCCTAGATTTGCTCCAGCCATAATGTCATTAGATTTAATCTATTTTGGAACATACAACAGAAGTCGAACAGCTTTCCACATATACTGCTATACTGTCCTGAATAATAATATTTTACTACACTGGCTACCTTTATATTTGCTCTTTCATACTTATTTCATAAGACAGAACAAAACAAAAGGCTTACTCCTGAATTCCAGACAAAAGATAGTTTCAAATAAGGTGGTAAAAGAGTGTCCTTTGCTTTCCTGCAACCCACCGGGCAGCTGAATAGTGACTTCTGTAGAAAATGGAGCAGGCATCTGAGTGTTTTGCAGAGTGTGCTCTGACCTCTTTGTTCCTTTTAATTCACAGACATCAGACAGTTTAGGATTATGAAGCACAGACGGTGAGATTTCCCAGGAAGGAATTTATCTCAGTCTACGCAAGTAGAGTCTTTTTTCTGGATGTATTTGTGGTGAAGAAGCTGCTGCTGGTTTATAATCTACTAACATTGATATGCAATGATTTTATGAATAGAAAATGCAATCTAGTCAGGGAAGGGATGTTACTGTGTAAGAAGTTACTAGTGTTTCCTGCAAAAGTGTAGACTAGATAAATAGGGGATAACTAGAAGGAAAATAAGTGAGCATAAGTACTTTCACCTTGGCAATAGCATAAACGCCATCAAAATAAACAGGAACAGAAAGAGCACTTGCATAAATACAACCTGCTTCAAAGCTGTGACACAGATAATTTGCCACTGCAGAGAACAGTGCTGGTGTCACTAAACAGCTCAGAACTGACTTGCACTACTCGGGGGAGGGAAGAATATAAAATAGTCCTCCACAGTTGACAGACCTTTTCCTCAATACCAGGCAAGACAGAAATGTCTGGTGATTATGAGACTGTCACCTGCATCCCAGCTGCTGTGGAAGCACTTTAGGACACAGAGCATGTGGAGTCACCATATGGAAGACAGACATATGCTATACAGCATAGACATAACTACAGACAAATTACTGAATGCTTTCTTCTTAAAAGCTCTTACTCTAAAGAAATTACTCTTTGCTTGTAGCATACTGTTTGTTCACATAGGGTATATGAATATCCATGTTACCTCATATGTCCTGATTGTTTAAAAATGCCTAGTTTTTTTTCAAACTCACCTGGTATGAGTAGAGTTACACAAAGCTCAGTGAAGGCTAGGAAGCCTACTTGAAAAAGAAGGTAGATTTGGAGGCTAACCTTTCTGGGGTCCATGTTCATGAAAATGCCCTGCTACCTTTGACTGCAGTGCAGCCACATTCCCCATTAGACCCACTTCTTAGACTGAACACCATTCCAGGCACTGCACATACTACACCCCGGGGACAGCCCCCAGATCAGTTTGAAATTGTGCGGATAGCTGGCATTATCAGTCCCCTGGCTTACAAAGCCCTGCTAAGGAAGAAGTTAATTTGATGAAAGAGACTGCTGGAGGAGTTACAGACCCTTTTCGGGGTCAACTAGTTATGACACATTTAGCCAGTCACAAGTTTAGCCGGGACATATGGAACTTAAAAGTATAGACCAATTATTTACTGGTTTGTTCACACAAAAGATAACTAGGATTCACCAAGCCACTGAGCTAAGCCTTAGTGTGGTCACCAGCCCTGACAAGGCACTGGAGTCTTTGCCAGGCAGGCAGTCGGTGAAAAGGCAGCTGCCACAGCCCCCAGGGACAGATCCTCAGCATTACTGAGCTGTCGTCTTCACCAATTCTGTTAAAGCAGATGGTACCAAAGGCTTGACCTCACAACCAGATGATTCCCTCTTTGTTTTTTTCTTTAGGATTTCTTATCTTTTTCATACCGTATTTCCCCTTTTGAATCCTTGAGTTTCTAATGATCCCAACCTAAAATCCTGATTTCACCTTCCTTTTATCTATACAGACTTTCTCACAACTCTTTCTGGTTTCTCTTTCTCAGCAGTCTGGGTGAAAGTTAAACATTTGTGCCATGTTATAGCTGGATCTGGGACTTTTGGTCATCAGGCAGCTAAAGACTTTGGGCCAAGTTGAGGCTTTTAAAGCAAGCATTATGGACAGAGGCTGCAGACGCTGAAAGCAGATGTGCACCACTGAAACCGGCAAAGGGTTACCCCAGTAAGAGTAGCAGCATCCCCTGCAGCTTTGACTGGAACATTTATCAATGCACAGAGATCTGCACTTTGTGCTGTCTGGGCAGGGATCTCTGCATCTGCATCACCAGCAATCTATTAACACCTTAACCATTCCTTGCAATAAACTACACAGCTGGTGGGTGGGAGTGCATGTACAAGCTGGCATTCTTTCTAAGGTGTCATTTTCAAGGTGTTCTTGCCTTCAGGCTTCTAGTCTACAGCTGAATCTCAGGGATAATGAGGAAGTGAGGAAAGCAGAGCAGAAAGTCAGTGGTCACAGCTCTCATTCCTGAACATCCTGGGTTTTTTACAATGTCGCTAGTATTTTACTAGATAGTTGATTTTATTATAATTCTTACTGCTTTTGTAACAGAAGTTTCTGATGTCATTGCATTATCATTTCAAGAAGAGATATGTCAACCTTCAATGCTGTCAAATAAGTAAAAATAGCATAAAGGCTTGTATGAGCCTTTTCCACAACTGCTAGCACTGAAAAGTCTTCTCTAAACTTCCTAAGAACAGTAGAACATCTAAGAATCAGTTTCTGTTAACTCCCCTCCTTCAGCCTGCTGAAGTCATCACTGAGATCAGCAAAATGGACACAAAAAAAAAAGGGCCTGACTGGTTCATGACTCTGCTTCTCTAATTTTAGCTAAAAAATAAAAAAATAAAATCCAGTAAAATAAGCAGTTAAGACCATGATAGTGAGTCATAAATTGGCAGGATAATTTAATGAGTTGTTAAAACTCTTTACCTGAAGAAAAAGACATATTTGCTGATACTTTTAATATGTGAAAAATCACACATTGTACTCATTTACCTCTTCCTTCGTGCAAGGTGATAATGTTCTTTGTCCAGCTCAAATAAGAAATACTTTCAGTTATAATTTTATAGTAAATAGAGAGCTTAAATCAAAGACTGTTTAATAGGTTAAATTCTTATATTAATTAGAACACTGAAAAGACAGCCTAGGGAAAGTATTACTTTAATTACACATCTATTTACTTTAAAGCATTACTGTACGTTGCAAGCTCTTTTAAGTGCTAAGGAGTTAAAAAAAAAGAAAGAAAAAGCTCCATAGTAGGTAATACAAGTCTAACAATAGACGTTGTTATGAGACAATCATCTCAAATTTTAAAATTATAATCTATTTTTAATGCCATATGTTTGGTTTGCAGGAATTTTTTTTATTTACCCTGTTAAGATAGCTATTTTAAGAATCTTAAAATAAAATATTGAACAGTCAGAACCACAAAAAAACCAAAAGGTTCAGTCCAGCTTGCTTGGCCTGCCAGACTGGAATCACTGAAGAGACCCTTTGCTGTAAACAAAAGTTTACAAGGAATCTCTGGCATCACATTTGGCCATGGATGCTCCAAAGCCCCATGAACTCCTTCACCCTCATTCATAGCTGGTTAGTGGAGAGAGGTCTTGATGTGATTTTAATTTGAGTCTTTCTTCGGGCATGTGAGATTTCTCAGCTTTCCCACATGCCTTTCAGAAGAAGAGTGCATATTTTGACAAGTAATTCGTCGGTTTATATAATCTAATAAAATGCCTTCAATGGGAGAAATAATTATAATAAGCAAAAGGTAATTAGCTTAATAAAGCTAATTAGCTTAATAAATAATTAGCTAAAACATAATAAAACATATTAAAATTAGCTAAAACATATTAAATTATTGCCTTGCATCATTTCCCTTAAATCTAGTGGAAGTTATGATAACTGAAGAAAGCTATAAGCTGTAAGTTAAAATGTATAGGCAGTCTTGTCCGAGTACTAGTATGCCATGGTCCAGTTTCTGTAAGATATTGTGACATTAGACATTGGGCATTGGGCGTGAGCTAAAAGAGTGACATCACCTGAGTTATTTGTTTCTCATTTTATCTGTTTTTCGTAAGTGGGTTATGTTGAGAAATCAATGTAAAACTTCATTTGTTCTAAAACTTTTTAACTGCCTATTTTAAAATTTATCTGTAGTTTTGGAGTTATCAGGTGAAGCAAACAACAGAAAAGCATTTAAGTGACCAACTGTCCAGTATAAGCAGCAAATAAGAATAGTGAATAGTCAAAGCAGTAATGTCTCTTCAACCTTAGTGAACAATTTAAAATACGAAAACAACTCAGATAAATATTTGTTCTAATAATGTGAAATAAAAAAAACTGATTTACAAAGTACTGAGACGTAGGTCTATACAGCTAATGAAAAGAGAAGATAATTCGGTATATAAAATTTTCACTGCAAAATCAGGGCCTAGTCTGTTTATTGACATGAACATAATTTTAAGTAACAGCATCATAATTAAAGGAATGGCTGTGAAACTCATAGACACTTAAACATTGATATAATTGCCAACTACATGGCCTAATGGGAAAGAGAATATCTAAAATGGCTGAGGCATCTAAAGTGGAGTTAAAGCAGTCATTAGACTCTCAAGAGATTTTGATTAACACTCTAGAGTGGGTGAAAGTATTAATAACTAATTGACTTTCATAAGTTTCTTGCTTTTAATCCTGTTGTCTTGGTTTGACACTGGTACAAGTCATGTAATTAGAAGCCTCACTCCACTAAGAAAACAGTGTTAAGTGACACTGGGCTTATTTATCATGTCTGAGTCAATAGGCCATGCAGATTTTTTTAATCATCTTTATCCTCATAAGAGTTAAGGCACAGCACAGTAACTGGTGTTTGACATTCAGAGTACTTGAAGGTTTTCAAAGTCATTTCTAAATAAAATACACATGGGAAGATATTTTAAGAACATTTCCAAACAATAATATTAAGTAGATTTTTTTTATTTCAGACTTACCATTGCTAAAACTTTCAATTTTACTGACATGCAGGTTCCTATACATATCTGCCACAAGAAATAAGTATGTGGGAACTCAAAGAGCTGTTTCTTTCTAAAAGAACATGATTTACTTTTCTTCATTATTTTTTAGGTGTTTGGGATCAGTAGTTCAACTAATTACATTTCATTTTTCAACCACCATTTGAGAATGACTGTAGGAAAGAAAATAAATATTTTGGATAAAATGACATTGAAATTTCATCTGTACAGTTTTTTAGTAGACTGTTAAATGCATCTTTCATCTTTCAATGATATGAAGGATGTAATCCATTTTTTGGGTATTGGAAAGTAGATGTGGGAAGATCTCATGCTATTTTACCTTGTAAGTATAGGGCTCCATCCCATTGTCATGAAGGCAATGTCAAATAACCTGTTGTGCTGTATTAGTGCAGAATCAAAGCCTAGAATTACGAATCTTTTGGAAATCATGGATTTATGATATATGTGGTTAATCCTAGCAACAAGCCAGTAGGTTTTGTTCATACTAAATAATGAATATAGCAAATATTTTGCTGAATTGACTATAAAAGAACACAAGGAATAAAAGACAGTTTGTCTTTCATGTAAGGTTATGCAGATTATTTCCTTTTTTTATCTCACCACCTTTCCAATATGCAATCAAGAGTAAAGCAAAAGGAAAGTTAAGTGTTCAGTGGATCACAGGGGATTTCATAGGATAGCCTAGATTATTTTAGTTATTTTCTTTTACTAGTTTTACTTTACGATGTTGTTAAAAACTTTCCTAAGTTCATGTATTAGTCTGAAAGAATGCTTAACAACATGTTACACTAAAGACAATAACCAATATCATAGAATCATATCATAGAATGGTTTAGGTTGGAATGGACCTTAAAGATCATCTCACTCCAACCCCTCTGCCATGGGCAGGGACACCTTCCACTAGATCAGGTTGCTTGAAGCCTCAACCAGCTTGGCCTTGAACACCTCCAGGGATGAGGCATCCATGATTGCTCTGGGCAGCCTGTGCTGGTGCCTCACCACCCTCACTATCTATCACTATCACTATCCTACTAGCTAATCTGACTCTCCCCTCTTTCAGCTCTAAAACCATTACTCCTTGTCCCATCACTACACTCCCTGATAAGGACTCTGTCCTCAGCTTTCCAAGAAGCTATAAAATTTAAATGAGCTTCTGTCTTCTTTGCCACAGTGATCAATTGCCTTTCTGTTTTCAAAAGCAACATTCATGTAATTAAGTTTACAATCCAGGCACTGCTTATTTTCCCTAAGTATAGTGAACAGCAAGTTAAATATTAATTTCAGAATTCAGCAGCTGTTGATGAATACACACGCAGTTTAGCTTGTTAACTTTCATAAAGATTTGGAGATAAAGTCAAGGAAAATTTTAACCAGACAGCCTGAAAAGCAACAAGAAAAGATGTTACAGATATGCCAAGGTTCTCTAGTTGCTGTCAATCAATACAAGAAGCAATAATTTCAAAATATTAAGATTTTTAAACTCAAACAATTCCCCAAACATATAAGACTATTAAAATGATCATGACTGACAGACTGGTAATCTACTTATCGCTCTGTAATTTCTTGGTTCACAAGAAAAAAGAATCTATAAATTAAAAATAGCAGATTTATTGTGAAGGTAAAACTCTTATGTTAATGATCAAATAACATGTAAAAAAAACCTCTATAAAATTCCTAACAGGAAGCTGTCTCAGTTTATCATTTTAAGGTTGTGGGGTTTTTTTCTAGAGAAAGGTAAAGAAAACTGAACAGGCACAGGGGAAAAAGGCCATAAGAAGGCCCTAAGCACAGCAGAATAAAACAGAAATCTCAAAGAAGATCAAGTCTAATGAGTTCTTTTAAGAACCTAAGGGCACTGAGTCTGAGCATAATTGTAGTTCAGAAAAATGAATGATTCCCTCAAAAATGCATGTCTATTGTCAGAACAAAAAATACTTAATTTGGGTTCTAGCTCTCACAGCTTTGGAGGATGGAGAAAAAAGGAAGGAAAAGTAATCAGGCTCAAAAAGAATAAATTGCTGTTGCTGACATTGAAAGATTAATTAGAGGTAAAGACCCTTAAGTAGAGACTGAGAATAGAAAGTATTAAAAAAAAATTTAAAAACATTCACAAAGGCTCCAAGAGATCATTAGAACTGAAAAAAATATTACTTTAGAAAGTTTGGGGGGGGGGGGATGGGGAGAAAGCTTTTTAATCACAAACTAAAGAAGAACCTGCTAGTTTATCCTGAATCTCAGTCTACAGAAAACCAACTCTAGGAGAGAGAAAGGTCTCAGGATTAAAGACCTGCAGTCTTTGATAAAGTAACAATGATTTCAGTTACGGCTAGCTCACAGCTCGATTTCTGAGTTGTGTTTACAACCTAGACTGAGTGGGGAGGAATGTGGTGAGTTAGATGTTTTCAGATGTACAAGATTTTTATGCATTTCTGATATATCTGCAAATTTACCCTGACTGCTGATCTTACATCAGCTTATCCTTTTTTATTTAATACATATTCCTTTTTCTTTCTCATAAATTTACATAATGATTAAAAATTTTTGTCACAAGCTTGGAAAATTCCTCTTCATTTTATTTTATGTTACATGCACCAAATTAGAAATTTCTGTCTGTTCCTCTAAATATTATAGGAGAACAAATGGATTTTTTTTTTATTCAGCATTAAGTTACTGATCTGGCATTAGCCACACACAATTTTACTCTTTTAAGACAATATTCAGATTCATTTGATTAAAAATACAAATAAAAATTTTATCATACAGATTTTGAAAGTGAAGATGATTGTTTAAAACACAAGGCTATTGATAGATTTAGCTTTTCCTCTATAAATCCTCTGTGAACACAAGACTTAAGTCTTGTATTTTCAGGAAAATTTATGATCCAAGACAATGTTATACTACATGTTTTACTACAACAGTGATGGGGGTTTGGTCAATATGAAGAGAAAAGCACCACACAAAATTCAGTGTACAGAGAGCTGTGTTCAGTACTACACATCATTTTGATCACTTTTTGACACCTTTGAGTCTCTAGCCCAGCTAAGACAGACTTTTAGTTTTTCTCATCTGCTTGTATTTAGAATAGAAGCATGATCGATGCCACTTAATCACACATACATAAAATTGCTTTACAAATTGTCCCAGAGATGATCTTCTGGATAACAGCTTCTTACCTGGTGCACTGCTTCTCTGACCCTTCAAAAACTAAAACAAAATTGCAACATGTGTAAATCTACCAAAAACAACTTCTACTCTGAAGGAAATAAGAAAAGTCCCTCCAGCCATCACTCAGTCTTCTGTAGCGACAACATTCACTCACTGTACTCAGTCTGGATGAAAAGAACCTTACTTTCAACAAGCAATAAAGTTCTTGATACAAAAGTATAAATTCAGCCCATGGCATTCAGTACATTACATTCTTAGTTTTCATGGTACAGCTTGCTCAGTCATTTAAAGGGTTCAAAATCTAATTCAAGATTGCTCCCAAGCCTTTCCTGTAGAAGAGAAATCATACTTATCCTCAGCAAATGAGAGCAGGCCATATGCAGAACCAGGTACCACGCAGTTTCAGGAATAACTGCTCTTGTCCCCACTGCTCTTGTCCCCACAGCATATCACAATCGCTTGCCAACCATGAGAAATTATATAGAAAAGAAACAATATAGCTAGGAAAGTGAAAAATGCTACTTGCACCATGAAACACGTAGACCTAGTGCCAGCTCCACTACTTGTTCCCTCCAGGAAGTACCGCTCCTAGCTTTGTCAAGACCACACTTCCACTTCAACCACTCTTTGATATCTTCAGTGATTGAAAACAATTTTCCTGTTTAAACATGGACCCATTTCAAGCAGTTAGGTACAGAGAAATCAAGCTGTAAAGTTGCTATTGTATTTTCTAAGCATACATTAGTAACATAATAAGATAAAAGTTTGGTCCGTGAACAGAATTTTAACTGTAATGCATTAGAACATCACCACAGTACACTGCTGCATATTGAGGTAAACATTCTAAGAACACAAAATATTCTTTTTAAGTGAATCAGCGCAAGCTTAGGGAAACAGAATTAAAAAAACATAAGCATGTTAATCGAAGCATCATCTACAGCTGAGATGAGTTACTTCCACACTTTCCTTAAGAACAGGTAGAAAAATACAAGCTGAGTCTACCTCGGGGGGTTTGCTTTTACTTTTTTTTCCAGATTGTCTTAGCTTGATTCACTGGGCAACTGTCAAACATAATCACATGGGATAAAGATAAAGGTAAGAGCCGAAATCCTGGAATATATTTTGGCAGAGCTATTGTCTAATTTACATATGCATTTACACAATATCCTGTTAACTAATGCCTGAAGAAACTTTTTAAGTGCTACAGTCAGCTGGGATTAAATATATTCTTCCTCTGTACATACGTTAAGCACACAATGCAGTTACAGCCAACAGTGGCGAAAGATTAAGTTGCCAAACACATTCCAAAACCTCCCCAAACAAAATGAGTTCTGGACAATCTGTCAATTTCCAGTTATGCCATCAAGAAACATTCATCATGAAATAGCATCATTTGTACATGGTAAATCCATAAATCTAAAAAAACAAGTGCATGTGTTTGCTTTGTAAGTAAAAGAGGAGACTTTCATCCTTGCTACAAACTGCGTATTTCTTAACCGGAAAAAGCTAGTAATCAGTAAACATATGGTGGGGAAAGACACTTTCTCACATTTAAAAAAATCTCTCATGCAGAAAACATGCTCTTTCAGATCAAAATATTTGGAAAGACTTTTTCTCATGAACCTGTCAGCTAGTCAGCTCTGCCTTCAACCTCCAACTTAGTTGTACAACAGGTGTTTAAGAGGAGCAACAATGTACTTCATTTATGTAAGCAAGTGATTGTAAGTTTGTGTGGCATTCATTTTTTTGCTTGCAGTGGCCCATGAAGACTGCTGTCTCAATGGAAACAGCTTCTTACTAAGAAAGCTATGCCATAAGCTCAGTTCAGCCCTTAGTCATCTAGTCAGAGAGCCCTACAGTTAGGACTGCTGCTCTAGATGCATTCAGGGAAGTCCTAATATATGTAAAAGTGTAACCAGACAGAAAATATGTACCTGTTCTCTGGTGTTTTCCAAAGAATGCCTTTATCAGTTAAACAGAGATGAAGAAATACAACTCTGGGAACATGCCATTCTTAAAACAACTGCTTGCTTCAGGATGTTGAAAGGCTTCAAAAGGTGCTCAGACTGGCACATTATGCTGTTCTTATCCTAAACAACCTTGCAGATTTTCATAGTTCCTTGCAACATCAGGATAAACAGATGGTCAGATTCTCTTCTTTGTACCCTGTTGAACAGAATCCCTTGGCAATCACAGTTAGACATATACAGATATCATTGAATGTGAAATTGGCCCATATGCCATAACATGATAAGGCATTTTAGGGGTGCGAGAAAGGCAAAGGAGTAACTCACATGACAAATTTTTTTCTGCTCACTTAGCAAAGCATAGGCAGCAGCCGTTACAACAATACTCACTTTGCTCCCAGCAAGTGTTCCCCAGCAGTGGGAGTAGCAATATTTCTGTGACTCAGGACTTAACAGACACCAGCCTTAGGAGAAATCTTGCTAAGGTAACTCCAATGTCAATTCAGCCATAGGCTTCTTTTGCAATTCTTGTCACAGACCTTCTCTTTTTAGTAAATATCCCCCAGAAACAACATTTTTTTTTCTTTTTTACTAGGTGAAGAAAAGGGAGAGAAAGATCCTACTGTCTTGAATTTGCCAGTTTATCTTTTGCAGTGTTAAGGTGCCCGGCAGCAATTTTTAACTCAGAGTGAAGGCAATTCAAGGAAATTCCATGGCTGACCAGTAACTAAGATTGCAATCAAAAGTGGCAGAACGTATGCCATTTGCAGAAGTGAGCCTCCCAGGAATTAATTGATCAAGCAAAGGGAACCTTTATGAAAGTGTGGACATTTTGAATCTCACTCTCAAAAGAAGTGACATCTCATCTTGTTTCACATGGTCTCTTAGTCTTGCTCCACTTCAGAGAGCCCTAAATGGTCACCTTTATGGCTTATTTGGTAGTTTCTGTCTTTGTTTCTGGCAATGTGCCATAAAAAAAGAATTAGGAGCAGAAAAATTCTTTTCACTAGCCTGTCATGAAACCTAGAGCAGCTTTTAGGTGGTCTTCTCTAGCTGGCACAAAGATACTGGACAAGCACAAAGGCAGTTCACAAAGCAGATTTGTGCCTTTTTTTAACATTGCTTTCTATTCTCACTAGATAAGACCTGAAAGTAAGGAGATGAGTAGAGTAATATGGCAATGTGCTCCTGGATGTCCTGGATGATCCTGGTTTATACTCCTAGCTTAGGGTTTTACACCTTCTCTCAACGACAGATTGTTTTGTAGAACAAAACAGGTTCTTTGTCTCGATGTTGACAGCAGTGTATACTTGCTTGTTTTATTAGGTATACAGGGGCTTGCTCACCCTGGTCCTCATCATGTTATACATCAACTCCCTCATTACAAACATCTAAATCTCCATGAAAGTTAGGAATTTGTCTATATGGCAGTTTTAGCTCAAACTCATACTTGGGACTTTGTCTGCCCACTCCCTCTATTAGCTCATCAGGAAAGCTACATCCTCAAGGTGAGTATTAAATATTACCTGGCCACTACAGGAGCCTCAGTGTCCCTTTGATCCAGGAGTTTTGAGGATTCCCTGGGTTCATCGGAGCCAAGCCTGACAGCCATGGCCCATCCAAGTGCCCCAGCCAGGAGCAGGGCAGTCAGGGAACACAACGGGCAACTGCAGCCCTGGACATTGGGCTCCTCCTTCGGGATGGGAATGGGCTGAGGCTGGGCTAGGGCATGGGCCTGCAGTTTCTGCTCAGCAAGGACCATGGCCAGATGCTGTGAAGAGGTGGGAACTGTGGCACTGGTGAGGGCCAAATGACAGAGGCTCAGGTGGAAGCAACTCCTGTGAGCCCTGGTGGTGTTCCTCCCATCATGCCTTACAGACCCTCTCCCCATATCACCAGTGAGATGGAGTCTGCCTTCACCCCCACCAGCCACAAAGCTGACCCTGAGTTCCAGCAGCCAACCTTCTGAGGGTATGAGTGGGAAGATTTCCATGCCCTTGGGGTGGCCTGGAGTGTCTTTATAAGGAAAAGCACCCAGAGCAGCAGCTCTGGCTTCTCAAGGAAGATGTGGGGGAAACTGTTAATCTCCTACAGGTTGTGTGATGGAGAGAAATCAGGAAGTGCTTTCTGCAAATCCTGCAAAGGACAGAGACCATTTCCACATCTGTGCAAGCCAGCCCAGCTGACTGCCCGAAGCACGACAGGGAGGACTAAGATCACCACAGCCTTGGGCAGCCATGCAGTGCACAGAGTCAGGGAGGCATTGAGGTCCTCAGCTGCCGCATCTCCTTGCAACATGGGCATCTGCCCCCAGCCGTGTTTGCTATGCACCGAATATTTAAAACCTCAGAGAAGAAGAATCATCTGCTTGTACCCAAGCCAAATGGTCTAATCTGGAAGTGGATCACAGTGTACTTCACCAACAGCACAGTGATGTCCTGCATATTCAGAATACTGCTCAATTTTTTTATGCCAGGTCACTCATTTGAGTTACATTAATTTTTTCTGACTGCAAAAACTGTAGCAGAGAAAAGAATGTCTATGGATTTCTCAGCTCTTTGCATAACTCAGTCTTTACAGATTAGGAAAGACCATTTCACTGAATACTTTTTGAAAATATATTGGTAAGCTGTCAGCCACATAGCTCCACTGATTTAGTTTGCTGAAGATCTGGTCCCTTTTATTTTGTTTATGAAATAAAAAGCATCATGAGGCTCCAGGTGTCTTGCAAATTTGCCAAGTGCTTGCAAAGCTCACAGAACTTTAAACTCCTCTGGATTTCCTAACCTATTAATGTTTGTTTCAGACGTGAAGAAAAATCATTGCTATTTTGTTTGGCTTATGCAAGTCTTGTTTTGTTCAATATTAAAAAAAAAAAAATGGAAGATATCCAGAGAGTGAATTGTTGTTTGAGATTTTAATATAAACTGGATTAGTTATGGGACTAATAAATATAAGTATATTGTGGCTGCATTGAATTTTAAGTAGATGATTCTACATTCTTTAAGAATTATTCCAAAAATACAGAATCATTTATTAATATTTATGTCAAGGTTGGAGAGGTTTGGGGTTAAAACAAATTTAGAGATTGATTACACCAGCTATCACTGCTACGAAACTTTAATCCTAATGGCAGTGCCAGTGAGTCTCATTACACTGTCTTCCACCATTTCCAATGTTTTGGTTTTTTGCTGGATTCCACTTTTACCCAGTATCCCAGAACTTTATCAGAAAGTGGCACTGTGTTTTAGAAATCCATTCAATGGTAGTCTATATGCAACTCCTGTCGCAAAGCATTTTAGAGTTCTTTGTTGTATAACAGATTTTAAAGTTCTTGGTGAAGTAAAGGTGGCTTGTCCTTAAATGTTACATGAAGCTTCCTTCTCAAGGTAAACTAACAAATAGTATTCTGTATGTTTTCCTCTGATGAGAAGTACACACACATGGAGAAGCTATTTGAAATAAATGGTCCTTCTACAAGAGCTATGCAGGATAAGCAAGAGTGGTGAAATTTTCTACATTCAGAGTTAAAATGAACAAGCCTGTACACACTATATTCCATAAGAAGACATGAATGTATGTTTCTTTTATCCCTTGGGGTTTATTGTTTTCCCCAGCTTCATCTGGAAGTGGGCAGAACATTCAAGTGCTTTACATTTTGCTTTTCCCATCCTCCACTGTAAAGCAATTCAGCTCTTTCACCTGCAGGAGCTCATATTTAACCAGGAGATCTACACCTTAAGGCAGAAAAAAATGGGAGGGGGCACGTCTTATCTCTTTCAGCAGCAATTCAAGCTAATATACTCAACTGTGTCCTCTGGGGAATGCTTCATTCACGTGTTTCATTCATGCATTCAGTTCCCTGTGCAATGAACATGTCCACAAGTATGGAGGACCCAAGGTTAACATCAAATAAAATGGAATGTGAGACATAAAACTTCCTTGTAACAAAACGAAAAAGCAGACCGGGATTGCTTCGGTGGCATTTTACAGAGTTAAAAGAAACACACTGCTCAGACCATGAAGAACACAAACAAGAGTTCAGAGCACTCACAAGCACAGTTAAGTTCCTCGTTCAGATAACAGCATTATCAGTTATGAAATAGTCATGAGCATGAGTTGAAAGAGAATCAGCCTTCAGAGGAGTTCAGTAAGAGCACACCTTGAAATTTCATACGCAGTTGGTTTCTTTAAGCCAAGTAACAGTGTGAAGTGAATTAAAGTAACTAACTTCTAAATCTTTAATTATGACAAAAAGAGCAACAATTCTAAAGTAAAAGCAAGTCTCAAGACAAGCTTGAGCCCATAATGAAGAATGGTTGATGTTGATTTAAATCTGGTGAGGAAAGCCAAAGACCATCTGGAGAATAATACAGTGAGGAATGTGAAAAGCAACAAGAAAGGCTTCTTCAGGTATATCATCAGCAAAATGAAGACTGTAGGAAACATGGGTCCACTTCTGAATGGGGCAGGGACTTGAAAAATATGGACCAAGACCAAGATACTCAACAGCTTTTCACCATGGTCTTCATTAGTAAGACCAGTCTTCATGGACCCCAGACCCCTGAGACTAGTGGAAAGGTCCAAAGCAAATTATATTTACCCCCAGTGGACAGATATCAGCTTATGTAACACTGAAGCAAACTGGACATAGCCAAGTACATTGAATCTGATAAAACGCAGCATGAGTGCAGAGGGAGCTGACTGATGCCGTTGTGAGGCCATTCTCTTCTATCTTTTAAAGATTATGGTGATCAAGGCAGGCTCCTGAGGACTAGAACAAAGCAATGCTAATCCTTTCCCAGGGGTAAGGGGGAAGATCGGGAGATCTACAGGCTGGTCTGCTTTACCTTTAGCCTTTGGGAAGTTACGGACCAAATAATCATGGAAGCCATTTCTAGACACAATAAGGACAAGAAGATTATTAGGAGTAATCAACATGGATTTACAAAGGGGAGAAATACATTGAAATACATGAAATTCCATTTAAAAGTAAGAAAAAGTTTCTTTTATAATAAAGGTGACCAAATACTGAAACAGGTTGCCCTGAGAGTTTATGGAGTATCCACCTTCTAATATACTCAAAACCCAGGCAAACACAGCCCTGAGTAACTGCTTAGCTGACCCTGCTTTGAGCAGAGAAGTCAGTCTCCAGAGGTATCTTCCAACCTCAACCATTCTGTCATTCCATGGTATGTAAACAGAAAAAAAATCAGGAATTAGGCAGGCTTTAAAAGTGTGGAACCAAGTAACAAACAAGTACATTAGTCTACTATTTGACAATGTTCTGCTTCACATTCAGACAAGAGCTATAAGTTGACAAAGCTTCAGTGAGGTCAAAATTGCACATTTCTCTTGTTTACAGACAAGTGAGAATATGGGCACTGGCATGTATGGGTGCAAGTCAAATTTGGTCTCTTAAGAGATCAAAAGTAAAATGTCAGTGAGGGACCTGGGAGAAGACAAGAATATTGAAGGTGAAGGAAAGAATGAAACACAGGAAGAGGAGCTGAAGACCACATATTTGTTTTGCAACTTCCTAATTTTCTACTAGTGAATACTCATACTCACATATTCCATGTTTAAAATTCCCCTGGTACTTCAGCATAAGCGTTACACTTATTTTATTTAAATTACTGTTATCTTGCTTATTTTCATGTACTTGTCTTGTTTTCTGCTTTCCTCAATACAGATTTTGTCTATCCATGGCTAGTGGGTAGACAGAGAAATAAACACACTACAGATTTAATGATCAATGTTTGTGACAGACTACTTCATGATTTAAGATACTCAGCTCTGGTAGAATAAGTATTTTCAGTTTCTAAGAGCACTGTAGTCATAAAGGAATTCTGGTACAACAAATCCCCTAAACATTAAACATATTTTCCATATTCATTATATTTATTTCTATCTTTTGCTCTTCTATCAGAGTAAAGTCAGCTGTAAAAAAATTTCTGTGCACTTGACAGTTGATTAGATGTGTGCTGATAAATAGCCTGACTCATTATCCCTCTAAGAAACCATATATACATAACTGCATATTTATAGCAGTGTAAGGAATCCTGATGAGGCTTTACTCATTTTACTGCTCAACCTCGCTCAGGATCTCCCTGGTAAAAGAGCCACCCTGAACGCTGGCAGACTCCAACCAAAGAAGAGAAACTAGCCCCTAGAGGATGCTATTATGAATTTGCTGTAGTGTTAAGCTATTGACTGATAGGCAAAAATGTAAATGAAGATGAAGTAGAATAATTCTTTCTGCTAAAGATAGTGCATTATTTAAATTACTTATCAGCTCCTTAAGATTGAAGTCATTGAGTGCATAAAATTAAAAAAGGAATTTTCTAAATCCATAACCCACACTGAAGGAAAACAATGCTTTAATTCTGCCAAGTCCCTGAGACAAGATTTTATTCAAGAAAAATTAATTTATTTATTTTGTGTACGTAACAGTCTCATATGTCCATAATTTCAAAGCCAAGAACATTTGAAAAGATGGCTGGAGGGAACAAATCCTATGTTTCCTTGTAGAACAAAGACTTCTCCCCCACCCTGCCCTGCCCCTTGCAACTGCGTAATTTCCTTTATTGATAATTAAAGCAGCTGCATGGACCAGAGAATATAGCCATGAAAGCCTACCTAAGCCTCATGGATATTTCTTTTTTGCAAATGTCGTAATTGCTAAGAAGAAAAGCTTTCCCCCCTTTTTATAATCTGTTATCATCAGAGACACTTGCATATAATTAGGATTGTAGTTCCTTGAGAGATTGTCTACTCCTGCTGCTAATTCTTGATACTGATGATCATTTCTCTGTAACTTCCAACTCTGACAACAGCCAGAAGTTGAGTTTGTAGCTACGAGTAAGTTATTTTAATGTCAATAGTAAATAGCGACTTCACTGAATGAAGAAGCAGCAGGAGGGAGGATACTCTGAGAAACAAGATCTTAAATTCCTGGTATTCCACTGAGGTGGACAACCTCAGTGAAAAGTAAACCTCATTGAGTCTTGAAATGTCCATCAACAGCTAAGCATCATCCTTATTTATGTAGTCATATTTGAAAAGCAATGTGCTTTAACATTTCAGCTCCTGGCCTCCCATTGAATCCTGTGGCTCCTTCTCCACCACTGTCATCCTTGGACATTCCCACCTCTACCAGAAGATATGACCTGGGCTTTTATCCAGATATGAGAATATAGCACTGCCCAACTGGTACCATATCAACATATGGGGCCATAAGGCTATTAGAACAGCCTTTCAAGAGTCTTATGTTATGGTCTTAACTAGTGAACTGGGTATTTCATATTTTCACATCATTAGTGCTGCTTGATAATTTTGATTTATTTATACGTTTAGGGGTGCTAATAGCCAATTTATTTTTTGTTTGTTTGTTTGTTTATTTTTTTCGTATTCATGGGTTTAGAAATATGCTTCTTGTTTTATCCTTTTCTTGAAATAAGTGCACTCAAGATCTATATTACATGTTGTCTTCTATTATGAAACCACAAATTCTTCACGAAACTGACCCTATCATCAACTTCCCTTTCACTATTACATTTTCATCTGGCTCTCAATGCATTTACATCCTCTTCTTCCTCCCTATGTTCCACTTTTATGATGCTCCACATCATTCTGCCACGTGAACTGCAGGAATAATCTCCTTCCTTTACATCTTAATAGAGAAATAAATCTAAAGCATAAAAAGGCAGTTTTGAGGTCTGGCCTAGCCCAGACAATTTCCTCTAGGGAAAAAATGTGAATGGTTGGACTCGATGATCCGGTGGGTCTCTTCCAACCTGGTTATTCTATGATTCTAAGAATATTCTAAGAATTGGTTAGATGTTTGTTGAAATCCAAAAAAATCCAATAATTTCCTATAGAAAAGTATCTAGACTTTGAGGGCTATCACTAAAAGCATCCCAGAAAACATAATTAAAATCCATGGAGTAAGTTGTTCAGAACTCGAACTCACAGGCTGGCTAGAGAAAAATATTATATTTCTGACTGAAAGGATGAAATGCATGTTCAGAAATATCAGATGGAAAGATTTCAAGGCAAAGATTTATTTTTAGGATGATTGGATTTTGTCTTACTACACCTCTACTTGAAAATAACCTGTTTTACAAATGAAGGCTGACCTATAAATAATGTTCTTTCAATGTGTTTTTATGTCCATTTTATAGTTTAATTGTATCCATTGTCACACATCACTACCAAAACACTGCAATATGGATTCCATAGCTTGTCACCTGCTACAGTGCTCACTCACTCTCAAGTACTCCCAGGGAGAACTACTCCATGGCTTCCTGAAGTGGGAGACCATGGGGTGAATGTGAGTTTCTCCAAATGTTCCTCACAGTGTAGGCTCTTCAAGTGACAGAGCATGCACCAGTGCCTGATACATTCACAGCAGCCTGTAACCCATGGTAAAAGCAGGTGCAAATTCCCAAGGAAACCCCTTGGGGGAAGTTAGAGATGAGATTAGAGGTGATAAAGAACACAGAACATAATAAAGAAATGGAAAAATTCAAATATATCTAGAGGAAAACAATGTGTCAGTGTTTGCGCCAGTACCTGAAGAGCACAGCACAGCCTCATCCAGCACCTGCTGATTCACCAGTACAGGGAAAAGATGCTCATTCAGCTACTGCATTCACATTATCCCAGCTAATCTGCTTTTAGCTTAGAGGTTACTTTTAAATCATCAGTCGACCAGGATTCCTGAGCCAGAGACCTAAATCCAGTCACACAAGGGCATGATCTTCAACTTGGTGTAATTCCACTCTGAGACAAGAGAAGCTGAGGATCCAAAATTGTGGTTAAAAATGACATGATGGGAATAATCTGAACCCAGTGTAAACAAGTCTTTCCATATTTCCCCAACAGAAAATTACACAAGCCAAAAATGATCTGGTAGAAGATAACACTTTGAACATGCCGGTTTACCCCATTCAGACGAGCACATCATATAGGAGATTGTAAAAATTTTTATTAGTTTTAAATGCCAGTGTCTGGGATGAATTGGTTTTGCCATCCAGGGAAAATTTCATTTTATCTTTTACTATGACAATCTGATTATACCCAAGAGGCTTAGGAGAAAGATATTAATTTTGCATATTTTCCCAAGGAATGGCTGTTTTATAGTCCTATGAAATAGTTCCCTGCTGTCTGTCAATGTAGTGAAGTCTTTCTGAGCCTACTAAGGCAGGTGGTGAATGGGCACCCTGAATATCTATTACAAATAATTAAGTCTTTCTTTTAGTACCTGCAGGTTCCCTAGCATTAATCTTTTGCTGTGTCAATTCATTTATCTGAAAAAAATTATTACTGAAGAAATCATTTGCCATAAATCAATGCTTTCTTCAGCAAATGTCACAAATGCCTAATGGTCACATTACACAAGCAGAGAGAGGCTAACACAAAAGGGAACAGGCCAAATAAGACCAGAGATACCCAGCTTTCCTGCAAGCCCTATAGACTCCTGGAAAACCCAAATTCAGTGTTAAAACCAACGGATATCTGCAGATTGGAACAGATTTAAAATTTTGATGGGAAGACAAATCAAACACGTTATCTGATGCTGCAGTAAACAGAGGTGGTACAACAAAGATAAAACATAAAACCAAAGTGTTACTTTCAAAGAAAGTTCTACAAAAGGCAAATGGTATGCCTTTGTCACATGTATATGGCCTGGGAATAAACTGAGAAGTGAGCAGCATCTATCTCCTACTGTATTTTCAGGAAACAGAATGGTGCTATGAAAGCAGAGACAGATAAAAAGTTAATAAACCTGTAAAGGACAAAGCTTAAATACCCTTCTCTAGATAATATTGCAGCTGCAAGGAAGAGAATTTTAGCAATCCTCCTGTCGGGAAAAAAAATCAAATTATAACCAGAGACTGAAGCAGCAGGCTGAACACTGATTCTCTTACTAATTATCAGCTGGACATGGACCAGACAACTGTGATAGTTGAGGTTACACTGAGAAAGAGAAAAGCTAGAATAAGAAAAGCTTGAAGAAATAAGCTGGTGTGCCATGAACTAAACTTTAAATGAGACACCGAAAAAAAACATTTCTGCTGGGTATGTGTGGATGAGAGGCAGAGGTCAAGAAAAATTTGAAAACACATAGTTTGTGATTGTTATGGGGAACTGAGTATCTACCAACAGAATAAAAACATGTCATACAAAAAGCAAGCAAAACTAAGCTATAGAAAACACAAAGGGAGGGTGCGAATCTAAATTCCAGCAATTAAAATTAATCGTGATATTTAGACTTATTCATAAAGACAAACCGCATGCTAAAGTAATGTTTACTAAAACAAGAATCAAGACCAGAACTTGAAATAGTTTATATAATCATTCTTGAGAAACTTAAGATATCTAATGAAAACTCACCAGTAGATATTTATCCTGGGAAAAAAAGTATATTGTTTCTTGATTGTTACAGAAACAACCTTGTTAGAGAGTATAACTGCCTTCATCTTTATTATTTATAATTATTTAGACACATGTTCCAACAGAGAATCAAGAAATAAGCATTTACAAGTAATACAATAATCTTAGGGACATTCTTCCTATGAAGAGTAGTATCCTATACTAAATCTAATCCTCTTTTTTGATAGAACGAGTAAATTTGCTACTTTTGCCACTTGATGGAAGTGATAAAAACATTAAAAACTATAATGAGATAAATTTTTCTTTTCACACATTCTTGGGGAAAAGGATATCCATATCTGCTATATCTACCTTTCCAAGAGGCACTGATAGTTTAGCTCACGTGGGGGCCGCACAGTTTGTTGGTGTATTTTGGTTAGCTACTGGCAGTTCGCTATTCACTGGTGTGGCAGTGTTATGTCTGCAGTCACTGGGGCGTGGTGATGGTCTCTGTATATTGCTTGTAGACCAGATTAATCAGATCGAGTGATTTATTTATGCGACCAAATGCACCAAAAATGAGCTCATAACAAGTAGAAACCTTTACAACAGTAAGCTTAATTTTTTTCTGACATACAGACCTAGAAGCTACCTTGGTTTGATTTTTTGAGCTATGTCCCTACTTGGCCTCCACCTAGAGTCTGCCATTTGGACACTCAGAGATGCCAACAGGATTTTTGTAGTTAGGACTCTGATAATTTATCGATACAATACCTGGCAACCAACAGATTCCTGTGCTGAGCTACTTTGGATCAGCACACTTTCACAGATTCATACAAAAAGCAGTGAGAACTTAAAGGGACTTTCATCATCTTCTTAACTAACTCGCTGCAGTTTATGTGGGGCCTCTGCAGAAAGTTGTGTTGGAGCATCCTGAAACAAAACAAACATTTTTGTTGTTCAGCACTCTCAAACACCACGAACTGTCAGATCTGTTCTCCTGTCCTCCCCACTTTGATGAACCTGAAAGATTTTAATTGCTTACAAAATCACCTTTGGAACTTCTCCTTGTTCTAGCAAGGAAATTGGGGCTTTTATATTTATTTCTGTCTAACTTTTTCAGATCATAATCCATGATCCATTTCTATCTACTTCACTGATTTTTTTTTTTTTTTTTTGCAATTCCTTTACTTTGCTATGTGGAGTACGGATTACTAGCTTGTTTCTATCTGACAGTTTACTGTTTCTATGGGTTGCTATATCTCTAGATTGCTAACATCAGTAGTGTCAGTACTAACTAAAAGGATCAGATTAGACATGGTGCTCAGGTGTTATTCACTCTTACAAGCAAATTATTTTCTGGTTTGCTGAGAGTAAAGGGTCATAATTCAAAATTGTAACTGTTTTTAGGATATTCCTCACTCATGAAAGAAAAGTCAAGATTCCTGCACATTTTAGGCACTGCCATAGCCAACTGGCAGAGTTACTTCTAGGAGCCAGGACGCTGCCTTTCCACTGAGGGTGAAGTTCTATGCCTATCTTGCCATGCATAAGTGTAAGACTTCTTCCCATTTAAATAACATGGGATTCCTCCAGACTCCATGAACTTCCTCCTCTGTCATTCTCTGCTAGCCTCCATAGTTCCTTTGTTGTCTCTGATATAACCATGACAATGCTAGGATTTCACAACATCTGTCATCCATAGTGGCATTCTTCCCCCTCAAAAAACAGAAGAAATATACCACAGAGACCTCTCCAAACTAAGTGAGAGATTAAGTTATATGTTAAGTCAAAACAGTAAGCACCCCTGTGTCCATCTGTCATAAAGGAAGCACAAGCTTAGGGAACATGCTTCTGGTTTTTTTAGTGCAGTTTACTCATCTGAGCACTGACATTCAGAAAACCCAAATGCCAATGTCATCACTTCAGCTTCCTATTCCTTTCCCCATTTCTTATGCAGGCTCCCTTCAAGCTTGTCAGTCCAGCCTAAGACAGAGCAAGGAACTGTACTGATGCCAACACAAACCTAATTTCATTAGCCTTACTAAAGCCACCTCAAATCTTCTGCTTTGTAGCCTTTGGCCTGAGTCTGGAAAGCAGAGAAGAGAACAGGAAAAGAAAGGATAACATTTCTCCTTAAAAATAGAACCCAGGATGTTTGGCTTTGCAAGAACATCTTTCTCTAAGCTGTGCTCCTTCTTCTCCCATTCCTCATTAGCACAGCTATCAGGGGATAGAGTCATGCTGGTAAAAGCAAGAGCTTTTGCTCAGTGGCCTCAAGGAGCCCACTAGGAGGTAAGGCATCAAAATCAATGTTCACTCAGATATATATGGCAGTGGAAAGTCCTATTTTGTCAATATATGCTGGGGAAGGCAAGGCTCCCAGAGTTTAACTCCTGGCTTTTCTTATTTGTGTTTGCTCCTGAACATCTGGGATTTAAAAGATATATGTGGAAGCACAGCACTGACATATAGAAGAAGAAAACAATCAATACTGTGCTTAACCCAACCTGAAGAGTAAATGGCTCATTCACTTTCAGCCTCTTGGTTTAGCTCACATTATAGGAAAAAGTAGTATTTCATATCTGTCTAACACCAGGTCAACAGTGTTGAGAATTTGGAACAGTTTCAGTCAGAGATTGTGGAGGTATGGTAGACAAGGTATTACATGTGTTACTGATTAAAAACTTATGTTTCTCCTGTTCTAATAGCAAGCATAATGCTGGAAAGCTAGAATCGTGTTTGTAACATCTATCTCCCTAAGTTAATTAAAAAACAAGGGTTAAATCTATAGTTCACAGAGAAATCGAATTAAGCGGAATCTCTGCATTTGCACATAGGACCATGGGGAAATTGAGCCGTATTATGCATATCTCTGTTCTTTATGGCCTAACAACAAGAAAGTCTTTTAGCAATATTAGAAATATTTCCAAAAATGGAAATACTTATATCAACAACAAGCCGCTCCATTGCATCTGGAATGTTGTTCACAGCCCCAGTTCCCTCAGTCACGCATCGTAAGACTTGTACTCCAGACCTTTCACCAGCTTTATTGCCTTTCTTTGGACAGGTTCCAGCACCTCAGTGTGTTTCTTGTGGTGAGGGACACAAAACTGAACACAGTATTCAAGATGCAGCCTCACCAGCACCAAATACAGAGGGACATCACTTCCCGAGGCCTGCTGGCCACACCATTTCTGATACAATCCAGGATTATGTTGTCCTACTTGGCCACCTAGGCACACTGTCAGCTCATGTTCAGCTTGCTGTCAACTGATACCTCCAAGTCCTTTTTCACAAGGGAACTTTCCAGTCATCCCCAATCCTGTAAAGTTGTGTGGGGTTGTTGTGACCTGAGCACTGGACACGACACTTGGCCTTGTTCAGCTCCATACAGTTGGCCCTGGTCCCTTGATCCACCCTGTCCAGATCCCTCTGGAGGACCTTCCTACCATCAAGCCAATCAACACTCCTGCACAATTTGGTGTGTCTGCAGACTTATTGAGGGAGCACTTAATCCTCTCATCCGGATCATTGATGAAGATATCAAACAGAACCAGCCCCAACACTGAGGAACACCACTTGTGACTGGCCACCAATTGGATTTAACTCCATTCACCACAACTCTCTCTAGGTTTGACCATCCAGCCAGTTTCCACCTAGTGAAGGGTTAACCCATGGAAGCCATGAGCAACCACTTTCTCTGGGAGAATGCTGTGGGAAATGTGTCAATGGCTATACTGATGTCTAGGTAGAAAACATCCCTGTTCTTTCCCTCATCCACTAAGTGGGTCCCTGTGTCACAGAAGGAGATCAGGTTAGTTTGTCAGGACCTGCCTTTCCTAAGCCCATGCTAATTGGGCCTGATCACCTCGTTATCCTGAACATGCTGCACAACAGCTCACAAGATGATCTGCTCTATGATATTCCCTGGCACTAAGGTCAGGCCAAAAGATCTGTAGTTCCCTGGATCCTCCTTCCAGCCCTTCTGGTAGGTGAGTGCCACATTTGCTAAAGTGCAGTCAAGTGGGATCTCCCTGGTTAGCCAGGACTCATGCTAAATGATAGAAAGTGGCTTGGTGAGCACATCTGCCAGTTTCTTGAGTACACGTGGGTGGATTACATCCAGCCCCATAGACTAAGCCCCCCTTGTCTAAGTGGAGTAGCAGGTCATTAACCATTTTCTCTTGAATTATGGGAGCTTTATTCTGCTCCCTATCCTTGCCTTGCAGTTCAGGGGCTGGGTACCCAGAGAACAACAGGTATTACAATTAAGGATTGAGCCAAAGAAGGTATGTGCAATTTAAGGTTGCTGATAAAAAGCCTTGAATAAAGGGTAAAACCCAGCTGTGCTCCCAACAAATAGAACAGTCAAAAATTATGGAGTGGAATAATTTTCCTTATAAAATAAAATTTATTTTTAAATTAGGAGGAAACCTTGACTTCTCTATTTCTTTTACCAATTGATGTGGAATGAGATAAGAAGACTGAGCTGAAAATATGGAATTCTTCTAACTGGTATGGAATTAAGATTTGCAAACAAATTTAAATTTATTCAAAACATTTAAAAATTTGGAAAATTAGGTTGACAATATTGAAACATTTTTCCTCCTCATTCAGTGAGAGAAAGAATTATATTTGGACAATTTGCATAACAAGATTGTTTCATATAGTGAAAAATTCATCATAACTGAATAACCAAATTTTCAATAAAACATTGGTGTTACAGGTAATTTTCACTCAGCATCATATATTGTTAGTTAAACAAGTGTTGCTTTGATTTTATAGTCAGCAGGGCCAACTTCAACTATTTTAACTTCGTGTGTACTTGTGCAAATATCGTATTATATTTCAATAGGAGCGTAATGACTGACTGACTGATGAAAGACTCCATGTCTTATTAATGACTCCAGTCCCATGAGTGTGTCCAATCAATTTTCTAAGTATTTCAAAGCTAGATATTTTGCTGGTTTCTTCATTATTTTTCAAGGTCCCTGACTGTTATTGATCACTCCAGGTACTTCCTGAGATTTCAACTGGACATTTTCCACAAAGCCAAAGCAATGAAATATCAGCAATGACAGAGATATTTAAAATTATTTAAATCCTTCCCCACTCCATTATGTCAGAGGGCAAATCTTATTTACATAGTGTCCTTTGAAGAAATGGAATTATGTCATTAATCAAAAGCAAACCTTGAAGGCAAAACAGCTTAGTAAAATACCAGGTTTTATCCTTTATATGTATAGTTCTCCAGAGAGAGCAGGTTGCCTAGGAATATAGCGGACTGATTTAAAAAAAAAGAAAGTCAAGGAGCATGCTATCTATTTCAATTTGACTGTGGCTAACATGTAGGATATTCCTTTTACAATACAAGCCCCTGCAATTAACCTGTTTTCTAGCATATTCACTTCTTCTCCTTTTCTTTGTGCAGTAACCACATCTGACACACAGTGAGAAACTTGAAGTCACTTCCGCTGTTGAGTTGTAGGGTACTTCTGTTATTGACATCGCAGTTAAAGAGACCATATGACGATTCAGTGACTATTTGATACAATTCCGCTTATGGCATTTGGGGTTTTAAGTGCTCCTATAAAAAAAAATTTCCTGGATATGTTGGTATTTATTTGTAACATCCACATGTTAGAAGCTCCTAAAATCTTTGTATGCTTTCTCCTGTTGCTTATTTAGAAACAATTCTCTAACTAACGCTCCAGGTGGGTAAACTCTGTTCCTGCAGGAAGACAAGAAAAAAAAGATAACAAAAGAATTCTCATTGGTGTTGTACAGTAAACAAAAAGCACTTGGGTTGTTTTTTAGGAACTGAAGGATATGAAAGATCCACTTGCACTCATTGCTATGGTAACTAATTTTGGTAAAGCTGCTTTACTATTTACTCCTTCACCAAACCAGCAAAAATAAAATATTGCACTAAAAATAACACAATCTTCAGTAACATTATTTTTATTGAATACTACAGGAGCAACAACAGTTTTAAGGAAGTTTGCCTAGAACAGATGCATATAGTCCACAGAAATTCCAGTTCTCACAGATGTCCCCTACAGTCACCTGCTTTTTAATGGATTGATAACAATGAAGTCATCTGAAATACAATATGACAATTGTTAATTCAATGACTTTTTTTCTCATTAGAACAGCATTTCTGAATAACTTTTCTTCAGTTTTACAGCCAAAACACCAACTGGCTGAAAGCGAGCATGAAGAAAGTATTTGCTAAAATGGACATTGACTCTTTCACTGCAAGTTCATTTGTTTTCAGCAAACCTGTGGAAAAAAAGTGCAAGACAAGAGATGCGTTAATTTTGTCTGAGCTTTGCACTGTGTTTATAACAAGTTTCAGTCATTCGGACATGAATCTACTTTCGTCAGGTGCTTATAACAGCAAACAGCACAAGATCGTACTGGTTTGCAAAATGAGGCTCATAAACAGGGTAATAGTAAAGTGCCCCCTCTGCAAAGGTCTAGCACAAGACTGGCACATGTCTGAAATCTACTCCCTGGCAGTGCTTCTAGGAAAAAGGTAGTATCGAGGTCACTACAGGAAAATTTTCTAATGTTTTCTGGCTGCCATATCTTGGAGATTTCAAGAAGCAGCTGCAAGCAAAAGCAATTCTCTGCTCTGCTTCTTGAGACCCTGGGAGTAGCACACAGGTATAAAGCTGATATGAGCAGATAGTTATTGAAATTGTCCAGGTTTTAGACATCTTGAGGATCAAATGGCCAAGTCTGAACCACTTCCACAAGAATGCCAGTTCCTCATTACTTGCTACACTCTACAAGGTGAGTAGCAAGAAACAGTGATAAAGTTCTTCACCACATCTGCTTATAAAAGTTGTGTTGGCTAAGCCTACGGATCCTTATCCCTCCACAGCTGCAAATGCAAAGGAATGTGTGTGTACAGGTGTGCATGCAAGAGAGAAAGAGAGATGATGATATGGAGAAGAAAATGGTGATGACCATTGCTCCCCAACAGAGGGTTCTCCTGTGGAAATGCTTACTTGGGTTGAGGCTTCCTGTTGAGCATGCAGCAGTAACTCGCAGTGCTTCAGGACCTCTGCTTTGTGGGTAATTCAATTTCTCATAATATAACTCTGCCAGCTCAATGTGTCCCTTGTAGGGTGATGATGAGACCTGATGGCATCTGAGAGGGCATAAGACTTTCAGTAGTATCATCAGAGCCGAACACAAGCATTATGGCCAGAACAGCTAGTCCTGGCCTCTTACATGGCTTCTGCTCCCTGCTGTGCAGGCTTTCAGCAGGGCACAACAAAAAGAAGCAACTGATGGCTATTAGCTTTCTCAATCTCTTTTTTAATATCAGGCTACATTTACAGATAGCTGCTAGGTCTTTTCCAGTAGATATGTTTTCCATTGATATATCCAGTATTTGACAGAGCTGTTGAGATTGAAACCACACCACTGGCATTTTGTTTTCTTTCAAGTCTGAATCATTTTTGTGATATGCAGTCCACTTCTGTTAATGTAACAGCCTGGAAAGGCAATAAAAATGCATGATTCTTCCAGACCATGGTTTTGTGGATTTCTGTCTCTCATGGGTGCCTGCAAGTAGCATTTCAACGGACTGTAGGTGACAAGAGTGAATGTTTCACAAAATCAAAATGACAAGCATGCACTTTGATCTCAGCCAATGTGAGACAGCTGCCAGTAATGAAAGACCCTGAGCTTAGGCTTCACTATTGTGAGAGCTTTTTCACCTTCCAGCTGCTGCTTGCAGTGAGATTCCATTACCTCATTTTCATAGTATTCAAGGTAGCGTAAAGCTGTACAGCACTGTGTGTCCTTCAGACAACCTACATTTCCACCTCATTCTGTGTTCCAGGACATGAAATCACCGTAAGAAACCAAAAGGGATATCAGAAAATTTGGCTTACAATATGCTGAGACCACTTTAATGCTGAACACTGTTCAGATGCTCTTCTAGTTCTTTCTCAGTGCCATCAACTAAGGTACCCAACTTTCACATCGTAAGTTAACAGTGGCAGATAACCTTTCAGCTGAGGGGAATTTTAAATTTACCACTTTTAGATGTGTAACATAATCCTACTGTTTTTACTCAACCCCATTTTGGGTTTTGCTTCTTTGGTCTTAATTTTTTTTTTTTTTACTGCTCATCTGGATTTGACAGTGATGCTGTCAGCTTCTTACAAAAATCCTTGGATACCATTTGAGGCAAAACTATGTGATACAGGCTGCAGTGATGATCTCCTCACTCTCTCTTCTTCAGCAAATGTGTGAGGAAGGTTTGCAGCTTGGTTAAGGCTGCCTGTATGCCATCAGCATCTTCCTTGGTGAATTTCAGATGCAGCTCTTTTCATGCTAATCCTTACTTTTTTTCACCTTCTTTTGGTGTTGCAGGAGCTATGTTGTCTGTTCTTCAGACCTTTCACTTTTCATTTCTTGGTAGCTAGGATACCCAAGCACAGTGCAGGCAGAACGGAAGAATACTTACAACCTATTCATTCTTTGGTCTAACGAAAGGGAAGAAAACAAAGCAGGAAAGCTCAATAAATGTATTCACTGCATCGTTAAAGGGCTCTTCCTGAACAAGCACTGCTGTATCTGTCTTTACAGACTATACTAAGCTGAGTGGAAGCATGGATGTGATGGAGGGTCGGGAGGCTCTGTAAAGGGATCTGAACAGGCTGAACCACTGGGCTGAGTCAAATGGCATGAGGTTTAACAAGGCCAAATGCCAGGTCCTGCACTTGGGGCACAACAACCCTGTGCAGTGCTACAGACTAGGAGAAGTCTGGCTAGAAAGCTGCCTGGAGTGGAAAGACCTGGGGGTGTTTGTTGACAGCGACTGAACATGAGCCAGCAGTGTGCCCAGGTGGCCAAGAAGGCCAATGGCATCTTGGCTTGTATCAGAAACGGTGTGACCAGCAGGTCCAGGGAGGTTATTCTCCCTCTGTACTCGGCACTGGTGAGACCGCTCCTCGAATACTGTGTTCAGTTCTGGGCCCCTCACCGCAAGAAGGATGTTGAGGCTCTGGAGTGAGTCCAGAGAAGAGCAACGAGGCTGGCAAAGGGGCTGGAGGACAGGCCTTATGAGGAACGGCTGAAAGAGCTGGGGTTGTTTAGCCTGGAGAAGAGGAGGCTGAGGGGAGACCTCATTGCTCTCTACAACTACCTGAAAGGAAGTTGTGGAGAGGAGAGACCTGGCCTCTTCTCCCAAGTGACAGGGGACAGTATGAGAAGAATTGGCCTCAAGCTCCACCAGGAGAGGTTTAGGCTGAACATTAGGAAAAAATTCTTCACAGAAAGGGTCATTGGGCACTGGAACAGGCTGCCCAGGGATGTGGTTGAGTCAACTTCCCTGGATGCATTTAAGGGACAGGTGGAAGAGGTGCTGAGGGGCATGGCTTAGTGATTGATAGGAATGGTTGGACTCGATGATCCAGTGGGTCTTTTCTAACCTGGTGATTCTATGATTCTATGATTCTATGATTCTATGATAAAAGAAAGGAAGTGTGATGTGGGAAAACATTAGTAGTCTTCATTAAAATGTAGCAGAAGAAAGTCCTGGTTGTTAACAGATTGCCAGTGTTTGCATGACTGAGCGGGATGGAGATGTTTCACCTACAGGGCTAAGCATCGTGAAACAGATGTAACACATGTAGTGCAAGAGAGTTGTGTTCAGCTTTCATGCTATGGTAGTTCATTTATCAAGAACACTTGTCCTCAATTAGAAAATTTCTTCTAAAAGGCAAAGTTCTGTGTGAATAAGCATATCATTGTATTACTAAGTGAGGGAAGGACCAAAAAGCACTATGTAGAAACAGAAACAAAATAGAGGAAACAAGCAAAATTGACCTAACTTTTATTATTACACATTCACATGACACCTTCTTCCTTTTCCTTCTAAAAGTAAGTTTGAATCATATTGTGCCCCTTGGAAGAATCTATTATGAAAACACAATTATTTTGACAACTGAACTTGTAATTTTATCCAAAAAAACCTCTGCAGAGATAGATTTGTTGAGAAGGTTGTTTTCCTGAAAAACACATTGATCTGTTTTTATCAAGCAACTGTCTTTAGTTAATCGATACTGATTTGGCAACATCTGTATCCTGTCCTTTATACTTTCACACAAGACCTTTGAAAGCCTACCCTGTGTATCCTGCCCACCAGCTTTGCTAGGGCAGCTGGGGAAAGACTGTGCCTCTCTCTAAAAACCTTCTCATCCTGCAAAATTTGTGGTCCCAAGAGGAGGAGAAAGCAGCCAACGAGGCTGCTGTAGGTTCAAACACTAGACTCAGAATAGGAATTGGGTGCTTGCTCCTAGAACTCTTTCTTGACACTAATACAAGGAACTATTTATATTATATGTGTAAAGAGTGATGGGAAAAAATTATCAATGCACCAGAAAGGTTATATTGCTAAATATATTACAAAATTGCTTGGTGTACTAAGAGCTCTGTTTAGATTCAAGTGTGCACCTGAATGTGTTCTTTCCAAGGAGCAGCTTTTACTGCAGAAGCAAATCCATGTGGCAGGAGGAACAGAGTATTTCAATTATCATCTAGTCACTAGGATATATCTTCATCTGGTTTAGAAAGCAACCCAAGAAAGTAGGTGCTGATCATACTATACAGTTTCAGCTGTGATTTGTGCTGTGAAAGGTCTCCTTTTCAGAATAACCTGTTCTTGGGTAGTAAGGTAAGGAATTCACAATGAAAAATGGCACTAAGTAATACACATAAAATTCTGAATGCATTCAAGGTCAGTAAAAAAAAAACAAGAAATGCCTTTACCTTGAATTAATCCAGGTTTCTGCACCAGTTTCAGAATACTGGGTTAAAAAAAGACATTCCACCAAATAATATTGTTCTTGCTTGAAAATATCTCTGTTTAATTAAGATGTCCCACAAAGCCCTGTGAAGCATGGAATGCAATCAGCTGCTTTAAAAGGGAATAAAATGGAGCATGAAACAACTGTATAGAGTTAACTGGTGATTTCAGCTTGGAAGAAAATGATAGGGGCCGTAATTTGTGCAAGGGAAGCTGCCACTACAGCTAGAATTTAGCAGTCAGGAGCCACAGACAACCCAAGTAGCCCAAGGCTATGGAGATTTAGGGAACACATTCCTTGGAGCTAAAATTATTCCTCTGTAATTATTTTGTGGGGCTCTACTATCAAATAGTCATGTTCTCGGATATGTAACTTGTTTATGGGTACACATGGGCTGCAGCAGCTAGAATGGTTTCATTTTGAATGCTACTTTAGCCTTTTGCCTGAGGATGTAAACTGTCTTATTTTGCTTAAATCCAACCTGCCTTTCATTAAATTTGTAAATTAAATATAAAGTTGGTTTTATGGTGTTATGTAATTTATTGTGGTACTGAGTAAAATGAAATATCAAAGGTATGTGACACAGTATTTATTGATTTGTCTGCTATTCAGGTCTCCAATTAGATTGGGTCCTGTGGCATTTCTAAAGATTAGGCAAACTATCAAATTTAGGCTTTCAGAACATTCTTAAAATACTGTGATACGTTTGCCAGCTCAAAGATCTCAAATTTTTCAGTAAGACCACATCAATATAATAACAAATTCTGAAGAAAAAAAAGCAAGAATACTTTTTTCTCATACTTATAAATATAAAAGTGATAAATGTAACCTTTTCTAGGCAAAAGATTACTCTGAAAAATTAGCAGTAAAAAAAGTGATGTAGAAATATTAAGCACCCATGCTTTGGAACAATGCATTATCTTGCTAAAAGAAGTGCTTATACTATAGTGGGAAGGGTCTGTCATTGATCAACATTGTCATAAGCAGCTATGTTGACATTATTACTGAGCAGTGGTATCACTAATTTATCCTCACACATTTTAGTCTTGCCACAGATTTATTTTTTACTAAATAAGAATGTGGAGGAATACAATGTCATATGAAGACAGAAGCAGAAATAAACAAGGCAAGCCAAAGTAAGGCCAAAATCAATGTCCAGGAGGGAAATTAATGAATACATTTACTTTTTAAAAATCTGGAACAGGTCCATAATATGATAATATATTAATTTTCTCTAGGGAGGGGAAAAAGAAAGGTGTGTGAAGAAAATATTCATGAGCTAAATTACCAAGAGACACATCCAGATTAAATAAGGTAGGCATCTCCTGGAAGTTTTAATTAACAAGGCACTCATATTTCACCTTCAAATCAAGAAGCTTAGGTAATCATACCTGACAATCCTTTTATAATTTCTTCCTGCTACACTCAGATGAAGGACTGACACAGAGGTGGGGGAAAGGACTGTAATGTAAAGGGGGAAAAGCACCTTATTAAACCTCCTACTTCACAAGCTAAGCTAATACACATCCCATGGAATAAGAAGTCTTTTCTGGATTTTGGATTAGGTAGTTCTACAGTGTCAGAGTTTTTAAACAGAGACCACCAATATAGGGGTCACACTGGGTTGCTGCACTTCCATGTTCACAGCTAGAAGGATGCTTCAAACAAGCACAAGCCCAAATGACTAAAGGGAAAAATCTAAACTGATAGTCCTAAAGGACATGAGAAATAAATTCAGATCTGGAAGAACGGTAATCAAAAAGGCTTGTATGGAAGCATTGTTCCTCAGCTTAGTGAGTCCTATACGAGAGTAAATAAAGGGAGAAGGATGAAAGTAATTGCTAGTATCTGTTGAGCTAGCTGTGGTTTTACTTCTCCTGGAATGACATTTGGTGGAATGGCTAGCTGTGACTTGGAGGATGTTGTTATTCATGATTTTTATTTTGAGTAGTCCTTCCCTGGCTTCAGCTACAGAGCATGACCTGTCCTCCTCACCCCATCCTTTTTTTGCTTGGATATTCATATGGATGAAAAAGAGTAGAAAATACAAAAGAGATTGGAAATAACCCCATGTGAACCTAATGCATATAAGTATCAGTGACTTATTATATTTCTTGGGTTTAGCTCTGATGCCTTTAGAAAAAAGAGATTGCTTGTTCCTACATATAAATAAATACCCTCTAGCCCTTCTCACTTTTCTTACTCTGTCAGACAGCCTGTTCAAGACTGGGAATAAAATGAGCCAAAAAAATCAAGAAATAGTTTCTTCAGAAAAATGGAGATACCACACACTAAGGTGCATGGGTATTTCTTTATCTCATGCTTCCATTTACAGAAAAAAATTATTTGGTTTAGCTATTTTCATTTATTCAGACGTATGGCTAGTGCAGAAACTGACTATTGAGAAATGCTTGATAGCATTGAAAAGTGCTTGGTTAAAGGTAAATCTTCAGCTGGCTTAAGCTGGCAAAACATTAATAAGTCAACAGAGCAAAACCAGCTTTCACCAGCAAAAAAGGCCATCATTTCTAAAGATAAGAAAGCTTTAAAGTAAGTTGACTCAAGTTTTCCTGCTTGATGGTACCACCTCCTTATGCTCTATAGTACATTGTATCATATGGTGTGGCTTAATGATTTCAAAGGGCAGCACTACAGTTTTGTGAGTCATTCCACCATGCTTACATGATGACCATCATATCATAGTTTTCTTGATGTACAATGGCTTCCAGCTCCTTCTGTTTGTTGCCCAGGCTGTGCGCATTGGTGTAGATGTTCTTCAGATAGGCTGTCAGTCATGTCACTTCCTTAGACGAAAACCCCTTTGAGGTGTTCCACTACTGAATCATAGACTCATAGAATAGTTAGGGTTGGAAGAGGCCTTTAAAGCTCATCTAGTCAAACCAGCTTGCAACAAGCAAGTACATCTTCAACTAGATCATGTTACTCAGAGCCTCATCCAACCTGACCTTGAACATTTCAAGGGATGGGTCTTCTACTACCTCTCTGATAAACCTGTTTCAGTGTTTCACCACTCTCATCATAAAAAAAAAAGTCTTCCTTATGTGCAGTCTAAATCTATCCTCTTTTCACTTTAAACCATTACTCCCTGTCCTATCACAACAGATCCTGCTAAAAAGTTTGTCCTCATCTTTCTAACAAGCCTTTTCTAAGGACTGAAAGGCTGCAATATGGTGTCCCTGAAGCCTTCTCTTCTCCAGACTGAACAACCCCAACTCTCTCAGCTTTTGTTCATAGCAGAGGTGCTCCAGACCTCTGATCAACTTTGTGGCCCTCCTCTGGACCCATTCAAATGCTTCTATATACTTCTTATGTTGGGGATTCCAGAACTGGACACAATATTCCAGGTGGGGTCTCACGAGAATGGAGTAGAGGGGCAGAATCAGCTCCCTTGAATCTGCTGGCCACACTTCTTTTGGTGCAGCTCAGGATACAGTTGGCCTTCTAGGCTATGAGTGCACATTGCCGCCTCCTACTGAGCTTGTCATCAATCAGCACCCCCAAATCCTTCTCCACAGGGCTGCTCTCAATCATGTCATAGAATCGTAGAATCATAGAATCATAGAATAACCAGCTTGGAAGAGACCCACCGGATCAAGTCCAACCATTCCTATCAAACCCTAAACCATGCCTCTCAGGACCTCGTCCACCCGTGCCTTAAACACCTCCAGGGAAGGTGACTCAACCACCTCCCTGGGCAGCCTCTGCCAGTGTCCAATGACCCATATGATGTCATACTCCATCCTCTTTTGAAACCAAACATTGCCCCAACCCAAGTGTAGGATCTTGCACTTGGTCTTGTTGAACCTCATGAAGTTCACACAGACCCACTTCTCCAGCTTGTCCAGGTCCCTCTGGATGACATCCCATCCTTCCGGTGTGACAACTGCAGCACTCAACTTGGTGTCATCTGCAAACTTGCTGGGGCTACACTCCATCTCACTCTGTGTGTCATTGGTGAAGATATTAAACAGCACTTGTCCCAGTACGGACCCCTGAGGGACACCACTTGTCATGGATCTCCATCTAGACATTGAACCATCAATCACTACTCTCTGAATGTGACCATCCAACCAATTCCTTATCCACTGAACAGTCCACCCATCAAATCCATACCTCCCCAGTTTAGAGAGAAGGTTGTTATAGGGCACTGTGTCAAAGACTTTACAGAAATCCAGATAAATGACATCCATTGCTTTTCTTGCATCCACTGAGGTGGTGACCCCATTACAGAATGCCACTAGGTTGATTAGGCAGGACTTGCCTCTAGTGAAGCTATGCTGGCTGCTCACAGACCTCTGTATGTTCATGGTCCTCAGGTAGTCATGAACCTGATTTTTTCTTACAGTGGGAGGGACTTTGCTCTTACAGTCCCTGCCTTGTTGTCCATTCACTTGAGAGGTGTGGGAACAGAACTTGCCAGAGAAGATGGAGGTAAAAACGTTGTTGAATTTTCTTCATCCATTGGTACTAGTTTGCCAGTTGTGTTCATCAGGGGGTGTACACTTTCTTTGACCTATCTTTTCTGGCTGACATATGTGTAGAAGCCCTTCTTATTATTCTTTGGCACCTTTTGTCAAGTTCATCTCTAGCCATGCCTTGGCCTTCCTGACCCCATCCCTGTGGTACCAGGGAGCATCCCAATAATCTTCTGAGGTTAACTGGGCATGTCTGCCCTATTTATACATTAAACTCTGATGGAGAGAAGTACAATATTTCTTCTGCATTAATTAAAAGTTTCACCATCTTCTTTCTAAGCAGGTACACACAGATGAAACTCCTCCAATGGCATCATAAATTTTTTTTACACATACCTACGACCTTTAAAAGTGAAAAAAAAGAGAAACCTGACAAGCCCTGAAAGCTGCACACCATTTACACAGGACTCTGTAGAATTTACTCTACCTGCACCATCTGCTTATGTTAGTATCTAGAGGGCTATGTTCGTTGGAGAAAGGGCAGAGCTGACAGAAAATGGTTCTCTCTATTTCAGAAGAAGATTCGCAGAAAATAGCTGGTACTTTTTCAACATAGTGTCACACACACCTTCTCTTCTTGGATAAGTCAGAATGAGACCTCATGGAGAAACAGATGTGACATTTCATGGATTCCAACAGTTGAAATGTCCTTCTGCATGTCAGTTTTGAGCGAAATTCAGGCACTACTGTAAAGCCTGATTTCTGAAATATTTCAGTGCAAGTTCATCAAAAGAAATTTGCTTGACAATGGTTTTACTTGTTGTTCTGAATTTCAGGAATAATATTGAGAGACATTTGATTGTCAAAACACAAACAGTGCCACAACAAAGCCCAAATGGAAAAGTGGCAGCACAACATTTTTGGACATTACAAATTCAGACATTTCGACTGTGTTGAAAAGAAATGTCAGAATGGCTTGATAATTCCCCATCACTAAAGGATAAAACTGGAACACTCTTTCCAAATGGATCTGTTCCCTGATACTCTCCAGGAGATGCCTGCACCCTCAGAAGTGTTTCTAACCTGAACCTCCCATGGGATATCTGCAGTGCACAGCAGAGTGGTAGCTTGGCACAACTCACAGTGCTTCAGAAGCACATAAGAAAGATGGTGATGGGAGCAGAGTTCTCTGACTGGGTCAACTAGATCAAACACAGAGTTAGTCAAACCATGTAAAGCACCAGACTAGCCCATTGGCTTGTTGGCCATGTATCAGATAACTACACCAGTTTACCCAGCACAGGTACGGATCTGTAATAAGCCATTCCCCTGCACCACTCAGACCCACATAGCATGTTCTGTTTCCTGGCACTGTTTTATTCCAGCACCCAAAAAGCCATCTGATTTCCCTGCAGGAAAGAGCTTCCTCATCTCAGTACTAGGAAATATGCGAGTGCATTTATTTCCTTCGTTCGTTTTCTTGCTTCAGTTTTTGTCTGTTACTTATCTTGCTTTCATTTTCACAGAGACAGCAAAACCTTTTTATTCGATTCCCTCCTAAGACTCCTAAGACTGTTTTCCATCACTGTCATGATTGCACACCATGTCTGAGTATCAACATTCTCTCTTTCCATGCTACGTCTGAGAGTAGGGTTAAGAAAATGGAAAACAGAAAAGGAAAAAAAAAAAGCTGCAGAAACCTCTGTATTAATTCCTTCCTCAAGCTTTTCCTGGGACAAGCTTTTTTTTCATCTGTGCGGGGGTTTATGATTAATTCTTCCCATAGCAAGAAATATCTTTACTTGTGTTGAATGCAGTCCTCAGTATCCCACACAAGCTTAACAATATATAATATAGTGAGTCCGTAAACAGAGACAGCAGGAATTTTGAAATATCGGCAACCTTACTGACTCCCAGGATTTTGTTATTGTTCCCACATATGCCAAGACTGGAATGACCTTCAGGCAAACAAACAAACAAAAAAAAGTTACATTTAGGGTTTGCTGCTTTAGTTTTTCGTCACTCCAATACATCACTAGTGTCATCATCTTTAAAAAAAAAAGGATGATGAGGAAAGATGAAAGATATAACTTTGGAAGGCCAACTCCAACCAAATTTAAAGAAAACTTACTTGAAACTCTTTGTCCAAGAAGTTCTTAGAGGACATCAATAATCATTTCCTAATAAAAATGCTGGCAGAGTTATAAGCATTAAAGTTGCACTTTACATGTTGCTCACAGACAGGGAAGAACTGAAGGCAAATGTGGCTGTAGACAACAGTTTGGATTGTACTGATCACAAAATTACTGACTTGTGGATCCAGAGGATACCTGGGAAGGGGAGTTCCAGAGTTAGGAGTCTAGACTTGCAGACTTCGAATTGTTAGGGAATTTCTAAGTAGAAATACTTGGAAAGTAGCTATAAATGAGGTAGGCGCCTTGGAGAGTTGGTTTGATTTTATAAAGAAAACTTACTGTGATCTCAGGAAAACGTTGTTGGACAGTAATACTGGGAATTTCAATGAAAGGTCTACTTGTCTGAGTACTGAGCCCCTCAATGTATTAAAATGCAAAGAACATACAAGAAGTGGAAATGAGGGCAGGCAACAAAGGAGGATGTAAAAGCATTGCTCCAGCACTTAAGGATGATACCAGAAAGGCCAGTGCTCAAACGAAGCTAAAAATAAACAGAGACATATTGTGTAATAGGAAGAGATTCCATCATGGGAGTGCTCAGAACAAAATTTGGAGAAAATATTGCTCCATTGACAAAAGGGGAAAAACAAACTCATGATAGTAATGCCTTTCTTGCCTCAGTGTTCACAGACAAAGTCTGCTCCCAAATGCCTCATATACCAGTCCAGTCTGGAAAGCAGAAGGGCAGGATAGTTAGTGACAGTGTAAGGAAGTTGGATATATTCAAATGGGGCTAGGGGTGCTGAAAGAGATGACAGATACCTTGTCTGTTATCTCTGGGAAAAAAATGGCTACTGTGTGAGGTCTCTGATGACTGGAGAAAAAAGGAAAAAAAATTCCTATCTTTAAGAAAAAAGAGAATCCAGAAAACTATAGGTTAATCAGCCTTAGCCCTAGCCCCATAAACACACAGAGGACAAAAAGGTAATCAGAAACAGTCAGAATGTGTTTAGTAAAGGCAAATCATGGTTTATCAGTCTGATTGGGAGAGAGCAGAGGGAGAGTGGTGCATGTCATATGGCTCAACTTTCATCACGTTTTTCAGATTGTCTCCAACAGCCTCCTGAGCAGGTGGTTGTGTAATCTTGGACTGGACAGACTGCTAAATGGGCTGCAAACTCAGCCATTAAGTAGAAAGAGGGCAGCATCTATTTAGTGGCTGGTGATAAGCAATCTACTTCAGACATCAAAACTGCAGACAGTGTTCAATTTATTTGCTGATGATGTATATGACAAAACAAAAAGAAGGGCCCAGAAAAACCTATCCTAAATGAGAGGGAGTGGTTGACACTCCAAAGTCCAGAGGAACCTTGCAAGGTAACAGAACTTCCCAAAGCTGCACTGTCATTTTGTAATTGGACTCATACATTGGGTTTTGTATTGTTAGGAATTTGATGCACTATTGGTATTACTTGACTTCTGCTGGAATATGTTACCAGCTCTAATATAAGTGATCATTTCATTTATTATTCTCTCTTTTTTAGCTTATAATGTGGCTTTATCAAAACTTTGTCACCCTTTAAAGATTTTTTGACCAAAATTAGACAGTCCATTCTGAGTTTTCATGTATTTGCTTTTGCACCAAAATGTGTTTTCCAAGTATACTTTTTCTTTGTTGCAGTACCATTGTGAAAGACAGTACTTTTAGATTCTACCCATCAAGTTTGCTCTTTTCAGAAACACCTAGTTTGGTTTGTCTCTTCATGTAGCTGTCTGTTGTCGTGCATCTAATTGGCTTCCAGTTTGTGAAGGTGAACTTTTACAATGTCAAACTAATTTCTGAAAATGGGTATTGTTTTCTTTAACAGTCTCTGCCACCTGAAGAGACTGGAGTGAATTCTATACCATCTACCGATGTTTTTCTGCATAAAAGAATAATCAACAAGACCAATAGTTTGAATGGATTGGTCATCTGACCGCATTAACTTGCCTTGTGGCTTGAAGCTAGCAAAGCATTTAAGCATGTACATAAATTTACGCAGATAAAAAGTCTCATTCAGTAAGAAGTATATGTTTTGCCTTTATAACTGTAATGCCTTTAAGTATACTTCACAGAATCACAGAATCACAGAATAACCAGGTTGGAAGAGACCCACCGGATCATCGAGTCCAACCGTTCCCATCAAACACTAAACCATATCCCTCAGCACCTCATCCACCCGTGCCTTAAACACCTCCAGGGAAGGTGAATCAACCACCTCCATGGGCAGCCTGTTCCAGTGCCCAATGACCCTTTCTGTAAAGAATTTTTTCCTTACGTCTAGCCTAAACCTCCCCTGGCGGAGCTTGAGGCCATTCCCTCTTGTCCTGTCCCCTGTCACTGGGGAGAAGAGGCCAGCACCCTCCTCTCTACAACCTCCTTTCAGGTAGTTGTAGAGAGCAATGAGGTCACCCCTCAGCCTCCTCTTCTCCAGGCTAAACAACCCCAGCTCTCTTAGCTGCTCCTCATAAGGCCTATTCTCTAGCCCCTTCACCAGCTTCGTTGCTCTTCTCTGGACTCTCTCCAGAGCCTCAACATCCTTCTTGTGGTGAGGGGCCCAGAACTGAACACAGTATTTGAGGAGCGGTCTCACCAGTGCCGAGTACAGAGGGAGGATAACCTCCCTGGACCTGCTGGTCACGCCGTTTCTGATACAAGCCAAGATGCCATTGGCCTTCTTGGCCACCTGGGCACACTGCTGGCTCATATTCAGTCGGTTGTCAACAGCACACCCAGGTCCCTCTCCTCCAGGCAGCTTTCTAGACAGACTTCTCCTAGTCTGTAGCACTGCATAGGGTTGTTGTGCCCCAAGTGCAGGACCCAGTATTTGGCCTTGTTAAACCTCATGCCATTTGACTCAGCCCAGCGGTCCAGCCTGTTCAGATCCCAAAAAGACTTAAAGAACAAAGAAACAAGTCTAGGATTAAAAATAAACAAATACATGACAGACAAAAATATTATCAATCAAACACTACACAGAGTTTTTAAAGAGGTTTTTTTATCAGTTGTTCCTTCATTTTCTTTCAGCATTTCTCTATGAAGACCAAGATTTTCTGTTTGAGTAGCATGCCATGTCTGAAGCAATCATTTCAGTGTCAACATCAATTACAGGATGTTACCTAAAGTGTTTTGCTCTCACTATTATGCTCTAATTAAGTCTCTCAAGCTTCCTTCTTGTTTTTATGTTATAAATTATAACAACTGACTCTTAATGGATTTACAATGGTTTATCACAGATTTCCTTGAAAACATTAAATCCCAATCAAACCGTTAAGGAATTTCTTTCATGACAGTTTCAATCAGTTCCTTTTTCACCCTTATTACAGAAACAAAACCACCTTTCTTGTACCTTGTTTTACACCAGCTGTAACTGATGACATTTTTAGATTTCTGAGAGGAGCAGTCATTATTCCTCAGAGCTTTGTGTGTACTCTGGAAGAGTTTCCTCATTTATGTTTTTTGTTACAAATGTCATTTCTACTTCCTCCTGGTGCTAGTTCAAACATTCTGAAATAAAGTTGCTCAAAGGAGCCCAACTAACAATTGTAGTCAAGAGGATTTAATCAGATAACGAAATAAACTAGTGTAAGGAAAAAAATGCTATTATACTTCTGGAATGGTACTCTCTATTCTGGTAGAGGGGCTAGCCTTTCCTTTTCATGGTCAAAATTTCTCAGTTGTGTGTTTGCATGTATGTGTGCAGAGCAATGTAGAAAAAACCTCTGAAATATAAAGATGTAATTCTTCTCATGACATAAACATCTATGTCATCAATGAAAGTCTTTCACTCTTTCAAAATTTTAAGAAAGTACTGCAGGAAGAATTGTTACAGAATTCAAAATTTTATCTAAATGAAAAAATCTAAATGACACCAGAATTTTACCTTAAGTATAAAATTATATTTTGCATAAAATATATAGGCAGTATATCAGCAGTAATATTGACTCACTGGCACTACATACAACCTAAAGACACCAGAAACATCAGAGTCTTAGGAGGGAACATGGACAGCATTGTAGTGCAAGCACTCTTCTCCCCTTTTGAATAGAAAAAAATTAAGAAATTTCCCTAAAGTAGTCTTTCACTGCTCCTAGCATCAACCTTGGCAGTAACTGTCCAAAAATTATGTACTGTTATCAAAATGGTAATGCTGTCTCTTTAGAAGTTTGCACTTATAATGAAAAAATTCTTGTTAAGCAAGAAGCATTGTATTAAATACTGAGGAATATTGCCTAATCATGAAAATTAATTTGGTTACCTCCAGAACAACCTAGGCTGCTTGGCAGAGTAAGGCTTTTTCAGTATGAGTACAGTCATGTCTAGCAAATAGGGCCAGATCTTTAAAATATGTTCTTTCCAGTACTCTATCTTAGCATAAGCAGCACAATGAACAAGAAATATGTCTTTCTTGTGGCTGCAAGATGAAATTGATTTCTGCTTTTGCTGTTGTAGAAGTATGACACTGAGATAAAGCATGTGAACTCAGAGGAGATATCTAAAAAATAACTACCTAGGAATTTTACTTCTTAGACACTACATTATAATGAGTATTATTATGTGCTTGAAGCAGTATAAAAATCGAAGGAGGTACATCTCCTGCCTTGCATTTTAAATAATTTCAGAAAAGCCCAGGGCTCTACACACATCAAGATGCTGTCACATAAGGATGCCTCTCTTTCCCTCTAGATGTAAAGTAGAGCAGGCTGACAGGACAGGGGGTGCCCTCCTGTGCCACATCTTGTGCCTCTGGGAAATTCGCGGGGATTATATAGTGGATATTCAGGTGCAACAACCTTGCAGGGAGGCTCTCTGGTCAAAAGAGAGAATTCAATAAACACTGGAATACAAAACATATCTGGATATTGTACAAACTCTGATGTCATTCCTGCAGCTCTCACTGAAAAACTGAGTTGCTTCCACACTTCAAGAAGCCTGCTGGAAAAAAAAGCAGATAGCACTCAGAGAACTACTCAGTAACAGAACCACTCAGTTCTGCCACTCAGTAACACAGAAATTCAAAATCTCACTCTATTCATCTTTCAAAGAGAAAGATTATGTTGCGCCTCAGACTCACCAAAAGTGGCTCATTCAAAAATTTCAAGGTAAAAGACCTTAGACAAGATGTGCCATACTATTGTCAGAGGTCTAGCAGCTTAAACCTCACTGCTTAAAAGAGTAGGTGACACGCTCCTACAGATAAGCCAAAGGTAGTATTAAATGTGTTAAGATGGATCCTTTTCTATCAAGTGAGTTTTAAGAATAGTACTGTACTGGATACCATGGTCATCAACAATAACAGGATGTGTACATTTCACTTTACAGTTCTGCTAACAGGCTGTGAGCATATCTTCAGACCCCTTGTGTGCTCACTTTCTGTACGACATGATAATCGGAGGATCACAAAAGCACTGAAAGGCTGTAAGTCTCATGACTTCTGATGTCAGAGTATACTTTTCGTGTGTATTCAACAGTAGATACATCGCATCTTCTGGAAGTCCTGTAATCTATTTTTATCAGTGATCAGTGCAACCCTCCTTCTGTAAGTGTTGAACAACATGTATTCATCAACAAACTGCTAACTCTGCAGCAATTAAAATTAGGACCTGAAAAATATTTTTAATATAATCACAAGCAGCTAGAGAGATACTAGGGATTTGTGATAGCAGAATGTGGCAGAAGATCTATTTCATCTTCACAGACACCTCCCCTGAAAAAGATGTACACATAGGTACTCACTTCAAGACATGGATTGATCTCTTTTGTGGCAGCATAAAAAAAACCAGCACCTCTCTCAAGCTGGTTAAAAAAAACTAAATGCACTTTAACTTTACTCTAGATGTAAATCATGTTTTCCTATTCCTAGCATGTGCTTGTCTGAGGCACAGATGATGCATACAAACACATCTGTGAAATTCTCATTTTTTTAACTCTTCATGACATGCTTAGGTCAAGCAATTGAGAAAACCAGTTAAATTGAAGGTGCGTGTATGTCCCCTTACTGCAGATTATCTTATTAAACTGTAGTTCGGAAATTGTTGAATAGGCGATTGAATATTAACATTTCAAGTGAAGGATGAATTACTATTCTGTTCAGCAAATCACACGCATTTGATGCATTGGTAACCAAGGTCAACAGTTT